>NW_012151951.1:7766645-7769349 GCF_000956105.1 Propithecus coquereli
TCCCAGAGTGCTAGGATTACAGGCATGAGCCACCTCACCTGGCCCCAAAAGGAAACTTTTAATAATAAAATCTTTATAGTCTTATTTTTTGCCAAAGCTTACCCTGTATTATTTATTTTTAATTGCATTCATTGTCAACATTATTTACTTTATATTTTATATTTCCTGTTATTCTTGCCTGTAGCTGATTCAGTTAATATAAAAATTCTGAATGCTGGTGCCTGGTCAAGAAGTTCTGAGAAAGTCTTTGTCTCACTTCCTACTGAACTGGAGGACTTGATACCTGAAGTAGAAGAATTCTACAAAAAAAATCATAGTGGTAGAAAATTACATTGGCATCATCTCATGTCAAATGGAATTGTAAGTAGATGGTGTGTTAGTTCAGCTATTGGTTTGAGTGATTATTAGCAGGACTCCAAATAAGAGTTACTTAAACAAAATAGATTTTGCCACTCTCACATGTAAAAATTTGAGCAGGAATAGTCAATCTGTTCTGTGAAGTTGTTGGGAACATAGGTTTCTGGCTATGCAATCATGGTTAATGTATTGCCCTTGTCTGTAGAATCCAGTATGATCCCTGCTGTGTCATTCTTCCTGCCAAAAGGAAGGAAAGGAAGGAAGAGGGTAGCATGCATCTTCCTTTAAAGGCAACTTCTAGAACTTTCCCCCACCACTTCCATTGGCCGGAACTCAGTCAAATGGCTACATTTTGTTACAGGGAAAGCTGGTAGATGAGCTTGTATTCTGAGTAGTCATTAAGGTCTGCTAAAATTTTTATTACTATGAAAGAAGAGATAGAATCAATATTGGAAGACAACTAGCAGTCTTTTTCACATATTACCTTATGTCATAGATACTATATTAGATGGTAATCATCATGAAGAGATTCTCAATTATTAAAAACCTATTTTATCTATTGTAGATAACATTTAAGAATGAAGTAGGTCAATATGATTTGGAGGTAACCACGTTTCAGCTGGCTGTGTTGTTTGCATGGAACCAAAGACCTAGAGAGAAAATCAGCTTTGAAAATCTGAAACTTGCAACTGAACTCCCTGATGCTGAGCTCCGAAGGACTTTATGGGTTGGTTGGTTTGTTTTATGTTTTTTGTTTTTAAAATCGTATCCTCTCACATAGGCAGGAAATACGTGATTGGCTTGTAATAAATTTTTGAATTCATAACAGTCTCAAAATGACTTATAACCAAGAAGAATACACTACTGAGGTACTTATGGAAAAAAGAAATTGAAAATAGACAAGTTACCAAGACAAAGAAAGGACCCCCCCAAAAAAGGAGAGAAAGGCTGACTTAGTATTTAGATGTCACCTGTAAGGAATGTGACCAAAGACATGTATTTAATTTTTATACTGAGATGTGTTCAAAAATTTTATGATGACCAAAAATCTAAGAGTTAGAAAATTTTGGCTTCCTACTCATAATTACATTTTAACTCTACTCCATAGACTTCTTAAAAGCTCAAAAATAAATTACTACCTATGGAGGAAATAGTCCTGTGTGACCAATTGCAATTTCTTGTCTTATTGTAAAGATAGCATTTATTGCTTCCCCACAACCAATTCTTTTCTCCTCCCCCTCCTCCTCTTTCTTCAGTGTGCATTTATATTGTTATAGTCACAGAAGTACCTAATAAATATTCTGAATTTGTGTTTATAATTCTTTCTTGCCTATGTAATGTTGGACAATTAATATTAGCATCCCAGACTGTTTACCGATGCTAATTGTTTTCTCTTTGTTCTCAGTCTTTAGTAGCTTTCCCAAAGCTCAAACGGCAAGTTTTATTGTATGAACCTCAAGTTAACTCACCCAAAGACTTTACAGAAGGTACCCTCTTTTCGGTGAACCAGGAGTTCAGTTTAATGTAAGCTTTGTGTTGATTGATCTAAAATAAAAATACCTTGTTTGAATTTTAGTGCTTTGTTTTTGGCAAAACAATGACTTTCCTTACATGGTATTTAAAATATAACTGTATACTGTCATCACTCTAAATTTTGTCATTTAGTTGTTTATTGAAAATATTAATGAATTCGAGATGTTTACTTCTTCATCATATTTTTCACGGATACATTTTTTGGTATCTGACATACTGTATTGCTTTCCATTTTTAAAGTAAACATCCTTTCCACTGAACTTTATCCAGGCAAAAGCATTTTTTTCTTAAGATCCAGGTAGATGATAATGCTGAATCATACCTCATATATCTTCCATTAGCTAATGACTTTCATGGCAATGTAAATTATATTTAGTTATTACAGGGAGTATAGTTACTTAAATTTTGTTAATAGAGGCTGTATCATGTTTAAAGGAAATTATAGAGTTTATTTTAAAGCTGTATGTTGATTATTTGTCACTTTTCATTTAAACAGTTCTGGATATTAATTTTTAGAATATTTCTAAATCTTTTTTCTCAGACATTGTATTAATAACGTGATATTTAAAGCCCTTTCACTGTAAAATACTTGATTCTTTTTTTTATAGAAAAAATGCAAAAGTTCAGAAAAGGGGTAAAATCAACTTGATTGGACGCTTGCAGCTCACTACAGAAAGGATGAGAGAAGAAGAGAATGAAGGAATAGTTCAGCTAAGAATATTAAGAACCCAGGTTTGTAATACTAACAGAATGTCTGAATTTTGAAAAAACTTGGGGTTTTTTTTCCTGAGCCTTCTTTGAATTTAAAAGTATA
>NW_012151951.1:7769399-7771176 GCF_000956105.1 Propithecus coquereli
AAAAAAAAAAAAAAAGACAATAATAAATATTGGCAGGAAGAGGAGAAATTGGAACCTCCATAAGTTGCTAGTGGGGATATAAAATTGTGCAGCCACTTTAGAAAATTGTTGGGAAGTTCCTTAAAAAGTTAAACACAGAGCTGACCTAGCAATTCTACTCCTAGGTAATTCCACTTTAGAGAAATGAAAACATGTGTTTATATAAAAACTTATAAGTGTTCATGGCAGGATTATTCCTGATAGTCGAAAAGATGGAACAACCCAAAATGTCATTGAGCTAATGAATAAACAAAATATGGTTTGTTTATATAATGGAATATTATTTGCCCATAAAAAGAAACGAAATACTAATACATGTTACAATATCAATGAACTTTTAAAATGTTGTAATGATAACTGAAAGAAGCCAGTCACAAAAGACCATTTATCATATGATTTCAGTAATGTGTCCAGAATAGGCAAATCTGCAGAGAGAGAAATTAGATTAGTGGTTTCCAGGAGCTGGGGCTGGGAGGGGAAATGGAGAGTGACTACAGATAAATATGGAGTTTCTTTTTAGGTTGATGAAAATGTTCTAAAATTAGATGGTGGTTATAGTTGCACAGGTCTATGAATATACTAAAATCTACTAAGTTGTACACTTTAAAAGGGTGAATTTTATGGTAGATGAATTATATATCTCAATAAGGCTTTTGTTAAAACAAAGAGAGTAGTTTGAATAGCACTTGCCTTCTTGTCTTGTAACTTATGATGGAATAAGCAAAATTTCTATGCCTTGGAGAATTGTCATACCCTCTGTAAGTTTGGATCACCTTCTAAGTATTTTATCTTTTGGACTTTCAGTGTCATTAAATACTCAGAGTTCCTTTACTGTTAAGCTTTTGCCAGCATCACTTCTTTTTGGGTATCTTACCCTTTTTGTCATTTACCACTTTTATCATTTATGTTGATAATTTGCCTTCACTAACTTCCTATTCCTTCATATCTATAGAGTCCTTAACGTTGGCAATATCAACCTGACAACCAGTCAGCTTTCTTCTATAACTCCATTTATGTTCTATTTTATTTTCATTGCCAACACTATCACTTTTCTTTGGTGTACTTTTATCAGTTTTGCTGGCCTTGTTTGATTATTTATTTTGTAAATTGTCATGTGGGTTTATCACTGGAAGACTCGGATGCAACGGAACTACACACTTTGCTGTCTGTAGGTGAACTGAATAAACAGATGACTGGTAGATTTTGAAAGAAGTATTGTGGTTGGTCACGGATCATGATGTGCTTCTGTTATTTTTGCTAGGATTTGTGGAATGAGGAGCTAGAAGTAAAGTTTGTGCTTTATGCAATTACATTTATTATATAGTGGCAAGTGAAAGTTGAGCTGTGTTATTGGGGAATTGGTATTATTTAACTATACTGTGGTAACTGAAATTTATGAATACTGGAATTGTGCAAAGCAGAGACTGCTTGTATTATCCTATTTAGTTTCTAAGGATAAGTTTCAGACTATAAACATTCTAATAAATAATGGATAGAGGACAAATTTTCTATTAAAGCATCTAAGACTTAGTTTTCCAGTAAAATTATTCCTAGTAGTATAACAGATTATGTATTTACTACCTCTTCTGTTTTTGATTTTTGTAGGAAGTTGGTATGCCAGCAGATTATGTAAACAAGCTTGCTAGAATGTTTCAGGACATAAAAGTATCTGAAGATTTGAACCAAGCTTTTAAGGAAATGCACAAAAATAATAAATTGGCTTTACCAGGTATTATTT
>NW_012151951.1:7775571-7797324 GCF_000956105.1 Propithecus coquereli
AGCTAAATTTTTCTATATATATTTTTAGTTGTCAGATCATTTCTTTCTATTTTTTAGTAGAGACAGGGTCTCGCTCTTGTTCAGGCTGGTCTCAAACTCCTGACCTTGAGCGATCCACCTGCCTTGGCCTTCCAGAGCCCATTGACTTTTTTTAAAAGAAAGTACTGTGTAGGACCAGTATGAAGAGAGTGGGGCCCTTTACTGAGAAATTCAAAATGAGATTTGAATAAATAGAAAGATTGAGCTCTTTTTCTGTTGTTAATATTTTGAGTTGTACAGTGGAATGCACATCGCAAAGTGAAATTTTCAATGAGTTGTAATAAATGTATATACCTGTGTGACCATCACACTAATTAAAGATACAGAACATTTCTATCATTCTAATATAATTTCCCCATGTCTCCTATCCAGCCAATTTCCCCTTTTACCCCAGCTGATTCTTAGCACCATTGCTTAGTATTGCTAGTTCTAGGTCTTCATATAAATGGAGTCAGACAGTATACACCCTTGTGTCTGGCTTTGTGAGATACCATATTCTTCCATGATAAGGCTGAGTAACTTAAAAAATGAATTTTTCCCATATTAATACTAAGTTCACTAAATTTCATTAAAAAATTCAACCAGATTTGCCACTGTACACATGGGGATAACTTAAAAAAATTCAACTAGGATTATTTTTGAAATTTTACAAATTGATTCTCAGTTTTATCAGAATAAATAGATGAGAGTGATTGAGGAACTTAGAAAAGTAAGAATAAGGTGTTGGTGTGGTGGAACTTGCCCTGCCAGATGTTAAAATTTACTAAAATATCAACAAAAATAAAAGAATGTGGCAAGAAGATTAATTGAAGAAAACAACCAGAATTAAACCTACTCTATCCCCGCTTAACCTCACCCCATGGCGCTTGTCATATCACCATATCACTAACTTATGCAATAAAGGAAGTAATTTCTATGACCCATTGAAAGGAAATGAATTAGTAAGAGGTGTTGGGAAATTTTACTCTTTGGGGAAAAATCAGGATATAGTCATAGTTTAAGCTATTAATTCCAGATGGATTATTGAGTTGAAATGTGTAATGGGATGGTATGTGTAGTCATAACATAAGACGTGCAGAGAAAATGAAGGTCTTGAGTTTTGTCTTACTTAACCTGACAAATTATTGGCCATAACTATGCCCAATACAATCATCTAAGCTGTCTCTTTAGGTAATGCTCAGACTTTCTTATTTCTTCTTAATCCTACTCCACCCATCCACATTGTTTCCTTTTTTTTTGAGACAGAGTCTCACTCTGTTGCCCCAGGTAGAGTGCGAAGGCGCCATTATAGTCCACTGCAACTTCAAACTCCTGGCCTCAAGCCCCCTGCCTCGGCCTCCCGAGTAGCTGGGACTACCGGTGTGCAGCACCACCACACCCGGCTAGTTTTTTTCTATTTTTGGTAGAGATGGGATCTTGCTCTTGCTCAGGTTGATCTCGAACTGCTGACCTCAAGCGGTCCTCCTGCCTCGGCCTCCCATAGTGCTAGGATTGCAAGTGTGAGCCACCACGCCCAGCCCATTGTTTGCTATTTTCATAGATGGCATCTGGATATATTGAAGGTGAGAGGGATTTACTTGACCTGATAGTGACAGTAAAGGGATCATCGTATCTGCACAATTGTGACAGTGTCCTGGGTTCTTGCTCTTGGCAGCCATGGAGTGGTTTATCTGTCACCTTAGGTAATTTGGCCTTATCTGTTGCTATCTACTGCTGATACCAACAGACATACATACGGACACTGCAGCAGATGAACTTATGGTTTGTTCTTTTTCCAATTGGTAGGGGCCACGTGGCTTCTTTCTGCTCCAGCTGCCTTTACTCTGGTCTTACTGAGCTCTTGAGCCCTCTGAGACTGCCACAAGTTCTCTGTCGCCCTTGGCCTACAAGACACACTGTCATTATCCTCTGCTATTGCAGGATCACCCTACCCTGCCGTAAGGCCCTGTGGCAGGCGCATTAGCTCTAAACTCCATCTGTGACATGGGAACTGAGGGAGATTCAGGAGTGCAGATTATTTCAAGGGACAGATTTTCCCTCTTCCTTCTTTCTATCCACATCCTAATCTCTGCCAGTACAGACAGATGCCTTTTGTTGACTAAAGAGAGCTTATAGTGGAAAAAGTAAAAGAGAAAAGAATACTTAATAATTTTCAAATAACCCGTTATTAATAGCAATTAAAGAAATCATCAAGGAAAATATTGATAGAATTGACCTAGATGAAAACTATCCATTTAGAAAGTTAAAAATATTTAATTGAATCAGTACAACTGAAGATAATATTTATAGCAAATATAATTTATTAATCTGGTAAATATATAAAGAGTTGTACTTAACTGATTTTTAAAACAAACACCAAGTACATCTGCTACCACACAAAGAAATAACTGAATACAAGGGGGAAATTGCGGATAAGGGTTTGTGGTATCTTAATTCATGTTTAACACAGCACCAGGTTATATACGTATTGTGTTCACAGATAAGGTAAATTTTAAGAGTGTGTATGGTATGAAACAAAAGAATGAAAGGAAATGTGTTAAAACATTGGGTGTAGTTTTCTTTCAGCATTAGAGGTTATGGGGAATTTTGTGTTTTAATTTTTTAAAATCTCTATAACAAGCAGATTTTCTTTTATGGAGAGTGAAAAAAAGATACTTTTATTTGTTAAGTAAAAGACACTGGTCTCAAGGTTAATCCCCTAGTGATTGTTATTCATTTGGGTAGACATTGGATAAAGGATGCGTTTAGTTGTACTTAAGATATTTAATATATTAATACTTTTTCATTTTTATTTTTGTCTTTTAGGAAGCTATCATACAAATAATGAAAATGAGAAAGAAAATTAGTAATGCTCAACTGCAGACTGAACTAGTAGAAATTTTGAAAAACATGTTCTTGCCACAAAAGAAAATGATAAAAGAGCAAATAGAGTGGCTAATAGAGCACAAATACATCAGAAGAGATGAATCTGATATCAACACTTTCATATATATGGCATAATTTTGAACATCATCGACAATATTAAGAACCCAAATTTTGGAGTGCTTGGGCAGAAAGTTGTAACAGTTTGTGCTGGAGAAAGGTTTATTTGGACTTTGATTACATAAATATTAAAATCTCTGCCTTACCCTACAAAACAACTACATTTTGCCAATCACATTAGTTAGCATGATGGCATTCCCTTCATGTTGCGCACTCTCAACAGCATGCTGTTTTGTGGAGAAACTTGCATTCATGAAGAGCCCATTATGAACTTTTAAAAGTAAATTTGATTTATACCCACCAGGAGAAATATAGTTGGGAAGGGTGAGGGCGGGGTTCTTGTTGCTTTTTTTCTCTTTTTTCCTCTCTTAGAAAAATGTACTTGCACATGGAAGGATTTTCAGATATTCATGCACTGAAAAATGCTGTTATCTTTTGTTTTTAAAAAATGCAATTAAAACTAGAAATAGCACTGTTGGTTTCTTTTGATGAAAAAGAGTGAGCTGGTCAACACAACATTGGGAGAGGGCAGACGTCAGTGTGAAGAGAAGTATTTTAGAGTATCAAATTGTTTGTTCAAACACTGCTTCAGTATAATAACTGGATTTTAACAGTGGCCTAAAAATGGTATTAAATATTTCTAACTTACAAATGTTGGTTTTCTTTAAGCAGGAGACTGCTGTTTTATTTGTTTGTTGTTAAATGATGAGTTTTTTAAAAAATCTTACATGGCTGGACAGCTTGTTTTGAAAAAGTGAAGCTTATATTGTTGCTTCAATTGTTTAAAAAAATGTATGGAGATAGGTCATTGTGATTGCAGAGTCAAAGAGCAAAACAAACATATTAAGTGTGTTTGCTAACACACTTAATATTTATATACCTAATATTTATTATGCCATATCTAAATTTATTAAAAACAATGCAGAGATCTCCTGCTCTGATAGAGTGCAGTTATGTAACTGATCTCTTAATCTGTAGCGTTAGAACTATTTTGGTATTTTAAAGTCTCATGATTAGGGATTTATAGCCTCAGGTTTCTGGAAAGAAAGACATTTTCTTTTAAAAGGTAATAATTAAGTATCAGTCACCTAAGAGGAAGAGAAAAACCACAACATAAGACCTGAAAAGCATAAGCAAAATTGTTGCAATCTTAATGTGAGCAGTAAACTTGCCAAATATATGTACATATATATTTATATATTTTAAAAATAAACATTTTTAAAATGTTCAGAAGGCAACATTTACCATGTTCCTTTCAGTCAATCCAAAGTAGCAACTTATTAGTTGCTGGCAACTGAATAACCCAGAGTAGTGGAAATTTTAAGACTTGAAGACTTGAACAATTTAAAACAGAAAAATTTATTCCCCATTGGGAAAGAATGCCTCAACATGGATTTTTACTCATTGTGGTGCACATTTCAAATTTTCTTGCAAATTATTTTATATCTTGTTTGATGTTAAGTGATATTTTTAAAATATGGTTTTGAAGATAGTAGGAAATGGAGTACGGAAAGGCATACAGTATTATATGATAGCAGAGTGCTTTTAGGAGCATTTCATGGAACCTGTCACCAATCCCAAGAGGCTTTGTGAGCTGCCTGCCTGAAAGGAAGAAAAGTAAATTTAAAACATTTAAGGTTTTGCTGATTATAGTTAAATGCCTGTTCTGAAACTCGTAGGAAATTGGAATTTTGTGTATAATTTAAAATCTTATGCTTCATCTTTAAGGTAGCATATGTCAATTAGTAGACCAAGCAATATGCTTGTGATGAATTAAACTAAAATTAGTGCTCACTGTTTTCTCTAATTAGATGACTGCTAACAATGGATAAATTTGAAATTTAGAAGAAATAATTTCGTAGTAATAGTGGCCCTTATGTTTAACAAATACTTTGGTATTGGCATATTTGCTTGTCCCAATACAAGAATGCCAAAGGAGGAAACAATGGGAGGAAAAATTACAGGCCATTTTTTAAAATTTAGGATTTGTTGTTTTGAACCATAATTGTTCTCAGTACTTCTTGGGAATCTTTTTGGTCATTTAATTTAAGAATGAGAGCCATGATGTTTTGATTTATAAAGGCAAATTTAATGCAAAAGTGGGTAACACTAAATCCATAGAAAGTTTTCTATTAAATTTTATAAATTTTTTAATAGCTAATTATGTCCTAATTGTATTTTGGGGATTGAACAGCAGAAAATACTGTAAACTTACAGTTTTCATCACTTTTTTTGTTATATATACAAAAGTTTAACTACTTTTTGGTATTTATGGAAACCATTTAGTTGACAAGGTGCCTATATTATTGAATTTTCTTTAAATATTTTGACAATAGATTTGCTAATTTAAAAAAAAAAAGGAATGAAAAAAATCTTACCAGCAATTTGCTAAAGGTACAGAATCACAGTTAATATCCTTTATCAGGTCTCTTGTCTCCAGTGTGCACTTAAAATTAGTGCTATATGAGCAGGGATGGAACCTGACATAGTTAAGGGAAAAGAAAATCCCCACCCCAAAATATACACACATATATATATATATTTAATTTTTTTTATGAGTAGCATGGTAATAGGATGCTTCAGAGGTTAACTCAAGCTTTGAACATTGATCTAATTTAAAGATGGAAACATCTGGAAAACGTTAGCCTTTGTTGCCATCTCATTGCCAGATTAAGTAGACATGAAACAAAATTTACGAAATGAAAATATATAACAATTTTGATGCTTACGATGGGATAAATATTAGAACATTACTGCTCCAGTGATTTAATGAGGATCTTGAAATAAATTCTGAAGTCTTCCAATTTTTACATTTATTAGAGGGGTCCCTGAATTCTGTCAACTCATTTATTTAAGTCTCTTGCTCTTATTTTGTGCATAAATGTTAAGATTTCCAAAAATGAAATGTTAGTTTTATTTTTACTTTTTATTAAATTTAATACAAAATATGACCTGAGTAGTTAAATGGTATTTTGCATTATTTGCAGTAGGATGTCATTAGCCCTGCTCAGAGGGCAAATTTTAAAACTTCAATTTGGAGGAAAGATTTGCTAGTTTTACAGAAAGATTTGCTATCTTATACTCAAGCTGGTTTTTCTATTTTCATGTAAATGACTGGGATGCTGTCTTATAAATTCTTCCAAGGTCATGTTTGTGAAATAAACATTACATGAGAGCTTTCCTGTCATCTACATTATCTGTCGTCTGGAGTGTTGAACAAATTTGAGTTCCTAAGTTGTGATCTATCCTCATATGGTCTATACGATTTTGAATGTGTGCCACTACATACTGAGATGATAATGCTGTACAATTTTAAATGGTAGCAGTTTCTGTATGCAGTAGGCTGAAATATTTTGATGAACTGCTTAATTTTTGGATTTTATTTTTTAAGTTGTATAATTTATTTTCTTGCAAAATAAAAATGTAATATAAAAGCTTTCACCTATCCAGAAAATGTTGATGTTCTACTATAAAATGATTTCTGAGTTTAATTAAAATTTGTATAGCAGGTATATTTTTATATTTCAAGGTGAAATATTAATAGTAAATCACAGCCAGCCTTAGGAATCAGATGGTTAAAAGTAACCCACTTATGTTTTTTAGATTCTCAAATTCTAGTTCAAAATAAAGCAATCAGGAATGTAGCTTTTTGACTGATAGGATGTGGCTGTCATACCTGGAAGAGGTCAAAAATTTCAAACCTAAAACAGATAATGCATTCATCAGTTTAGATAGGCCATGTCATAACAAAATTTTGTATCAAATAAAAAATATGTAAAAGAAATTATTTCACATTTTGGATATATTTGAAAATTTGTGAAATACTTATTTCAAAACTAGTGATAGTTTAGTAGTAAGGTTATGAAGATGAACAGATATGCTCAGGTATACACAGTTACACATCAAATGAACAATTTAATATTAATAATCAAAAAACTGACTATAGAAAACTTGGGATTGCATACAGGGACTTAATTGCATAGAGGAACTATGTTTAAAAGAAATTTAAAGCCAGGCACTGTGGCTCACACCTGTGATCCCAGCACTTTGGGAGGCTGAGGCAGGAGGATCACTTGAGGCCAGGAGTTTGAGACTAGCCTGGGAAATATAGCAAGACCCCAAGATAACCGTTCTCTACAAAAATAAAGAAAAATTAGCTAGGCATGGTGGTATATGCCTATTGTCCTAGCTACTGGGGAGGCTGAGGGAGGAGGATCCCTTGAGCCCTGCAGTCTGAGGTTGATGCCACTGCCCTCTAGCTTGGGTGACAGAGCAAGACCCTGTCTCAAAAAAAAAAAAAAAAAGCCAGGCTCAGTAGCTCACGCCTGTAATCCTAGCACTCTGAGAGGCCAAGGCAGGAGGATCGTTTGAGCTCAGGAGTTCGAGACCAGCCTGAGCAAGAGCGAGACCCCATCTCTACTAATAATAGAAAGAAATTAGCTGGACAACTAAAAATATATAGAAAAAATTAGCTGGGCATGGTGGCGCATGCCTGTAGTCCCAGCTACTCAGGAGGCTGAGGCAGGAGGATTGCTTGAGCCCAGGAGTTTGAGGTTGCTGTGAGCTAGGCTGAGGCCACAGGCACTCTAGCCCGGGCAACGGAGTGAGACTCTGGCTCAAAAAAAAAAAAAACCCAAAACAGATTTACTGTTAAGTTTAAGCTTTAGGGCCCCCTTACTTGGCACAGGCCGCTTCCAAGGTCCTGGGAGGGGCTCTAGGAATTTCCTATTGTAATTTTATATTACTTTTCTTAAAGATCCCCTAAATATCAAGTTGGATCCAGCCCTGCTAAAACAATGCAAAAAAGAAACGTGTCTGGCACAAAGGAGGATTGAATGAATGAGAGCATGTGTACCTGAGAACAGTAGACTTCAATATTTTAAGTTTAAATGGGAAGACTTTATTTCCAATTCCCCATTCTAGGCTATACAATCAAATGGACTTTTTATGTCATTGAACTCCTGTTTTGAGCAGTGTACAATCTGGAGCAGAGGTGACGATTGAGGAATTCCAGACTTTCATGAACATCTGATTCTGATTAAAGCAAAAGATACGCATGTAAAGATGTAAACAATTCTGTGTATAAATTTCGAGGGTTCACGCACCCAAGGCAAATTCTTTAATAGTGAGGTCCTTAGAGTGAGTAAAGCAGGTATTAGCTTGCTCTGTGGATTGGTCATGGCCTGATGTCAAGAGTGCTGATCCAAACTTAGATCTGTTCTACTTCTTGTTTTTTTTTTTGAGACAGAGTCTCACTCTCAGCCTCTCGAGTAGCTGACACTACTGGTGTGTGCCACCATGCCTGGCTAATTTTTCTATTTTTGTAGAGACAGGGTCTTGCTCTTGCTCAGGCTGGTCTCAAACTCCTGGCCTCAAGCAATCCTCCTGCCTCAGCCTCCCAAAGTGCTGGGATTACAGGCGTGAGCCACTGTGCCAGGCCAGAGATGTAAGTTCTTGAGCTACACCCCAGACCTACTTAATCAGAACTTCTTCAGGTGAGGCCTGTCAATCTGAATTTTAACAAGCCCTCCGGGTGATGCTGATGCACACTCAAGTTTGAAAACCACTGGCCTACAAACATTAAAAACTCCCCTCGCCCATCTTGGTCGTGCTGTTTTCCCCCTCCCCTTCTAAACATCTTGGAATAATAGCCCACAATCTTACTGTCTCCATATCTACAACTCGGAACGCATGGGCTCATGTCTTCACTGCTTCTCTTGGTAAGGTCATCAGTGATCTCCCTCGTGCTTAATCAGGTCTTTTTCAATCTTACTTGATCTCCTTATAGCATTTGCACCTTGGACACTCCTAGTTACTGAATTTGTTTCATCCCTTGGCTTTGAAGACACTGTTCTCTCTGGTCCCACTCTTACCTCTTTTCACTTTCTCAGTCTGATTCTCTGGCTTTTCTGCCTGCACACCCCAGGATTTCATTTTATGACTCTTCACTCTTGCCAAGCTACACACTCTCCCTGGGTGATTTCATCTAGCCCTGGCTTTGACGTTACCTGCATGTTGATGCTCCAGACTGTCTCCAGTCCAGGCTTTCTCTCCTGAAATCAACGTGCATTTCCAGCTACTTCTTAAACCATCTCATTGTCTGTCACCTGCTCCATTTAACAAGGTTTGCGCCCTGGATGTAATTCTCTATTGTTCCCCTCCCCACACCACACTTGATTATACTTCTGTATTGTCTCTAGAAGCTGGCCTTTCCCTCTGCTTCTACTGTATTCACTGTAGGAGCCAGAACACTTCGTAGTATGATAACACCATCTGAGGCAGGTGAGGATACACCTTGCCTAGCTGATGGGTTGCTGCTTTGCCTACATTTTTGAAGTAGGCTATCTAAATGTACAGAATGGGAAGCAGTGATCAGTAATGTTATGTTTGCTTTAAATCTTTGGCATTTTTAGACCATTGACTTATCTCCATTTTTCTCTTAATTAAGCTTATGCCCCAATGCCTGAGGCCCAAGACACTGGAAGATGTGAATGAAGTCTTTCCCTTCAGCCTGTGGCTGAGCGAGTACTCCAAATCTAAAGCATAAACACAGGGAAAGGATTGTCATCATTTTTTCATTCCTCACACTTTCTAGTGCAGTTCCTTGCTCAGTTAGGGACCCGTTATTTGTAAAATTGAATCAATAAGCTTGGGAACCACTGTTGACCGGAACACATCATCTTCTAAGGATGAACAAACTTGTAACAAGCCCACAAGCATTCTCTGGGCAAGTAGGACTTCTGTCTTACACTTACTAAGAACTTCCTAAAATACCCTCTTACATCTTCAATAAATCACATGAAAGTTATTTGTAGAAACTCTACTATTGTGCATCTTCTGTTTTGTACTCATTTTCTTATTCAGATACATGGGTACACACATTGCCATATGCCTGCTACAGAAGCTCTGTTGACACTTTTGTACTCAATGAAGGAGACGTTTTACAGTTCTTGAGCTAGAAAACAAAAGGAAATGGCATATGCAGTTTGATGACCGTTAGGTTCCTAAGACTGTTGTAACAAAGTACACAAACTGGGTGGCTTAAACAACAGAAATGTATTGTTGCCCAATTCTAGAGGCTGTTGGGCCTAGAGGTCTAAAGTTATGGTGTCACCAGGGCCCTGCTGCTCCCTCTGAAGACTCCAGGGAAGTATCCTTCCTTGTGTCTTTCCAGCTTCTGGTGGTTGCCGGCAACCTTCAGCATTCCTTGGCTCCTTGCCGCAGGCTGCAATATCCACCGCCGTCTTCCCCTCGTCTTCTTACGAGGATGCCAGTCACATTGGATTTAGGGCCCAGCCCACTCCAGTATGCTCTCATCTCAACTAATTACATCTTTAAAGATGCTGTTTCCAAATAAGGTCACATTCTGATTTTGTGGGTGGATATAAATTTTGAGGGGGACATTTCGACCTACTACAGTCAACCCTCTAATCCCTAAAATTCATTCATCCCACATGCAAAATACATTCACCTCATCCCAACATCCTCAAAAGTCTTAACTTACTCCAGCATTAACTCTAAATTCAAAATTTCCAAATCTCATCATCTAAATCGTGTACATCAGGTATTGGTGAGAATCTGCATATGATCCATTCTGGGGCAAAATTGCAATCTGTGCACTTGTGAATCTAGAAAACAAGTTATCTGCTTCCAAGATACAATGGTGTGTGCTGTGGTTTGCATGTATCCCCTTCAAAATTCGTGCTGAAACTGAATCCCCATTGTGGTATTAAGAGGTGATTAGGCTGTGAGTGCTTTGCCCTCATGAATGGATTAGTGTCTTATAAAAGGGCTGGAGGGAACTAGTTTAGACTCCTTTGCCCCTCTGCTCGTTTAGTATGTAAGGACTGGCAGAACGATCCTCACCAGATACCTAATATTAGTGCCTTGATCTTGGAATTCCAACCTTCCAGAACTGTGAGAAATAAATTTCTATTATTTATAAATTACCCAGTCTCAGGTGTTCTGATAGAGCAACACAAATGGACTAAGACAGTGGGACAGGCATAGGATAGACATTTCCATTATGAAAGGCAGAATTTGCAAGCAATTAAAGGGGTGATGATTTCGTGCAGGTTTGAAAAACAGCCGGGAAAACTTCATTAGTTTTCGAGATGTAAATAGTTCTCTGGCTCCATCTAGCCTCTGGGCCCAAGGGGTGCAGTTGGCCCAGGCCTCCACCTGCAGCCCAGCCCCTGTGGCCTCTGCATGCCGGACTCTGTCCTGGGAGTCAGTCCTTCCTGCACTTTATTCTGTCTCTGTCCCTTTCCATCTAGGCTGGCAGCGTTTCTGCTGGTATACAGTTCTCAAAAATCTCGTCAATTTTCTGTGGCTACCAAGGGGATCCACGCCGTTGGGCATGAGTGTTCTCCACAGATCCTTCCTGGATAACCCCGTCTCTACTTCTGGCTTCTGCTGAGATGGTTGATTCAATCCGTAAGCCACACGCCTAATCTCTTTACAAATACCCAAACACACTTGGTGTGCTCTTCAGAGCATACCTTCTCATCCTTTGCAGTATAGTTAGGCTGAGAATTTTTCAAATCACCAAGTTCTGGTTCCTTTTGGCTTATCAGTTCTTACCTCAGTTTATCTGTTTTCTCTTGCAATTTAATATAAGCAAAAAGGAAAAGCCAAGCTTTGTCTTCAACACTTTGGAAATTTTCTCAGTTAAATATCCAGTTTCATTGCCTACAAGTTCTACTTTCCATCCAACACTGAACATAGTTCAGTCAGGTTTTCTACCACTTTATAACAATGATTACCTTGTTATAAAAATCTGTGCTTGTTTCCTAAGACTGCTGTAACAAATCACCACAAACTGGTGGCTTAAAACCACAGAAATGTATTCTCTCACAATTCTGGACGCTAGAAGCCCCAAATCCAGGTGTTGGCAGGGTTGGCTCCTTCTACAATTCTGAGGGGCAGTCTGTTCCATGTTTCTCTCCTAGCTTCTGGTAGTTGCCAGAAATCCTTAGTGTTTCTTCGCTTGTAAATGCATCGCTTTAATCTCTGCCTCCATCTCCATATGGTATTCTCACCTGTGTGTGTCCTCTTTTGTTATAAGTACACCAGTCATGGGATTTAGGGCCAACCCTAATCCAGTATGATCTCATCTTAACTTGATAACATCTGCAAAGCCCCTATTTCCAAATAAAGTCACATTCACAGGTACCAGATGTTAGAACTTTAACATATCATTGTTCAACCTGTACAATGAGTTATTTCAATAGTTTTAACTATGATGGAAGTTGCTTGTTATAGGAGAACTTAATTAGAAGTGCATATCATGGTTGGACACAGTGGCTCACGCTTGTGATCCTAGCATTTTGGGAGGCCAAGGCAGGAGGATCACTTGAGGCCAGGAGTTTGAGACCAGCAGGAGCAAGAGACAGACCCCACTTCTGCAAAAAATAAGAAAAATAAGAAAAATTAGCCAGGCATTGTGGTGCGTGCCTGTAGTCCCATAGTCCCAGCCACTTGAGAAGCTGAGGCAGGAGGATGGCATAAGCCCAAGAGTTTGAGGTTGCAGTGAGCTATGATGATGCCACTGCACTCTAGCCTGGGAGACAAAGCAAGATGCTGTCTCAAAAAAAAGAAAAAAAAAAGTGAATATCATCAAACATCTTTGTATTATGAATCTAATACCCCCCAATTTTTCTTAATTTCTCTGAAACTTTTATTTTCCAAATTTTTCATGCTGTGAAAATAATATTATAGTATTCCTAAAGTTAACTTGTAGAAAATCACTCTTGGGGCTTGTGGGCATTTATAGAAAGGAAGAGGTGTTTATTTTACCAAGTCTTGTAATGTACTTTGCAAGACAAGGCTCCGCTTACAGTTTTGCCACTAGACGGAGCTATCGGCTAGCTCTTGAGAAATGCAGTCGCCTCAGAATCCAAGATGAGCTCCTTTTTGAAAGATGTAGCTCTTTATTAATAAATCCGTATCCAGACACTATATTACCTATTGTGGCAGGAATGATACTCAAAAGCCACAAATTCAGACATGGAAAAAGTTTGTTTCTTTCTTAGTGAGGCTTAATTTTTATCCCAACACTCCATTTCTATCTCACAGAAGAAATGTTAATCTAGTTACTTTCACCTATGCTCAGCAAAATTCAGTTATCTTTTCATAAACTTTGGGTTTTAAGGTTTCAGGATTGTTCCCTCCACCCTGTCTGTCCTGGGCATTCAGTGTCATCCTGGTTTGCCCAGACATGGGCATGGCTGCACCCCCGCGTTGACTTGTAATGGCAAGGTCCGTTTTCTTAAGTGTGGGGCCTCTTGTCAACTCCAGCTCAGCTTACTTCTGTACTCCTCCCAGCTACAAGAGGAAAATCACCCAGTTAGCTTTTGGAGAAGCCACAGGGACATTTTGTGAGACTGCCGTAGGCTCTTCATATCCAAGCACCCATGGAAGCCACCTCCGCCTTCTACTAAATCTCTGGTGCTCATGTGGGCTACTTTTGCAGACATGCTGGCTTGAATCAGAGAACTCACATCTTCTCTCATAACACTGAATTTTTTTGTGTGTGTGAATATGTATGTATGTCAGGGGCTTGGTCCTGCTTTCACAGTCCCATGTGGACTGTGAGCTGCAGGAGGTGGGCCAGGGCCTTGTGTCAGGGACACTCACCACTGGCTAATCCTCTTGCTTCCTCTCTAGCCCTAGCCTTTCTCCCCTAACCTCTACCTAACCAGTATTAGGTGGCAGTAGGAAAGTGGATTCTCAAATGTCTTTCACCTGAACTATGATTTTCACATACTAGGAAAAAAATTTAGTGTCTTTTTGTTTTTCTGTGATGGTTCTGCTTCCCCTCAGCGTGATGACAGCTTCAACCTGGGGGATATGGGTGGTAGTCACAGATGAAAAAAGAAGTGGGGGTGGAGCGTGCAGCACATCACAGCATAGTCTGGTTCTTGGCTACCTTTTCTACAGTTCTCTCTCCATCTACTTTGGTGACTCCTTGTCCTCCACCTAAATGCAGTTATTCTGTGAGTTTCTCTCCTTATAGACTCCACTTTGGGGATCTCATCCAATTAATACCTTCAACTATTACTTCTCTAATTCTCAGTCCTGTGCTTTAATCCTGAATTGGCTTCCAATTCATATTTTTTGAGAAATGTAGATAAAGCTGGGAGTGATACCTCACACCTGTAATCCCAGCACTTTGGGAGGCCAAGGAAGGAGGATCACTTGAGACTAGGAGCTCGAGACCCACCTGGGCAACGTAGCAAGATTGCTATCTCTACAAAAAAAAAAAAAAAAAAGAGAAATGTAAATAAAGATCAGAATTAGTTTGTGTTTATCTAGGGGTCTAAACTTCCCCAAGTATAGACCACTTGGGGTAGTACAGTTATTCCGGATGCAGTGGATTTCCCTATTTTCTTTAAAATTTTTCCAAGTCCTAGATTCTTAAATAATTAACTACATTTTTGCCTGCTGCTCAGATTGAGGACAAAGCTGTTCTTACTTATTTTTTTAGTTAATGATTTTATTGCTTGAATAGACAAATTTATGCAACCAGGGCAGAGGCTGCGAATGACTTATACTTCCAACTGGGAGGGAGGTCTCACTTGGTTTTGTAATATCGGGCCAATTGGTGAATTCAGTTATCAGAATCAGATGGAATTTAGCATCCTTATCCTTCCTGTCGTGCTCAAGATGCTTTGGAATAGCAACCGCTTTCTTAATTAAATGGTAGAGATCTTCAGGAAGATCAAGAGCAAGTCCTGTGGACTTAAGAATTCTCAAGATTTTATTGCCTGTCACAAACCATACCTGTGCAACCCCCAGGGTCGCACTGATTTGTGAGGGAGTTGTTAGGTCTGTCTGGATGTTCCCCGGTCCTCAGTTCCCAGCGCCAGGAATGAGTACAGGTACCGATCACTGATGACAAGTGATCGCAAGTACGAAGCAATTCCACATGAGCAGTTTGTTACAGAAAAGAGAGACACCATACAGAGTGCAGTGGAAGTGAAGAAGGAAGCTATACAAAGTGAAAATACCTTCCGGAGAGAGGAATGGACTCCCGGGTGGTCGTCTTTTATTGGCCTGGCCTGGGGCAGGGCTTGCAGGTGTGGGATGTTACCAAAGGACTGACAGGTGTTCTTATATAACAAGGTCGCATCAGCTTATGCTCCACACGCGTGTAAACCTCAAAACCCCAGATTCCTGGTTTTCTGTTAACTACTTTTTTTTCCTGCAGTCCCTTCCCCTGATTGGTCCCTGGCTTCTCCACCCCCTAGGAACCGCCCTCCTGGCCTACACCTACCACCTGCATATTTGATCCCTACCTAACAGGAGTGGCGCCCCTCTTGGCCAGTTTGCAAATCTGCTCCTTCACATTGTCAAATGTCAACTTCAGCCCAGTGGGGATGCTGAGCGGTAGGGTAAGGCCGTCAGGGACAGACCCTTCCGAGGAGCATGCATGCGACCATGGCAGTGGCAGTCAGGCAGCAAAAAGGGCTCCTCTTATGTTTTTGAAGGTTAGTTTTGAAGAGCAGCTTGTCTGCTGTAGCTCTGGAAGTAAATTCACTGTTCTCCTCCCTAAAGTGTTCCTAAATCTCTCTGAACTTCTCTAGAAGCTGTCTTGTCCAACATACTGGCAGTATTTCCCGGTAGGGGCTTTGATGGCGGAATGATCCGATTAGAGCTCCGTGTTCCTAAAGTGGGTCTCTCCTAGGGCAGGTCTTTCCTAAGGCAAAACTAGTACAGTGGGTGGTTAAGAGCCTAGACCCGGCAATGGGCCTGCCTGTGTTCAATTTGCAGCTCTGCCACTACCGGCTCTGTGCCTTTGGACAAACTTGGGTGTTTGAGTTTTTCATCTGTAAAATGTGGATAATGCTACTCCCTAATTCAACGGGTTATTATGAGGATTAAATGAATTAAACTGTGAAAGAACTGGCCCATATTAAGAACTATATAAGTAACTATTATTATAACCAGTCATCTTTTACTGTTTGATCCCCTAGTTAACTCATCAGCCTTGGCCTCTCACAACTGGTAATCTCTATTTATTGGGCCAGAGCAGCTCTTTAATTTTCTGAGTTATTTCTTTAAGCATTTAACGTTTTCAGTTAGAAATATTATCTAATACAGGCAAGGTACGGAGGCTCACACCTATAATCCTAGCACTCTGGGAGGCTGAGGCAGGTGGATTGCTTGAGCTCAGGAGTTTGAAAACAGCCTGAGCAAGAGCGAGACCCTGTCTCCACTAAAAATAGAAAAAAATTAGATGAGCAACTAAAAATAGAAACAAAAAATTAGCCAGGCGTGGTGGCTCGTGCCTGTAGTCCCAGCTACTTGGGAGGCTGAGGCAGGAGGATCGCTTGAGCCCAGGAGTTTGAGGTTGCTGTGAGCTATGATGATGCCAGGGCACTCTAGCCGGGCAACAGAGTGAGACTCTGTTTCAAAAAAAAAAATTTTTTTTTTTCATTAGTTTCCTTTTTTCTGGGTAGATGTAAGTGAGAAAAACATGCTCAGGGGACTGGAAAGGCTCAGGTTACTCATAAACCACTGGCCTCAGAAGGTTGGAAGTGGTGGAAACGGGAAGCAGCAGTTCCTAGAGCCACGTCCTTCACTTGCCGACTTCATCCTGGGTCGGCTGCGGCGTGGGAGCGCCGGCTCCGCCCACCCTTGGCTACCGGCCAATCGCTGCGGCCCGTGGCGCCCGAGGCTGCCACAAAGGCGGGGCCTGCTCCAGCGTGAGGTTGGCTTGGGGTGAGTTCCCGCTGCTCGGCCCTGCCCTTGAGTACTCGGCTCCGACGTCTGCGACACACCATGGCTGTGCTGGCGGCACTTCTGCGCGGCGGCGCCCGCAGCCGCAGCCCCCTTCTTCGGAGCCTGGTGCAGGTGAGCGGGGCTCGTCCCCGGGTGGGCCTCGGCCCCACTGCGCCCGGACCCGGGCTCCGGTGAGCCCCTTCCCCTGCCTCGGATGGTCCCTGCTGGCGGCGTAGGCCCAGAGACAGTCTCCCGACGGGGGTCTCGCCCCAAAAGTTCCCTAAGTGCTCCGACAACGCCCAGGGACTCTCTTATCCATACAAGGCGCGTGTCTGCGTGCAGGGTCTCCGCCTGAACCGCACAGTTGCTGATTCTGCTGTGTCAGGCACACGCGTGGGCAGGCAGGGAGGCCCAGGATTGGCTCTCGCTCCGTCCGGCTGGAGAGAGATTTTGCAGGCCCATACAGCTGTTTCCGAGATTGTCGTCAAAACATATTAGTGCGCATTATTGTCAAGAGAGAGGTTTTCTTTTCTTTTTTCCAAATGGTAGGTAATCATTGGGCATACAAGGGGTGAGGACGCTATATGATAATAAACAGATGATAACACAAGAAATAAATTTTCCACATGTTGAAGCTAGAGAACCTGCACCCCAGATTTAGTGTCTGGCAAAGCCTCTAGAATAGGTAGAGGAGAACTTGAGGGTGTGGTTGGTGAAGCTCGAGTTTTCCAGGTTCGTTGGGTTAATAAGCTTTGAAATCCTTATGTTGCAAAAGTTTGGATTTGACCCCGGTCAGTGGGGACTGTTGCTGCATTTGTTTTTGTCATAATCAGAGGTCATGAAGAATTAGAGTTGGGGGAAGACCAATGTCTGAATGTAGAGTGTCTTAACTTGAACTAGGGTGCTGGCAATAGGAGCTGAAAGGGAGCAGCATTATGCAAGAGCATTATGCAAGATTATGAAAGAATAAACATACAATTTGATTATTAATGGAGTGAGGGTGGGAGCCAAGGGCAAAGTGAGAGTCTAAAATCAATCCTGGGTGACTGAGATAATAGAAAAGTCAGGAGTAGGTTTGCAGGACAGACGAGTTCTTAGTCTATTTGTTAGTTTCATGGAATGACTCCAGAAATCACAAAAATGTAGTTAGGTTAACTTGGATTTCAACCAGTATTGACTAGGTGAAATAGGTGAACTAGGTGCTCTAGGTATGTTAAAAAAAAAAAATGCAGAAGTGCAGAACCTTGTAAATTATGGTTTAATTAAGCTCTCACAATCAGACACAAATGTTCCTTAAAAAAAAATGAACCTGTAGGTTATAGACATATGGTATGTGAGGAATCAGCTGTATTGGATGTTATTTGAATTGAATGGTCATTTACTGAACCATGGAAATCGGTTTGTTTTAACAGGATTTTCAGTTTTCTCTGCCATCCTGTGGAATGGAATTTGACCTCTCCCATTACAGTGGCTCTCACCCCTTTGCCTCCCAAATCTCTTTTATGGTCAACAAACCTTGATGGACTTTTTTGGACCTTGTTGCCTTTCTAGCTCTAATGACTTTTCTCTCTGGTCAAAGGAGTCATCTCTACTTATTACCTCCCATTTATTCTATATCCATTTCTCTTTAACCCTCTGCAGTTAAATTTCTATGCCATTCAGCTGAAAAATACCAGTATTTTCTTTTTTCTGTGTTTTTTTCTTCTTGACCTTTATACTATATTTGACACTATTGACTACTCCTGCCTTGAATTTGATCCAGTATTATTCTGCATCTTTTAATGCTCAGACTTTTTTTTTTTTTTTTTGAGACAAGAGTCTCACTCTGTTGCCCCGGCTAGAGTGCCGTGGCGTCAGCCTAGCTCACAGCAACCGCAAACTCCTGGGCTCAAGCAATCCTCCTGCCTCAGCCTCCGAGTAGCTGGAACTACAGGCATGTGTCACCATGCCCGGCTACTTTTTCCCATTTTTGGTAGAGACGAGGTCTGGCTGTTGATCAGTCTGGGCACCAACTCCTGACCTCAAGCAATCCTCCCACCTCACCCTCCTAGAGTGCTAGGATTACAGGCATGAGCCACCATGCTGGCCAGTACTCAGGATTTTAAAAAAATTTCCTGTGTTTTGCTGATCCTGGGCCTGTTTGCTCCCTGATTCATTTCTCTCTCCTCCCTATTCTGTCTGTACTGCTGTGGGGCTAAGCCTTACAGGTTGTGTTTCAAAGGCTCCAGCTTCAGCTGGCTTCTTGCCGAGTTGAAGATTGGAAGATAGGAGGAAGGCAGAAGCCAGGAGAATTTCTCTCTCTTTCTCTGGCAGTGTCTGTGTCTCTTGTGGTTCCTCTTTCTGCCAGGCCACCCTGACACTTGCTTACCCTTTGGCTTTGGTAACCTTGCATCTTTCCTTTGTCCTAACAGCCTAAGTGCGCTGGTGCCTTTCTTTTGCTAATTTCTATATTGCCTAAGCATCATCTGTTGTTCTCAGCTCTTTTGTCACCTGGCATTTCATCCTTTGCATTCGATGGTTTCTAATAGGATGATTTCTGTTTTCCTGGTTGAATCCTGATGGGTACACTCATTGTTTTTGCTCCCTTTCTGTTCCCTTTCACTCTGTGCATTCTCCAACCTTAGAAATCGGGGATTTCTTTTTGTAAAGGCCAAGGAACAGTCAGAATGTTATGGTAATCAAATAGTGATCGTGGTGTGATGTGGTAGTAAACAGGGAGAGAAATGGATAGATTCAAGAGATGGTAAAGGGGCAGAATCTATTGAACTTAATGACTGGCTGTGAGAGGCTGCGAGACAAGAAATGAAGTATTAATATAATTTCTGGGGCCCAGCCTTTGGCATGTAGGTGGATAGGAGAGGTTTTCACTGAGGAACAGATTTGAGTGTGGAAGGAAAGTGATGAGTTGAGTTTTGGACTTGCGCTGGGAGTTCTCTGGTTAGGTGGAAGGGTCTGGCACACAGGGGAAGGACTGGATGAAATACAGACATGGGACTCATTGGCCATAGATGGCAGTGGAATCCACAGGAATTGATGAGCTCACCTAAAGCGGGCACGTAGAGGGAAAAGAGAAGAGGGCATAGCATGGGGTCTTTGGGGGACACAGTATTTCAGGCACAGATGGAACAAGCAGGAACCTGTGAAGATGAGTGGAAAGAAAGGACAGTGACTTAGAAGAAAACAAGGGGAATGTAGTATCACCCGAATGCCAAGGGAGGTTAGATTGTCAAGGAGTCTATTAGTTTCCCAGGGCTGCAGAGTTGCACTAATTGGGCAGCTTAAAGCGATGGAAATGTATCGTCTCCCAGTTCTAGAGGCTGGAAGTCCAAAATCATAGTGTCAGCAGGGCTGTGCTCCCCCTGACTACTTACATGAATCCCCCCTTGCCTCCTCCTAGCTTCTGGTGGGTGTGGGCAGCCTTCAGAGTTCCTTGGTTTGTATCATAGCTTCATTGCTCCAATCCCGCATCTACACATGGCATTGACCCTGTGTCTTTACTTCATCTTCCTTCTGTGTATGTCTGTTTCTGTGTCCAAATTTTCCCTTTTTATAAAGGTACCAGTCATATTGGATTGGGGCCCACCTAATGACTGCATTTGAATTTGATTACCTCAGTAAAGATCACATTTCCAAATAAGGTTACATACTGAGATACTGGGGGTTAGCACTTCTTTTTGGGGGAGACACAATTGAACCCAAAACAGAAAGTTGGTTTTTTTGTTTGTTCGTTTGTTTTTTGAGACTGGGTCTTGCTTTGTTATTTACGCTGGAGTGCAATGGTATCCTCATAGCTCACTGTAACTTCAAACTCCTGGGATCAAGCAATCCTTCTGCCTCAGCTTCCTCAGTAGCCAAGAGTACAACTTTTAAGTTTTTTGTAGAGAAGGGGACTCTCTGTGTTGCTCAGGATGGTCTTGAACTCCTGGGCTCAAGTGATCCTCCTTGCCTCGGCCTCGAAAAGTGCTGGGATTATAGGTGTGAACCACTAGTGCCCAGCCAGAAAGTTGTCAATGTCAACCATTTGTCAACACTTGTCAAAATTTAACATACCGGAGTGGTTATGTAAGATTTTAACAAAGGCATTATATAAATGAAATACATAAAATGAACATATACCTAAAACAAAAAGTGTGGATTGAGATGAGCATAACGATTTCATACTTGGAGACATTTATAAAGACATGAAGAAATACAGATTTGGGATATCATGACTTTATGTAAGAGAATTTTGCTTTCCTTATACAATAATATGCATAAACACAAGGTACTTTGATTACTAACTGCTAAGCTCTCTATCCTAAGAAGTTGAAAAGTTTAAAAATGATTTAGTCACTTTTCCCAGAATATGTTTATAATAGTGTAGAGGCCAAAAGTGGAGTCTCTGGAGTCAGACTGCCTGGATTTGCAGTGCCAGCCCTGCTGTCTCCTGGCCGCAGGACTTTGGTTTGGCTGCTTCATCCGCCAGTGCTTTCAGTTTCCTCATCTGTCAAAGGACAGTGATTGTGCCCACGGTGTCGTAGACATGTTCCAAGTCCATCTGTTTGTATCTGCCGCCTTGTTCCCTTCCTAGCATTGGTCACATCAGCTGTGTCTGGTCTCCTTCTCTTTTTCTACTTCTGCCCTACCACAGTCAGTTGTCTACACCCTGCGGCTCAGTGAGGTACCAATACCTACCTGTTAGAATGCCTAATAACAAAAAGGTTTGAAAACTGACAAGTCTTTAGGCCGGGCGCGGTGGCTCCCGCCTGTAATCCTAGCACTCTGGAGGCCAAGGTGGGAGGATTGCTTGAGCTCAGGACTTCGAGACCAGCCTTAGCAAGAGTAAGACCCCGTTTCTACTAAAAATTGAAAAAATTAGCCGGGCATGGTCACATGTGCCTGTAGTCCCAGCTACTTGGGAGGCTGATGCTTGAACCCAGGAGTTTGCGGTTGCTGTGAGCCAGGCTGACGCCCCAGCATCCAGCCCAGGCAACAGAGTGAGACTCAGTGTCTCCAAAAAAAAAAAAA
>NW_012151951.1:7797374-7864884 GCF_000956105.1 Propithecus coquereli
CACTGAGAAGCTGCTACACTAATATAAGTGTCCCATGTCAGAGTTCCCAGCCGCTAGTGTACCTGGCTCAGGAAAGCAGATGTGCACCTCCTAGAATTACAAACAAAAAAAAAAAAAAAAAAAAAATACATTTCGAATGTATGAAGTCAGAAAAGTTTATTATGAGGAGTAAAAAAGTCTTAATTTGTAAAAGTGATATATGCTGACTGGAAAACTTAGAAATAAAAGCACAAAGAAGCAGAAAGAAATCACCATAATCTCATCACTGATAATTATAAAATGATGTAGATTGATATTTTTTACATTATAACATTATAAATACTTACATTACAGGAAATAAGGTATATGGAGCGAAGTTATATGTCAAAACCCACTTTGAATGTAAGTATAAATTTAAATTGTGCTTTAAAATTTCAGGAATTTAAAGGAAATGTCAATAAAATTGCATATACTTATGATTTGGGTATATGTGAAGGTCAAAGCAGGATTATGCAATGGTTAGGAGGAGCTAACTATGCAAATATTAAACTACTAGATTATCATAAAAATTTCAGTTAGTACCTGCATAATTCTTCTCCATTTTCTTCTGCAAAACAACCTTCCCTCTAAAACTGGCAGTGTTCTTCCTTTACTCTCAGAGAACCCCGTTGTATTGTGTTGGTACAATGAAGAGACCACATGGAAGATTCCATAAGAGAGGGCCTGGGGATTAGATAAGAAGGGTCATCACTCCATCACCAGGTGATGGCTCCTCTCAGGGCGCCTCTCTTTGTTTTTTGTAAGGGTCACTGAAGTGACTTAGTAATATCTTTCTTTTCCTTTTTTTTCAATGCCTCTCCTCCCACTCTCGAGGTGGCAGTTGCTGACTAATTACTCATTTATAAAAATAGTGTTTCTTAGATATTTATGAATTATGTTTATTTAATGAAAGATGATTTAGGTAAAATACCTATAATAATTTTTACCAACTTTTGTCTTGCCAGGAAGTAGTCATAGTAAGTGCTATAAGAACACCCATTGGATCCTTTCTAGGCAGCCTTTCCTCACTGCCAGCCACCAAACTTGGTTCCATTGCAATACAGGAAGCCATTGAAAAGGCAGGTGAGTAGTTGCTTTGCTTTTTATGTTGAGGAGGCACAATGATTCAATGGAACAGATATTTATTTTGCATTTACTGTACACATAACGTAATGCCTACATTTCTGAATTCCCTTGTAAAGAAATCTTTGGATTGAAACTCAAAACTGACAAGAAAAAGCAACCATTCCTAATAGGTAATGTCATGTACCTTATCAGGTAATCACTAGTTATTAAATTGAATAAAATATAGAAATGTCTTTTTGGCATTTTTTTTTTTAAAGGGATTCCAAAAGAAGAAGTGAAAGAAGCATACATGGGTAATGTTCTACAAGGAGGTGAAGGACAAGCCCCTACAAGGCAAGCAGCGTTGGGTGCAGGTACCAGGAATACCTTTTTGCTTTTATACTTGACATGTGTGAAATGGCAAAATGGAGGTCATTTTAGCTTAAATAAAATATTAAATGAGTTATATAATCTATAGAAACATTGGCAGAAGAAATGGTGCAGGTTACACTAATGTACTCTATTAATTTTAATTCTATAGTTGTGTTTGAAAGTGAGTATCTTCGTTTTTCAACAGTATAACTTATATTGTTTTTAGGCTTACCTATTTCTACTCCATGTACCACCATAAACAAAGTTTGTGCTTCAGGGATGAAAGCCATCATGATGGCCTCTCAAAATCTTATGTGTGGACATCAGGTAAGAAGCACCTTCTTTTCCATTTATTAATTAAAATAATACCCAGTGCTAAAAGACACTAAAAATCTAAGCATATTCATGTCCTAAAAATGAGGTTCTTTCTCATAAATGAAGTTGCTGTGTTGTCTCAGATACTCAAGTGCCTGTATTTGCTAATTTCATTTGAAGTATGGTCAAAATGTTAGCCAAAGTGTCTTGTGTTAAAAAGTAGTTTTCAGGCCAGGTGTGGTGGCTCACTTCTATAATCCTAGCATTTTGGGAGGCCAATGTGGTAGAATTACTTGGGCCAGGAGTTCAAAACCAGCCCTGGGCAACATAGTGAGACCCTGTCTCTACAGAAAATTAAAAAATTAGTTGGGCATGGTGCTGTGTGGTTGTGGTACCAGTTACTTGGGAGGCTGAGGTGGGAGGACTGCTTGAGCCTGGGACTTGCAAGTTTCAGTAAGCTATGATCATGGCACTGCACTCCAAGGCAGCTTAGTCTTCGAGAGTCTTTCTCTGAGACTGGATGATTTAAAAATTTGTAAATCTGTATTTGCTAGAATAAGAAGGGTTTTCATTATAAAAGAGAACAAGGTGCTAACCCTAGGCATCAAATCACTGATTGAGCCCAGGATTGATGACTAATTCGTAGTTCCTACAATGTCCAGATTCAGCAGTTAAGTTTATGTAAGGGCTTTCTGTTGGCCTTGCTTATCTAGATCTTGTCTTTACCTGAGATCAAGCAAGAGTTAGGCTGCTTAGCAAATATATGCCATGTTGGGAGACTAGACCTAGACTCACAGAAACAAGATTTTATTAGATCTGAGCCCTTCATTTTTCAGATGAGGCAATCTGAAAAACTGAGACAGCCACAAAATTACAGGGCTGAAATGAGAAGACAAATCTTTATCCCTATCTAGTGCATTCCAGCCTACCAGGGTGTGACACACCAGGGTAAAATCAGTTGTGAGGTGTCTTCAAATTATTTCTTACACATACAAGAACTACAGTTATGTGTACCCTTTGCTGTTACTCCCACTTTGCTTTGTTTCTAATTAGAAGACAAGCCAAAGAGAAGGAAAAAAAAGGATGGAGTTATGTGAGCTACTGTATCAGATATTTTATTATAAAAGCAATATATGCATATGCTAAAAACTCAGATCGTATAGAAAGGCATAAAATGAAAAATAAGTCTTCTTTTTTTTTTACCCCATCGGAGTCTCTGACTCATTCAGCAGTTTGGGTATTTTGCCACTTAAGAGCAAAGAAACTTTGAACAAGTTTTTTAACCTTTTTGTGTCCCACTTAATGTCTTGGATATCTTTCTTTATCAGTACATTAGATAGTATTCTATTGAATTAAACTGTAGTATATTTTACAGTTCTTTACTGAATGGACACCTAGGTTATTTCTAGTTCTTCACTATTTTTTAAATTTAATTAATTAATTTTTAGCCAGTCAAATTTAGCAGTGGGGGGTTGTATATCAACTTTAGTGACTCTAATGTTAATAAGTTCTGATAACCCACTATCATTGGACGAGCCATCCAGTTCTTCACTGTTTTAAATAATGCTGCAGTATATGTATATATCTTTGTGTACTTAGACTTAGTTCAACTCCCCTGATATAGTACAGTGTAGTGATTAAGAGTACAAAGTCTGGGGCCAGACTAACATCAAATCCTAGTTCTGCCCTTGTTAGCTGAGCATCTACAATGTGACAGTCACTGGAGATAGAGTGGTGACTGAAACATTAAAAAAATCTCTTCATGTGCAATTCTCTTCTTTTTTAATTTTTGAGACAGAGTCTCACTCTGTCACCCTGGTAGAGTGCAGTGGTATAATTGTAGTTCACTGTAACCTCAAACTTCTGGGCCCAAGTGATCCTCTTGCCTCAGCCTCCCAAGTGGCTGGGAATACAGGCCCATGCCACAACGCCTGGCTAATTTTTCTTTTTTTTTTTTTTTTTTTTTTTAGTAGAGATGGGGTCTTGCTCTTGCTCAGGCTTGTCTTGAACTCTTGACCTCAAGCAATCCTCCCACCCTGGCCTCCCAGAGTGCTAGGATCACAGGTGTGGGCCACCGCGCCCGGCCTAAAATCTTGGTATTTTCAAATGCTTTCCATAAAAGTTGCACAAGTTAACAATTTCTAGATGTTGTGTGGGTCCATTTGCTTATATCCTCATCTACTGGTTGTTACCAAACCCTTGTCAAACCAGTAGGTGAAAAATGGTTATGAGATTGTTTAGTTGTTTTTAAACTGAATGACAAGGAAAGCTTTCCTTAATTGATTTATTGTGATTCTCTAGTAAATGCTATTTGTACTGTATTGATACTTTCAGTTAGTATTATTTGATTCATTTGTGCATGTATACAAATCACTTATAGGCATACTAGGAAATGCCTTGTTTTGAATGATTGTGATTTTGGAAAATGGTCAATTTTATTTTATAATGAAGAATAACTGATACCTTATTTTCTAGCACTTACTGCCATCATCCCCTGGAAATATTTCAAGATAAGTGAATAAAACCTAAATGAGAACGAATTAAGAATCTCCATCTTTCAGAATAGGCAAAATATTTAGGATTCTTTGATATAGAGCTCGTTTTTCGTCCTGATTAAAGAATGTGAGAAAATATCAATGGATTTAATTTTATATTTACATTAATATTGTATATTAAACTGTTTTTAATTAGCCATTATAATGCAAGTGAATTTCTTTTGCTGACTTGTAATAATAGGTTAAGTGATTAATATTTATTAAGCTTCTGTCTCCCAGTTTCTGAGGATATAAAAATAGGACAGGGTTTCTCAAAGGAGCTTAGCCTAAAATTTTGGGGAGTGATGGAATTGTTCTACACCTTGATGATGATGGTGATAATTACATGACTATATGTTTGTCAAAACCCACAGGATTGCACGTATACCAAAAAGAGTCAGTTGTAATATGTGAAAATTATGCTTCAGTAAAAAAAAGCTTAATCTAGTGAGAAGATTTCACACAGAAATATAGCTACAATACAGTATAATAATAATAAAAACATCACAAGATCACTGGTGAACACAAAAGGAAGGGAAAGTGTTCTAAGAATGGATAGAAATAAGTGGTCAGGGAAAACATAATGTTGCTGTGTTTTGATTAGTTTTAAAGGAAATGTAGGCATTTTGGGGAAAGTTTAGAAGGTAGGCTGAGGTGGGAGGATCACTTGAGCCCAGGAGTTCAAAACCAGCCTGGGCAAAATGTCAAGACAAAAAAAAAAAATTAGCTGGGCATGGTGGTACATGCCTTGTAATCCTAGGTACTCAGGGGTCTATAAAGCTGGAGGATCTCTATTGCTGAGCCCAGGAGTTCAAGGTTGCAGTAAACTATGGTTGCCTCATTGCACTCCAGCCTGGGCAGCACAGCGAGACCCTATCTCTTGTAAGTAATAAATAAGATTCTCTATAAAAAATGCAGAGGGTGTGTGTGTGCATGGTATCTCTGGAGACCTTTAACTAGTTCTGTATGACCTGAGGTGTAGGTTCAGTCAATGGGAATGAAAAGGAAGCAAGAAAGAAGGCAGATTGCAAAGAGCTTTGTATACTGTGCTGAGGAGTTCTTTAAGGTGTGAAATGATCAGACTTACATTCTAGCCAAAATGACTCGGGTAAGTACAGATGATGCTGTGGTAGAAGGAAAGGCTGCATGTTAGAAGATCAAGTGAAAAATTATTTCAGCTGTCTGGGAAGAGTTGATGAAGATCTCAATCAAGGAAGTAGAAGGATTATCTCCATGAACTGAGATTACTTCTAATCTTTTACAAGACCAAGTTTTTAGGAGTGTGAATGAAATGAAGGATTAGAAGGTGTAAGAATTTCAGGGCTGGGCATGTCTGTAAGCCCAGCACTTTGGGATTCCAGGAGTTGAAGAGACCAGCCTGGGCAACGTAGGCCCTATCTCTACAAAATAATTTTTTTAAAAAATTAGCCGGTCATGGTGGTACATGCATATTGTCCCAGCTACTCGGGAGGCTGAGGCAGGATGATCCCTTGAGCCTAGGAGTTAGAGGCTGCAGTGAGCAATGATGGTGCCACTGCACTCTAGCCTGGATGACAGAGTGAGAACCTTAAAAAAAAAAACAAAAACAATTTTAGGAATTTTAGAAGATGGTCTTAAATGAAAAGTTCTTGCAATTCTTATTAATGTTGATTCTAACCTTAATTCTCATTACACATTTTATTTATTTTTTTGAGACAGAGTCTTGCTTTGTCACCCCAGCTAGAGTGCAGTGGCATCGTCATAGCTCACTGCAACCTAAAACTTCTGGGCTCAGGTTATCCTCCTGCCTCAGCCTCCCGAGTAGCTGAGACTACAAGCATGTGTCACTGTGTCTGACTAATTTTTCTGTTTTAGAGATGGAGTCTCACTCTTGCTCAGGCTGGTCTTGAACTCCTGACCTTAAGCAATCCTCCTGCCTTGGCCTCCCAGAGTTTTAGGATTACAGGTGTGAGTCACTGCGCCTGGCCTCATTACACATTTTAGACCATTTGTTTCCTTTCATCGTGGTCACGTGGCAAAGAGGGTACTTCCCATATTCCCTGTGTAACAAATGTTTAATAAAGTATGTAGAATACTTGTTTGCTGGTAGCTGGGTAAAGGGTTATAATGGGTTTGCAACTATTTGAATTGACATTGGTTTTTTTCTGTATTGCTGAGCAGGACGTGATGGTGGCAGGTGGGATGGAGAGCATGTCCAATGTTCCGTATGTAATGAACAGAGGAGCAACACCATATGGTGGGGTAAAGCTTGAAGATTTGATTGTGAAAGATGGGCTAACTGATGTCTACAATAAAATTCATATGGTAAATGTTGCTTTTTAATGGAGAAATGCTATCTGATATCCAGTACTGCTTGATTTTTCTTTATGTATTTTACAAACTGAACTGAAGGATAGGCTCTATAAATGTTGATTTTAGACACTCATTTTAGGAAAATATTTTTCGATGCCTATTGTAGGAGTGTGGCTCAATTGTTAAAAAATTGTCCCACACTTGAATAGGGCATTTTCTGACTTCTCAAATAGCAACTTCTGGGCTAATTCAAGTATATGAAGATAAGACATGAGTGAAAAATTACCTAGTGTAGAGGTAAGGATATATTAAGAAACTAAATTTAACTGCTAACAACTATGTTACAAGTTATAAGTTAACAGATATTTTTAAAATTACTTAACCTAGTTTTAAAATATTCCAACTTTTTTCAGGGCAACTGTGCTGAGAATACAGCAAAGAAACTGAATATTTCACGAGATGCACAGGATGCTTATGCTGTTAATTCTTACACCAGAAGCAAAGTAGCATGGGAAACTGGAAAATTTGGAAATGAAGTTGTTCCTGTCACAATTGCAGTAAAAGGCAGAGAATGTTCCAAAATACATTTTAACTTTTAATAGACTTCACATGTTGCTGAAATGTTTAAGTTTTAAATTAGTACATTACCTTTGTTTGTTTCAACTGAGGACACTGATACTTCTACTTATGGTTAATAAAGGGAAGAGGTGCCAGTTCTGAGATAACATATTTCAACCCAATTTAATGTCAGATTTCAATCTGATTATAAGATCTACTAAGCACATTATTTTTAATTTGAGAGATATAAATGGCAGACAACACAGTAACTTAAGTAAAAAAGGGCATTTACTAGAAGGCTATTGGAGGTACCTCCCAGAACTGAAGGATGGGCAGCAGCTACCAGTCAGCCCTGAGAACTTCAGGGATTGGAACTGGGTATTCAGTATTGTTAGGACATGCTCTCTTGGCTTCTCATTCCTGCATGCTTTTGTGCTTTATTCTCTTAGGCTTAAGTTGGCTGCCTCCATCTTTAGGGTCATATCTGTAGGGTTCTAAAAGAGGAAAGAGGCCTCCTCAATAGTTTCAGCAAAATAAATCCACAGTAGAGACTCATTAACTTCGTGTAGGTTACATTTCTATATTATAGGAATGATTACTGTGCTCTGGATGATAGAATACTAGAATCCTGGAGCTTATTCCACATAGGTCAGACATCTACCCTGGGGTCAGGAGAGCAGTTGAGAGATTATAGAAGGGGCCTGAGAGAGAAGAGAGTGTGATGTGGATGTGTAGAAGATTTACATTTTGTTAAGCTACTTAATAAGCTCCTCTTTAGGACACTAACATAATTGAGGTAACAGATGGTAGATTCTAGGTTAGTATTTCCTTAGGATGGTTTAAGGTATGCAGGCATACAAAGGGAGGCACAGACTACCAGGCACGTTGGGGCAACAGTTTTTTGCTGAATGACTAATTGTCTTGAGTAGTGATTACTTAAAATATTTTTGTTTTAGGTAAACCAGATGTGGTGGTAAAAGAAGATGAAGAATATAAACGTGTTGATTTTAGCAAAGTTCCAAAGCTGAAGACAGTTTTCCAAAAAGAAAATGGTTAGTGTTAAGAAATGAAGCATAAGAAAAAATTGAGTCAGTACACTACATCTATTCTTGGAATTGCCCAAGGATTTAAAAAAAGTAATTCCAAAACATCTAGGTGTTACTTAAAATTTTCAATATATTAATATTAGAGTCAAGTAAAATTACTTCAAAGTATATTTAAAATTGTATGACAGTTTATATGTTCAATATATAAATTCTGGGAAGAGATTGTATAATGTGACTATGGAATTCAGTTTTTCATATGTGGCAGTCTATTATGGGGTCTTCATTGACATTTTTAAAAACCAGCCTTATTGACATATATTAGGTCATTAAATATGAAATGTCCAACTTCCAATCAAAAGTTTAGTTTAGGCTGGGTGTGGTGGCTCACACCTGTAATCCTAGCACTCTGGGAGGTTGGTGAGAGAAGATTGCTTGAGCTCAGGAGTTCAAGACTGACCTGAGCAAGAGTGAGACTCCATCTCTACAAAAAGTACAAAAATTAGCCAGGCATTGTGGCATGCTGTGCCTGTAGTCCCAGCTACTCAGTAGACTGAAGCAGGAGCATAGAAGTTTGAGGTTACAGTGAGCTATGATGACGTCACTGCACTCTAGTCAGGGTGACATAGACTCTGCCTTAAAAAAAAAAAAAAAGTTTATTATATCTCAAACAAGAAATAGTACAATTAATCAAAGTGCACCTAAATTACTGACACAGTTTTGCCATCTTAATGGTAGCTTATGCCAATAGCGAAGGAGCCTGGAGAGTGAGTGGCAGTGAAATTGTGAAAGGTATTTTCCACAGCTTGTTGAGAATTGAATATTTTTCCTTGCAAAGTGTGGTCCAAAGCCTGGAAGAAATGGTAGTCAGTTGGTGCAAGGTGTGGTGAATACATTGGATGACAGAGAGTTTCCAAGTCCAGCCTCTGTAGTTTGAGCAGCGTTGTTTGTGTGACATGTGGTCGAGCGTTGTCTTGCAAGAGGATTGGCCTGTCTCCATTGACCAATCTCAACTGCTTCCTTGCAAGCATCCTCATCATTTTGTCCAACTGGTTGCAGTAGACATCACTGTAATCAATTGACCAGGTTTCATGAAGCTGTAGTAGGTAATACCGGTGCTGGACCATCAAACAGACACCATTAGCTTTTTTTTGATGAATATTTGGGTTCGGACTGTGTTTCAGTTCTTCCTCTTTAGCCAACCATTGTGCCAAATGCGATTGTCGAATCCATTTTTCATCACACATAACAATGTGGTGTAGATATGGTTTGCCTTTATGTCACGGCAGCAAAGAAAGGCAAGCTTCAAGATGATTTCTCTTGTGACACTTATTTAATTCATGTGGTACCCATCTATCCAGCTTCTTTACCTTGCCCATTTGTTTGAAATGGCCAATATTGTTGGAATAGTAACGTCAAACCTTGTTGCTAATTCACGCATAGGTCAAGATGGATCTGCTTCCACTGCAGCTTTCGTTATCCACCTTGGTCACCCAAATGGCTCATTTTCAAGATTTTTTTTTTTTTAATCTGTGCAGTGAGGAGCAAGGTTCTGTTTCCTTTTTTTTTTTTTTTTTTGAGACAAAGTCTCACTCTGTCACCCTGGGTAGAATGAAGTGGCATCATGATAGCTCACTGCAACTTCCAACTCCTGGGCTCAGGCAATCCTCCTGCCTCAGCCTCCTGAGTGGCTGGGACTACAGGCAAACACCATGCCACCTGGCTAATTTTTCTGTTTTTAGTAGAGAGAGGCTCTCACTCTTGCTTAGGCTAGTCTCGAACTCCTGAGCTCAAGCAATCCTCCTGCCCCGGCCTCCCAGAGTGTTAGGATTATATGCGTGAGCCACTGCACCCAGCCTATTTTCAAGGTTAAAATCACCAGAACAGAACTTCCCAAACCATCAATGTACTGTGCATTCATTAGCCACATCCCTCCTAAACACTTCATTATTTCAAGCTGTCTGCACAGCATCAGTTCCGTGATGGAACTCATGTTCGAAAATAACACGAATATTTGACTTATCTGTGGTTTCACAAAAATTGCTCTAAAAAAAATTTGAAAGATAATCATAAGCAAAACCATGTGTTTGAAAGAATGAGGATGTACCTTCACAATAATAATAAAACAAGTGTCAAAGTGAAATGTTAGAGACACCAACTGTCAAACGTAGTTTATACTTAAGGAAATTGGACATTTCATACTGAATAAAATAATTCACATACCATAAAATTCTGTTAAAGTGGTACAGTGGTTTTTAGTATTTGTTGACATTTGGCTGTGATTCTAGCCAAGAAGTATCTGGTTTTGGCACTGATTTGAAAAGTATTAGAGTGAGTATCTGCTATATTTTGGATAAGCAGAGTTAGACTTTGAGGAGAAAAATGTGAACTGGTCCCTATCTTTGAAGAGTTGCAGACCAGCATTTACCTAGTACTATCATGTATGTGTTCTTGAGCTAGCTTTGAGAAAACTATTACTGAAAGCTAACACCAAAAGGCATTCTTACGTTAATTGTGTTACAGTTAGCTGTGTACATGTTTCCTGAGGGCAGGAAATATCTCCATCCATATTTGCAATTTCTTTATATATTTAGCAACCTAGGCAGTCCTCTGTAGGTTTTTTTTTTTTTTTTTTGAGATAGAGTCTCACTCTGTTTTTTTTTTTTTTTTTTTGAGATAGAGTCTCACTCTGTCGCCAGGGCTAGAGTGCCATGGCATTAGCCTGGCTCACAGCAACCTGAAAACTCCTGGGCTTAGGTGATCCTCTTGCCTCAGTCTCCCGAGTAGCTGGGACTATAGGTGTGCCCCACCACACTCGGCTAATTTTTACTATTTTTTAGTAGAGATGGGGTCTCACTCTTGCTCAGGCAGGTCTCGAACTTTGAAGCTCAAGTGATCCTCCCGCCTCAGCCTCCCAGAGTGCTAAGATTATAAGCTTGAGCCACCAAGACCGGCCTGTAGGTATTTGTTAAATTGCACCAAATGAATTCAGTGTGAAGGAGTGTTTGACTTCATGCTCATTGTTGCTTTCAGGCACAGTTACAGCTGCCAATGCCAGCACACTAAATGATGGTGCAGCTGCTGTGGTTCTGATGACTGCAGATGCAGCCAAGAGGCTCAACGTTAAGCCACTGGCAAGAATAGCAGGTAGAAAATGTTCTGACCTTATTTATTCCTAAAGATCTATAAACTGTTTCTGAAATTGAGGTTCCTTGTTGATAATAAATAATACTGAAGTTGGTTACTTCTACTATGCCTACACCATATTTACCTATACCCTACCTATACCTATCACAAAGTACTACCTATAGGTAGTATGCCACTCACTGTAGGTGCAGCAAAGTACTACCAAAGTGCTACCTATAGGCTGTACTTCATGATAGAATTTAATTTATACGTGTTTCAATTGAGATAGAAACTCTTTTAATGTTTTCGTTATACTTTGCTTTATATAAGAGTAAGCTTTAAAAACCTCTTCCTGTCCTATATGATGAGTAGGAGAAAACAAAGTACATGCTTTAACCGAGAGAGGCAGCCAGGTAGAATAAAAAGAATATGGGAGTCCAGAAATATGAAATCCGGATGTTCTGGCTTTTTTTATTAACTATATGTGGCCTTGGGCAAGCCCCTCAATCTTCTTAAGCCTATTTTAACTGCAAAATCTGCTTTGCCTTCTTCTTAAGGACTTAAACAGATGCTATTTTGTTACTTTATAAAAACTTCATTTTTAGTGTTAGCTTAGATTATGGTCTCTTAACCTCAGCTACTGTTGACATTTTACACTATATAATTCTTTGTTGTAGGGGCTGTTCTGTATGTTTTAGGATGTTTAGCAGCAACCAGTGGCATACCTGTTGTGACAATCAAAAATATCTCTAGACATGTGAGGTTTTGTAGTTTAAAAAAAATTTCTAGACAGTGCTAATATTACTAGAGGCAAATTCCCAAATCCTCTCTCAATGAAAATCAATGTCCCAGTGATTGGTTTAATATTATAAAGAGTAGAATCTTAGAAAAGGAACAACTACATTTACATGTAAGGGTTAGGAAACTTGCATTTAATGGATTAACTTGGCTTTTGCATATTATATATAATGGACAAAGCTTTGGGTGCTTGTAAAAAAGATTTTAACAACCTATTTTTTTAATAGCATTTGCTGATGCTGCTGTAGAACCCATTGATTTTCCAATTGCACCTGCATATGCTGTACCTAAGGTGAGAACAAAGTGATGGAATATGGTCCCGTATCACATTATGCCAACCTCTAGTTTGCTTATACCAAGGTTGCAGTTTTTATATTTTAAATGTTACTCATCTGCCATAGCAGATAGCTTAGTTTTGAATCTTCCCACTTCTCCTGAAAACAGTAAGAGCAACAAGGGTAACAAAAATAAATACATAAAAGAGCAGCCCACAAACTAGATCTTCAGTAGAACAGATAAAAACTACATAACTGAATTACTTGCAAGTATGATGCTGAACTCATACACTTGGTGTGGTAGCCAAAAAGGGAAGGTTGGTGATTCCAGATCTATTTAATAGAATTCAAAGCAAATGGTCACTCCCAGAAGGAGAAGTCTCCATCCTAAAGAGGAGTATTGGCATCAGGTCTTAGAGTAAACAGTAAAACTAGAGACAGAAAACCTACATATTCCAAATTGTACTAAGTGCTATTAATATCAAAGGCAGAAATAACCAGGTCTCTGTGGGAAGTTGCTAAGGGGTCACAGGAAAAGAAAGAATGCTGAGGAGGTTTAGGAGTCCAGGGATCTCAAAAATCTTCAACAAATATTCCTTCCAAGAGAGGGCCTCACCTTGACAATGAACTTCTGAGAGCACACCCAGATTAAAAAAAGAACAGAATTAGTAGGGAATAAGAATAGAGAAGCATCAGAAACAATGGGGCTTGGGGGTGGTAATGATCTGTCCAGAGTAAATAGAAAGTGACAGAAGTATATAACTTCTGAAAGTGAATGCATCACATTAGAAAGCAAGGATAATAAACAGTTCTGGCTTCTGAAGGTAGAAGCCAGTTCTGGACCCTGACTCTGAGAGCTGTAGAAGTGGATATATTTGGGTACCATCTTTTATCTTGTGCTGTTGGAACAGAGGAAGCTGAGTTGTACAGCTTATAAAGCTACTTTAGCTCGCTAGTAGAAGAGAGGAAGGAGGAGGAAGAGTTCCATGTTAATTTTATTGTTGCCCACAATAAAATTTCTTCTCTACAGAAAAAGGGTACTAGCAATATTTTATAAAAGTATTAGCATAAGGATAATCACTAGCACAAAACACCTTCCTACATAGCTGAGGATCTACCAAAACAAAACAGATCGTATTAATATAATGAAAGACTTTAAATAAATGATTTACAATGAAGATGTAACAGATGTAAATATCTGGGCCCCAGATAACCCCACAGCAACTTTTATAAAGGAGAAACTACAGAGGATGCAAAGAAAAACATTGTATTAATACAAGCCAGGAGTGGAGTCACGTTCCTGTAGTCCCAGCTACTCAGAAAGCTGAGGTAGGAGAATTGCTTGCGCCCAGGAGTTTGAGGTTGCAGTGAGATTTGATTGCACCACTGCACTCTAGCCTGGGCAACAAAGAAAAAAAAAAATTATACATACTAATAGTAGAAGCTAACATACCTCTTTCATTTGACAGATAAAGAATATAGAACTAAGCAACATATAATCAGTTAAAGCAATCTTAAAAATACAATAGCCTTCTTTCCAACTCGGGCTGGGCAGAATGGCTCCCCCCAAAGAAGGGTGGTGAGAAGGGCTGTTCTGCCATTAATGAGGTGGTGACCTGAGAATACATCATCAACATTCACAAGCCCACCTGGAGTGGGCCTCAAGAAGCATGCCCTTCTTGATCTTGAAATTTGCCACGAAGGAGATGGGAACTCCAGATGTGCACATTGATACCGGGCTCCACAAAGCTTTCTGCGCCAAAGGAAAAAGGAATGTCCTATACCGTATCCTTGTGTGGTTGTCCAGAAAACGTAATGAAGATGAAGATTTGCCAAACAAGCACTGTACTTTAGTTCCTATGTACTTGTTAACACTTTCAAAAATCTACAGTCAACATGGATGAGAACTGATTGTCAGATACGTTAAAGTTAATAAAGCCACACACAAAATACCTAAAACGTTATATACCCCCAATAGAGAATATACCTCCAAGTATCTGTGGAATATTCAAGAAAATCAAATTTTATCTCCTCAAAATGGATACAAGATAATGCAAACAAAATTCTTTGATTATAATGCAATAAGATGAGAATTTAAAGGGATCCTTCCACCTAAACCTAAGAACCTCTATATTTAAATAACATCAAAGGGAAATACAAACCAAAATTATAGAATTTCACAGAAACAATGAAAAAAGTTGTGATTGCTATTTGAACATCATCTGTCTTTTAAAAAATTTTAGGTTCTTAAAGATGCAGGATTGAAAAAAGAAGATATAACAATGTGGGAAGTAAACGAAGCCTTTAGTCTGGTCGTACTAGCAAACATTAAAATGCTGGAGATTGATCCCCAAAAAGTGAATATCAATGGAGGAGCTGTTTCTCTGGGGCATCCAATTGGGTAGGTAAAGTCATAAAGAAAAATATATCTAGGTTAATAGCTGCCTTTGCATGCATGTCTATCTAAACTTAAACTGCTTCGTGATAATTCCTATTGGTCTTAGTTTAATATTTCCTTCCCACTCATCCTTCATAAAGCAAGTGCCTTTTCTGATAGGTGGTATCCAGCACTGAACACAGAAATCTGTCACATCTGTTGCTTGAAACCTAATAGTTTTATGCTGAAGAAGAAAAATACCTTAAAACTAAAGTCTGCACTTGGGCTTTAAAAAGAGCTGTGACCCTTCCTGAAACAAGTCTGTTAAGTTTAAGAAAAGTAGTTCTTTCAGTTATAAGTAGTGGCTAATGAGATTTTCAAGAAGTTAATTTGGAATAGAAACATTTTTGGTTAGTCCTAAATTCTGTACTTCATTAAAAAACCAAAATGCTTTCTTAATCCTAGGATGTCTGGAGCCAGGATTGTTGTTCATTTGACTCATGCCTTGAAGCAAGGACAATACGGTCTTGCCAGTATTTGCAATGGAGGAGGAGGTGCTTCTGCTATGCTGATTGAGAAGCTGTAGACACCCTCTGTTTAAGGAGATAACCCTGTGTGACCTGATGTAATGAGTGTGTCTGTGCTGGGTGGTCTTGTACTTTAAAATAAGCTATTTCATTTTTTAATTATTTTCTATTTTAACTTTTTTAAATAAAAAGGATTAAATCCAAAAGCCTTTTGAAATTAAAAATAAATTTTTTTCTTTGCTTTTTTTGGTAATCTTTAAAAGTTTGATACTTTTTTACATTATGAATCTATACTATTTGAAATAACTGTGCAATATCAGTGACTTACGTAAGTAGCTAGAAGCTTCTATTTCACAGAATAAATAATTTGTTTTTGAGGATTGTTAAAGGTCAAGTGAATGTTATTTGTAGGCAATTTATATTTAGTAGATTGTTTAAGAGCTGGCTATTTTGGACAAACTAGCAGAAACCACATAGTGTGTACAGTAGTGCTAGAAATACGAAAGAAGCCCATGTGCTCAGGTCTGTCTAGTGCGGGGCAATTTCTCATAACCTCAGCATTCAGGATTGGGGTATTGGGCAGGAGAGGTCAAACTCAGAAAAGCCTGGGGTTTGGGCTCTGAATTACTATAGCAGCACAAAGAGTGGGAAAGAAGGTGGGAACTGATAAACTGAATAGATTTATAAAAAAGGGAAGAGATTGCCACTTCTACTATGCCACAATGCCTGCTCTTGAGTAGGACAGACCATAGCATGAATATAGTGAATTGCATTTCATCTGGAAAAAAATTTAAAAACACTGTGGGCAGAGGCTATGCACATCCAACTTCAACTGCAGCTCTGAAAAGGGAAAACTCCCACTCAGTGTGGATGGGGAGAGGACAGCAAAGGTCATTGTGTACACATTATCTGTTGGCAAATACTTCTTTGAAGGAACAAAAAAGAATATATGGGAAAAAAGAACAGCTGTTTTTCACATTCAGAGGAAAAGTATTTTCCAAAACATTTGTAGAGCAATCACAACTAACTTTTGAGAATCATGTTCTAAGTACAAAGCTTTATATTAACTCATATCACAAAAACTCTTATAAGTGGACACCATTATTATCCCTGCTTTAAGGAAATTGAGGCAGTGTGGCTAAATAGCTAACCTATGGTTCAAATCCAAGTTAGTCTAGCTCCAGAGCCCAAGTTTTTTTTTTTTTTTTGAGACACTCTTGCTGAGTCACCCTGGGTAGTGTGCCATGGCATCAGCATAGCTCACAGCAACCTCAAACTCCAAGGCTCAAGCATTCCTCCAGCCTCAGCCTCCCAAGTAGCTGGGACTACAGGTGTTGGCCACCACGCTTGGCTAATTTAAAAAGTATTTCTACTTTTAGTTGCCCAGCTCATTTTTCCTATTTTTAGAGACTGGGTCTCGCTCTTGCTCAGGCTGTTCTCGAACTCCTGACCTCACGCGATCTTCCCACCTCAGCCTCCCAGAGTGCTAGGATTACAGGTGTGAGCAACCTCACCTAGGCCAGAGCCCAAGTTCTTAACTTATTAATACTATGCTTTACTTTAATCACCTTTCCATAATCACAATAAGTACCCACCCCAACTTATAAGAACTTATAACTGAACCAGGAGCTGGGTAAAATACAGGAAAAAAGGAAATCCAAAATATATTAGAGTACTTCACCGAATATAAGCAGAATAAATACTGCATCCAAAGGTCAGTGATCTGGAAAACACCTGAAAAGCATTCTGACAATTTTGTGAAAAAATGGAAAGGAAGAGAGAAAAGATACAGAGCTACCAAGTAAATGGTGTTTCTCAAAAAAAAAAAAAAAAAAAAAAAATAAAGTATTCTGAAACAATCCAATATAATAATAGAAAACATAAAGATAATAGGAAAACTCAGATTTTTAAGTCCTAAATGGGAAGATTCATTGGCAAAGTGAATTAGCAGAGAATCATACTAAGACATTCTGGAGAAAATAAGGAAAAAAAATCTCTCAAACATCTAGGTGGAAAAATAGGTAGCCTTAGTCCTTATTTCTATTACATTAAACCCCAGAGAACAAGTGAACATCTATGTGTTTTCAATAGAACAAAGTGATAAGATATTAGAAAGTGTCTCAAGCACATAAAAGCTTAAAAAATAGAGCACTCTTATGTTTCCTCCATAAATGAGGAAGGGTTAGCCAGGCATGGTGGTCTGTGCCTATGATCCCAGCTACACAGGGGGCTGCAGTGGGAGGATTGCTAGAGACCAGGAGTTTCAGAGCAGCCTGGGCAACAGCAAGACCCTGTCTCGGGGAAAAAAAAAAGTCAAAGGTTTAGGTCAGCCCATGGCAAGAAGTAAGAATTCAGGTATGTAAAAGTTTTTAGTTTTTTAAATGACTAATTAAGGATGAGCTGGAGAAAAAGGAAAGGTAGGGGTGAAATATGGGTAACATATCTGCTAAATAAAAACAAACACCAGTAGGATGAGTTCTACATCTTACATTACTATAGAAGATAAAAGCTGAAAAATACAACGATAAAAAAGAGAAGGCTGGCACATACCACAATTATTAGAAATCAAGGCAGAAAGTGTTCAAATAGGGAAAACTATTTTATATAAATAAGAGATTATTCAAAATGAAATCATGACAGTTACCATGCACTGAGCAACAATACAAAAGCAAAGCAAAAGCTATGGCCAAGTAATTATAATGGGAAATTAAACATTTAGGGAAAAAAAGTGTTAAAAGCAAAGTAAGACAGGATTCAAACAGTATAAGACTGAATAAATATCAAATTTTATACATTTAGAAACAATATATTTAAGTACCTATGCTACATTTATAAAAATTTTAATCTATCTTGACAATAATAAAAACAATTTTAAGCAAAAAAAAGGCTCGATGACACTTATTCTTAGAAATTACGTGGCATGTGTCTGTAGTCCCAGTTACTTGGAAGGCTGAGGCAGGAGGATCACTTGAGCCCAGGAGTTTGAGGATGCAGAGAGCTATGATGACCATCATGGCACTCCAGCCTGGGCAATGGAGTGAGACCATCTCTAAAAAAAAAAAAGAAAAAAGAAAGGAAAAAAAAATCATATAACTTTTTATTCATCTAAAGAAGTTAAATAAACATGCAAAAAGGACTCTGGAAAAAAAAAAAGGAAACGCAAAGAATAAAGTAGAAACAGTATACAATTGTTAAATTTAAGAGGTGTTTTTGTCAGAAAAAGTAGTCATATATCTCATTTAAAAGGGAACCCAAACAATTTTCAGTCAAATACCCTATTTTTTTTCTAAATTTTGTTTGGGTTCTCTTTTAAATTAGGTATGACTAATTTTTTTCTGAAAAACTTTATTTTTTGTGTTTTTTTTTTTAAAAGACTTAAGGTGAGATGGGGATTATGGATTTGCTCTTGAACATAAAAGCTCCAAGTAAAAGTTGTCTTTGGACTTCATCTAGAAGCTCTTGGCTAGTTAACAAAGAATCTTAAAGAAAGTGAACTTATTTGCATATGAATTCTCAGTATTTAGCACATATAAATATGAATTGAATGAGAAGAAAATCTGTAACTTTCAGCATTGTATGAACTCCCAAAAAAGAGTACACAAAAATTGACTTGCAAAGGAATTTAATCAAAGTTTCTAAACAAGATTGCCAATATAAAGTAATTCAGACTTTTGAGGTTAATGAAAATATTTATTCAAACCTAACTGGTACAGTATCAAGGTAAGTTAAATAAACATTAACTGTATGATATTTAGTTCCTTAGGAATAGACCATTGCCACATCATAAAAACTTCTTACATCACATATTTCTGCAGTAATGTTCAGCAATTAAGACATGATTTCTACATTGAGAAATGTTGTGTTGGAGTAGGATGGATTTATTTTTTTAAAGGCCTAGTACAAAAAAATGGTTGAGGAAAGTGACTCTTTAACAAAATATACACCATAGAAAAAAACCCGAATGTACTGGTGTTTAATTAAACAGAAAGCACTTAAGAGAACATACTTTAATATCTAGGCACAATTGGTCAGGTACTAATTATAATTTCTGTTCTCATTTAAGTTTACACCAATTCTTCAATTTAACTGATGTGTATGAACCTAAATGCAGAGAAGGCACCTCTCTCACTCTCTGTAAGTACCTTTTGAGAGTAACTCTTTATAACACTCTAAGGGACACACAGACAAAACACTATATCTAAGTATAGATATAGTTATTTAACACACCCCATTTTAGGAGAAACTAAATTAAAATATAAAACCATGATTTCTCTTTTTACATCTTATGATGGACATGACTTTCTAAAAGGACACCAGAAGATAATCCTCCACACAAACTTTAACATAGAACAGAAGATTTAAATTAAATGTGCATTGTTCACTACTATGTAAAGGGTTCTATGAATTAGTGCAATTCTTTAAATCCCCAGTATTTAGGGGAAAAGTATATACATACTATGAAATCTCAACTACTACAAACCAAACTTTTTATGGCTCAATAGTCTAACCACTTAAAGTTCTGTAAAAAAATCTTAAAAGTTATAAATGAAAGATCAGAACACTTAATAAATGGTTTACAAAATTCTCTCTTTAAAACAAAGAGAATGAACGAGCAGAAGAAATAGTAAAGTGTAAAATTCTAGGAATATAATCTTTATTATGACTGTAAGAAGGGCTTGGTAAAATATTCACTCTAAAAGAAACCCATCAAACTGTTGATTTCTGATTAGATACTTTACTACCAGGTGAGGTGGTTATCATTTTGTAGTACTTAGTGGCTATGTATTTAAATGTCTTGTTGAACAATTACTGAGGGTGATTTATAAGGATAAGCATCATTTTCCTTCAAAAGAAGTAAGAAACTATTCCAGATGAATAAGCCTCACAATTAGGGTTCATAAGAAGTAAAAAAAAAACACAGTGTAAGAACATTAGGTTGATTTAACCTCTATTTCAACAAGATTTATACAATATTTACAATATGCAATTGTCAAAGCTATACAGTTTTGCAGATTGGCTTTACTTACATTTCTGCAAATGTTTTTTCCAAAATAAAAATATCCCAAGTAAGTCTATTTACAACATAGGAAGCTGCTTCAGAAACAGCATGATTTAGATATAAAGTGAAATTTCAGTACAGTGAAAAGTGCAGGTCATGCTTTCAGATTCTGTCAATATCCCACTCCCTACACTCATAGTTTAAGGGATACAAGTTTTAAATAGCTACTGTTCTTATGTTTAGAATGTTTACTCATCATAATGCAACGATAACAAAAATTTGTCCACATCCATTCCAGCTGGAAATGAACTGGGCAGCTTCTTTTTCTGTCAAAAAAAGAAGAAAAAAAATAAAAATTAACTCAAACAAGGCCAAAAATCTTTCTTAATAAGTTCACCTAGAACAGTATATTAGGTTCTTCCATATACTTGTAAAATTGCCAAAATTTTTTTATTAGAATTTTAGTTCTACAGAGAAATACAGGCAAGTTTTATTAACCCAAAGTTAATTAAATATACTTCAAGGTACTTCAATGTTAGTTTAGGACGAAAGACATTACACAAATTCAGAGTGTATGAATGTTCAATGACACAAGATAGAAATGTTTTCCATATGATGGCCACTACTACCTAGAAAGCTTTGAGATATTAAGAGTAAAAGGCACTTCTCAAATTCCAAGCACTTAATATACACCAGGTATTTTATATACACTACATTCAGTCCTCAAAATATAAGATGTATGGTAACATGTCAAGTGATAAGGCTGAGACCCAAAGAGGCTAAAGACTTAACCATGGTCACAGGGCCAAAAACCAGTAGATGCAGGATTCAAATCCAAACCCGAAGGGCAGCAAAGCCAAGATTCTTTCCCAGATACCACGCTTCCTCTATGACATTTTAAACACTTTCTATTCAATGCACTTACTAAATAGCTAAACAAACTTAAAATAAATGAGTTCTTGCATTCATCAATGCTATCCCTGCATTGCCTTCCCATAGACAACCATGTTTAAAAAAAAAAAATAGGTAAATTTAATTTTTCTGCTGCTCCAACATGTTAATATAGGGCCTATGTTAGAGATAAGACGTGGGAAAAAAATCCAAGATCTAAGAGGAACAAAGTAATTTTTAATTTGGTAATTCCACACAACAGTAGTTTCCCAATCTTTCAATGACTATGTCATTCTCACAAAAAAATCTGGGTTCTACCAAGACAGAAACAAAAACCCACTTTTCCCAAGGAAGATGTTTATAAATAAATGTCTTAGCAATTGTTTTAAAAATACTGTTTCACCTAGACAACTTCTCAGTATCACACTGAGAAACACTGCTATAGAATGTATTTTGTCAGGGCCAGGTGTGGTGGCTCACACCTTGTAGTCCTAGAACTTTGGGAGGCTGAACTGGGAGGATCACTTTAGGCCAGGAGTTCGAGTTCAAGACCAGTCTGGGCAACATAGCGAGACTACTATCTCTATAAAAAACTACAAAAAAAAAAAATTAGCTACTTGAGAGGCTGAGGCAGGAAGATCACTTAAGCCCAGGAATTTGAGGTTGCGGTGAGCAATGATAACGCCACTGTACTCTATCCTGGGCAACAGAGTGAGACTTTGTCTCTAAAAATTAAAAAAAAAAAAATGTATTTTGTCAATCAAAACTCAAAGCTATCTTGACCATAATATTCGGTCCGTTAGTTGTGGCAAAAAGTGCTTAATTCTCTTGAGTATTGAAGGAAGGAAAAGGTGTGGCTTTGAAATTAAAACTTTCAAACTTGCCTTAATTTTCTTCTTTTTCATAGGTATTGATGAATTTGCAAGGTTTTTATTAGAAGTACGAGAGGTTCGCTCACGCTCATCTAATTCTTCAATTTTTCGCTTTTTTGTGGTGCTCCTTGAAGATGCTCTAAATTGTTGTGTGTTATCTTTTAGAGGAGTTGCTGAAGTAGTCCTAGAGATGGCTGCTCTGGAGAGAATCATTAAGGTGTGGGCAGCCATGTTTACACTGTTTTCACTGCCTGTTTCACTGGCAGGGCTGCAGGCAGGCAAGTCAGGGGTGACAGGAGGGACCATTACTTTAGGTGTGCTACTGTCTTCACCAAAACGTCTACTAGAGGGGGCCTTGATACCATCTGTAGGTTCCTCTTTATGTTTTTCCCCTGCCCCTAAGCCAGGTGCCCGGGGTACAGGTAAATCACTGCTATCAGCAAGCCGATTTACTGGGCTGTGCTGATGAACATCCTGTAACATTTCTGTGGTAATCGAAGAACTGGCAGATTTAGTTTGCTCTTGTTTTAGATCCTTCACAGCTGTACCTATTGAAATGACATTTTTACTGTTTGAGGATGCACCTTGTTTTTTGGTGACTTCTTGCAGGGAAGCTACGGAAGTTTTCTCATTCCGTAAACCCCCATTTTGCTGCCCAACTGACAGTTTCGAAGGTTCTGGATTTTTCTGCCTTTCCACATCACTGCATAATTCATTCTCCTTATTAGCTGTTGCTTTGTGGAAAGATTCAAGCACAATTTCTGTTGGTGAAACTTTCTTTTCTGATTGAGTTTCTCTTACAGTGGTATGTCGGCTAATGGCAGTTTCTGATTTAGATAAAATCTTAGGCATAGGAGGTTTCTCTCTCTCTTTTTTGATAGCATTATTAGAAGGAGGTTTTAAGGTGGAGGACACAGTGGGTGAGTCAAGATTAGGAAAGGAAATTGCATTCCTTTCTTTGTTTTGGGACACCGTTTTATGGTTTGGTCCCTGTGTACTTGCCACAGGAGCAACAGTGCTATCAAAACAGAGCACACGTCTGTGGCTTTCAAATGGTTTGCTAGCTGGCACTATATTCTCTACTGAGAAGGGAACAGTGATTTCTTCCAGTTTTTTTCCAGGATCTGTGACCATATTCTTGTCAGAAACTTCAATTCTACAATAAATAAATAAATAAAAATAAATTATTTCTAGCAGCATAAAGAAATCCTTTGTTTTAAATCTGAGGATTCAAATGATCTATGATAGAAACTACTTTATGCTTACCTTTGTGCAGGACATCCAACTGAGTGACTTGAGGAATCCACCAAATTATTTACCTGTTTTCCTGGAATTATAAATGAACATTACTGAGAGAAAGAATATACTCCTCTGAAAGAGGATGGAACAGATGACAATATGACACATCATGAAAACAAAATTTCAATGATAGCTAATGTACAAACAAAACAATTTTACATACAGGCTTTCAACAAGCAGCTTTGTAATATATACAAGATAGCCACTCACACATTGCTACAGAGGAAATCTAGATATGGAGCAAATGACTTGCTTCAACTTCAGGCCAATATTATGAATCCAGTATTTGGATCTATGAATTACAGTGTTCAATACTGCACTTAACATACTGCTTAGATCCAGACAATTACTTAAAGAACAGATTATACCTATTTAAAATTCTGTCCATGTAACTGTCAGGTTTACAAATCTGTCACTCAGAGCACATGCTCTGGAGTTTTAATAACCATATTTTAATCCCCACGGGCTTCAGCATTTATGTGGGAGAGCAACAAGAAAGGAAAGCAAAGATGAGATCATGAAGGACCCTGTGTATTATGTAAAAGGTTTGAGGCAATCGTGAAGAGTTAAAAATAGGAAAGATGCATGAATAGATTTATGTTTTAGAAAAATCAATCTGGCAATAACGTGGAAGATGGAACGGAGAGGAGAAAACTGGAAGCAGGAATTCTAGATAGATAGCTATAAATATTCTAGGTAAGAGATGATGAGAGTCTTAGAGACAATAATGGGCATTCATATGGGTATGAAGGGTAAAGGAGGAATCAATGGTGACATTAACCAAGGAGGAAAAAAGTAGGCAGAAGAGATCTTTCACAAGGAAAGGTGAGACTTAAATATATAGAGTTTAAAGGTCTTGAGTTATTTAAAATTAGCAAGGAGGCCAGGCATAGTGGCTCATGCCTGTAATCCTAGCATTCTGGGAGGCCAAAATGGGAGGACTGCTTGAGCTCACGAGTTTAAGACCAGCCTGAGCAAGAGCGAGACCCAGTCTCTACTGAAAATAGAAAAATTAGCTGGGTGTTGTGGCTCGTGTCTGTAGTCCCAGTTACTCGGGAGGCAGAGGCAAGAGGATTGCTTGAGCCCAAGAGTTTGGGGTTGCAGTGAGCTACAATGACGCCACTGCACGCTAGCTGGGGTGATAGAGTGCGACTCTGTCTCAAAAAAAAAAAAGCAAGGGAGGAGCATAATAGTTTAATGATGGTTCCAGAAGCCAACAATAGTATCATAGTATCAACAGTTATAGGCAAGAAAAGGTAAGAATGGAAAAATTCCAATGCATACGGCAATATTAGGGGGCCATTGGTGAACTCAGACAGTTTTAGTATTATAATATAAACATGAGAAAAGACAACAATGTCAATGAAGAAATGAGAAATTGAGAGGGGTTGGGGATAAAAAGTTGGCAGGTGGGACAAACCTAAGTAAGTTTAGAGCCAGAGAGGGAAGAAGCCAAAAAATTAAAGTTGAAAAATATATAGAAGATAGAATTTAGAGTATAAGTACACTGCATTAACCTTAGAAAGATTAACAGACAGTTATTACTTTAAGGAAGAAAGGAAAGGGATAATTTTGGAAGTAGAATGGTACATACTGAATGGGAGTGATGATCAGAAAATGAAGTTTAATACTGATAAGGTGGAAAATAAAATCATTGGCTAAGAGTGAGGAGGGAGGGATTAGATAGATTTGAGAAAAGTTGTGCAAGTCTGAAAGAGTTTGAAGGGGGAATGGAAGAGAAAGCAGACAAGCAGACACTTAAAATGATTGCCAAGTGGCAGGTGGGTGAGAAATTGGCATCACTTCTAAAGCAATGCTAAGAAGCCAAGGTATAAAAGTAGAGACGGCTGGTGGGACAGATCAGGATTGTAGAGTAGCTGGTGCATATGTAGAAGAATGTGGATATGCAGGTTATTAAGAGTACCAGCCCATAAGTGGCCGATACAGTAGATTGTGAGCTCCAGACTATTTAGGGAAGGAAGTGAATCCAGAAAGGAGAAAAGTCCATATAAAAGGTGAAGATCCAAGTAACAGAAGCTATCATTGGTTGAAGAGGAATTCAATGGGTACATGAAAATGAGAGTATTTTGAGAGAAGTTACTGACCTTCTAAAATCTTGTAAGTCTGATAAGAAGGTGAGGAATTCAAGGTGTGGGTATGGGAGAGGTTGACTGAAGTAAATGTAAAAGTCTTAGGAGTGAAAGGGATCAAAGAACTCTGCGGGTGGTTAAAGGATTGGGCAGGTTAACAACATGGGCATTTTGTCATTCATGACGATAGAAAACTTTAGGGAGAGAAGTCTGAGAATTAGGTGCCACAGTCATCAAGGTCCTGAATAAAAAACTGGTGTTATTTTACATATGGTGTCTTGTTAAACAGAAATCTTTAATTTTGGAGTAGTTAGCCCCATCAGATTTTTCCATTTATAAATTATGCTTTTCCCCTTTTAAAGAAATTCTTTATCCCAATGTCACAAAAATATTCATACATATTCTTTTATCATTTAATTGTTTTACTTTTCACTTTTAGGTCTTTAATCATCTTGGAGTTTACCTTTGTATGAAGAAGGGATCTAATTTTTTCCCTACATATAATGTATTTAATGGTCAATAAATCTCATGTTAAACAGTCCATCTCATTCCCTCTGACTTCTGATATTACCGTTACCCTGTACAAGGTCTCTTCCTAAACTCTATTTTGTTCCATTTGTCTTTTTGTTTTAAATATTATGTCTTTGCAATATTTTACTATCTGGTAGGGTGAGGTTGTCCTCTGCTCTTCTGTCTTAGCTAACCATGGACTTTTATTCTTTATTATAGATTTTATAAACAGTTTTTCCCACTCTCCAAAATATTCTACTGGGATTTTTAACTGGAAGTATATTAAATTTTTGATTCAACTGGGAAGAAATGACATCTTCAAATATATGTTAAATCTTCAAATACATGAACATGGTTCTTCTCTACTTATTTAGGTCTTCCTATGGATCCTTTAATGAGAGATTTCAAATCTTCATTTCTAACATTTTTTGTTAGGTTACTTCCTTTGTACTTTATCATTTTTGTGATTATTATAAATGATATCTTATTTTCTATCATATTTAATAGTTGCTTATTACAGGCACACAAAACTCAATTTTGATAAGTTATTCATACCTGGTAACCTTGTTGAATTCTTATTAGTTCAAGTAATTTGTCTATTCACTCCCTGGAGCTTTCTGTGTAAAAAATCATGTCATTTGCCATAATAGTTTTATTCCCTCTCTTGAAATCTTTACACTTTCAAATTTTCTTACTGTATTGTGTGGGACCACATATGTATGCAACCTTGCATATGATGAAGTATAATCCCAGACGTCAGTGGGGAAAAGACAGATTATTTAAGAAATAACTTACTAGTGTGGGAAATGCTGGCTTGCTATATAGAGGGAGGGAATGAGTATCCTTGTTTTGTTCCCAACTTTAAAGAGAAGTCATGATGTTTACTATAGATTGCCTTTAAGAGCTTTTATCATAAATGGATGCTGAACTTTACCAATGTAAGGGATAAAAGCAAGTGTCAGACTGAGAAGACATTTGTGATATGTTACTAATAAAGGAGTAAAACCTCAATAGACAGGAACTCTAATAGAGAAGCAGGAAAAGGATATGAATAAGCAAGTGACTTCTGAATGTGGGAAATATCAATTATTTACAGTAATAAAAGAGGATTCTAAACTTTATTAGTAATCAGAATAATACAAAAGAATGATATACTACCACTTTACTTCCATCATAGTGGCAAAAGTTAAAATATCACATGGTATCAAGCATTGGTGGTAGTGTGAGGGAAACAGGTAAAATAATGGTGTAAGTGTAAACTTTCTTCTCTATGATTCAAATTCTACTCCTGGGTATATACCCCAAAGAATTTATCATAGAGGATAAGAAAATAGGTTAATGCAAGTGACATTTCAAATGGTCATTAAAAGGAATGGACTAGATAAGAGAAAGAATGTAAAAATGACAGAGTAGCTATAATGTGACAAAGTCTAACAGGGTACCAATAAATCAAAATGTGACTCAAGCCTACAATGTGCCATACGCTCTATCTCTGAGGAACATATAATCAAAAATGACCAATATGACAGGCATATCAATCACTAAATACATATAGAACAGTATGCAATAAATGCTATAAGAGCCCCTATGAACAAAGGATTTTAAAGATGGGGATCAAGTCTAGAAGTTGGAAGGCAGTGATAAAGTAGAAAGGATTTTATGAAGGGAAGAATTCAAGTTGTTCTAGAAAGTCTCTCAAAATAGATGATAACTTCCTTTAAGATTATGACTATAATAGCTATTTAAAAAATAATCTTCCACAACATTGGGTTTTAGCAGGTATAAAGCTATGTGATGATTTAGTCTATCTTTTCTGTTTCTCATAGCTTATTAGCACATATATTGAGAAGTAATTGTAGAAAGAAAAAAAATTAATCAACTTGAAAATGGTACCTATACAAGGCATGTTTCTTAGTCCCTGAGCCTTCTGAGATTTTGGAGGGATGGGGAATTGAGGATTACTTCTATTGCATACAGGTGCTGCCAAAGGCATATGAAGGACCTGGAAGAGAAAAAGCCATTAATTATACTATGTTTGAAAAGCTTCACTGCACCATTTTTAGTTCATAAATCTTACCTGCCGAGGAGAAGCAGAAAAGGTATTTCCATTCTGTCCAACCACAGATACTGGGATCATTCCTACCATTCCTTGAAGTACAGGCTGGACCGGAGAAGCAATTATTATGGCAGATCCTAGAAAAACAATTCTCATTAAAATAAGATTTTCTCTCAAGTATTTTGGCAAAAAACACCAAAGTAAGTAGTACTTTGAAATAAATTCTAAGAACAACTCTTCTTCCTTACAATCCACTCTCCTTTTTAAAAAACTGATTTAGTAACAACGGCAAGGCTAATTAATAAAAAGTCGATCCAAATATTAAGGCAGTCTTATGTTATTCAGTCATGGTAAACCATCCCGAGTAAGTGTAAGACAGTACAGCCAGGAGATCATATTATAAATATATCTTGACTCCTCTAGAAAGAACGATGAAATTAATTAGAAAATGAGTGGTCAACATTTCAAGTCTGAACCTTATATCAGAAAATTAGAATGCCAACTGAATGTTTATAGCCCAAGACTATACTCATAACCCCGATCTATTATGTTATATAACCAGACAAAAGTATGGGGGAAAATTATAACGTCTACATGGTCCTTATAGTCTGCAGCTATCATAAGTTAGTCCTGCCATATAAATGAACTTTTTCCTAATACTCTAATTACTGTCAGGTTGATCTCCTCACTTTCATGCAACCTTCTGTACTCTCTCCAATACCTACCCATGCTGGTGCTGCTTCTCTTGGCTATAAAGAATTCCTTCCTTTAACTCCAAATCCTACCTTATTTCTCTAAGCATTAGCTCAAGCACCACATTCTCTACCAATTCTGACCTCTCCTTTATCTCATTTGTAACAGCATATAAAACAGATCCATCAGGTTTAATACTTACTTGTTGATATCTAATCAAATTTTGTTGTATATCTATAATGTAACAAAAAGGGAAAGGAGGGAAGCTTGAGAACAAATACATAAGGAAATGTAGAGTAATGTGCCATAAGCTCTATCTCTGAGGAACATATAATCAAAAATGACCAATATGACAGGCACATCAATCACTAAGTACATACAGAACAGCATGCAATAAATGCTATAAGAGCCCCTATGAATAAAGGATTCTAAAGATGGGGATTAATTCTAGAAGCTGGAAGGCAGTGAGAAAGTAGAAAGGATTTTACAAAGGGAGGAATTCAAGTTATTCTAGAAAGTCTCTCAAAATAGATAATAACTTCCTTTAAGACTATAACAGCTATTTAAAAAATAATCTCCCACAACATTGGGTTTTAGTAGGTATAAAGCTATGTGAATAATTAGTCTATCTTTTCTGTTTCTCATAGCTTATTAGCACATATATTGAGAACTGTGAAAAGCAAAAAAAAATTAAACCACTTAAGTCTATGGCTTACTAGATTTAAAAAAAGGTTTTGCTGAATTAATTAGCTAGCATACAGAGGAGGCATAATCACAAATTTCACAGTCTTTCCTCATGCCACCTATCCATGATTTATTACCTCCTAATCAATAACTTCATACACAAGAGACACTAGATCTTAGTCCAGAGAAATGAACTTCAATATGTTATTAAAGTTACCTTGTGAAAAATTTGGTGACACAGCTTGGTTGACAGCAAATACACTGTTTGACCTTGGTGGTGTCTGTAACTGAGGTGGCGAAGGTTGAGCAGTTATAGGTGCAGAATTTCCAGGCAACACCACCACATTAGACTGACTTACAGTTGTTCCTAAGGCTGCCGGATCAGTCACACAGGTAGCTATGAGAATGTTATTTGAATTGCCAAAAGTTGTGCTTGTGGCTGGCATTAACTGTATATATCCTCCATCCTTGGAAACGCATGGTGTAACATTGGCTGAAAAAACAATGCCATCTTCATTCTGAGTGTTGTTTATTGTAGAGTCTTCAGGTTTGAGTGCTAAAAGGTTCTGTTCCATTGAGGCTGAATCTACTACTTCAGCAGATACAATAGTACCTGCAGTTTCTTCTGAAGACAGGCATTTAATTAAATCTGTATTTTTGGCAGGTGATTTAGTAGGAGAAGACAAAATTATAGTTGGCAAGTTTTCTCCATTGATACTAGAAACAGCACTGTTAAGTTCAGCATCTGAGGAAACAAATGGGTCATCACTAATGATAATTTTGAGAGAGACGATATTTGATGCATCTATCTCTGTTGAGTTGTCACTGGAAGTTTTATCATCAGCATTTTGGGACTCAGGGTGAGAATCTCCCACTGAAGGACACACGGATTCTGAAGGAAGAGAGTGATTGTTTTCCATAGGATTACCTTCCGAAGGCATCAGTACAACTTCCCCGCAGTTATCATTTCTACCTAAAGAGAGAAAGATAGTATCTTCTTTTACAGACAATGAAGGCTCTTGTGAATCCTCAGACTTGGATGGCTGAGTTTCGTTTTCTGTATGATTTAACTCAACAGATGTTGAATCATTAGACGGTTGTTTAATTGAAGACATCGAGTCTCCAAGATGAATTTCTACTTGTTGCCCAGATACATTTAAACTTGAACTTTCAACAGACACAGGCAATATTTTACTCTGAAGTGCAGAATTATCTTGGCAATTTGATAGTTGTGACATAACTGGTAACACATTATTAATTTCAATTTTACTCTTATGAATTTCACTAGGATCTGGTGACTTGGAACCACGAAAATTAGTTTTAAGTCTCACCGTATCATTAGAACTTTCACAAAATTGACTTGTTTTAGATGGCTTTCCAGTTAGTGAAGTATTTTGGGATAGAAGTTGAGAACCTTTCCCAGAGAGAATTAATTTTTCATTGTTAGTTTCACCACCAAGTGAAACAAATGAAGTTATTGGTATATTAGCCTGATCAGGCTGTAACTGAGATTCATTTGGCACATTTGGAGACAATGAATTTTTTTCAATCTCTATAGCCATTTCAGTTTCAGTGGACATCTGATTGGTGTATAATTCAGCACAATGTGGATTACATTCAGGATCAGAATTTCCTCTTTGGTTAAAGTCATTCAAATTAGGCACAGACTCAAAGGTAATGTCAAGGTTACACTTCTGTTCAGTAGGTATAGCTGTTTTAAAGGCCTTTTTCTGGATGCTAGAGCTTAGTTGGGAAAAATTTTCCTGGACTTCCTGTCTAATCACATCAAGGTTGCTGCCATTCTTCAAAGCATTTAATGTGTCATCATTCTGGTAAGATGTACAAAATGGGGGCTGACCAGATTGACCACCTGCAAAATATCAGGATGGTGGAAAGACATGGTGAGTGTATGTTCAGCTTCAGAGGTAGTCATCTTTACCATAAAATCTATTTTGCCAAGGAACTAATCAATCTTTGGCATACCAATAAATGGAAGTCTGATGTGCTATATCCCCATTTTCTGAGTATCAAAAAATTTACAGGTACTTTCTAATTACTGATGCTTTTTTAAACAAGTGTCAAATTGTTTCCTAAGCTTCTTGAAAAACAAACGACACAATGAAGGAACAAGTATAGAGGTTAAAAATACCTCATATTTACCAATACAGTAGGTAAAAAAACAAACTGGTTCTAAACAAGCAGCTTGTTTCAAAACACTGACTTTTCAACTTCTACCATTTCTTTCGACCTTAATTTACTTGATGTATATATATATATACATCAAGTGTATATATATATATATATATATACACGAATAAAATTATTTTTTTCTTGGAGATAGAGTCTTGCTCTGTCACTGGGCTAGAGTACAGTGGCATCATCATAGCTCATAACCTCAAGCTCCTGGGCTCAACTGATCCTCCTGCCTCAGCCTGCTGAGTAGCTGGGACTATGGGTGCACACCATCATGCCTGGCTCATTTTTCTATTTTTTTGTAGAGATGAGCTCTTGATCTTGCTCAGGCTGGTCTGTAATTCCTGGCCTTAAGCAATCCTCCCTCCTCGGCCTCCCAATGTGCTAGGATTATAGGTGTAAGCCACTGCACCCGGCCAATTTATTGGATATATTCTTAATGGTGAAATGGGGCGCTAAGTACATTTTGCATGATTGACATTGGATCTCACTGTGTACTGTTTAACATTCACACGTTTACTGAAGACCAACCACATGCTTGGTACTAGGATACAAAGATGAATGATCCAGTCTCTGATCTTGAAGAGATTAGTCCAGTCAAGGAATTGGATATAGAACAGAAAGTCATAATAAAGTATGGTAAAAACTGTAATAGCATAGGAACAAAGGGAACCTTTTTTTCCTTTGGGACATGAGAAAGTATTATAAAGGAGGTATTAAATGAGATTTTGAAAAATGAGGGAACTATGATAGATGGAGTAAGAGGAAAGGGTATTTCGGAAAACAACACAGCACTGATACACTGTGTCTTACAGCATTCACAATTTAGGACAGAAAACATTAATTTGAACCAGAATGAAAAATAATAGGGAATAAACCCCTGAAAAACATATGTCAAATATCATATAGAGTAGTTCCCCTTATCTGTGGTTTTGCTTTCCGTGGTTTCAGTTACCTGCAGTCAACTGCAGTCTGAAAACAGGTGAATAAAATACAATAAGATATTCTGAGAGAGAAACCCCCATTCACTTAACTTTTATTACTATATATTGTTATAATTGTCCTATTTTATTATTATTGTTGTTAATTTCTTACTGTGCCTAATTTATAAATTAAACTTTATCATAGGTATGTATGTATAGGAAAAATCCAGTAAATACTGTACAGGGTTCAGTATCACCATAGTTTCAGGCACCACTGGGGTCACGTCCTCCCCAGATAAGGGGAGACCACTGTAATTCTGTTACTGTGACACTGGCAAAATCCGTTAGTAGGTACGGAGCACATTTAAATCCTTACTGTGAGGAGAATAGTGAAAATTATGTCTAGGCCACATAAATTCAGGAAAAGTACTTTCTTAATGAAGTATGAAGACTTTCTGAGAAAATAGGTTTTCAAGTTTCTTTTTTCTGCTTTTTCTTTTTTAGACAGGGTCTTACTCTGTTGCTTGGGCTAGAGTGCAGTGGTGTCATCATAGATCACTGCAACCTCAAACTCTTGGGCTCAAGGGATCCTCCTGCCTCAGCCTCCTGACTAGCTGGGACTACAGGCGAGAGTCATGATGTCCGGCTAATGTTTCTACTGTATTTAGTAGAGACAGGGTCTTGCTCTTCCTGAGGCTGGTCTCGAACTCCTGACCTCAAGGAATCTTCCTACCTTGGCCTCCCAAAGTGCTAGGATTATAGGCATGAGTCACTGCACCCAGTCTCAAGTTTCATTTTGTATAGGATGGATCTTAAGTGAAACACAATCTTCTAGACATAACGTGTAATGAGAAAGACACAACCTACTATAATTCAGCCTAAGAAGAAATGGAGGACTGGGCTTGGATACTGGCGGAGGATTTAAAAAAAAAAAAAAATGTAGTCTGACATTATCCAGAACTAGTTTTTGGAAGACAAGATATGAAAATGGGAAGCCATCAGGTTTTTTAGAGGGTGGAAGGGGTGAAAACATTTAAAAGTAGGTGAGTAGAAAAGATTATTTTGGCATAGCTTGTTATAGACAGAATAGATGGAGGCAGGACTGGAAAGGCATTAAGTATGGCAAGAAGTGTGAGAAGCCAAGATAATAGTTATCTTTTTTTTTTTTGAGACAGTGTCTCACTCTGTCACCTCAGGTAGAGTGTAGTGGCGTCATCGTAGTTCACTGCAACCTCCAACTCCTGGGCTCAAGCAATCCTCCTGCCTCAGCCTCCCGACTAGCTGGGACTGCAGGCATGCGCCATCAAGCCCGGCTAATTTTTCTATTTTTAGTAGAGACGGGGCCTTGCTCTTGCTCAGGCTGGTCTCAGAACTCCTGACTTCAAGTGATCCTCCCACCTCTGCCTCCTAAAGTGCTAGGACTACAGGCGTGAGCCACCATGCCCAGCTGCATGTGTATTATATTTCACAATAAGACTAAGTTTTTAAAATATTTTAATACATTTAAAAAATCTAAGATTGATTTATTCACTGCTTTCCCTCATTCCGTTAGTAGGTATTATAGGCTAATTATGTGCCATATGGTACTCCCTGAGAGGCAGAACTGTAAAAACTGACTTAGTTGACATAGCAGGAATATGCCTTAAACCTCATAAATCCTAAAATTCAACACTGCCACCATATTATGTAATTTCCCCTAGATAAATAAGATATAGATGCAGTCAGTGAAACTCACATACCAAGTTGAATGACACTCACAAATGAATCTTACAGATTAGAGATTTGAATTTGTGCCTTAATAAAATTAACTTAAATGTTACAGACTTTTGACCAACTAGTAAACACTGTTAATACTAAATTGTGCATGTCAAGAATCTACTGCATTATAAAGGAAAGAATACTAAAAATTCACCTTTTAATTAAAGTACCAAAGCCTTATAATTTTTATTAATGAAGAGAAAACTAAAAATACAAAAATGACCTATGTGGTAATTTGAACAACTTCTAAATTAAACAATATGTTCTGCCTTTGAATTTCGAGACTAATATTAAGATTTGGATTGATGATATTAACAAAATCAAATTCTTACCAGATTCTTCTGTTTCAAAAGAACCTTTAATTGCTAGATTAGTTTCATCTGCTAAGACTATATTGGGATTGGTTTCCATAGGCTGACTGGAAATGCTTTGTGATATATTTTTATTATTCTTTGTTTTACCTGTTAAATAGGGAACAGGGAAATAATTAAATGACTGAAATAAAAAATAAGCATCCATTAATACAGCTTAAAATGGTCAAACGCATGTTAAACTTTGGTTTTATTTATGGTTTTTCTGGATGTTTATAAAATGTTGCTTTAAAAAGACAAAAAAAACTATCCTGCTCTCCGTTTTTATAGCTGAAGTTTCTTTAGTAAAAAACAGAACAACAAAAAAAACCCCTTTTACATATCCACATAATATTTGGTATTAATGAAAATAGGAACTTTTTCAGATGCTCTGAGGAATGCTGTTCCACTCTGGTTCAGTTACCAGAAAAATTGGGGAAGCTATTTTCTTCTAACGCCCTTGTAAGAAATGGTCTACTTACCATAGTCGAAGAGATCAAAGAGTGCCTGAAATGCTGGGTCTGATTCTGTCTGTTCCAATATATCCTGTATAGCTTCTTCAGACATATGGATTTCACTCTGCAAAAAAAAAAAAAAAAAAAGAGTAAGGTGAAGGCATGATCCTAATTGAACTTAAATGGTTTCATACCAGGAAAATTAGACATTTGATATTTTTGATTTATTACATAGAAGTATTCCCCTTCAAGAAAATGTCTTCTGATTATAATATGCTCATTTAAAACAAGACTAGAATATAGAAGGTGAATGTTCCTTAATTCCACTTCCTAGAGTTAACTACTTTGGAAAATATAATCCTAAACATTAAAATAAAATGAATATATGGACTATATATGTATATAAATAGAAATAAAATAATACTATAATATAATGTTCTTTAATCAGCTTTCTTCACATTAGTTTATTATAGAATGCTTTAGTCCTTCAGAATAAATCTATTTTATCCCTTTTATCTATCTATTTTGGTTTCATGTTAAATGCTTTCTTCAAATATTGGACAATCCTTGCTATCCGTTCAGATTAAAAAGTAGCATGATGACAGAATTCAACTTGTACCACCTAAATCTATTTAAATAGAAAAAAGGAAAAAAATAATAAAAGTAGCAGGCCAGAAGGTACCTGTAAACTCTGTGCCAGTGGCTGCAGGGTAGGGGTTTGAGCTTGTCAACTATAATCTAAGCTGTAGAAAATTTTGCAGAACCATCTGTATTTTTAGTTCTTTTCTTTTGAGCTAGTCAGATTTCTTGCGTGGAGCTTATGCCTGGCGACAGTGTTTCCAGGGAAGCATGGGAATAGGGAGTACACGTGGAGTTTAATTATTTCCTAAATTTTGCACGTTGTTACACTGTTTGTAGCCTCTTCTTTACACTTACTTTAAAAGGTACTGGTGCTACTTCTTGAGACTTTTGTTGACTTTTGTGTTGTAAATTTGCTTTATTCTGACCATTACCTTTATTGGTTTAGAACCCTGGGTGTGCTAACTCAGGTACCACTTATCCATTTTAGCTTCCAAAAATGGTTTTTCTGTTTTGTCCTCTTTTGTTCTTTGTCCTTGTGTGTTTATGCTTTTAAAAAATTCCCTATACTGTTTTAAAAACTGTTATTTAAATATGAATTTTTAACTTTTCACAAATATACAAAATTATGAACAACCAAAACAGCAGGTTCTGTCTTTGCTTTCTTATAATCCGTCACAGTATCTAAGAGAGTACCCTGATTATGGTAATCACCTGACATATTTGTGGAGAAAACATAAGGAGTTGGAGTGTGCTCAGCTTTGAGAAGAGCAAAAATTCATACTTATGTACATGTGGCTAAATTTAAATATCCTGTGTTTGCTACTAATTTTGAAAGTCATAAAACTTCTTTTGATATATCTTGGTAAAAGTAACCATATACTGTAAGCATTCAAATACGTTTAATTTTGTCATAATAGCATTTATAAAGTACATCTTACACATTAAAAAAAAAAAAGAGACTATAAGAATTTATAAGAGAGAATATGTATTTGTTAAATGTTAAGACAGGAAAGGTTTTTTAAAAAAAGTACTGGCAGAATTGACACATAGAAAAAAAAGTCAATTGGTTTACCCAGAACGCAAGTGAAAGAGAACCGGCTGTAATGAATTCACATGGGTGTGCCAATAAAAATGTTTACATTGTCCAAAGGTCCAGGTAAAAGGATGTGCCACAATCACATCTCAGCTTCTCTTCACAAAGCATATTTTGCACATGAACAAATCTTAAAACATACTGTTAAATTTCTCATTTACCAGCTCACTCTTTTGTATTTATCACCATTCAATAGCAAAACTGACTATAGCTCCTTATCTTTCTTCTCTTAGTGGTAAGCTTTACAGAGACAAATATTCAGTTAGTGCTTTTTCTTTTTAAAAGTGTCTTGCAAATTTTATTTTGTTAAATATTACTTGGATTCATTATATACTGTTAGCATATTATTTCAGTATTTCTTTAAATAATTATAGTTTATAGCACTGTGTAAGAAGTACAATTTATATAAACACTGTATACACAGTATTGTTACTTATTACACACAAATATACCCACTAATGAATATTTAAGTATTAAATACTTAGAAATCCACAACTGATTGCTGCATGGGTGTAACAGGGTATTTACTGATATCTGGCAAAGCTGGTTAGAGTTATTATATGGGTTAGGAATGTCTTATTATTTTTACCATTTAAGTAATGCAATATAGACTCTGATTATTTGGAAAGTCACCATCCAACATGTTTTCAGGAAGAGATTACATTTGGGTAACGAAGAATTATTTTAAATCATTTTATACATCTAATCTAATCTGTTGGCAATCGTTTTGAAATGAAACCAAAATACCATCAGTTTTTAATATGAGTATATTATTACATTCACACACACACACAGACACACACATGCACTCATACCGGAAGTCCCAGAAGTTCATCAATTGAAGTCTCTGGTTCAGTAGGGTTGTTATCTGTTTGTTTAGGTAGTTGAGCAATATTGTTATCACTGTAATAAAGAAAGGAAAATCTTTAGTATAGTTATGAAATTAGGCAAAAACAATTAGGCATTTTAAACATATATAGCTTACCTAGTCAAAAATTTATTAATGTTTTCTGCTAGCTTTTCTTGAAGACATTTGTTGCTTAGTATTTTTTCTCGTGCATTTTCAATAACCATTTGCTGGAAAACAAAGTCAATATTAGCAAAAAGATAGGAAAGAATATTATGTTATTTACTTGAAAAGAACTTATCAATAAAAGCTAGATAGCTTTAATAAACCTAAGCAGAAACTCAGAAGTGGTGGCTCCCTCCATATTAATACCTGAACATAACACTTTACAAGTGTTTTCACAGATCTTTCACCATCTTTTTCTTCACTGCTTACAGAATAGTTTCATGCTCTTTAGCTTACAAGGTTTTTAATAATCTGACAGTAAAATACCTTATTATGTTAAATAATCCAACAACAACATATTTACAGTTTTCTAAACTTACCACTGTTTCTTATTTGGGGCATATATACACACATTTGTGTATGTATCAGTATTTTTAAATACAGGAATATTTAAAGTTGCAAAGTTTGGGAAGTCACTTACTTTCTCTACTGCAAATGCGTTTGGATCCTGGAAATTCCGTATTGTTGAATGAGGGCCAGACAAAGTGGTACTTTTCCTTTGAGATTCACTGAAACACATTTGAAAAGCTTGTCTTTTAACTATTATGTCTAACAGATTGAAAGATAACTACATATGCAAACATAACTTTTAAGGTCATGGTAGAACAGATACAATTGTCCCACCATATCCAAAGGGGACTGGTGCTATGACCTCTGTGAATACTAAGATCTGCAAATACTCAAGACCTAGGATTTGCCCTAGGGAACCCATGTATATGAAAAGTTGGCCCGCTGGTACATGTAGGTTTCACACCCTGTGAATATTTTATTTTCAATCCATGTTTGGCTGAAAAAAATTCAAGTATAAATGGACCCATGCAGTTCAAACCTGTGTTGTCCAAGGGTCAACTGCATTTGTGGCAGGAACAAAGGGCAGTAAAGTAGAAAAAGCATTACTAGGTGAGAGGCTTGGATTCAGAAAAAATGAATTTGAGGAATACTTTTATCACTTACTAGCTATGTGGTCTGAAGCAAGGTAAGCTCTGACATTCTCACCCATTTTATCATGGGATAAGATCAACTGTATTATTGGATTTATGGAAAAATGGAATGAAATGAAGTACATATAAAAACTTCATTAAAAAAGCCAAAGTTCCTGTAAACAAATGTATTCATTCATTCATTTATTTTTAGAGAGACAATCTCACTCTGTTGCCCAGGCTGGAGTGCAGTGGTGAAATCACAGTCCACTGCAGCCTCGAACTCCTCGGTTCAAGGATCCTCCTGTCTCAACCTCCCTAGTAGCTGGGACTACAGGCATGCGCCACCATGCCTGGCTATTTTTTAAATTTTTTGGTATAGATGGGGGTCTTGCTATGTTGTCCAGGCTCTTAAACTCCTGGCCTCAAGCAATCCTCCCACATTGCTAGGATTATAGGCATGAGCCGGTGCACCTGGCCTTCTGTAAATATTAGATATTGATATTGCTATTTTACCATTTTATGTGAGTAAGCAAGAAAGGTTGTATTAAAGGAGGCTGAGGTCTTCCTTGAATGGGAGACAACCAACATTAAAAACTCTAATTAAAACAGCCACAGTTTGGCAGCTGAGAAACTAGAAAAAACATTTTGAATCTATTATCTCTCTTTCCTGAAATACCCTTCAAACAAAGACGTTAAGTATGACAGAAAAAATTTTTCTCAAAGACTGTACACGAAAAGATTCTTTTATAACTTTTTAATTTTTTAGTTACTTTTTTTAGAGATGTGATCTTGCTCTGTCACCCAGGCTGGAGTGCAGTGGTGCACTCATAGTCACTGCAGCCTCAAACTCTTGGGCTTAAGCAATCCTGAGTCTGGGATTACATACTGGAGCAACTGCACCCGCTGTACCTGAAAAGATTCTATCAACTGATTTAGGACTTTAAATGTGCATTTGTGGAGCATAAAACACAATGGTATTATTTATATTCATTTTAAAAATACTTATTTCAAAAAAATCTGAGATAACATCAATTATAAGATATATAATTTTATATAACACTATAGAAAAATCATATTTCCCATGAAACAGTGATATGCCATTAATTGAAGGATGCAACCCAATTTTAGGGAGGTTAGAATGTGGGAAAAGATAAAGTATTTTGGAATGGTTCTAATAGTAGATTAGAATTTAATCTAGTCTTCCTACTTTATTCACAATATAAGTATCCTGGTGTAATTATTTAAAAAAAAAAAAAAGATATTGGTAACATCCCTTTTAAAAAGCTTTTACCTTTTGCGTCTGCCAGGAGACATTAAACTGGCATGAGCTTTCTTTTCCTGAGGACCAGGAATGACATTTAAAGCCTCTCCAGCTGTATTTCAAGAAAACAAAACAATAAGCCAAGGAAACTGAATAGTTTTCTAAACTTGTAATGGGATAACATTATATAATGATTATTATTTTATATTAAATTCGGTTAACATTTGCTTACTATGTGCAAGGCATGGTAGAAGGTATTAAGATTAATAAAATATAGTCCCTATGGCTTAAGGTTTTACAGTAAAATATATAGTATAGTCTCACCAAAAACAACATGGGAGAATGGAAAAAGTGAAAGAAGTACTAAGTGTTCTGGGTGTAGAAAAAGATTTAGAGAAAGATGGACAAATAAGGGAGATCTTAACAGATGGCAATAAATTTTAGCTGCATGGACGAGAAAGAAGTCTGGAGTGGGAACTGAGGGAGCTGACCCCTGGATTTTAATTCCAATTCTGTTATTAACTAGCTTCTTGTCCCTTATGATCATGCGTTTTTAATAGTTTCAAGTATACAACAAACAAGATGTACCACGTGATCTCTATGTTTATTCCTAGGTCTAAGATTCAGCCAGGAGTATATAAGATTTCTAACATGTAGAGATGGAATTGACAGGGAAAGACATTCCTCATTCCAGGAGGAGAGACTGATATGAGCAAAGGTAAGGAGGTGGTAAAATATAATGTATACTCCATTTAAAATCAAATACAATAGGGTCTGTTCTATTAAAGCCAAAAAATTGAGAATTAGAAGAGTTCAAGGTTGGACTTCAGTTAGAGTAGAAATAGGAAGAATCCTAAATTAAAATGACTCAGAATTAATATCCTTATTTTATGGCAAATCTACTTAAAGTCTGTTCTACTACTAGTCTCTCTCTTCTCTTTTTCTGGCCCTAATTTTGTACTATGAGTATACAAACATTAGTATATCATCTCATTCATACAATTTGATTAACAACAAAGTTTAAGAGAACAAAATTTAAACTTACTGGTTACAGTATCTTGTGACTGTGAATGGTTGACCACTACAAAATATGACCTCAATGGATTTGAAATTTGGCCACTTGGTCGAATAGCTTGTGTACCTGTCAAAGGAGAAGTGGTAAATTGTCCTGAAAGACAAGGTAAATTCATCAACTCTGAACTGACGGGAGCTGTTGGAGCTGCTTGAGACGCAAGCCTTCTCTGCCGTTTGATTTCTGCAATTCCACTTCTTGTTCGGGCTGAAACATATAAGCATTTAAAAAATTAATTCAATGTCAGAGTAGTTCAGGAATTTTAAGAAGTCAATACAATGCATACTATATAACACCTATATCTTATAGATTAAAAATGGCCCTTAAAAATAGCAACTAAATTTATGTGACAATTTCATAAAAAACAAACTAAAATGAATACACTCAAGCTTTATAAATCCAAGAGTACATTTCTTCTGCAATAATTCATATTGATAACAGCCCCCCAAAATTAAGAAACTTAAACTTATGGAATAATAGTTAAAAGATGCTACCACATGAGAGCTGATGAGAAACATAGGGAGTATTTAAAATATGTATTTTTATGAAAAATGAAAATATTATTTCCTAATATAACTGTACTTAGAAAAACAGTAGTTCAAACAAAATATATACCGGGCATACATATTATATGTATATTGTCAAATAAAATATCAGATAGTTTAAGTTTGAAGTAATTCTGAACCTTGTTTATAGTTTAAAGCTGAATACCAACCTCTCTGATTGGCAGCAAACCTTGGGGAACTTTGCATGCTCCTAACAAATAAAACAAGATAGTTATCCATTAAGAAATTTTTATTGCTGATATACTCTATGATTTAGTTACAGTCACATCTGAAGTAAGTTATGATTTAAATGGCAAAAGATCTCCCTTAGACAAAAAAAGACACATTTTTTTGGGTAAGCAACTCTGATTTGTTTTACGAGAAAAACAGTGGTGTGTAAATACACATACATTAATTTTTTTTTTTTTTTTTGGAGACAGGGTTTTGCTCTGTCTCCTAGGCTGGGGTGCAGTAGCATCATCATAGCTCACTGCAACCTCCAACTCCAGGGCTCAAGCGATCCTTCCACTTCAGCCTCCCAAAGTGTTGGGATTACAGGTGTGAGGAACCATGCCTGGCTCACATGTAATTTTAATTATGAAGTTTCTATCCAATTCAATATGCATTAGAATGCCTTAACATTACATTAAGAATACAATTTGACTTGACTCTGGAAACTCTATATTTAAGTAAGCTATATACAAAGTATAAAATTTTCAATCATCTTTTATAATTACAGAGATGCATTACCACAGAAATTCTGATTTCACATGACTGCACACATAAATACTTCAGAGTGCCAAAGCTGATGTCAAAGGACATGCTACTTTTATCAACTTTATGACTGTGAAGTTATTTTATCCAGCCTCTAAAGAGGCAAAGCAAACATATAGAAGAACCCACAGTTCAAGTTAATTCTTTTACTATGGATTCACCCTCCCATGTATTTGGCAGTCATAGACATTGTGCCATTATCCTAGAAAAGGTGTCAGATAAGTTTCCACCAACAAGAGCCACAAAACTTACTGAATCGAATGAAGCACTGTTAATAACACACAAACCAACTTTGGAGAAAACTTGACTAAGAATCCATTCTTTTTATCTAATATCTTGCCAATAAAATATCTAAGTATCTTACACAGTATTTATAAGTATTTACTAAATTGTAAATGTCTTTGATGATTATTTGTAAGGGCAAAAAAGAGAAGAGTCAGGAAAGGAAAATACAAAGATAACACCATCAAATAAGATGTGGTCCAAGGCTGGGTGTGGTGGCTCATGCCTGTAAGCCCAGCACTCTGGGAGGTTGAGGCAGGAGGATTGCTTGGCACCAGGAGTTTAAGACAAGCCTGGGCAACATAGTGAGACTCCATCTCTTAAAAAAAAAAAAAAAATTAGCTGGGCATGGTGGTGCACACCTGTAGCTCCAGATACTCAGGAGACTGAGGGGGGAGTATTGCTTAATTCCAGGAGTTCGAGGTTACAGTGAGCTATGATGGCACCCCTGCACTCCAGCCTGGGCAACAGAGTGAGATCCTGTCTCTTAAAAAAAAAAAAAAAAAGATGTGGTCCAGAATTAGGTATAATACATTTGGAGCCATTTCAGCAGTGTAAGCAGAGGAAGAAAATGAAGCCCCTGCTGAAGTCAGGTGAGGTATTCACTTCTAGCTCTGGAAGAAAGGGTAAGAGACTATGGTTTTCATAACAGGCTCTATAGTCACATAGAGATTTTATAAAATTGACATCAGAAGATTCTAGAAGTAGCATTATTCTTCAAGCTTGTTGCTTTACAAGAGAAGAACCAATGGGACACGGGTTCAACATATAAATTCTCTGAATATGTAATGAAAAGGCAATTGCCCAAGGGAACTTACACTGGCCTGGGATTAGGATACTTGTATTTTAGCCCTATATCTGCCACTAAATTCCTATGGAAACTTGGGAAAGTCATTATACTTCTACACATCTCAATTTCCGCATCTGTAAAGGTTTTATTAAAAGTATGCTATTTATCTCAAATTATTCCAATTAAAGACAAAGAAACACCAATAACCTCTAGAATAATTTCAAAAGTAGATGAGTATTATTATACAGAAGTATATTGTAAACATCTTAAGAAGATTTAAACCCAAAGTATGTTTGCATTCAAAAGTCATTATGTACATTCTAAGAAGTTTATTACCTGATTTGAGAAAGTGTATGGTCTAATTTCTTCCACAGAGATGACATTATTACTGGGACATCATTTGATGTTTCTAAATCATAAGAGGAAAAAGTTCTCTTAATAAACACAGCTGAAGAAAATTCATCATTCATTTTCAACAAAGACATAGAAAATCACAGAAAAAATTTGTCTCTCGATTGGTGACATGTTGGGAACTGAGAAACAAAGCTATTTTGCAAAATGGCCTGAAAATCTATAATGAGGCTGCTTTTTTCTCTCAAGCCATTGGGTATCAGATACATCAAGAGTGAAAATGGACATCTGTAAAATCTCTGGTTGTTTTTAGGCCAATAATTTTATATCTTCTTTGTATTAAAAAAAGGACAAACTATTTTTTGGATCTTTGTTCTGCTATTACATGACAGTTGAAAGTGAATTAAAATAATTTGCTTTATAATAAATAATTATCATAAAGGTTATGCTAATTCCTTTTGAATGTGGAAATTTAATCCTCAATTTCCTTATATTTAAAAATTGAGTCTAAACAATCAATACCTCTCACTGGGCTATTCTAAAGACTAAATAAGGTAAAACATATGAAAGCACCTAGCACAATGTTTGTACATAGACATTTAAAAAATGTTAAGCTTTTCTTTTACGTTATCGTTTGATGATAATTATTTTATTAATGTTTTAAGCTATGTAAAAAATCAATATTAGAGAATAAAATCGTCGGAACTTTTCCCTCTAAAACATAACTAATTTACGTAAGTATTATTTTATATTCTGGTAACTATAAGCCAGGATTTTATGATTAGCCACTGTGTTCACACTTAGACTACACAGAAGTTAAAATGTCAGTTTAAAACTTTATAACACATAGCAATGACTGTTTATCAGTGTAGATAACTCAGAGTTAAGAGTGATATTTTACATATTTTTAAAAGATTATTGGTTATATTTGCTAACATTAAGATTTTTGCAATTAATGTATCACTCAATATAAACACAAACGAATTAGATGTTTCCCAGTAAAATTTATCTCATCATAACTGGACAATTTTCTCAAGGCTTTTATGAGATATTAACACATTGACTGCCATGTGAGTGAGTTGTAGTTAACTCAGGCTAGTTTTGAGCCCAGAACCCTGCAGTTGGTTTGTGAAAATCTTACTTGTTGATGTTCTTATTGTTACAATTAATATTGACAATTTAATTCTAAAAATGTAGATTGTGTTGCATATCATTCATGCACAGAAAATAAAAAATAAATTAGAAAGGATCATTTTGTTTTAATAACATACGGGGGCCATGGAGAAAAAATTTTTTTTCTAGTGTGGCAAACAATGTGTTAATATCCTTTAAAAGTTATTTCTAATTAAAACAAGTAGATAAATGCTATATAAAACTATCAGAAAAAAAAATATCTGAACCTGAATTCTTACCTTTTGTTTTCATAGCTACATATTCATTCAAAATTGTTGTCAAGTTTTTTCCAAATAAGGACTGAAAGGAAAAAGATCAAGCATTACCAAAATCATAATATACTATCAATAATTTCCCACCAGGAAACATTCTACCATTCAAAAGTTCACAAAAGGTCTGATTGAGGAATGGGTAAAGGTCTGATGAGGAAAGGGTAAAGAAGGAAGTCCTCAAAAATGAAAATAGTCACTGAAGTTAGGGGTTGCCTCAAAGCTTCTAAGGGTGAAGAATCTTGCCAGTTTGACTAGGACATTATGACTACTTATTTTTTTACATAAGACGGTCCTTGAGCTGAAAAGTAGTTTTAAGATGAGAGGCAGGGATCCAGTCATAAAACTATTTAAAACCAAAAACGACCTCGTCTTAATCTGCCTTGGCTATCCTGAAAGTCATGTGAACCTGCCAAAGAACAAAGTAAAAAAATCAAATCAGAGATATCCTTCCCAAAGGATCAGTACGTTTGTGTTCTCACTTCTATCATCTCATCAACCCACCCTTCGCTTGCCCTCCAAGCCCCACCATTCCCACTGTGACACAAGGGCAGGTGTCAAGTTTGAAGTCATATAATAGGAAAGAACAAGGATTCTGGAACAGAAAGTGGTGGTTTCAAATTCAGCACTTACTACATGTGTCACAGATCACATAAATTAGAAGACTCACTTCATATTTACAAAATGGATATATTAATTCTCAATTCATAGAATCTTTTGTTGTGAAGATTACATGAGGATGCAATATGTAGACACATTAGGTGATTAGTTCCCTTTCCCTCCCGAACTTTCACAAATGATTTAATTTGTTCTTTTTTGAGACAGTCTGGCTCTGTCACCTTGGCTAGAGTGCAGTGGCGTCATCATAGCTCACTGCAACCTCAGACTCCTGGGCTCAAGGGATCCTCCAGTCTCAGCCTTCAGAGTAGCTGGGACTACAGGTGCACGCCACCATGCTAATTTTTTTTCTGTTTTTAGTAGAGACAGGGTCTGGCTCTTGCTCAGGCTGGTCCTGAACTCCTGACCTCAAGCCATCCTCCCACCTTGGCTTTCTAAAGTATTAGGATTACAGGCATGAGCCACTGCCTGGCCCTCCCACCTCTGCCTCCTGAGTAGCTAGGACTACAGGCACGAATCACCACACACGGCTAATTTTTAAATTTTTTTGTAGAAATGGGGGTCTTGCTCTATTGTCCAGGCTGGTCTCATAACTCCTGGTCTCAAGCAACCCTCCCACCTCAGCCTCCAAAAGTGGTGGGATTATAGGCACCAGCCACCACATCTGGTCTTATTTATTTTTTCCCATATATTAATAAATATATAATATATATATTTATTTTATTCTTAGGCTTATAATACAATAATATTATTCATTTTGCTATTTAAATTGTTCCTGCTTTAGCCATTGAGAACTCTTTCATGTAGGCTCCTGCGTCCTTTTCTTTTATACCCCCATTCTTTTTTTTAGAACTTCATTTGCTACACAATGTTTTCAATTCATCATGTATTCTCTCCAAGGAGCCCTGGAGCCAAGATCCAGGTGCTAGGTATTGTTGCTTCTTGAGTATCTCTGCTTCTGGGCATTCTCAGCAGACAGTTACACACACACACACACACACACACACACAAATCCACATATTAAAAAAAAAAATCTATATTTTTATATGTGTCTGCATACACATTAAAATAACCAAAACTTCATAACAGTTCAGATTACAATCCAACACCACAGGTTTCATTATTATGCTTATTTGTATCTTCTTTCTCACAGTGAGAAATCTAGCTCCCAATATCTACAATTTATTATTTGTTCAGAATTGCTAATTTAGAAGAAATCAGGTTTCATTTAATATTCATCCATGTTCTTGTGTGAATCAATAGAATGTTGCTTTTTATTGCTGAGTAGTATTGCTTTGTATGACTATACCAATTTATTCATTCACTTGCTTAAAGACATCTTGGTTGTTTTCTGTTTTTGACTACTATGAGCAAACATCAGTGTGCAGGTTTTTGTGTGAATGTAAGTTTTTCAATTGACTAATCAGTAATATTATATTACTAATATTAGTGCTGGGTCACGTGGGGAGTATATGCCTAATTTTATAAGCAACTGCCGAACTGTTTTTGAAAGCAGCTGTATGATTTTACATTCTCATCAGCAATGAACAGAGTTCCTGCTGCTCTGCATCCTTGCCACCAAAGACTTGTCAGTTTTTCTTCTTCTTTTTTTTTATTATTAGTAGAGATGGGGTCTCACTCTTGCTCAAGCTGGTCTTGAAGTCCTGAGCTCAAGTGATCCTCACGCCTCAGCCTCAGAGAGTGCTAGGATTATAGGCATGAGCCACCGCACCTGACCTAAAGACTTCTCAGTTTTTAAACTGTTTTATTAGCCATTCTAACAGGTAGGTATTGGTATCTCATTGGGGTGTTAATTTGCAATTTCCTAATGACTAATGATGTGGAGGGTCTTTTCATATGCTTATTGCCATCTCTGTATTTTCTTTGGCAAAGCTGTCTTCAGATCTGTCCATTTTTTTTGTTTGAATTTTAAGAGTTCTTTGTTTATTCTGGGTATAAGTCTTTTATGAGATATAGAAGCTGCAAATATTTTTCACCCAGCCTGTGGCTTATCATTCTTTCAATGTGCCTCTTGTGAAGCAGAAATTTTTAATTTTTATAAAGTTGAATTTGTCTAATTTTTTCTTTTATAGTTCATGTTTTTGGTGTCACATATAACACATTTCGAAACTCAAGGTCATACAAATTTTCCCATATGTTTTCATCTAGAAGTCTCAAAGTCCTACATTTTATATTCTGGTCTATGACCCATTTTGGTTAATCTTTGTATTGGGTATGAGGTAAGTGTAGAGGTTCTTTTTCTGCATATGGATGTCTAATTGTTCCAGCACCATTTGTTGATAAGACTATCTTTTCTTCATTGAATTGTCTTTTCACCTTTGTCAAAAATCACTTGTGTGGGTCTTTGTCTGGACTTTCTATTCTATTCCACTGATCTATGTGCCCAGTCTACCACCAATGACCCTTAATCTTTATTACTGTAGCTTTTTAGTAAGTCTTGAAACCAGGTAATATGAATCCTCCAACTTGTTCTTTTTCAGAATGGTTTTGGCTATTTTAGTTCCTTTTCTGCATAAAATTTAGAATTCAGCTTGATGTTACCTATAAAAATGATTGTGGGAATTTTGATTGTGAAAAATCTATAAATCAAATTAGGGAGAAGTGACACTTTAACACTATTGAGTCTCTCAATCCATGCACACAGTATCTTCTTCCTTTTATTATATTAAGGCCTTAGATTTCTTTCATGTAATTTTGAGCATACAGATTCCACACATATTTTGTTAGATTACCTAAGCATTTTGTTTGTTGCTATAATAAATTAAAAAAAAAAACTTCAAATTCCAATTGTTCACTGTAGGTATAAAGAAATAACAATGGATTTGTGTATGTTTTGTATCCTATGACCTTGCTAAATTTTAGTTTTATAGATTCTTTTAGGTTTCCTACACAATAATATTATTTGTGATAGTTGAAATGTCTTTAAGGAGCCATATTTAACATATTAATAAAATGACAAACACTGTGTAGAATAATGTAGCTCTGGAATGTATCCATTATATACCAAATGATGATCTGTTGGTCTAGTGATATTTATAAAAGGTGACAACAGATACCAAAATGCAGCCACATATAGGTCAAGAAGTTAAAAACAGAAAAAAAAGAGTTCTGAGACAGCAGCAGTGACACTGATCATAAATGAGGGTATCATTTTGAAACTCATTCTGAGGCAAGATTGTAATTCACTTAATAGCTTTGGCATAGATGTGTAAAAAGAACAGCTGGCCTTCTTTGGTTCTTATCAGTCATGCATGAATACAAACCATCAAATTTCTGTCAATTTCAATTTTTTGCTGATAAGCTAATTTTAAGACAATGTTTAGAGTCCCTTGTGTTGGTTGATGGTGAAGTATTTCCCTTAAGGAACCAGTAACTCACCAGTAAGCAGGCTGGGATAAAACCTTCATCTGTACAGTGTTCTGCATATTCCTTTAAGTCTGAACTTTCCAAAATAAAAGTCTGGCAGGTAGAAGTGAGGTTTTCTTGCTGTAAGTAACCTAAATGAAAAAATAAAAGTTTAGGTACTTACAATAAATCCTACACTTTTGGTAAAACTTCTACTGAAAATGCCACAGCAGTACCAATATCACAATTGGAGCTTCAGACAGAACATTCTAGTACTCTGCAGCCTTGCCCAGAAACACCAAGTTTTGCTGCAATACAAAGTGTAATTCACAGAACAGGTGGCCCCTCCACAGGAAATAATTCTAGGTAAACTAGTAAAATAAGGTATTTGACAAAGTACAATTATTTCACAGTGGTGTTTACAGGAAAACCAAAAAAGAAGTGATAAATAAGTATGTTCCTCTACTTCATAACTTCCATATTGACTAGGTCAGTAGATGGTATAAATTCACTTACCGGATTATCAAAAAATTATATCCTAATAATGCTGCGTTTTATTTGTACATTTTACTTATTTGCCTAATGATTAACAACAACAAAAAAATGAACAGAAGACCTCTGCATGAAAGGTCAGAAAGGAACTACTTTGATTCTTAATTTATGCCCTTTGGGAATCAAAGCATTACTAACTCCAACAAGAACCATAACCTCAAAAGTGGAGACTAAGGTAGTGTTGTCAAATGCTTGGCTGAATTAAAGCATGCCCCAATGCATACACAAATCCCCTTGGTCAACAATGGGAGAGTTATTAGCTCTCAGCTTTAAGGAAATCAATGTCCAATCATATAATATAAACTCTTCACAGAATATAGACTTTATAGAATTAGTTCAGCAAACTCACCAAACAAACAGCAACAGCTAAAACAACAACAAACAAAAGGGAAGAAGGAGAATCTGATTATAAGAGTTGTTGTCACATTACATTATTTAAAACATTCAATTTTCTACAAAAAAGTATGAGACATGCAGAGAAATAAGAAAGTATGGCTCATACACAATAAAAAACAAACAAACAAACAAAAACAGTCAAGGAAAAAACATGTCAAGGAAATCCAGACACTGAAATTAAGACTTACATGAGCCGTTGTTAAATAAGTTCAGAGAACCAAAGGAAACCATGCTTAGGAAGTTATAGGAACAATGTCTCACTAAATAGAAAATACCAATAAGGAAATATAGTCATGTATCATTTGACCAGGACACATTCTGAGAAATGCATTGTTAGGCAATTTTGTGGTTGTGCAAACCTCACAGAGTGCAGTTATACAAACCTAAATGGTATAGCCTACTGCATACCTAGGTTATGTGGTGTAGCCTATTGCTCCTAGACTACAAATCTATATATGTTACTGTACTGACTACTACTGTGACATGATGGTAAATATTTGTGTATCTAAACATATCTAAACATAGAAAAGGTATAGTAAAAAGATAATCTTATGGCACCATCATTGTATTAAATATATGTGGTCTGTCATTGACCAAAACGTCTATACGTGTCGCATGACTGTAGATACTATAAGAAAGAATCAAATGGGAATTCTGGACTTCAAAAGTATAATAACTGAAATGAAAAATTCACTAGAGGGGGCTCAATAGCAGATTTTAGGAGATAAAAGAAAGAAGAGTATGTTCAGAGGAACAGAAACAAAAAAAAAAAGAATGTTGAAAAATGATCAGTCTCAGAGACTGGTAGGACACCATCAAGTGTACCAACATAAGCATAATGGAAATCTCATGATGAGAGAAGTGACAGAAAGAAGCAGAAAGAATATTTGAAGATATCATGTCCCAAAACTTCCTAAATTTGAGGAAAAACATTAATTTACACATCCAGGAAGCTCAACAATTTCCAAGTAGGATAAACTCAAAGAGATCCATACCTAGACACATCATAATCAAGCTGTGAAAAGACAAAAGAAAATCTTGAAAGCAGCAAGAGAAACGGCTCATCTAAGATTAATAGCTGATTTCTCATCAGAAACCACAGAGGCCAGAGGCAATGAGATGATATTCAAAGACCTAATATTCAAAAAAAAAGGGTCAACCAAGAATTCTGTATCCAGAAGCCTCTCCAGCAAAAATGAAGAAATTAACTTATTCCCAGATAAGCAAAACAGAGAGAATTTGTTGCTAGCAGATTTGCCCTGTCAGAAATACTAAAGGGGAAGCCCTTAAGGCTAAAATGAAAGCATACTGGAAAATAACCACACTATTACACAGGTAAATATAAAATAGTATAAATGTTTTTTTGGCATGTAACTTTTTCTCTCTGCTTAGAAATACAACTGCATGCAAAAATAATTATAAAGCTGGCTTAATGGGTATATAATGTATGAAGACGTAATTTATATGACCTTGATCTTAAAAAGGATGGGGAAGAGAAGCTATACAGGGTCCAAGTTTTTATATACTATTAAAATTAAATTGGTATTACTCTAAATAAGATTTTTTTTTTTTTATTTTATTTTTTAGAAACAAGGTCTTGCTTTGTCACCCAGGTTGGAGTACAATGGTGCAATCATAGTTCACTATAACCTTAAACTCCTGGGTTTGAGTGATCCTTCTGCCTTGGCCTCCCAAAGCGCTGGGCTTAGAGGCATGAGCCATCGCACCCAGCCTAAATAAAATTGTTTTAACTTAAGAAGTAAATTGTAACCCAAAGGACAATCACTATGAAAATAACAGAAAAATAAAAAATATTAATATAAGAGAAACAACAAATTGAATCAAAATAGTAAATTGAAAATACTTATTTAACACAAAATAAGCAGTAATAAAGAGACAGAATAACTAAGACATACAGAAAACAGCTAAATGGTAGATACAATTCATCCCTTATCAGTAATTCCATTAAATTTTAATGGATTAAACATTCCAGTAAAAAAGTAGAGATTGAGAGAATAGGAAAAACCATGATCCAACCATATGTCATGAACAAGGAACACTTTAGATTCAAAGACACAAACAGGTTGAAAGTAAATGATAGAAAAGATACATCCTCTAGTCAGTAATCAAATGAGTCCTGAAGATGTTAAATATAGGTTGAGTATCCCTTATCCAAAATGCTTGGGACCAGACATGTTTCAGATTTTGGTTGGTTTTTTTTTTTTTCCTCTGGACTTTAGAATATTTGTATTATACTTACTCCTAATAGTTGAATATCCCTAATCTAAGCATTTCCCAATGAGCATCATATGAGCAGTCAAAAGTTTCAGATTTTACAGCATTTCAGATTTAGGATTTTTGAATTAGGGATGCTCAACTTATATTAGAGAAAGTAGACACTAAGACAAATATTGTTACCAGAGACAAAGGTAATAATAAAAGGGCCAATCCATCAAAAAGATAACAATTACAAACATATATGCACCTAACAATGGAACCGAAAAAGCATGAAACAAAAAAATGACAAGTGGAGTGAGAAACAGACAATTCAACAAAAAAGTTGGAGACTTTAATACTTCACTTTCAATAAGTAATAGAACAACTAGGCAGAAGATCAACAGGGAAACAGAAGATATGAACAACAGTGTAAATCAACTATACCTAACACATAATGTTCTATAACATTCAACAACAGCAGAATACACATTTTTCTCTAGTGTCCATGGAACATTTTCCAGGACAGACCATGTATCAGGACATAAAACAACTCTCAATAAATTTAAAAATATTGAAACCATACTGAGTAAGCTCTTTGACCACAGCAAAATTAAATTAGAAATAACATTAGAAAGTGCAGGAAATTCACAAATATGTGGAACTATCACCTACCTAAATAAAAGGGTCAAAGAAGAAATCAAAAGGGAAATTAGAAAATATTTTGAGATAAATGAAAACAAAATCACAACATAGCAAAACTTATGAGATCCACCTAAAGCAATGTACGGTAGAAAATTTATAGCTGTAAACACCTGTATTAAAAAAGCTGAAAAATTTTAAATCAATAACTTAATCTTCCCTCTTAAAAACTAAAAAAAGAACAAAGCAGAAGGAAGAAAGTAATAAATATTAAGTAGAAATAAACTGAGTAAGGAAAAACAGAGAAAAATTAATGAAACCAAAAGTTGGTACTCTGAAAAGATCAACAAAATTGACAAATGTTTAGCCAGACTGACGATGAAAAAGAGAAGACTCAATTACTAAAATCTAGAATGTAAGCCTGGACATTACTAGCAACATTACAGAAATAAATAGAATTGTAAAAGAATGCTATGAACAGCTGTATGCCAACAATTTACAAAATCTAGGTGAAATGGATAATTCCTAGAAAGACACAAAGCTACCAGAACTGACTCAGTAAGAAATAAAAAAATCTGAATAGACCTATACCAAGAGACTGAATTTGTAATAAATTTCTTATAAAGAAAAGCACAAGACCAAATGACCTCCATGGTGAATCCTACAAAACACTGAAAGAGTTAACACCAATCCTTCACAAACTTTTTAAAAAAACAGCACAGAGAAAACGTCCCAATTTATTCTTTGAGGCCAGTTATTACCCTGATACTAAAACCAGAGAAAAACATCACAAGAAAAGAAAACTGTACACCAATATTGTTTATGAGAATGGACATAAAAATGCTCAATAAAATACAAGCAAATCAAATTCAGCAACATATAAAAATGATGATGTACCATGACCATGTGGGATTTTATGTAGGAATGTAAGGTTGGTTGGTTAAAAAAATAAATCACTGTAACATACTATATTAATAGAGTAAAAGACAAAAAACAAATTATCATCTCAATAGGTGGAGAAAAACAATTTGACAAAGTCCAAAACGCTTTCATGATAAAAACACTGGAAATAGAAGGAAATTTTCTCAACCTCATAGAGGTATCTAAGAAAAATCCACAACAAACATCATACTCAATACTTAAAGACTCGATGTTTTCCCCACAAGATCAGGGACAAGACAAGGATGTCTGCTCTTGCCACTTCTATTCAACATTGTATGGAAGTTCTAGCTAGGGCAATTAGGAAAAAAAATTGAAATAAAAAGCATCCAGATTGGAATGTCAGCATCCAAAAAAGTCAAACTACCTGTACTTGCAGATGATATGAGTATTACATAGAAAATCCTAAGGAATCCACCAAAAAATCCCCCAATATCTATTAATACTAATAAATGACTTCAACAAGGTTGCAGGATACAAGATGAATATAAAAAAAAAATCATTTCTATCTACACACTTGCAATGAATAATCAAAAAATTAAATTATTGGCCGGGCGCGGTGGCTCACGCCTGTAATCCTAGCTCTCTGGGAGGCCGAGGTGGGCGGATTGTTTGAGCTCAGGAGTTCGAGACCAGCCTGAGCAAGAGCGAGACCCCGTCTCTACTAAAAATAGAAAGAAATTAATTGGACAACTAAAAATATAGAAAAAATTAGCTGGGCATGGTGGCGCATGCCCATAGTCCCAGCTACTCGGGAGGCTGAGACAGGAGGATCGCTTGAGCCCAGGAGTTTGAGGTTGCTGTGAGCTAGGATGATGCCACGGCACTCTAGCCCGGGCAACAGAGTGAGACTCTGTCTCAAAAAAAAAAATAAATAAAATTAGATTATGAAAACAATTTAAAATAGCATCAAAAGAAATAAAATACTTAGGAAGAAGTTTAATAAAAGTAGTACAAGATTTTAACACTAAAAACTACAGAGAGATTATCATTGAAAGAAATTAAAGACCTAAATCAATGGAAAGACATGTTGTGTTTATGGATCAAAACATTTAATATTATTAAAAAGTCAAGATAGGGGGACAAAATGGCAGACCAAAGATACCACCAGCCAGAGCATCTCTGTAAGATGGAGAAATTTTAGATGAAAGAGAAAAAACAAACAGACAGATAAACACAAATCAGATGAGGGTCTGAAGGAAGGGAGCCCGAACCTATAGGAGACTCCATGGGAAGAGGTTGCGGAGCAGAACTGGAAGCAGAAAGGCATCGGTGAGGATTAAGCCCAGAGAGGCTTGGAGACCAGTGATAAGCATCTAGAAAAAATAATTCTATGCTTTGTATGGAACCAGAGAAGACCCCATATAGCTAAAGCAACCTTAAGCAAAAAGAACAAATTGGAAGGTATAAATTTATCAGATTTCAAGCCATATACCACAAGGCTATGGTAACCAAAACAACGTGGTACTGGCACAAGAACAGAGACATAGACCAATGGAACAGGACTGAGAACACAGATATAAAACTATCCTAATATAGCCATCTGATCTTTGACAAAGCAGACAGAAATACACTGGGGAAAAGAATCCCTATTCAATAAATGGTGCTGGGAACATTAGATAGCCACATGTAGACTGAAACAGAATCCACGCCTCTCACTTCTCACAAAAATCAACTCACGATGGGTAACAGACTTAAACCTCAGGCATGAAACTGTAAGAATTCTAGAAGAAAATGTTGAAAAAACTCTTATAGACATCAGCCTAGGCAAAGAATTTATGAAGAGGATCCCAAAAGCAATCACAGCATCAACAAAAATAATTAAATGGGACCTGATCAAACTAAAAAGCATGTGCACAGCCAAAGAAACTATCAGGAGAACAGACAACCTACAGAAAGAGAGAAAATATTTGCATGGTATACATCTGATAAAGGGCCAATAACTAGAATCCATATAGAACTCAAGAATATCACAAAGAAAAAAATCAAACGACCCCATTAAAAAGTGGGCAAAGGACATGAACAGAAACTTTCAAAAGAAGACAAACTAATGGCCAAGAAACATATGCAAAAATGCTCAACATCTCCAATCATCAGGGAAATGCAAATCAAAACCACAATGAGATGTCACTTAACTCCAGTGAGAATGGCTTTTATCAAAAAGTCCCCAACAACAAATGTTGGTGTGGACGCAGAAAGAAAGGAACACTCATACCCTGCTGGTGGGACTGCAAAGTAGTACAACCTCTATGGAAACTAATATGGAGATACCTCGAAGAACTACCATTTGATCCAGCAATCCCACTACTGGGCATCTACCCAAAGGAAAAAAAGACATTCTGTAATAAAGACATCTGCACTCAAATGTTTATAGCAGCACAATTCACAATTGCAAAGATGTGGAAACAACCCAAGTACCCATCAATACAAAACTGGATTAATAAAATGTGGTATATGTATACCATGGAGTACTGTTCAGCCACAAAAAACAACGGTAAACTAACACCTCTTGGATTATCCTGGATGGAGCTGGAGCCCATTCACCTATGTGAAGTATCACAAGAATGGAAAAACAAGCACCACACGTACTCACCATCAAATTGGTATGAATTGATCAACACATATGTGCACACATGGAAGTAACACTCATCAGGTGTCGGGCAAGTGGGAGGAACAAGGAGGGGATGATGGGTAAATTCACACCTAACAGGTGTGGTGTGCTATCTGGAGGATGGGCATGCTTGTAGCTCTGATTCGGGTGGGGCAAAGGCAATATGTGTAACCTAAACGTTTGTACCCGTGTAATATTCTGAAAAAGAAAAAAAAAGTCAATACTGTCAAAATTCACCTACACATTCAACACAATCTCTATCAAAATCTCAACTGCCTTTTGTGCAGAAATTGACAAGTTGACCCTAAAATTCATAATGAAATGCAAAGGATCCAGAATAGCCAACACAATGTTGAAAATGAAGAAAAATTTGAAGCAATCACACTTATCCAGGGGTGGGGAACCTGCGACCTTCCGATTTCAAGATTGCTCTTTTTGAAGCACCAGAGGAGTCAAGAAAAGCTTCGTCTTTCTCTGCTTTAATAAAAGGATTTTTTTCTGTAAGATTTGGATTCAGTCAAAAGGATGCATTCAAGGATTCAGAAGGCCACACGTGGCTCCAAGTCCACAGGTTCCCCTCCAGACATTGATGGTGAACTGATTTTTGAAAAGGGTGGCAGGACAATTCATTGGGAGACAGAATAGTCTTTATAACAACTGTGCTGGAACAACTGCATATCCACATGTGAAAGAAGGAAGTTGGACCTTTACCTCATACCATATCTAAAAATTAACTCGAAGTGGATCAAAGACCTAAATGTGAGAGCTAGAACTATACAACTCTGAAAAGAAAACATGTAAGTCTTTATGACCTGGAATTACGCAATGATTTCTTAGATATGATACCTAAAGCACAAGCAACCAAAGAAGAAATAAACTGAACATCAAAATTTAAAATTTCTGTGCTTCCAAGGACACTACCAAGAAAGTGAAAAGACAAATGACAAAATGGAAGAAAATATCTGCAAATAACATATCTGATGAGAGAATAGAAACAAAACTATAAAAGAACTCATAAGAGAATAAAGAGACAAGTGACCTAATTAAAAAATGCACTAAAGATCTGAGTAGACCTCTCTCCAAAGAAGATAATGCAAATTGCTATCTAGCACATGAAAAGATGCTCAACTTAGTCACTAAGAAAACAAAAAATCAAAGCCACAATCAGATACCAATTCATACCCAGTAGTAGAATCATAAAAGACAGATAGTAATAAATGTTGACAAGGATATGGAGAAGTTGGAAGCCTCAAATATTGCTGGTGGGAATGTAAAATTATGCAACCACTTTGGAAAATCATTTGGCAGGTTCCCAAAAGCAAAACAGAGTTACTATATGACCAAGCAATTCCACTCCTAAGTACATACCCAAGACAACTGAAATCATACATCCAAACAAAACTTGTATATGAATGTTCATAGCAGCATTTTTCGTAACAGTCAAAAAGTGGAGACAACTCAAATGTCTATCAATGAATGGAAAAACAAAATATGGTATACGCATACAATGAAATATTATTCGACCATAAAAAGAAATAAAGTATTAATACCTGCTATGACATGTATTAATCCTGAAAATATTATGGTATGTAAAAGAAGTCAAACACAAAAGGCCAAATATTATATTTCATTTACATGCAATGTCCAGAAAATGAAAATCCAAAGATACAGAAAATAGATTAGTGGTTGGCAGAGTATGGGGAAAGAGGGAAATTGGGAGTGACTGTTAACAGTATGGGTATTTTTTTTGGAGTGATGGAAATGTTCTGAAAGTTGCACATTTGTAAATAAAAGCCACTGAATTTTTTACTTTGTGATGTGAATTTTACCTCAATGAAAAAGTAGAATTCTAAATTTTTCACATCAGATGAGGCTCTACTTGCTTTGCACCCTAATTTCCTCTTCAGCCTTATGTTTTCCATTCTATCACTTCCGGCCAAACTGGTCTTTAGTTCCACAAATATGCAAATGCTCTCATTTCAAGGCCATTATATACTCTATTCCCTTTGCTTGGGCAGCTTATGTTTTCTTAGCCTAGCTAACATCAACTCATTTTTCAGAGTTTAGTATAACTATCACTTCCTCAGAGAACCTTTTTTTGAATCCTTTACATACGACACTTTTATTACCTATAATCCTCATAGGTATTACTTGCCTTTGTAGTACACTCATCTCGGTGCTGGTATAATAGTATTTGTTAGCTCCTAAAGAAAATTATTTGTAGGGTCTTCTCCAACTTTAAAATTATAACGTTCTACTCTTTACCTGGAACTGTATCTTTAACCAGGTCCTACAAGTCAAAAAAACTGAGATAGCCTACAAAGTCATTATGTATGAGGGTTTTAAAGAGGAAAGGGCAAGGACACAGTCATCCCACTTCAGGTAATGCCCTAAGTGCAATTTGGGAATCAACTCACCACTCTCTACTTGTAGTTGATGAGTCAGTTTTCTTATCTTTTGCTAACTAATGTTATGAGGAGAAACAAACAAATATACAAATAGAAAACCAAAGGCATTGTGCTCTGGAGCACAAGAAAGCACTTCAGAACCTGAAGAAATCTTTTATCTCAGATACCACTACTTCGATATTCCCATAACATTGATAATCACACCACAGATGTAAAATTAACTGGATCAAAGATTACACTGCTTTTTTCCCTTTCGTTTTTAGCCTGCCAAAAAATCATTTTTATGATGGCTGGCTTTCTGACAATTATTTGGAATGAGTTAGCTGCACATAGTAAGTGTATATGTATGTGGAAGCATGCCCTGCGATAGAATGGCATTCCATTTAGGGTTGGTTCCCGCTTTGCACCTTGAGCTGCAGGGATAGGCTCTGGCCACCCATCATCTTGAACTGAGATAACTGAGTAATAATCATCTTATATATTTTTATTACTCATTTGTAAATGTATGTATAACTTACACTTATTTCAATGTTTAATATTAGAAGTGTTTTGGTCTTTATTTGGAAGTTTGGTGATGTTTTTGGGACTAGAAATATGCCACAGGAACTTAATTCTTGTTTATATCAATTAGCCTATGATCACATTGGTTTGGTTATGTGATTTCACTTATAGTTGCAGTTTCCAAGAACCTGACAAAAAGTGACGAGTTACTATATATATGACTAACCAGTGATTTGTCCACAAAATGCTTATTTATCATCATTAACACACTAACTGCCCTGTCAGTTGTATTTAATGAATGCTAGTTTTGAGCCCAGGGCCTTATGAAGCATATATAACTCACACTTCATAACTCTTTACCTTGGGAGCCGCGTGGTGTGCAGGCAACTCACATTGCCTTGCTGTAGCATACATGTTACGTGATAGGTGGGCCCCTGGGCAAAACCCTGCAGTTGGTTTGTGAAAATCTTACTTGTTGATGTTCTTATTGTTACAATTGACAATTTAATTCTAAAAATGTGGATTGCGTTGCATATAACTCATGCATAGAAAACAATAAAAAATAACATTTTTCATTAAATTAGAAAGGACTATTTTGTTTTCAAAGTTTTTATTCTATTTTCATAATAAAACACCATGGCTCCAAGGAAAAAATTTTTTTTTCGAATGTGGCAGTCAATGGGTTAAGTATCTGATTGTAAACAATTCTCAGGTAACAGGGGAAATTTTAGGTACGAATTGTTCTGAATCTCAAATGCTACAATTTAAACACAAACTAGGCACCAATCATCTCTTATCACTATAATATAAATGATTACCCTTCAATCAATACTAGTTATTTAATGTTTTCCCCTTTTATTCCTAAAACAACTTCAAAATAAAAGACCTGTATTTTTTGTGTAAACTTACTTAGAAAAGTATTTCAATAGGTAAGAAAGTATGCCTCAGTTTCCTTTTTCTTAACATAATACTGTCTTCAGCCTGCTTTTAAGTGGAAGTAGTAATGAGTAACAAAACAGAATGAAGAGGAAGCACAACCAAAAAGGAGAAGGAAAGAAAAAATTCAAACTATATCACGGGTATTTAAATTTTAGGAATTGAGATGCCAAGAGTCTTCTATTTGAAGAGATGGAAAGATAAAAAGAAGAGGAGCCTGAAGAAAGCAAAAGACAGTAAAGCCCCTCTGTGAAAATATCTTCTTCACATATTCTATTTAATCTCTAGAATTACTAGTGATTTAATGACCTTTAAAAATATAAAGAATCCTTAGGAAGACTTACCTTACAGTGCCTTATATTATTAAATCCACAAATGACAGAGGTAAAATCTCTGTCTATAAAGTTACTAGGAGACAAGATACACACACAAATTAACTGTAATGCAAAAGCAAAGGTGGTAAGAAAATAGGATGGACTTATTTCATGGGAAGAGACGAGCTAGGGAAATTACTACAAGGCTTGAGGGAAATTATGCCATGTTTGAAGGAGGAGGAGACCTCAAATCCATTCTTCACCCTTCCCCTACTCTGTACTGTAGGACATAAAGCCTGAATCTATACAGGCACTGTTTTCCAGGATCCTGTCAGCGGGCTTCTGTCTGGGTTCAGTAAATGGGAAGCACTAGTGGGAGACTGGAGGGCAGGAGGAAGAAGCCATGTTTTTTTCTCCTATTCCCTCTCTGTCTCAGTAGAATCTCCTCTATAACTACGGCTCTCTCATCAGACAAGTCTACCTTCTATCTTCTACACAGTCAACCCAGCCTCTGGGTTGCTTTGTCTCTCATTCTTCTGACTAGTGTAGTGATCTCTGAGTTGTCTCATGTAAGCTTTTTGGCTTCCTAGCTTTTCTAGCACCTGTGCAACCAATGCTCTCATTACATTCTTCCACGTTAAATACTCAGATTGGTTTCTGTTTTTCTGAATGGATGCTGACTCATACAGATGGTAACAAACCTATTTAGGAAAACCTTTATCGATAGTTTCAGGGGCTACCAGAACTCTTGAAGCTTGTCCATTAATCCGTAATTAAATAGTTAACAGGACAAAAATGCAAGTTGGGGAAGATGAAAAAGTTCTAGAGGTAAGGGTGGTGATGGATGCAGAATAATGTGAATGTATTTAATGCCATAGAACTCTTTTTTTAACTCATTGTTTTAAGCTTAAAAAGCTATACATTTAAAAATGGCTAAAATAGTGAATTTTGTTATGTATATTTTACCAAGAAAGGGGTAAGTACACACATAGCTACAATAAGACATGATAAGGATATAACAGAAGTACAATGCTATGGGAACATTTAAGAAGGAGTACTTGCTGAAAGAGGTTTCAGAGGTCATATTTGATCCCAAATTGAATATAAGTGTACTAGGAAGACAAGAAGCAGAATACACAAGATTCCAGAAACTTCAAGTAGTTTGGTAGGCTTGCACCATGGGGCAGATGTTACGAAGTTGAGATTAAGCAGGAGAGGTAGGTAGGATCAGTTCCATAGAGCACCTTATATGATAAAAACTGAACTGGTGGGCCAGAAGCAATAAACAATGCTTTGATGCCTGCTCTGTACAATATCTGTAAAAATTTCAGCAAGGCAACAGTTGGCTGTAGCTGAGCAGCAAGGGCTGTTTAGGTGTAGTAGTGAGGTAAAAAAAAAGCCACACTGAAGTATCCTGAAGAATAAAAGGCAGCTGAAGAAGAACAATTAAGTGTAATTCATTGTTGTTTTAATAAATCTTGTCAAAGGATGATGCAGAGCATTAGACAGAATGTGAGGTGGGGGTCCAGGAAAGTGTTTGTGTGTGTGTGTTTAAGCGTAAAAAGCTAATTATTTGAACATTAAGGGGAGAAAATTTATTTCTCTCTTATGCTTAGCAATTGGCACAGTGTTTGGAACATATTAGGCAAAGATTTGCTGAAAAAAACATAAGGAAAAGGGGCCAAGAAGAGAGAGACTGAAGATGGGGAGGGGTTACTAATAGGAGAATCATGATCAAATAATAAAATTATTGATATAAGATATATATGAGATATATAAGATATGTAATGATCAACAAAAGAGCAGTGAGCGTGGGGAGGCTTTTTTTGTATTGTATACTCTTGTACAACTCGAAATTTAGTAAGTGAACATTTATTTCAACTCTTAGACTACAAGATTTGGTGTGAATGCTTTAGGAAGATTTGTAACAGTAAATAAGATGAATTACAAGGAAGACTATAGGGGAAGCCATGACAAAAGTCAGAAAGAAGTAACGGGACGCGTACTGCCAGGATTAGTGGCAGTGAAACTGGAATGTGAATGATAATGAAGATTTTTAGGATAAGAAAACAGTGACTCTGGAGTTTTTAATACATTAAAAGTAGTAAGTCAAGCGGAGCAGCTGGTTTGTGGAGAAAGAACACTCACAAATTGGTGTGAATTATTCCAATTAGAATATCATATTGCTTTCCTAATAACTTTCTTAACTGGGGCTGATTTTGCCCTCCAGGGAAAATACTGGCAATATCTAGGGATATTTTTCGTTGTCACACTGGGCAGGGGGTAAGTAGAGGAGTGTCCTACTGGCATCTAGAGGACAGAGGACAAGGATGCTGCTAAACATTCCACAATATTTGAGCACCTAATACTCCCTATAATAAAGAATTATACAGCCTAAAATGTCAATAGTACTGATGCTGAGAAACCATGTGACTATGGTTACTGAAACTCAACTGGATTACTAAACTCCCAAAACTCAAAATTCTTAAGCAAATATGCATGGAGGAAAAAATAAAGTATGTCACTATATACTGTGAGAGTCTACTTTTGATTGGTTTACATACGAGTCTAATAAATAGAACAATTATAAGATACAGATGTTGGTTAACTGCTGATACTCAATTCCGAAAAAGCAGGCAAAAGATTAACCAAACATTAATGAAACATTAGTTTAAGCTTAAGTCATTAGTTTCTTCACAAATGGATGGCGGAACTATTTCCCTCTAACGTTTCCTGCAAAATGTGCTTATCAAGAGCCCTGCACAAACACCATTATAGCGCTGGCCATTTAAAAGAGGCATAAGAAAAATGGGTTTTCCAAACAATAAAGTAATGGTAGCAATGGATGCGGATATTATAGGAGGTTTCATCACAGATGTTTACCATTTACTTTTAGGGATGTCGCATATGATGTCTGTAAGTCACTGGCTCGGGTTTAGAGCTTTACGTGGCTTTTGTTCCCAGCAATACAATCTTCTTTATTCTTCCCGGGGACAAACAACAACAAAACCCGTCTCCCACGCTGACAATACACCCTGCCAGACAAGTGGCCCACGAACCAACCCTCTTCAAGTAGAGGAAAAACTAACCAGGGCTAGAAAGTATTCAAATGAAAGGCATTTCTCCCTAAATGTTTTTTGCTAATCAAACGAATAGGAATTGCTGTTTTAAAATATGCAACTGGCATTTCAAACCTCTACACTGAAGGAAGTACTACGAGGAGGATGGAGAAGGAAGATCACCCCCACCAGTCCCAAATTCGTAGTTCTAAGGGCGGGTTATGAGAAGGGCGTCAGGAAGGTCTTTCTACAAAGCTGAGTGGCTGGGGAAGTCCTAATTTGTCCTTTTGGTCCCAGCACTGGCAAGAGAAAGTGCGCATACGGTTGAAGAACACACACTCCGTCCGTCATGTAGATAACTCTCTTTCAGGGGTCCCAATTAAGTACGCAGGCCTGACTTGCCCTCTGAATCCGGGCCCCAGGTGTTCCATCCGGAGCTTCTCTTTGGCCCTCCCCTCGCCACGCAGCCTCTGAGGAGAGGAGCATCCACATACAAAGAGGCTTAAACTGCCCAGAGCCTCCAAGAGACGAAGAATTACCGCCAGTCTGAACTTGTAAGCGGGGAGGCAAACCCCTAAAGCTTCCCCACCTAGGGGAAACCTTTGGCTCCAAAGGTCCTTCCGTTCTGTTTAGGCTGATCCAATAACCCTACCTCCCGTGTCCGCACTTACCCAATACCAGCCGGGCTACGTCCGAGGGTAACAACATGATCGAAACCGCAGAAGGAGTCACAATAAGAAACGAGACTCAGGTAAAAGCCAACACAGCGACAGCTCCTGAGCCGCATCTCCCGGTTCCAGTGGCGGCACTGAACCCGCGGCAATTTGTCCCGCCTCTTTCGTTCCACGCCAGCCAATGGCTTCCGCGGGAGAAAGAAAGGCGCCGAAATGAAACCCGCCTCCGCTCGCCTTGGAACTGTCGTCATTTCCGTCCTCAGCGTCGGAGGGGTGGGGCCGAGGAGGCGTAGGAGGCGGGGTGCGAGCTCCGGAGCCCCAGGGTCAGCCTCAAAAGCAAGGTCGCTCGCCATTGGTGGGCAGGGCGCAGGCGCGCTTCCTCAGATGAGTCGAGTGTTTCGGGCGAGCGAGTGTTTTGAGCCGAGGAGACTGAGTGATACTTGGCGCGCATGGGCATACTGCTCCGCAGCTGCTCTGCCTTACTTCTTCCTCCCAAGGCCGACGCCGAGCCGTGACGCTTGGTTTGAACCGGAAGCGGGAATAGGTGCGTGACTGACAGGGTTCTGAAGCTCCGGCCTTCGGAGAAGGCGAGAGGAACGGGAATTTGGACTGCCGCCACCGCCGCCTCCAGAGATCCCACTTACGCCGTCCAAGTGCAACGGTAGGGGAGCGGAACCCTACAGTGGCTTCTGCTTTGGACAGTTCAGTCGTGTGCGACCCAGTCTGTCCTTGTCCCCAGATGCCCAATCTAACGCATTCCTCCATAGCGGCCCTTGACTCCTCTCTTCACTCCCTTCTTTCCCGGTCGCCGATCCTCTTCGCCCTCTCCTGTCCTCTCTCCAAGTCCGTAGCGGACTTAGCCAATGACTTCCGTCTTGTAAATGCCCCGAATTGAACCTTCCCTCCCACGCGTCCCTTTCTCCTGTCACCTTAGGGTTCAGATTTATCTGGGCGACTTGACTAGTCATCTTTTGATCTGTCTCTCCTAATTAGTACTTTTAGTCAGCGAGCATTTATTGAGATTTAAACTACAGCCTCATGGTTAAGAGCATGGGCTCTGGAAACAGGGTTCGAATTCTGATTGTTACCTGTGTGGTTTCGCCGTACTATATCTTCCTTGTGAAGATAAATAAGATAATCTTTACCTCTGGTGAGCACTCATGAGCGTTAACTGCTGTTTTTACCAGGTATGGATAAGTGGAAAGACAACTACAGTTCAGGGGATAATGTGATAGAAAAGTACCGTGATGGTAGAGGAATGACGGAGGTTCTCCGAAAACTCAGCCTGGGAATATCAATTGTTTGCGGCGAGGTCCCACAGTGTCTAAATTGCCCTGGAGGATGGTATTAATAGAAACCTTCCATACAGAAGGAAAAATGCGTGTAGAGTCACGAAGTGTAGAAGGTTCCTGAAGCTCAAGAGTGAGGTGTGGTATTGAACGAAATGTATTTGGGAGTTCTCCCAACATATTGGGCATTTTCAGTGTGTTGAAGACGTAGAAATGGATACCAAGGAGACAAGGATGTTCTTGCAGTGTGGGTGGAAGAACCACCATCAAAAGATACTTATGAAACAGTCATAAAGGAAGGGCATATGATAAGTGCTAACATTTATTGCACACTTGCTGTCAACACTTTCAGGCACTGTCTTAAACGTGTATGAATCCTTACAACAACTGTTTGAGGTAGGTACTAGTATTGTTTTTCATTTCGTCATTGGGAAACTGAGGTTTGTAGAGATGAACTAATTTGCTCTAGGTTATACAGCTTGCAAGTGAGTGGACCAGGATTTGAACCAATGCAATCTGACTACAGAGCCCACACTGTTTGTTTTGTTTTTGTTTTTAATTCTTTAAACATCAAAAACTTGCAGCATAGCCCACACTCTTAACCACTAGAAAAGAATGGCATGCTAAAGGTAGAGTTATTTCTAGGAAGTTGGGATGTAAGCATTGTCAAATTCTGCAAAAGGATCAACTTGATTGAGATTTAAAAGGGGACATTGGATTTGCCGATTCAGAGGCTGTTAGGAAATCTGTATCATTTCAGTTGAATGTTGGGAGTGGAACCTAGATAGTCTGGATTATATAAATGGAGTTCATCTTTATCTAATGACACTCTTACTACACTTTACTATAGTTCCTTTGGCCTTCTTTCAGTTCCTCCAACATACCATGCTCTTCTCCATTTTAGGACCCTTTCATTGTGCTAGTCTCCTTCCCTGAAATGTTGGTCCTCTAGTTCTTTCTGTGATTGGCACCAGTTCATTCAGGTCTTGGCTTTATTATAACCTCCTCTGAGATATGTTCCCTGACAATTTATCTAAAACGATCCTCTTTACTGTTTTTTTCTATTACTGTATTTTTGTTTTCTTTGAGGCATATATCACAATTTGGAATTATGCATTGATTTGTCAGTTTACTTGTCTATTGTCACCCTCTTCTCCTAGATTTGACTCCATAGAGATAGGATTTGTGTCTATTTAGTTCACTATTTATCTAGCTATCCCTGACATAATACCTCAAACACAGTAGGTGCATGGTAAATATTGTTTGCATGTATCAGTGATTGAACATCTTCTGTTTATGTGAGTCATACTAAACCGTTTTGTTTTCTTCAAAGTAATCTTTAAGAAACTGTAGGGGAAAAAACAAATTCAGAAAAGTTACAGCTTGAAAAAAAGGTCAAGTTTAGGGCTGCCTCTTCCTGGATGCGTCATATATTCAGTACGTTGTGATTACAGGCATGGGCCACTGAGCCTGGCTTAATTTCATTTTAAAACAGGAATATGACTTTCCTCTTATTGTTATGTATTAAATGAGAACCTTAATGCCAGTTGAGATGAAAGTGCTAGTCAAGGATAAGTAATTTAAACTTTTGGCTGAACAAAATGACAGGTCACTACATACAAGCAAGGGTGCTTTTAAATAGTTCATTGTCAATGTTAAATCCTTCCTTATTCTTTGCCTAGCTGGTTTCTATTTATCTTTCATGTGTCAATTTAAATGTCATGTTTCTTA
>NW_012151951.1:7866994-7872764 GCF_000956105.1 Propithecus coquereli
TTTTTAATACTACAAGTTCAAATATTTGGGGGAATTTATACAAGCAGAGAATGATAAAATCTCAAGATTGAAGGAATTAAAAATTATTATTTTAACTACCCAGTCTTGGATCCCCTATATACATTCCTAGCACTTACGTAAAAGTAGTCTTAATGATTAAACATACCCTGTGAGGCTTTCTTTTCCATTTTTGCATAGCATTCAGAGTATTAAAAACCTGTCTTCTTTTATTACTGCTTCTACCTTCTGAGATGATATAAAAAATCCTAATCATTTTTTGAATGTGACATCCTTTGAGTTATTTGAAGGTAGTCACTCAATTTCCCCTGAGTCTTCTCTAAAATAAATACAGCTACTTCTTTTAGCTCATATAACCTAGGTTTTATGCCACTCCTTTGAATATTCTTCAGTTTGATTATATCTCTTAAGTGATGAGGCTCCATCTTTTAGGTGAATTCTGACTGATATAGAGTGGAGCAGGACTTGCATATCTTTTATTTTATACTTTTACTAATTCATTGTAAAATCACATTAGCTTGCTTGACAGTCAAAACCCACACTCTTAACTAACATTGTGCTTACTATGATTAAAGGGAGAAAAACAACCAGGTCCTTTTTTTTTTGGCTCCTTATAAGCCAAATATCTCCCATCTTTAACTTGTAAAGTTGATATTTTGAAGAGTTGATATTTTTGACCAAAATACAGGATCCTAGTAAGCCTTTGTAAGGAAATGGGCTTTACACAGTATTGAAAACCTAGAAGCAGAAATGTTTGTTTAGGGACTCCTGGGCTCAGACTCTGTACCAGTGGTCCCCAACCTTTTTGGCACCATGAACTGTTTTTATGGAAGACAATTTTTCCATGGACTGGGGGTAGGCTGGTGTAGGGGATGGTTTTGGAATGATTTAAGCACATTACATTTATTGTGACCTTTATTTCTGTTATTATTACATTGCAATATATAATGTAATAATTACACATCTCACCATAGGTTGGGGACCTCTTCACAGATAAGAATGTGGCTTTGTGATACCAACTTTATTTTAAGAATCAGGAAAGCCCAAATATTGGTAAACATTTAGTAGAAACACGCAGGTTATTAGTGAATGACATTTCAGAATGGTGGTGTGAGACTTGAGTCTTAAGAGCAATGGTTTAGCAAATTTTCCACCTCCTCTGAGATGTCAGTTTGTGTTCATAGCTGCAAGCGCTTGTCAGAGACTCCAGCAGAAACAAAGGAAAGCTGCACTGAAATATTCTGTGCCTGTTTTTGCTCTGTGTGGTAGCCTTGTATACAGTAAAATATTGTTGGCTAGTGACATTAGAATCTTAATATGTACTTGATGAGTAAGTGAGAAATATATCATGCCAGTTTTGTAGCCCATCAGAAAAGCTTGCAGCTTGTATAGTAATTTGCCTTGCAGTGAAAAAACCTTTCAATTGCAAAATTAACAATAGAGATTACATTTGAAAATGTATCAGTATTTTGGCTTACGAGAAACAGTGGGTGAAATTATCAGTGAAAGATCCTTTAAATAGTTGAAAGGTGGTGTTTTTTTTTTTTGTTGCCCGGGCTAGAGTGCCATGGCTTCAGCCTAGCTCACAGCAACCTCAAACTCCTGGGCTCAAGGGATCCTACTGCCTCAGCCTCCCAAGTAGCTGGGACTACAGGCATGTGCCACCGTGCCCAGCTAATTTTTTCTATATATATATATTTTTAGTTGTCCAGATAATTTCTTTCTATTTTTAGTAGAGACGGGGTCTCGCTCTTGCTCAGGCTGGTCTCAAACTCCTGACCTTGAGCGATCCACCCACCTCGGCCTCCCAGAGTGCTAGGATTACAGGCGTGAGCCACGGCGCCAGCCTGGTGTTTTTATTTAAAGCTTCCTTTTCTTTCAAGTTTTACTTTGTAACTTAAATCTCTTTAATGTCATGGCGAATTACTGTTACCTCACCTCACTTCTTCACTTGTTTTTTTCAAAAGGTTGGAGGGTTGATGGGAATTTACACGTACGTCCAGACTTTACCAGACTTGCTTAGTATTAGTATCCAAGGTATGAAAGAAACAGATTAGGAAAAAAAGAGATGAAAGGTAGATGCCTGGAAGGAATAAGTAAGAAAATATTGTTCCTCCCTTTATGTTAGCATTTGTCTGCTTTTGCACAGAGCATAGACAGAGCCTAGAGAATGTAAAACCTAGTTGTAAAAAATGTTAAGTTCCATTGAGGTTCCTTAAAGTCTCTTCAGGCAACTTGGCTGTTCTTTTTAGACAAATCTTTTTTTTTTTTGAGACAGAGTCTCACTCTGTTGCCCGGGCTAGAGTGCCATGGCGTCAGCCTATCTCACAGCAACCTGAAACCCCTGGGCTCAAGCGATCCTCCTCAGCCTCCCGAATAGCTGGGACTACAGGCATGCACCACCATGCCCGGCTAATTTTTTCTATATATTTTTAGCTGTCCAGGTAATTTCTTTCTATTTTTCAGTAGAGACGGGGTCTCGCTCTTGTTCAGGCTGGTCTCGAACTCCTGAGCTCAGATGATCCACCCACCTCAGCCTCCCAGAGTGCTAGGATTACAGGTGTGAGCCACCATGCCCGGCCAAGACAAATCTTTCAGAAAGAAATATGTCAGCATAATTCTTGAAACACTTCTCAAATTTGGCAGAGGAAAGAAATATATTGGGAAAAAGGACATAGGAAAATATGATTTTGTCCTAATGTTAATTTATGTAGTTACTCAACAAATATTTATTGAACATTTACTATCTGGGCAGTCACTGGGCTTTCTGTGAGGATATAAGGATTAATTCCTTTCCTTAAGGATCTAATAATACAATGGACATTATAGATAAAATGTCATAAGGACTGTAAGAGAGAGATGTACAGGGTGTTATCGAAGAAGATCATGTTTGTATATTGTTGTTATTTGTATATAGTTGTATATTTCATCACTGGCCAGATGCCTAAAATTATGAAATAAGCCTGGGGTAAAAAATTATTCTGTAGGTATATCAGTGCATATTTATTTACCATTGTCTGATACTTCTGAGTATGATAACTAGTCTCATCACAAGAAAATTCTAATCTATAATATATTGTGATTTACATAGTGAGTTGTGCTCTGCTCATAGCTTATAACAATAAGTACATCACCAAAAAAAACAATAAGTATGTTACATTCAATTTGAAGATTAAGTCAATACTGAAATGTGATAACATTTCAGCTGTGATTTCAATATGATTTGCTGAAAATAATGATTAAATTATTTTTAAATGTAATTTTGATACCTTCAAAATATATGTGTATCAATGCTGAATTTTTATAATCTCAAATAAATAATAAACTGTTAAAATTACAGCCTTACATACTTGTATGCCATAAGTGCTATTCTAGGACTTGGAAATAATTTTGCTTTTCAGGATAGATATTCTCTTGTAATGTTATGTTATTCTAATAAATTCATTCTGCATAGAGATTGCCAAGAAACTTTGGATCTTTTTTGGTACTGTAGTGCCAGAAATTGTGAATTATTAAGGATATGACTTTTTAAAGAATGATTGTTTTTGCTGTGTATTCCTATAGAGGTTGGCAAACTTTTTCTGTAAAGGGGCCAAATAGTAAATATTTTTGACTTTATGTGTCATACAGTTGTTGATGCCTCAATTGCACAACTATGCAGTTTTAGCACAAAAGCAGCCATAGACAATAAGTAAATTAATGGACATGACTGAGTTCCAGTAAAATTTTATTTACAAAAATAGACAACTAGCTGAATTTTGTTTTGGGGCCATAGTTTGCCAATCTCTGCTCTGTGAGAAGAAGGATAGTTAATAGTTACTTCCCAAATGGAATTATTTAAATAGTGCTATTCCAAGTGTTTTTAATTTATTTTTGTTAAAATTTATATGTACTTATTTTTTTGTTTACTTTATTTCTAAACAGGAGCACCTAGGCTAAAATGTCAAGAGCTCTTGATTTATATCATGGATACAGTGAAAGATTCATCTAATGGTGCCATTTATGGAGCTGATTATAGCAACATACTGCTCAAAGACATTCTTTCTGTGAGAAAATACTGGTGTGAAATATCTCAGCAACAGTGGCTAGGTATGTTTTGACGGTTGTTGTTTGTGAATTTTTCCTCGTGAGATGAAATTTCACCAAAAAAACCACTCAGAGTCTATATCCCCCATATGAACTCACAGTTTAACAGTACTTTGGTAAAATTATATGGTTACAAAATCCAACTCTTAATTTTCATTTATTACATATGTATGTACTGAATTAAGTCACTAATAACATATTAGGTGCCTGCCATTGGAACTAAAATTACGGAGTGAAAGATGCCATCCCTGTCCTTGAGTTGACAGTGGCAGAAAAAAAACTAAACCAGAAATTGGAATGCAAAATGATATAGATATGTTTGGTACAATAGGTACACAGAACAGTGACACCTAAACTCAACCATGATTAAAGTAGAAAGGAGAAAACCAAGAAGAGAAAAGTATCGTTAATGTGAAAGCACGAGAGTTTCAGGTTTGGAGGGGTGTCGTGAACATTCTATGTATTGTAGAAAGGATAAGACACAATAGTGTCCATTAGGTTAGCAATTAGCAGGTTACTGGTAAGGTACTGTAAATAAAATATATTAGAATGGAATGGATTAGAGTAGAATATACAAGACCCAGTGACTCACTAGTTATTTAAAATGGGTGCTAGGGAGGAATCTGGTGTTGTTGCCAGTTTGTAGGTGAGAGGTACTGAGAGACCACAAAGGAAGGAAGGAAGTTATGGTCAGGGACTGAAATATTTCAGTTTATTTGATTTCAAAGGTGGAGCAATTCTAGGTCTGAGAATGGATCGAAGTGGGATTTGGTATAAACCTGGTGACTTTAAGCCAGATTTCAGAGTCTTTTATAATGCACCAGCTCTAAAAATTAAAAAACTCCTCTTTTTCATTGAAAAGTGTTTAGGCTAAATTTTGCTAACTAAACTAAGAGACATTTGTATGCATTCTTTGTAGCCAATTTATTTCAGAATGAGATATATATGTAAACCATAAAACCACAAACTAAGTAGTACCCTCACTCCTATATTACACTCTACTGTTTCTACATGAATAACAGCCTTCTCAGCTGTTGCACTAATTTCTTAGGAGTCATTTGGAGCCTTTGATCTTGCTCTGAACACAAGGCAGGCAGTGTCAGAAACAGGGCCCTCAATAAGCCTAGAGGCAGGCTTCAGGGAATAGGCCATTGATAGCTAGGATACTCAGCCAGATCTTTCCCTAGTATGGCTAGTCATATTTAGAATATTTGGGCATTTTAGATTATCACTTACAACCATGACTGTCATTGAAACAAAGATATTCCTTCCCTTAGTATCCTAGATTCTATCATCTAGCATGTTCTCTGAAATACTCCTTTTATTTTTAAACAAACTACGGTTATTTCTTATAATCAGCCTTTTTGTCAAAATAGTTTTTTACTTCCTTTTTACTTCCTTCTCTCAAACTTGCTTAGATGAGGATTCTGTTGAAGAAGTCTATACTCTAAATATGTATTTGATAGAGGTGGTAATTAAAGCCATGGTTATGGATGAGCTTGTATAGGGAGAGAATAAGATGAGAAGATGGCCTAAGACTGAGTCAGCATTTCTATATAAATTTTGGAATCAGTTTATTGATTTCTACAAAAAAATCTTGCTGGGATTTTGATAGGAATTACATTGACTCTATTGGATAATTTGGGAAGACTAGACATCATGACAA
>NW_012151951.1:7873145-7877280 GCF_000956105.1 Propithecus coquereli
GTCTGTAAGTATTATAGTATTTTTTTTCTTTCTTTCTCAGTTTTTATTTCTTTTTTGTGCCTTATTATATTGGCTAGGACTTCCAGTATGATTTTTTTTTATTTTGGTAAAATATACATAACATGAAATTTACCATTTTAACTATTTTTAAGTGTTCAGTAGTGTTAAGTACATTCACATTGTTGTAGAATCTCCATCATCCATCTCTAGAATTTTTTTTCTATACCCATTAATCAATAATTTCCCTATTTTCCTTTCCCCAAAGGTCCCGGCAGCTACCATTCTACTTTTTGTCTCTAATGAATTTGACTGTTCTAGGTACCTCATTGTTATGGAATGAATATTTGTGACCCTCCAAAATTCGTATGTTAAAATCTGATCTCCAATGTGATGGTATTTGGAAGTATGGCATTTGGGAGGTAATTAGGTCATGAGGATTGGCCCCTCATATTTGGGATTAATGATTTTATAAGAAGAGGCCAGAGAGCTAATTTGCTCTCTTTCTGCCATGTGGGGATAGAGCTAGAAGTCAGCAATCTGCAACCCAGAAGAGGGCCCTCACTAGAAACTGACCATGCTGGCACCCTGATCTGATACTTTCAGCCTCCAGAATTGTGAGAAATACATTTTTGTTGTTTATAAACTACCTAATCTATGATATTATAGCAACTTGAACAAAGAGTATGAGTATATATGTGGAATCAATATTTGTCCTTTGGCAAATGGCTTATTATACTTATCAAAATATCTTGTGAGGCTCATCCATGTTATAGCATGTGTCAGAATTTCCTTCCTTTTTAAGGCTGAGCAATATTCTATTGTATATATTATTAATAACATATGCCACGTTTTGTTCATTCATCCATTGGTAGACACTTGGTTTTTTTCTACCTTTTGGCTATTGTAAACCATGCTGCTGTGATCTAGGTATACAAATATTTCCTCAGTTTCTTGTTTTCAATTCTTTTGGGTATATATCCAGAAGTAGAATTGCTGGATCATATGGTAATTCTATATTTAACTATTTAAGGAATTAACATTACTGCTTTTCATGGCTGCTGTACCATTTTACATTCCTACCAGCAATATATATAAGGGTTCCAATTTCTCTGCATCTTTACCAGCTCTTATTTTCTGATCATTTGTTTTTTTGATAATAGATGGAAAGTATTACATCATTGTGGTTTTCATTTGCATTTCCCTAATGACTAATGACGTTGGAACATTTCCTGTTTGTTGGCCATTTTTTTTAACGTATCTTCTCTGGAGAAATGTCTTTTCAAGTTCTTTGCCCAGTTTTTTGGTTTGTGTTTTTAAGTTTATTTTTTTTGGAGTAGTTTTAGATTCACAGGAAAATTGAGAGCTACGGAGCTATCCCATATACTCCCTGTGTTCACCCACATGCATAGCCTCCTGCATTATCATCATCTCCCATCTTTTGCCCATTTTTTAATCTGGTTATTTTTTGTTGTAGAGTTGTAGACATTATTTATATATACTGGATTTTAATCTCTTATCAGATATACGATTTATAAATAGTTTCTCCCATTTCATGGATTGCTTTTTTACTATGTTGATAGTGGCCTTAGATCCACTTTGAATTTGATAAATCCAATTTAACTATTTTTTCTTTTGTTGTCTGTGCTTTTGGTGTCATGTCCAAGAAATAATTGCCAAATCCAATGTTGAAAAACTCTTCCCCTGTATTTTCTCCAAAGAGTTTTATAGTTTTATCTCCAGTATGATTTTGAATAGGAATGGTGAAAGCAGACATCCTAGCCTTGTTCCTGATCTTAGGGGAAGAATTCAGTGTTTGACCTTTAAGCATGATATTAGCTATCAGTATAGGTTGAGGACATTTCCTTTTATTACTAGCTGCTGATAGTTTTTTTTTTTTTTAAGTCATGAATGGATGTTGAATTTTTAAAAATCTTTTTCTGTATCTATTGAGATGATCATATGTTTTTTTTTCTCTTTACTCTATTGATCTGGTGAATTACAGTGATGGATTTTTCACATGTTGAATCAACCTTGAGTTCCTGGGATATACCTCACTAGGGCATGATATACTATGTTTTTTATATATTACTGGATTGAATTTGGATGTGACTGTTAGAGGATTTTAATTTCTTTAATGGATACAGGATTATTTAGGTTACATATGTCATTTTCAGTGACCTTGGTAATTTGTTTTTTTCATGAAATTTATACATTTCATCTAAGTTATTGAATTTATGAGCATAAAATTGCTCCCATTATTGCCTTATTATCTTTTTAATGTGTGTAGACTCTGTAGTGATTTTGCCTCTGTAATTATTGATTTCTGATCTTAAAATTTCTGATCCTAACATACCTTATTTCTGTTTGTTTGGGATTTTAATTGTTTTTTTTCTATTAATAGTTTCTTAAGGTAGAAGCTTAAAGAGTTTAGACCTTCCTAATACGTGCATTTGTGTAATAAGTTTTTCCTAAACACTGTGTTAGTAACATCTCACAAATTGTGACACGTATTTTCATTTTGTTTAGTTCAAAATATGTTCTAGTTTTTCTTGAGAGTCCTTCTTTAACCCATGGATTATTAAGAAGCATGTTACTTAATTTCCAATTTTGGGGGGATTTTCCTATTTTGTTTTTATGTTTTTTCTTATGCTTTCCAGTCTAATTACATTATGGTTAGAGAATATACTTTTTATGATCTAAGTTATTTAAAATTGTTATGACCCAGGATAAGGTCTGACTTGGTAAATACTCCATGTGCATTTGAAAACAATGTGTGTCTGTTCTTGTTTGAATTATTCTATAAATCACAGAGCCAGTTGATTGATGGTGTTCAGTTCTATATCAGACTGGTATGAAAGCAAGAATACCGAGTGAAGAAAGGATTGACAAGGTACAGACAACACTTTCAAAAGCTTTGGTTGCAAGGAGAGGGAGAAAGAGGAGTCCTGTTAAAGACAAAAGTTACTAGAATATATATAAATGTAATTGGAAGGATTCAGTGGAGAGACTGTAAAATTGATTATATGTGTTTCCTAAGAAAGGGTTCCAAAAGAAAAACCCTAGGATTGATCCAAGGAAGAAGCTAGCTTTTCTAATTAAGTAGGAAGGAAGAAAAGTTTAAAACATTCAGTAGCTTGCCTGTACAACTAATATAAAATATGGATTCTTCTTTCAGACCTTAAAAGCTCTGCATAATTTTGCTTCTGCCTACTTATCTGACTTACCTGAAGCTTACCCCCATTCTTCTAATTTCTGTGTTAAAGCTACATTGGCAATTATTCAGTTTCTCTAACCCAGTGACTTCCAAACTTTTTTTTTATAAGTAGACTTTAGTTTTTACAGCAATTTTAGAATCACAACAAAACTGAGTAGAAAGTACAGAGAGTTCCATTATACCCCCTTACTCCACGTGCACACAGTGTGCCCCTCTATCAACCATCTCACACCGGAGTGGTACATTTGTTATAATCAGTGAACATATCATTATTATTCAAAGTTGTACTTTACGTTAGGTTTCACGCTTGGTGTTGTATATTCTATGGGTTTTGACAAATGTATTGAAATTTTTAAAAGTCTTTTTCTATATCTATTGAGGTGATGGTATTTTTTTTTCCTTTTGGGGGAGAATAGTGACATGTATTCACCATATAGTATCATACAGAATAGTTTTCACTGCCAAAAAAAGTCCTCTGTGCTTCTCTCGTTCATCTCTCCCTCCTCCCTCTTCCTTTTTACCATTTCCATGGTTTAGCCTTTTCCAGAATGTGATATACAGTCATGTGTCATTTAACAATGGGGATACATTCTGAGAAATGTGTCATTAGGCAATTTGGCATTGTGTAAACATCATAGAGTGTACATACACAAACTTAGGTGGTATAGCTTACTACGCACCTCGGCTATATGGTATATCCTATTGCAAACCTGTACAGCATGTTACTGTACAGAATATTGTAGGCAGTAGGAACACAGTGGTAAGTATTCATGTATCTAAACATAGAAAAGGTATAGTAAAAATATGGTACAAAAGGTAAATGCCTGTGTAGGGTACTTATCATGAATGGAGATTGTAGGACTGGAAATTGCTCTGTGTGAGTAAGTGGGAGTGAATGTGAAGACCTGAGACATTACTTTA
>NW_012151951.1:7879713-7895787 GCF_000956105.1 Propithecus coquereli
TTTAATTTTAAAAAATAGGAACTCTAATATTTTTTTCATACTGCTGTGGATCACACATTTCTGTTTAGAGTGTACAAGCCTTTTTTTGTTTCAGGTCATTTGTCTTCTTTTTAGAGGCTACCCTGTGGCTGGCTTCTTTGTATTCTTCATGTCTCAGCTTCAATTTTACTGCCTCTTTTTTTTTCTTAAGAGACAGCGTTTCACTCTGTCACTCAGGCTAAAGTGTAGTGGCGTAATCACAGCTCACTGTAGCCTCGACCTCCTGGGCTCAAGTGATTCTTCTGCCTCAGCCTCCTAAGTAGCTAGTATTACAGGCACGTGTCACCACACCCAGCTGATTTAAAAAATTTCTTGTACAAATGGGGTCTTCCTGTGTTTCCCAGGTTGGTCTTGAACTCCTGGTCTCCAGTGATCCTCCTGCCTTGGCCTCCCAAAGGGCTGGGATTACAGGTGTGAGCCACCGTGCCTGGCCATCACTGCCATTTTCTGATTGCCCTTCCTAGATTTGTTCCTCTCCTTTTATTTTCTACCACAATATTCTCGTTTCCTTTATGGTACTTTTGTGAAAATAAGTAACATACTTTTAAATAATTCATCAGCTGAAGGAGAAATCTCAAGAGAAATCAAAATATACTTAGAACTGGATGAAAATAGAAGTTACAAATTATCAAAATTTATGGAATGAAGCTAGAGGTGTGCTGAGAGGGTAATTTATAGCATTAAATGCCTATATTAGAAAAGAGAAAAGGTCTTAAATCAATAATCTAAGCTTCCATCTCAAGAAACTAGGAAAAAAACACAAGAAACAAAAACACTGCCAAAACTTCAAAGCAAGCAGAAGAGAAGAGCAGAAATCAATGAAGTTGAAAATAAAAACAGTAGAGAAAAATCAGTGACTAACGGAAAGTTTATTCTTTGAAAACATCAGTCAAATTGATAATCTTTAGCAAGAGAAGGTTAAAAGCCTGGCATGGTGGTGAGCACATTTGGTCCCAGCTACTCAGGAGGTTGAAGCAGGCGGATCCCTAGAGCCCCGGCGTTTGAATCCAGCCTGACCCCCATCTCTTAAAAAAAAAATAGAGAAGAAAATTACCAATAGTAGAAATGAAATGGGATATAATTGTAGATCCTGTTGGTATTAAAAGCATAGTAAGAAACCACTAGGAACAGCTCTGTGCATTAATTTAAATGGACAAATTTCTCAAAACCATGCACTATCAAAAACCCAATATGAAATAGATAATTTAAATAGTGTTACAACTATTAAAGAAATCGAATCCATAATTCAAAACCTTTCATAAGACAAATTGGGAACCAGGTAAGGATGTCTGTCCACTCTCACCACTCCTTTTCAACATTGTACTGGATGGAGGGTCTAGCCAGGGCAGTTAGACAAGAAAAAGAAATAAAGGACATATAGATTGGAAGGGAAGAAATAAATTCCTTTTTGTATGTAACATGATTGTCTGTGTATAAAGTCCCAAGGAATTTAAAGTTATTTGAGCTTTAATTTTATTTTCTCAACTCCAGGAACTCCTTTTTCATACCATATTGTTTTACAATCTGCATTCTGAGCTTTTTTGTGTTGAATTCATGGAGGAAGTGAAGTCATCTGGAGGAATGCACTGTAGCCTTTTTGAAGAAGCTGAACTCTTTTTTTGAGACTTTTTTTGAATGTCTTAAACCAGCTTTCTTACCACCTGCTAGTGGAGTATATAGGATTCTAGGAGAATTTGGGTCATTTTAGCTCAACTAACATAAAGCCCTGGATTCTGTGCTTTAATTAGAAACAATTACTTATATTATTGGCTTTTTCTATTTTGCCTCTCTCTCCCTACCAATAAGAAGAAGGAAATCATAAAGATGTCCCCTCCTCTTTTCTTTTCTCCAAGTTTGTGTATATTAACTCACATATTTTTATGATTGTCTATTCTATACAGTGAAAACACCTTGGAAAGCACTCACTGGTGTAGAGTTCTGCAAATAACATCAGACAGTATGATAGAAATCATTTAAAAAATTGTTTTCCTTACTATGTAATGTTTGAGGTATTTATATTGTTCTTACTCTTTTGTGTTTAATATCTCCAATTTTTAAACTCTCCATTTTTGCAGAATCATGTGACATTTACAGTTGAAAAGGAAGATACCAATAGATGTTATTCTTACCCACTTTACTAACTGAGGACTCTCTATTTCTTACTGAGAAGAAAGCCATGCATTAGGAACTCTGCTTTTCATTGTACAGGGCGATAATTCTCAATGCACTTTGTATTTCTGCACATATTGCAAGCAGAGATGCTGATTACTTTTTTTTTCCAGGTTACTTTTTCAAAAATGTTTGTATAGCAAGCACTCTTGGAAGACAGAGACGATGGCTTCCTCTAGAACAAAAGATTTGCTTGCAGCCCATTCATTATAGAAAGCTTGGGGTTTTTCTGTTATAACACAGCCCACTGTTGGCACTGTGTCAAGTGTCCCTCTTTATGTTGCCCTTGAGATTGGGGACCAGATGCAAAAATGAAGGTAGTCTGGCTACTATAATTGCTATGGGAAATAAATTGTCCTTTTTCTCTGATCAGGAATCTCATGTCTTCTGCCTGCAGCCATGAAACTGTCATGCTGATTTGTGAGGTTAGGAGTAGAGTAAAATCTCACAGACTTTATAGTTTCTGACACATTTAGTGCACATTATTAATTGAACATCATTAATAAAAAAATGAGTGCTTTGGTAGGCCTAGATGAAGGATGTAGGCTTAGAGATGTTAAGTAGCTTATCTGAGGTCTGGCTCTTAAACTGGTGCTCTCACACTTTATTGCCTATAGTTCCTATCTTAAAGGCATTTTATATAAAATTAAATATTGATGGAGTACTTTTACTGTGTTAGATGTAAGTTGGTGTAATTTAAAATTTTTTTCTATACAGGATTATATGGAATATTTAAGTTGAATTGTGACATTTAACTTAATATGCTTTGATTTTTTTAAAAAAATCATAGCTAATAATAAGTTTTGAGTTTTTTTGTATTTTTTTTTTTTAAGAATTGTTCTCTGTGTACTGCAAGCTGTATCTCAAACCTTCGCAAGACGTTCATAGAGTTTTAGTGGCTAGAATAATTCATGCTGTGACCAAAGGATGCTGTTCGCAAACTGATGGATTAAATTCCAAATTTTTGGATTTTTTCCCCAAGGCTATTCAGTGTGCAAGGTAATCTAATCTCTTTGTTTTGTTTTGTGTTGAAATTCATTTAATCTTCTTGCAAGACCATGTTTTAGGTTCAATAATTAAAAAATAATGGAGCTAATGGGTTCCTAAAGAGACAGTTCCAAACTTCCTGAATATCCAATATGCAGAACACTGCATGGTGTTCTTAATTGGGAGATCTATCCTGCTGTTCTAATGACAAGGAAAATTAAATGTTCTCTAAGTAGTTTCATTTTCCCTATTTTGAGGATGAATGTTATATAATGAGAATAAAATAGGAATATATTCTGGAAGTATTTGTATATTTGGTATTACCCAATTTATAATGTGAAACATTTTAAAATGGTAAATATTACACATCAGTTTTGTTTATTTTTAGACAGTGTTTCAGCAACAGGGAGAGCTAGCAGGAGTGGTCTCTTATTATCAAATAAGAACTAAATGTTGTTGCTATGTAGTACTGCTGTGATTTTTTTTTTAATGAATACTTTTGAAATTAAGGCTATTGTTTGAAAATTAGATTTTTTTTTTCTTTCAGCATGTAGCTTCATAACTGTCTTCAATTTGTGCAGTTTGTTCCCCTGGTTATGCCAAGTTGAATTTATTTGTTTTTTTGTCACAGACAAGAAAAGAGCTCTGTAGGTCTAAATCATATCTTAGCAGCCCTTATTATCTTCCTCAAGACTTTGGCTGTCAACTTTCGAATTCGAGTGTGTGAATTAGGAGATGAAATTCTTCCTACCTTGCTTTATATTTGGACTCAACATAGACTTAATGATTCCTTAAAAGAAGTAATTATTGAATTATTTCAACTGCAAATTTATATCCATCATCCAAAAGGAGCCAAAACCCAAGAAAAAGGTATGAAGGAAGTTTTTACAGTTTTAAATTTGCTTCTTCATTAAAGCATAGACACTTAAGAATGAAATCAATACTCTGGGAGGATATGAACTTCCTCTGGATTTCTCTGTTTGATAATGTTATTAGTTACGAGAATGTTTCTTATATAGTTTTTAGAATTTGAAGAAGTAGTAGCAAATTCTATCATGCCTTTCTATTTGTTCAATGCAGTGTTAGATATTATGAGAGATACAAACAAATATGGGATACTTTCCCCTCCAGCAGCTGATTAGGTACTAAATGGTCTGACACAAACTAAAGGGCAAAAGAATTGAGAGAAAGTGGGATAATGTTTATCCACATATTGCTTTTACTAGAAGATAAAGTAGATAAATTGGACTGAAAACAGATTCGGTTCCCAAGGAAGATATATATATAACTTCATAGGAATGTGAGGTGGAAAGGGGAAATTGGTGCCTTAGACATCATAGTTACTCCAAGCCTCTGTTTGCTGGGAAAACCAGAAATGAACCACCTGTCTTCCTTGGTTAGTTTATACTTGTCTTTCACCAAGACAGTATTACTTGGAAGGCATAGTTCTTATCAGTAGATATGAACTATATTAGGTGGAACTGGAGCTTAAAGAGCTCCCACATGCTCAGTCTGTGGATTGCCTTTGGGCTTGTACTAGCCTTTGGACCAATTCATCATAATGACCTTATTAAGACAGCATACCACATTGAGTAATAGTGGCTAAAATGGAGGAAAACTGTTGTAGCCACTTTTTTATATTTTTAATTTTTTTTTTTATTTCAGCATATTATGGGGGTACAGATGTTTAGGTTACGTATGTTGCCCTTGCCCCCCTGTCCCCCTTATATTTTTAATTTTTAAAATTTTTTGTAGAGATGGGGGTCTCACAGTGTTACACAAGCTGGACTTGAGCGCCTGGCCTCAAGTGATCCTCTTTCCTTGGCTTTCCAAAATGCTGGGATTATAGGCATGAGCCACCATGCCCAACCTGTAGCCACTTTTTATGAAAAGTAGCTATGTATGTTTTTCATGGGCTCTTCTGGTATGTATTTGTATAGGTAGATGTGTATATTCCATGAAACCACCGTAAGTCAAAGAATGGTGGCTTTTCATAGTTTTTCATCTTTCACCTAGCTCCTCTCACTAGCATAAAGATCAGGCTTATTAGGAGGTGGTATAACATGTTTAGGGTTTTAGTTAACTGCATATTTAGGATGAATTAAAAATTGACATGATGATGAGGCTGCTAGAAATGCTAATGTGGTTTCAGGTTACATTAATGAATTTTATGATACTTTGTGGGATTTAATATTGCTCCCCATGCTAGTGTGACCACAGTTGGAGTATTATGTTCACCAGATTTTGTGGAGTCAGCATTTTAAGAGGGACATAAATTGACTGGAGTGTGTCTTGGGAAAAATGACTGGGATGGTGAAAAGTCTGTGTAACATGTCATTTGTACACTAGTTGAGGGAACTGGTAATGTTTTTCTCTAGACAAAAAAAAGACATAAGGAGAACTTGGTTCTCATGTGAAAGAGGAAACATATTAATGATTGTATTTGCCTCAAGGAGAGAATAAATTAGAGAAAGGTGGATTTTAGATCAGAATATAGAAGAAATTTATAGCAAATACAGTTATCTAAATGTAAAATGGACACTGTTATAGAGTAGAGTTTGTCAAGGATGTTGTCAGAAGAGACATTAATACTGAATGGAAGATTGGACCAGATGTTTTCTAATGTCAATGCACCTTGACAGCTGAATAATTTTGTGGGAGTTGGCAGAGCATATACATATATTTTATTTTAATTTTTTGGATTACAGGTGCTTATGGATCAACAAAATGGCAAAGTATTTTACACAACTTATATGATCTGCTAGTGAATGAGATAAGTCATATAGGAAGTAGAGGAAAATATTCTTCAGGATCTCGTAATATTGCTGTCAAAGAAAATTTGATTGAATTGATGGCAGATATTTGTCACCAGGTATAGTAGTTCATGTCACATTGCAAAATTTCCTGTTAATTTTTCTTTTACTGGGCTTTTAGAACCTGTATTCTCATAAAAAGCCTATAGAATTATTTGGTACATGTAACTCTTCCTTTCAAAATATTAAATATCAAAAATATTTGGAATTACCCTTTTAACTTAGATAATGCTTTTTGCAGGTATGGACTTAGTATGGACTTAGTAAAAACTAATAATGAACTTTTGCATTCTTAAAAGATTGTCTATAGGAAATAAGGAGACTAACCCTAATGTGTCTTTTTTTTAATTGATCCAGAATTCACATAGCATAAAATTCACTGTTTTGAAGTGTACAATTCCGGCTGGGCATGGTGGCTCACACCTGTAATCCCTGTGTTTTGGGAGGCCACAGTGGGAGGATCGCTTGAGGTCAGGAGTTCGAGATGAGCCTGGACAACATAGCAAGACACTTTCTCTACAAAAAATAATTAAAAAAATTAGCTGGGTGTGGTGATATGTGCCTGTACTGCCAGCTATTCGGGTGGCTGAGGCAGGAGGATTGCTTGAGCCCAGGAGTTTGAGGCTGCAGTGAGCTGTGATTGCACCACTGCACTCCAGCCTGGGTAACACAGTGAGAGCCTGTCTCTAAAAAAAAAGAAAGAAAATTGTAGTGTACACTTCAGTGGTTTTTAGTATTTTTACTATGTTATGCAACCACCACCACTAATTCCAGGACATTTTCATCACCCTAAAGACACCTTATACCTACTTAGCATTCAGTCCCAATTCACTATTTCTCTTAGCTCCTGGCAACCAGCCTCTAATCTACTTTTAGCCTCTATGGATTTGCCTATTTTAGACATTTCATTTAAATAGAATCATACAATATATAGTCTTTTGTGTCTGGCTTCTTTTACTTAGCACAATGTTTTAAGATTCATTCATGTTGTACCATGAATCATTTCTTTTTATGCCTGAATAGTATTCAGTTGTATGGATATACTATGTAATTTTGCTTACCCCTTCATCACCTTTATGGCCTAATATTTCTTAAGTAAAACTTTCTTCCCCAGAGATTTGGTTAACATCCTGGGTAGTAATTTCATGCTATCAAATATTTCCTTAATGGGAAATTTAAAAATTTAATGCCTTTGAAAATACAGGTTTTGGTTTTACTTTTAGATTTCTTGGTGCTTTCAGTAAATATTCCCACCAAATAAAACTAATACATCACTTGATAATATCTGCTTTCTGAGAGTGCCATTACTGTCAACTATCATGCAAAATGTTTATTTCTTAATATGTTGTCATATGTTTCTATAATTTATTACTCTTACTTTATGGGTTCCCTGTATCTTCATTGGAGAAGGAATATTTATTTTCCTAACGAACTATTAGAGGACAGTAGCAATGAAAAAAGTGGTTTTATTTTTATTTCACAGGTTTTTAATGAAGATACCAGATCCTTGGAGATTTCTCAGTCATATATCATTACACAAAGAGAATCTAGTGATTACATTGCACCTTGCAAAAGGAAGAAAATAGAGTTAGGCTGGGAAGTAATAAAAGATCATCTTCAGAAGTCACAGAGTGATTTTGATCTTGTGCCTTGGTAAAATGTTATCTTTTTCTCATTCACTGTCACTTTAGTCTCATTTAATTTTTCTCAGAAAACTTTCAGTAGAATTCTTTCATTTCATTGGCCAGAACTAACTCATTTTTCTACTCCCGAGTCAATTATACTACAAAAGGGAAATATGATTGCCATGATATGTTGAGATCAGTCATTAATGGTACATCTGCTGGGACCAGGGGCAGGCCCACCTTTCCCAATAATATTGTCTAGCAAATAAGAAGGGAGAATGGCTGGTAGGCAAACAGTAGTATCTGCCTCATGGAATTCACTGAGTTGTATGCCTCAACATGGGATTTTAGTATGTGTAACACCTAATAGAATTAGATCAGGAAGAAGTTAAAGATAACCTTCAGAAATCACAGAATAATTTTGACCATGATAAAAGGTTATTTTTTCTATCATCTTTATTCTTATATAGCATTCACAAATATTTAAATAAAGTAAATTATGGAATTCTGTGGAAGCACAAAATATTAGGTCTGGTAAGGATGTTTAGAATTTATCCAGTTCAGCCTATTTTGCTTTACTAAAAAAATGGAAACTCAAAAAGGTTAAGCAACTTGGCTAAGGTCAGTTAGAAATTTAGAGTTTATGGTCAAACTTGTGATCAATGCTCTTTTGATTTTTACCATGTTGATGAAATATTTAAATACAAATGACTCATGGGGAAAAAGCTTATTGATTAGGTACCTATTACTTAAGCTCATGTTTACATAGTTGAGGGTGCCTATTTCAGAATCTTTAATTTGTCTATTTACAGTTATTTATTGAACACCTGCTGTGTGCCAAGCATTAGGGATACAGAGATGAATAACATAATGTTCCCATTCTTAAGTAGCACGTATTCTAGAGAATTCACAGCAAACATTTATTGAATTAACCGAATTAATGTCAAGGAAAAACAGATTTTGGGGTTTCTTTGTTTTCTTGATTTAGGGGAATAATTTTGGTAATTAAAGAATGAACATGGGCAAGATAATTCAGAAGTAGAATATTGCTAATTTGGTATCCTTTCAAATTTTTATTTAAGGGAGGTATAGCAACTTACCCAGCTAGCTAAAACATCAATCTTCTTGCCACTTTAGAATGTAGGACCAAATAAATATTAAGAGCTAGTTTATTTTGAGAGTAGTATGGAAAATGATTATGGTGATACTCTAAGTAAGATATTAAAAGGGTACCCTATATAAATATTTATTTTCTTAGTTTATTAATGGGATTGAATAGTTTCAAATTATCCTCTTTTTTTTTTTTCTTTTAGGCTACAGATTACAGCTCAATTAATATCAAAGTATCCTGTGAGTTTACCTAACTGTGAGCTGTCTCCATTACTGATAATACTATACCAGCTTCTACCTCAACAGCGACGTGGGGAACGCACACCATATGTGTTACGATGCCTTATGGAAGTTGCATTGTGTCAAGGCAAGAAATCAGACCTCGAAAGCTCACGAAAGTCAGATTTATTGAAACTCTGGAATAAAATTTGGTCTATTACCTTGCGTGGTTTAAGTTCTGAACAAATACAAGCTGAAAACTTTGGCTTACTTAGAGCCGTAATTCAAGGTGGTTTAGTTGAGGTTGACAAAGAATTCTGGAAGTTATTTACTGGGTCAGCTTGCAGACCTTCATGGTAAGTTTAATTTAATATGAATTGTATCAGATTTTATAGGTACACACACACACACACACACACACACACACACACACATCCCTGATTATTTTCAGAGTTTGATACTTCAATTAAAGAAAAGTTAAATTCTATTTCAGATGCTTTTGTTGTTTGGCCAGGAAGACTTAATAAATGCATAAATAAATGTGAATTTTGTTTCAAATGGGCAGAGATTACTTAAAGGCTGGTTTTAAGGAATGTCTTTTTTACAATTAAAAAAATTTTTTTTGGTATATAATAGATGTACATATTTTCAGGGTTCATGTGATAATTTCATACACTCATATAATCACAGGGTAATTGGGATATTCATCACCTTAAATATTTAGCTTTTCTTTATGTTAGAAGCATTTGAATTCTTCTAGGTATTTTGAAATCTGTAATAGATTGTTTACTATAGTCATCCTACTGATCTATTGAACACCAGGTCTTAGTTCTTCTTTAACTATATATTTGTACCCAAAAGAATTTCTTTATAGAATTATTGATTTTAAATTTCTTCTATGTATAATTTAGAATTTGTTCAATATTCATAAACCTAATTTTTTTGATATACTGCTTGCTGTTATTTTAAGAGAAGAGTTTTTAATCAAGAATCTTTTCTAATGTCATCAGAGTTTTTTACAATTTTTGTGTCCATTTAGTCAACAAAAGTTGACCAAATGTACGTGCCTGGCAGTGTCCTGAGCATTGGAGGCACGGTGGTAGATAAGATAGACAAGATGTCTCTCCCTCAAAGAGCTTAGTTTTAACAACTGTCTTTTGTTTTGTTATAGTCCTGCAGTGCGCTGTTTGACTTTGGCACTGACCGTCAGTGTGGTTCCAGAAACAGTAAAAATGGGAATAGAGCAAAATATATGTGAAGTAAATAGAAGTTTTTCTTTAAGGGAATCGATTATGAAATGGCTCTTATTCTATCATTTAGAGGATGACTTAGAAGATAGTACAAAACTGCCTCCAATTATTCACAGGTAATTTCAGTCCATTAGCATGCTGCTGATTTTTTGTTTTGTTTTATAAGGCTCCTTCCATTTATTTGATACCAGATGGTTTTATTTTATAATGATAATGCAGGATTTCTCAGAGCTAGCCCTAAATATTAAACATTCCCTTTGTTTTTATAGTGTTTTGTGTCTTTGTGCTGTGATCATTTCTGAAATAAATATTTAATAAAAGGTCTTACTGTGAGAATAAGGGGGGGAGGGTGTATATGAAGCACATGCATGTAACTCTTTGAGCATTTATGTGTTACTTTGTGATCTAATATAAATAGGTCCATATATCTGACTCAGGTGGATCCTAGATCCTTATTCATAATGGGAGTATCTTCTGGGTGAAATGTGTTATATTTTTAGGTATGGAATGTTTGATTTTCTTAAATACTAGGTTTGACAATTGATATCTCTGACATTTCACTTTGACATTTCTTGTTTGTTTTTTTTTTATTGTGACGGTATATCCTCATTCTTTCAAATGCATGTTCTGGCTTGGGATTATCTTTCCAATTTTTTTTTTAGAGCAATTTTTGTGAAATCATTGATAAGTCCAAAATTTGTGTTATTTTTTAATGTGAGTTCTGTTGTGGAACCAGTGCAGTGCAGACAGCTGGAAATATCAACAAAGTGTTTGGGAAGGATGTGGCTAATAAACACAAGTGCGTCGATGGTGGGAGAAATTACATTCTGGTAATTTTAATCTTGAAAATGACCCATGTGGGTGACCTGAGACCAAGGTGAATAATGATGAGCTGAAAGCTGCAGTGGAAGCGAATCCATCTCAACCTACACATGAATTAGAGCAAGGTTTGACATTACTATTTCAGCAGTTTGGACCATTTGAAACAAATGGGCAAGGTAAAGGAGCTGGATAGATAGGTACCACACAAATTAAACGTCAGAAGAGAAATCGTCTCGAAGCTTGCCTTCCTTTTCTGTCGTGACATAAAGGCAAGCCATATCTACACCATATTGTTATGTGTGATGAAAAATGGATTCTTTTTGACAGTTGCAAGCATTCAGCACAATGGTTGGATAAAGACGAAGTGCAGAAACACATTCCAAAGCTGAATTAATATTCATCAAAGAAAGCTAATGGTGTCTGGTGGTTCAGTGCTGGTATTATCCACTACAGCTTCACGAAACCTGGTCAACTGATGAAATGATGAGGATGCTTGCTATTAAGCAACTAAGGTTGGTCAGTAGAGACAGGCCAGTCTTCTTGCAAGACCACATGTCACAAAAAACAATGCTGCTCAAACTACAGAAGCTGTATTTGAAACCTCTCTGTCATCCACAGTATTCACCAGACCTTGCACCAACAGAGTAGCACTTCTTCCAGGCTTTGGACCACTTCTTGCAAGGAAAAATATTCAATTCTTAACAAGCTGTGGTAAAGGCCTTTCACGATGTCATGGCTACTCGCTCTCCAGTCTTCTTCACTGCTAGCATAAACAAGCTACCATTAAGATGGCAAAATTGTGTTGGTAGTTTAGGCACATACTTTGATTACTTGTACTGCTTCTTGTTTGAGATATAATAAACTAAACTTTTGATTTGAAATCGGACGTTTTATATTTGATGACCTAATAGTATAATAATTGGGTGAGGAAACAAGAGGAAGATGAAATAGGACTTAATGCACTAGGAAAAGGGAGCAGCTTGCCCACTTAACCTTTCCACAGATGGTAATTGGAACAGAATGATTGGAAAACAGATCTCTGGATCCTAGTACATTTGCTTTAATTTCACAACCTCTTACGTATTTCAGAAATGATATTAATAAATTAGACATGATTCTGCTTCCAAGTAATGTTGGAAATGATAGTAACATAATGTGTGTCATCTTTAAATTCTCCTTTCAGATACTAAGAAATTCAGTACAGATGAAAGTAATTTTAGTATCCAAATTTTGGAGGTCAAAATTTATAGCCAAACATAGATGTTTAAGTTCAAAGGATTCTTTAATTGACTTTTGGTGTTTTAAGTGAATCTTTTTATTTGTCTTTATAGCAATTTTCCTCATCTCGTAGTGGAGAAAATTCTTGTGAGTCTCACTATGAAAAACTGTAAAGCTGCAATGAATTTTTTCCAAAGTGTGCCAGAATGGTATGTTATTACCAATATGGTTCTGTGTTATTTTAAGATATTAGCTTTAATTACAAAGATAATTTTAGCAGGGTGGTGGCTCTGTCTTAATAATTATCAACTAAATTGGTCAAGTAAGAAAAAGTCACAACTGTTAGCCAGGGAAAAGCTTTTAATTCAATGATTGTAATCTGTCTTCTGCAATACAAGGTCACTATTTTTTTTTAATACTGTACAGTGTAACATGACAAGTGCCAATGGAAAAAATTGAATTGTTATGGGAAATTAACATAAAGTTTACGTGAAATGAGTTCTTAAAGGTGTGACCCATTTTTATACATCAAGTAAGATTTGACTGTTTGTTAGATTTAAAAACTAATGATAATTGAAAACAAAAAAAAGTCTAAAACCCTGATTTTACCTGATTGACTTAAGAGACTACGTTTTATTTCTGTGACCGAAAATGACTCACTGGGTAAAGATTCCTAATCTCCCTCAAGAGGGTATAAAATGAAAAATATCCTACATTTTTAGAGAAATTGAAAGTGAAAAAAGGAACCTGTTTTCACACAATGTTATTCTCAGTGTTTATTTCCTGTGTTATTTTCTTTTTAATACTTTCTGGACTTGCCTTTGAAATTGTAACTTGTATTTCTTTTGTCTATCTATAGTAAAATTTATTGAATTATGAAATGTGATACAAGTAGGTATCAGCCCAACCAAGGGAAGCACTTAAAAGAATATTAATTGTATAAGCAGTCTTTGAATGACGTAGATGCTATAATATTTTGATTTATAATATATTGCTAATACATGGAGGTGAAGCATTAGGTAGTTTGTATATTAAAGCTCTTACTTTCTTGAAGTGAACAACATGAAAAAGATAAAGAAGAATCTTCATTCTCAGAAGTAGAAGAATTGTTTCTTCAGACAACTTTTGACAAGATGAACTTTTTAACGAATGTGAAAGAATGTGCTATAGAAAAGCACCAATCCATTATTGGCTTTTCTGTCCACCAAAATCTCAAGGAATCACTGGATCATTGTCTTCTGGGATTATCAGAACAGCTTCTAAATAATTACTCATCTGAGGTGAGATGCTAAAAAAAAGAAGTAAAGCTTATGTTTGATTCAACTTTGGTAGACTGTTAGGAGAAATGGGGGCAGGAAAGACACTAAGGGTGGTGAGAAGCATGGTTTTAAAAGCAAAATGCAGTACAGGGCTATACATCAGAAAAACTTGGCATGAATGTAGGAAAACTAAAGAATAATAATTTGAATGCTTTACTTGTACTGAGGATTCCAGTAGATATAAAAGAATTCTTTGTGTAGGCTAGTGGGGAATAATAAGGATTTTAGTGTAGGGTTTATATGATGAAAAGTACCTCTCAGTACAAAGGAGGGAGATGTTACAGTAACAGAAAAGGACATAATTTAAACAGATCTAATAGATTTTGGTGGCATTTGAAGAGGGAGGAATGATAAATAAAGATAATAAATGGACTAGCTATTACCCATTTTCTAGAGGTCATCTAGGAATTTCTCATCTGTGATTTTCTTTGTTCTCATAAAATCACAAATTCTCTTCATGTGTGCTGTTCTCTTGCCAAAACTCTCATTTCTTTCAACATGAAATATCTTTCTACTTATTTCTTTGTATTTAAATCATCTACATGTCAAAATCCTTGCTAAAGTCTTTCTTAGATAATCTCAGCCATAATAAATTTTCATATTTCAAATTTTTTTTTTTCATATTTCAAATTTTTAAATGGCAGTTAGCATCTTTTTTGTACTATGAGTATTTACATATGTTTTGTACACAAATATCTCTTAAACTATGCCGGATGCTCCTTCAGGGGCACATACATTTTTATTAATCTTTGTATCCTCCACGGTACCTTATTACATGGTAAATGGTAAAATATTTATTGAATAAAATAAAGCATGCAAGTTACTCAAAGAAGTGAATTCAGTATCCAGGGAAAATGACCTGAAGAACCTAGAAGGAACAAACAGTATCTACTAGCAAAAAGGGCTTGTGCTAGTCTGTGGAGTCTAAAAAGCTGAATAAGTCAAGGCACTTGTCCTTCTGAAGCTGAAAGTATCATTTTAATGTCTCTTTATATTAATATAATTTCTGCTCATTTGCTAAGACTTGTAGACATTTATTAGCCTGTCAATCTATTTTTTTCTTCTTTTCTTTCATCTCTACCTCAAATATTTAAGGACTTGTGTCTGTAATACAACATGCCACTTTAACAAAAAATATCCTACTTGGCCATAAGGAGATACTTAGGCTGTTTTTCTTGAGAATCTTATTTGTCATAACTCTACAGTGATCTCTTCGATGTTTTTAGAGATGTTCGGTATAGGCCACCTTTTAACTCACGTAACTGAACTTTTGTTTCTTAATATGTACAGAAAATTTGTTCTTGTGAAAGGTAATTCTAGAATATACAAAACTATTTATGAAATATGTATATTTTTATTTGTGGCTTACTTTAAGATTACAAATTCAGAAACGCTTGTCCGGTGTTCAAGTCTTTTGGTGGGTGTTCTTGGCTGCTACTGTTACGTGGGTGTAATAGCTGAAGAGGAAGCATATAAGTCAGAATTATTCCAGAAAGCCAAGGTAGGACAATTTTATGCTAATGAAGTTTTGGATAAATTTGAATGAAATGTATTCCTGGGAAAATTGTTATATTTGTGTGGAAAATATTACGTTTTATATAGGTTAACCCCTTCTCTTTCATTTATGCAGTCTGAGAAGAAATACTATGTGTCCTTAATATTTGAAAATATTGTAAGCCAACAATAAATATAGTAAATGAAATAATCTCACATTAAAATTTAATCTCATTCACATAAATACTGATTTTTATCTGTATTTTTAAAAGTTTTGCCTGTGATCATTTATACTAAAGAATCCTTGATTAAAGCTGTCAATTAAGTAGGCTCTAAGCATGAAACTCTTTTTTTCTCTCTCAGTAGTGCTCTGTCAATGGTATATTTTGCAGAGAACAGGGTATAAGATTTGTCCATTTTTTGATTGTTTACAATTATTAATTGTACTGTATGACCATGTATAACTTCTAAAAACACTTAATTTTATCTCTTAAGTGAATCTTTAAAAAGCAATGCTAAACTATAATTTTAACTAGAATTTGGATTTTTCCTTCTATTTTTAACAGTCTCTAATGCAATGTGCAGGAGAAAGTATCACTCTGTTTAAAAATAAGATAAATGAGGAATCTAGAATTGGTTCATTGAGAAATATGATGCATCTATGTACAAGTTGCCTGTGTAACTGTACCCAGGTAAGATATTCTTCTTACTTGATAGTATAGCCTCTTCAGGGAATTGATTACTGGTTTTGGTGTTACTGCTTTTTGGTCCATTCGTAAGTTTATAAAGTGATTTAAAATTAAATTGAATGGTAAATAAAGATTATATCCAGAGGAATAAAGCAATAGGTAATATGAGTTTTTCATGAAATTAATTTTATTATTTCTGGAAGATTTCTGAGATTGTCTTACCACTTTTATGTATAATTACATAGGTGACCTTTTTTTTTTTTGAGACAGAGTCTTGCTCTGTTGCCCGGGCTAGAGTGCCGTGGCGTCAGCCTAGCTCA
>NW_012151951.1:7895874-7897876 GCF_000956105.1 Propithecus coquereli
TATATATTTTTAGTTGTCCAGATCATTTCTTTCTATTTTTTAGTAGAGATGGGGTCTCGCTCTTGCTCAGGCTGGTCTCGAACTCCTCACCTTGAGCAATCCACCCGCCTCGGTCTCCCAGAGTGCTAGGATTACAGGCTTGAGCCACCACGCCCAGCCCATAGGTGACTTTTATTGCCAGCATGTTTTCATTGATTTAGTAAAACTGTATTGACTACTGAATATGTCATGTGCATACCACTATACCAGGGATAGTGAGCAGCACAAAGATAAACAACTCTAGTACATATTTTACTTTCTTTTGTCCAGATCATCTCACAAAACATTTGGTGGAGAGTGCTACAGTGTGTAATCTTTGTTTTGATTTAAAGCAGACTTTTGGGGTAGCTATGCCAGCTGGTATTGATAATAACTGGTTATTATTATCAATTGATAATAATTGGAAACATCTTTGAAAGCTAATGTTAAGTACATGGCCATATATCAATATTATCAACACATATTTTTAGTTTTGTAATTTTTTTTCTGCCTTTCTATGTAAATGGGGAAGGAGAGAAGAGGAAAAATAAACTCTAACCTGTAGTTATTTCTTACTTATGTTTGGGGTGAATAGCTGGTACTTTAATGTTGTTTAAGCACAATGAAAGACATGTACTATACTTATTATTACTCTAAGAAAAGATAATGTTTTTGAAGCGACTTATATGTTGGCCCTAATAGTAAATGATTTTTCTACATTTCATTCAAGATAGAAAAAACATTATCTGCCAAGAATAATTGTTTTTATTTCTTTGTTGCTTGGTTCTTTGTTTGATTTAATTACAGAAGAATCCAAATAAGATCGCTTCTGGCCTTTTCCTGCGTTTGTTAACATCAAAGCTGATGAATGACATTGCAGATATTTGTAAAAGTTTAGTAAGTATGCTTCCTATTTTGCTACCATATTTCATTGATTCTAATATGTGTAATTTTTTCTTATTAAAATATCTCTTAAATAGGGATGCATCTCGATATATAGATAGCCTCTTATATTTTTATAAATGTGGAAATTAAACAAAATTATTTGATTTTGGGGGGAAAATATTTGATTACTTCTTAATATCAATACTTACATAGTGCCTGCCTTTAGTTTCTCAATAAGTAATAGACTAAAAGATTTGGAACTAATCATCCAGGCTCATACCTATTTCTATGCAACATTGTACCAAAATTCAAAATAATTTTGTTCTTTAAAAAAGACCGAAAGCCTTGCCAGACAAGCAACATATTCTTATTATAGTATTTATTTTTCTTCTTCTATACAAATGGGCTTATGCCACACACACACTGTTGTCTCGAACAGTGCCTGGCACACATAATAGATACTATTGAGTGACAAAATATTCTGTAACTTGACTATTTTCATTTTATGACACATCTTGGTCATTTTTCCATATTGCTATACATTTTTATAAGCTATCTACTGCTGTACCCTATTTAATTATTTATTTATGAATGAATGAATGACAGGGTCTCTCTTTGTCACCCCAGCTGGAGTGCAGTGGTGCGATCATAGCTCACTGAAGCCCTGAGCTATTAGGCTCAAGTGATCCTCCTGCCTTAGCCTCCTGTGTAGGTAGGGCTACAGGCATGAGCCACTGCACCCAGCTAATGTTTTTACTTTTTGTAGAAACAAGATTGAACTGTGTTGCCCAGACAGGTCTTGAACTCCTGGCCTCAAGTGATCCTCCCTCCTTGGCCTCCCAAAGTACTGGGGTTATAGGGGTGAGCCACTGTATCTAGCCTTTACCTTATTTATTTAGCACTGCATGCTATTCCACTATGTGAGAATAGTATATGTACCTGTTTTTAGCATATCTGCTCTTAATTAACATTTTAAGTGGTTTCTAATTTTTTGGTTACAAAGAATTTTACGGTAAAGATTGTTGTACTTTTATTTTGTCTACTTGTATGTATGCACATGATGGATGTAGGACAATTTCTAGCAATGGACTTGCTTGTT
>NW_012151951.1:7898187-7908598 GCF_000956105.1 Propithecus coquereli
AGAGTGAGACTCTGTCTCAAAAAAAAAAAAAAAAAAGGAATTTTACTTTTTTGATGAATATTGTCATTGTCCTCCAAAATAGTCATTCCAATTGAGACTTTCCCCCATACCTTCATCAACTTTGGGTATTATGAAACTTAATATAAGAAATTATTTTTTTAAAGTTTGCATGTTATTCTGTTATGTAGACACATTAAAGTTTATATATCCATTTTCCTATTATAGGATATTTAGTAGAAATTGTACTTGTAGTGCCATAGTCCCCAGTCTCCAGGCCACAGCCCAGTACTGGTCCATGGCCTGGTACCAGTCCATGGCCTGTTAGGAACTAGGCTGCGTATCACCATTTGAGCTCCACCTCTGTCCTCTCTCCCCATCTGTGGAACAGTTGTCTTGCATAAAACTGGTCCCTGGTGCCAAAAAGGTAGGGGAACACTGCTGTAGTTTTCATACTTACACCTGAATCTTGCATTGTTTGGTTAGGTGAATTTTAGCTATAGTGTCCTGAAAGGAACCAACTTGAGCATCTTTGTTTCTCTTCTCTCTCTGAAGGCATCCTTTACCAAAAAGCCATTTGACCATGGAGAAATAGAATCAATGGAAGATGATACTAGTGGAAATCTAATGGAGGTGGAGGATCAGTCATCCATGAATCTATTTAATGATTACCCAGCTAGCAGTGTTAGTGATGCAAATGAACCTGGAGAGAGCCAAAGTACTATAGGTAAATACATATTCATTGCTTGAGATTTCTTTTACCTCTCTATATTGATTTGGCATTATAAAAGGCCTCATTTAAGATCATTTCCTTCCTGTACACTTTAAAATTTCTGATGTTTAATTGAATTTATTAGTTTCCTATTTTATTCTTCATGGGAGTAATTTAAAATAATTGTTAAAGAAATAAAACCATATGATAGGTTATTGGAAAATAGCAGGAGAGTGAAAAAGCAACCATAATGCCATCACTTTCAACTTAATTCTATTCTTTCTTTATAGACCCTTTGAAAATTGTAATCAACATCAACATTTGTATATGTTATATAGCTTGTCTAACATTAATTATTAGCATTTTTTCCCCTATAACTGCTTGTCTTGATAATCATACTTTTTAATAACTTCAAAATATTCCAGTCATGAATACCATAGTTTATTTGACCGTTTTTATTGTCAGAAATTTAGATTCTTTTCTATTTCCCTGTCATAAACATTACTGCAGTGATTGTCTATATAGTTTTTTTTCATATTTTTTATCTCTTTATAATAGAATACTTGAATAACCTTTCATGAAGAATTTTGAAGATTCTAGTGTGTAATTAATTTTGCTATAATTTTGTTTTCCATATACTTTTTTTTGTAAAGGGGATTTTTTTTTTTTTGTAAAGGGGAGTGTATTTGAGTTAATATTCAATATATACAGCTATTGTGCCCCTCTCTTGGTATTAATGAGTGCTTTTTATTTTTAGGTGCCATGAATCCTTTAGCTGAAGAATATCTCTCTAAGCAAGATGTACTCTTTTTAGATATGCTCAAGTTCTTGTGTTTGTGTGTAACTACTGCTCAGACCAATACTGTGTCATTTAGGGCAGCCGATATTCGGAGGAAATTGTTAATGTTAATTGATTCTAGCACACTAGACCCTACTAAATCCCTCCACCTACGTATGGTGAGTTAAGTGAAATGAAGAAGCTCTTCGATTCTGTCTAATGTTGCTGACTAAATGTAATTGGTTGACATGTAAAAATCACATAGTACCTTTGAAGACTTGAAATTCCTTCCTTGAATAATGAATCTGGGACTAGTTGTAAAATATACTTTCTTTTAATGTGCTGTGAGAAAAACCTTAATCATTCTGTTTCTCTCCACACACACACATACCATTTTTTTCTGAACTATTTTGAGACTAAATTGCATATGTAATGCCCCTTATACTTCAGTGTATATTTCCTAAAAATTGGGATACGCTTCTGTATAGCCACAGTATAATCATCAAAATCAGGAAACTGACATTGTATAATTGCATTTAATTGTAAAGTCTGTTCAGTCCCCTTCAATCTGGAGCAGTTCTTTGCTTATCTATTGTGACCTTCATATTTTTGAATAGTACAGGTCAATTGCTGTATAGAGTTCCTCACTTTGGGTTTTTCTGATGTTTCTTCATGATTAGATTTAGACTTTGATGAACATATTACAGAAGTAATCCCTTTTCTGCCCTTACCCTATCTATCTATCTACTGGTAGATATCTTCAATTCCAAGCCGGTATCACAGGGTTTATTTGTTTTTTCTCTCTTCAAATTTGTAGCTTTCTTTTCTGGCAATAAAGAACCTGGGTTCCCACTGAACCTCAATTCATTTACTTATTTACTCAGTAACCTTATATGTAACTAATCTCCTGACCATGTGGGCCATCTCCTTAGCCCCAGTCCTGGTGAAATGGGGTAGAGCCCCTGACCCAGCAAGTAGCTGGATGGGTCTGAGGTTACACCCCCAGTTCCAGCAAATTGGCAAACATACCTTTTGAGTCCCTAATTAGAACCTCTGATCACAGCAGATTGCAGGTTGAGTCTGTGGTGGAATCCCTGGTCATATTCCCAGCCTTGGTGAACATGCATGTTAATTTCCTAGAAACAGCGAAGTAGTTTGATTGTGCCCTGTTTGAGCCTCTGGTTTCGGCCCTGACAAGCACTCAAGTCAGGTCTGTAGCCCCGACCAAGGGGAAGCGTTATATGCTTTTCTTGAAGCTTTGATGTTTAAAGTCACTTCAGAACATTCAGTAACCTCATACACACGACTCTCATGTCAAATAACGAAAAGGATCATTTAATTTTCTTTGTTAATATCAGAAAAGGTATAAGAAATGTATTTTTCTACATAAATGATAGGAAAAAAATCTCCTGTGATTTCTTCCCATAGTAGAAAAATTATTTGGCAATTCTCTGAAACAGGCTACCTGTTTATAACTGCCCATTATAACTGGTAGTTGCTGAACAGCCCCCCACTTTTTTAAATTTCAAAATATTAGGGAGTATAAGTGTTCTTGTTACATGGATGAATTGTATAATGCTGAAGTCAGGGCTTTTAGTGTGTCTGTCACCAGAATAGCGTACATTGTATCCGTTAGGTAAGTTTTTATACCTCACCCCGTTGCCACCCCCCCTTTAGTTTACACCACTTTATGACCATGTGTACCCATCATTTAGCTCCTACTTATTAGTGAGAATGTGTGGTGCTTGTTTTCCCATTCCTGATATATTTCACTTAGGATAATGTTCTCCAGTTCCATCCAAGTTTCTGCAAATGACATCATTTCATTGTTTTATGGCTGAGTAGTACTCTATGCTATACATATATACACACACACACACACACACACACACACACACACACACACACACAGAACACATTTTCTTTATCCACTCATAGATTGATGGACACTTAGGTTGATTCCATATCTTTGCCTTTTTTTTTTTTTTAATTTTAAAGTTTTGAGACAGAGTCTTGCTCTGTTGCCACGGCTGGAGTATAGTGGCATGATCATAGCTCACTGTAACCTCAATCTTCCCTCCTCAGACTCCCAAGTAGCTGGGACTATAGGCATGTGCCACCATGTTAGGCTAATTGTTCTGTTTTTTTAAATATGTAGAAATGAGGTATTGCTATGTTGCCCAAGCTAGTCTCAAACTTCTGGCTTCACGTGATCCTCCTGCCTTGGCCTCCCAAAGCACAGGGATTATAGGCGTGAGCCACTGTGCCTGGGCCCTCAAACAACCCTTCCTATCCATAGTATTGTGGGGAGCCTTATAAAGATGCCTTATGGAAAGATATGTTAGGGTGTTTGACTTCTTCACTGCACATGATTTATCTTTGTTTTATAAATTTCATTAATTCATTAGTTTTTAACCATTGGACTCTTCTATGCAAGCATTATTTGGGGCATGTGGGGACATATTATAGTTTCAGAATCTTGCTCTTAACCACATAAGTGATAATAATGATCATTTATTGAATGCCACAATAGCAACTAGACCTTCAGATTTATTTTCTCTAATTCTCATAGTTATCTGGCTAAGTGAGTGTTATATCCCCATTTTACAGGTGAGGGTATAAAAGCCCCAGATGATATAAGGCAAGTTTTTAACCACATGATTTTAGATTGTGGTACTGGGATTTGAATTCATCTCTGTTTGACTTCACAGCCTTTTGTTGCTATATACTGTCTTCAAAATTTACAGCTGTGTATATGAATTTGTGATTATATATATATATATGCTTTTAAAAGTAAACGATCTATGACAACTGATTTTTTTTCCTCCTACCATCTTAGTATCTAGTGCTTTTAAAGGAACTTCCTGGAGAAGAATATCCCTTGCCAATGGAAGATGTTGTTGAACTTCTGAAACCACTATCGTAAGAAATTAAAACCATATGTTATTTTCACTTTCAATTTATAAAGTAGGCCGGGTGCGGTGGCTCACGTCTGTAATCCTAGCACTCTGGGAGGCCGAGACGGGAGGATTGCTTGAGCTCAGGAGTTTGAGACCAGCCTGAGCAAGAGTGAAACCCCGTCTATACTAAAAATAGAGAAATGAGCCGGGCGTTGTGGTGCATGCCTGTAGTCCCAGCTACTGGGGAGGCTGAGGCAAGAGGATCGCTTGAGCCCAGGAGTTTGAGATTGCAGTGACCTACAATGATGTCACTGCACTCTATCCAGGGCGACAGAGTGAGATTCTGTTTAAAAAAAAATTTATAAAATAACTGATTTGCTCCATTAAGCTTATAAAGTTAAACTTCTTCCACCACAGCAACGTGTGCTCCTTGTATCGTCGTGACCAAGATGTTTGTAAAATAATTTTAAACCATGCCCTCCATATAGTGGCAAACCTAGGTCAAGGCAGTTTGGACTCTGAGAACACGAGAGATGCTCAAGGACAGTTTCTTACAGTGATTGGAGCATTTTGGCAAGTACTATCTATTTTGTGGAGTTCTTATTTTTCTTTTGCTATGTCTAGATGCAAATGAAAACTTTACACTTCTACATTAGTGATTTCTTCTGATCCTCCTATGTAAGTGTATACATCTTTTCCTTAATTGCTTGAAGAACTACATTGCTCTTTGCTTATAGCATGGCTTTCTAAACTATTTAGTATATTTCCCTGCAAATTTTGAATCACTTAATGGCTTTAGATGTATGATGAATAAAGAAAGTACAACAAGCCTAAATAAAGTGAATTTTTCATGTTCCCAGAGTGAACATATTGGCCTTTTCATTTTCTGGTTATTTCATGCATATTGCTACAGTCTGAGATGGCACCATAATACTTGTTGAGGAGCACATATCTAAATCAATATAGAATGTAGTTTTGGAATCTTTGATGTAACAACCAAAACTTTAAAAAAAGTTCCTTTTTAAAGCTAATTTACTATAAAATGGTTAGGTGAAGTATGATAACCCCTCAAAAGAGGCATAATCATGTGAAAAACAAATAATGTACCTTAAAATGAACTCCTTTCAAACTAATTTCTTTTAGCTTGAATTTTTGGGGAGGCGAATGTATTGCCATATTCCACATAAAGAGAATTAAATTTATCACAGAAAGAAATTTTGGAAGCAACCTATAATAACCTTAATATCCAGTGATTTTTCTGACTGGGGCTTTTATTGGAATGATTATTTGACATTGATAAACTTACTTCATTTCAGGCATCTAACAAAGGAAAGGAAATGCACATTCTCTGTAAGAATGGCGCTAGTAAAATGCCTTAAAACTTTGCTTGAGGTGAGTTATTTCATATTATTGTTAAGGTCTCCATTGAAATTTTTAAAGCATCCTTTGTTTCAACAAACATTAATAAGTGATTTTTCTCTTAATGTTTCATACTTAACCTTCATTGTTCTTTTCCCATAGGCCGATCCTCATTCAAAATGGGCTATTCTTAATGTAATGGGAAAAGACTTTCCCGTAAATGAAGTATTTCCACAATTTCTTGCTGATAATCATCACCAGGTTCGCATGTTGGCTGCAGAGTCAATCAATAGGTAATGGGTCAAGTATTCGTGAAGTGTTTGGAATGTTGCAGATAGCAAAGCAATGTCTAGCACAGTCATAGCTCACTAGTTGTGATATTAAAAATAGCTAACACTTACTGAGCATATATCGTGCATGGCATTTATGTTTTTCTTAATTTTGACACTCCTATCACTTAGATACTGTTATTTTCTCCAATTTATAAATGAAAACTCTGTGGCTTAGAGAGATAAAGTAACTTATGCCACATAACTAATAAGTGGTTGACTTAAATGAGGCGTGTCTACTGGCACAGGAGGTGATATCTCCCGTTTATAGAATGTTTGGATATTACTGTGATTTTATGTGAGTTTATAATGATAATTAGAACATTTTACATTGTGCTAATTACAATTATATTTACTTGAGTGAACATACAGTGAGGCACTGGAATGATTCTATCATGACAATCTTTTATATTTGGGTACCTGAATAAACAAATACTAATTTCTTAAGGACTGCATGTTTACCAGGTTATCAAATTGATTTTGAAACTCTAAATTGCAACGTCTAAATTCCCCCACCTCACAATGCCTATAAATAAAGCACTTCCCTGTTTTATTTTTCTCTAGCATTTATTTCAACTTGAAGTAGTATATTTTAACACATTTACTTCTCCCTATTTCACTAGTATATAAGCTCCTGAAGGACATTGGTTTTTGTTTGTTCATTGCTGTATCTTTAGCACCTACAACAATTGCCGTGTAGTAGGTGTTCAATAACTATTTGTAAAATAAATGAATGTATGTGAAAAAGGAAATTACATGACACTTTAGAAACATCAAAGGTAAAAATCATTTGAGTAACTTTACGTTTCAAATGTAATTACCAATAATAGATCACAATATTATTCCAGCAATCACACAAAGTGTTAGAACTCATATATTCAAAATTTGAATATACTGACAGTAATGTTTCCATAAACCAGGAACAGTGTCTACTCCTTCAGGTTTTGGAACTCATTTCAGTAAGACCAAAGTGCACTGTAAGGATTGGTAGTACATATGTATAGTAGTTCAAGTCCTTATTAAATTTCACAGATAAAAGATACCACTCATGATGGAAGGCGAAGGGGAGTCAGCATTTGCAGAGATCATGTGATGAGAGAGGAAGCAAGAGAGAAAGGGGGGGCGAGGAAGGGAAGGTGCCAGGTTCTTTTTTAACAATCAGCTAATAGGGATCTAACAGAGTGAGAACTCCCCCTTCCCTTATCCCTCCATAAGATTAGGGCATTAATCTAATCATGAGGGATCCACCCCCATGACCCAAACAATTTCCATTAGGCCCCACCTCCAACATTGGGGATCAAATTTCAACATGAGATTTGAAGAGGTCAAATGTCCAAATTATAGGAGATACCTAATTTTGGGCTATTTTAAGAGAGGTTAGAGAAACTGGAGGAATCAGAGGAACCCCCCAAATTATGAAAGCTTTGGTTATTAAAAAAGCATAAAGGACAAAATTTATTAAAGAGTAATCATTAGGCTGGGCACGGTAGCTCACGCCTGTAAACCCAACACTTTGGGAGGCCAAGGCGTGAGGATCGCTTGCAACCAGGAGTTCAAGATCAGCCTGGGCAACATAGTAAGACCCAATCCCCCTGAAAATTTAAAAAAATTAGCTGAGCATGGTGTCACATGCCTCTAGTCCCAGCTACTCAGGAGGTTGAGGTGGGAGGATCACCTGAGCACAGGAGTTTAAGGCTGCAGTGAGCTATGGTTGTGCCACGGGACTCCAGCATGTCTCAAGGGAAAAAAAAGGATTATCCTTGACTATATGGATATTATGCAAAAGGCACTGACAAATTTTCTCCATTACCTAAAACAAAATTTAAATGGAACATCAAGACATTAAGCTGCCTACTTTCAGGATGAATAAATACTAGAACAGGTTGACATAGGAGTTTGCGGACTCTTCTTGGTATTTGGCCAGAGAACAACTTATCTTTTCTGGCTAGTTTGAGTTCAGTGCTATTCAAATTTGGGCAATAGTTAAACGATCTTTTGACACCCTCTTCAATTCCAGGAGAAAATGGCTTCTGTGTTAAAGACCCTAATGCTAAGCTGTTGGTCTGAACCTCTTTATATAGATTTTATTAGTCTTGCAAAAAGAGCTAGTATGTTAGTATATCTCATGGAGCAATTTATTTTTGTTATAGAATACACTTTGGAAAGTAGGGTTTGAAATTTAAAAATTGTTTTACTTTTTGCTTTTGTTTTTTTTTTTTTTAAAGATTATTCCAGTATACGAAACTAGGTGATTCTTCCAGGTTATGGAAAGCACTTCCTTTGAAGCTTCAGCAACCAGCTTTTGAAAATGCATGCTTGAAAGCTCAGGAAGGAATGAGAGAAGTGGTAATTTGAGTAATGCATATTTGCTGTTATCATATGCTTGCTATTAAGATGCTATATATTACTTTGCCAAATTTGGCATAAGACAGCTTGTATCCAATAGTTTATAATATAAAGCTAGTCTAAAACAACTCGATGAATTGAATGAAATTGCGTTATTTATACATCAGAATAGGTCAAATCATCATAATTTCTTTTGGTTCAACTTAATATATAGCATTTTTGGGGGGACAATTAAATTTTAACTGAGTTTTTATGGGTGTTTAAATGGCTTCTTTTTTTATTTTAAAAATTGTGTAAGATCTGATTAAAAGCTAAGTAAGGGAACAAGTGACAATAGGAAGAAATAGATTGAAAAAGACATTCTAATACAAGGTCATATTATCATGATATTTTTTAGTGAAACATGATTTTCATATTTCTTCCTAGAATATTTTTTCTTAAAATGGTAAAACTTATCTTAGTGTTCAAGTTTATTCATTTATTTATGCCCTAATTTGTCTCTAAAAAGTATTTGAAGTGGTTAATAAGATGACTATCAAATCTATAATAGCAGGAAACTGAAAAGGACAGTTGTTTGAAAGAATATGAATTTAGAAAAGGATTTCAATAGATTGGAAGGATGAGTGTAAATATAAAATTTAATAGAGGTAATATATGTTATACCTTTCAAATCAGCCTGTCATCTGTCAAAAGGGAAAATACTGACTTGACAGCAACTCATCTAGAAAAAGACCTGAGAGGTTTTTACATCTTGAGACCACACAGTATGAATCAGCATTGTGATAAAGTTATCAAAAAAGCAAATTCTATCTTATATATATTTCGGTATAGAAACATATAGAAACAAACCAACATAGCTGGTTTGTCATGAACAAAAGTGATAAAATAACATGGATCTTCTATACTTTTTAAAGGACAGCTAGAATGTTTGGTTTGGTTCTGAGTAAAAGATTTTTAACCAGAATGTTAGACAGTATATAGGTCCGTGTCTTATAAGGAATAGGTGAAGGAATTGACTTACTGGAAAGCTCATAACTGTTTTCAAATACACCAATGATTGTCATTTACTAAAGGAATTAAGTCCTTACTTTTTTTTATACCAAAAGATAGAACTAGGATCAATGATTCGCAGGTTTTGCAAATGTGAAGAGAAACTTCTATCAAATATAGCTAGTTAAAAGATATAGATATCTGTTGGGATGTTACAATTGATATTTAAACTAGATGCATGTATCATTCTATCTAATCATATGATTTTATTGTTCCTTTTGATAATATATGATAACATTTTTTAAAGTATAAAGAGCTATATGTTAAAGTATCTTAATGATAAAAAATATCTGTGATGTTATCCTTGGTAGTTGAAGAGGAGCTTTTAATCTCTTGCACTCTCTTTTTGCGATTTCTTTCTTTTTTCTATAAGGTACTTTATACCTCACTGCAGTGGTTTCCCTTTGGCAATTCTTTCTGTAGGATCTTATGTAGAGCAGTTTTCCAACTCTAAAAAACTTATATTTTCTCAAAATTGCTACTCTTAGCTCCATATCTGTAGGTTTTAGAACTGTTTACAGGCTGCTTAGATGTTGTCATGAAGTTTATTGATTTTAGCCTGATTGGTTAACTTGTAATGTTTAAGTATTTTCATTACATTATTGTTTTAAATATTCCTTTTAAGTCCCACAGTGCTGAGAACCCTGAACTTTTGGATGAGATTTATAATAGAAAATCTGTTTTACTGATGTTGATAGCTGTGATTTTACACTGTAGCCCTATCTGTGAAAAACCTGCTTTGTTTGCCCTATGCAAATCTGTGAAAGAGAATGGACTAGAACCTCACCTTGTGAAAAAGGTATATGTGGATGAATAGTTTTTATTATAATCTTCCTTGTGTAACTTTTTTTTTTTAGTTATTATTATTATGGACCTAACAGTGTAGATAATCCCCATATTTGATTGTGTCTCTTTCTCACTGTTTCACCTGACTCAGCCT
>NW_012151951.1:7910274-7932288 GCF_000956105.1 Propithecus coquereli
TGATTTTTATAGGTAGGTGTATATATGATATGTGAAATATGTTTAATTTAAAATTAGATAATGTTTGGCAGTTCACCACACCACATACATGCACATACATGGGAGGCTACATACATAATATGAGAAGCTGGACAGCTTGTTTTAATGATAATGTGTTGAAGTGAATCACTGTACTTAGGGTCTGGTCCTAGCTGTGCCAATAACCAGCTATGTTGCTTTGGGCAGCCACAAAAACACTCTCTGTGCCTTGGTTTTTTAATCTGTAAAGTATGGGAGTTAAGATGAGATCTTTAAGATCCTTTTCAGCTTTAGTATTTGATAATCTTTTGGGGGGAAAAAATCAAAGATAAATTACTAGTGGCTGGTTATTTCTGCCTTTTTTGTTGCTTGACTGTAAGCTGTTTCGGCATTATTTCTGTTAGATGTAGAAGTTTAACGTAAAAGTTTATTTTGCTACCTCTAACTCTAGAGAAGAAAATTTTGAAAATGGAGGGGTTTGAAACAACTGAAGAGTAATGTCTAGGTATCAGGATGATTGGAAGGTATCTCATATTTGTTGAACATGCTCTGTGCTAGGCACTTTGCTAGGCATTTAACATAGTTATAATCACAGATGAATTTCAGGTGTTCATAATAGAGCTTTCTAATTATAAGAGTTACAGGTACATAGTTGCCTTTAAGAAGGGTATTCCTACAAAAGTAAATTTAATGATCCTTATACTTCATTCACCTTGGTAAGAACAATATAGTCATCCCTCCATATATGCACAGGATTAATTCTAGGATCTGATATCCCACCCCCCCACTCCTGTTTACCAAAATTGGTACATACTCAAGTCCCCAAGTTGACCCTGCAAGAACCCACATATAGAGAAAGTCAGCCTTCTGTATACTCGGGTTTCACATCCCATAAATACTGTTTCTCAATCTGCGTTTGACTGAAAAATATCCACATATGAGTGGACTTGCTTAAGTTGTTCACGGGTTAGCTTTATTAATGTTTGTTCTTTGAATTATAAAATTGCTTTCACATTCGTTTTATAATAATTTTGTATAAACTGATTATGCAGAAGAAATAAATATAAATTCAAATCCCTATTTTTTGATCACATAATTAGGGTAGCATATTCTAAGCTGTTTTTTTTAGTGTGACTGTTTAGAATTTACTATTTCTCCATTTATAAACTTAGAGTAAGAATGCTTAATGATCTAGATAAAAATGATTCTATAATGCTGACTATATTAAACCATTCTACTTTTTAAAGACTTATATTATAAAATTTTATTTTTAAAAATTATATATAACTTATATTTCAAATTTTTATATTTTTAGATCTTGCTATAAAGTTTTGATTCCACATCTGGTGATTAGAAGTCATTTTGATGAGGTGAAGTCTATTGCAAATCAGATTCAAGAGGATTGGAAAAGTCTTCTAACAGACTGCTTTCCAAAGATTCTTGTAAATATTCTTCCTTATTTTGCCTATGAGTATACAGGAGACAGTGGAATGGCACAGCAAAGAGAGACTGCTACCAAGGTCTATGATATGCTCAAAAGTGAAAACTTACTGGGAAAACAGGTATGGCTTCAACTTTTACCTACTTTTTAATCCCCTAATTGATCTGAGATGTAAGCTTTAAATTTTAAGGCTATTTATTCTTATTTATACAATTAAATTTAGCTTGTGGTAATCACTGTCTAGCATAGCCAACCCGTGAATTTTTTTGATTATGTGATGTTCTTTCCCTTTGATTGGTATTTAAATAAGTGGAAATGTTTTTAATCAGAAGTAACAGGCCGGACACGGTGGCTCACGCCTGTAATCCTAGCTCTCTGGGAGGCCGAGGCAGGTGGATTGTTTGACCTCAGGAGTTCGAAACCAGCCTGAGCAAGAGCGAGACCCCGTCTCTACTAAAAATAGAAAGAAATTAATTGGACAACTAAAAATACATAGAAAAAATTAGCCGGACATGGTGGCACATGCCTGTAGTCCCAGCTACTCGGGAGGCGGAGAGCCCAGGAGTTTGAGGTTGCTGTGAGCTAGGCTGACGCCACGGCACTCTAGCCCGGGCAACACAGGGAGACTGTCTCAAAAAAAAATAAAAGAAAATATTTTGCTCATTTTAAAAAATTGGATTGTTTTAATCCAATTTTTATATTCCGAATATAAATATGCAATCTAGCCCGGGCAACACAGTGAGACTCTGTCTCAAAAAAAAAAAAAAAAAGTAACAAAAGAAAATACTTTTGAATAATTTTATTGCTTCTGTCTTTTTAAAATTTATTTTAATTGCGAGTAATACATGAATGCAAGCTGGATGTGTGTTTTTTTTGAGACAGAGTCTCGCTTTGTCATCTGGGCTAGAGTGCCATGGCATCAGCCCACCTCACAGCTACCTCAAACTCCTTAAGCAATTCTCCTGCCTCAGCCTCCCGGGTAGCTGGGATTATAGGCACACACTACCATGTGCTTACCTGGCTAATTTTTCTATTTTTAGTAGAGATGGGGTCTCACTCTCGCTCAGGCTGGTCTTGACCTCAAGTGATCCTCCCGCCTCGGCCTCCCAGGGTGTTAGGATTACAGGTGTGAGCCACGGTGCCTGGCCCAAGCTGGTTGTTAAATTCAAATAACACTGAACAGTGTATAGGAAATCTTCACTCCCTCTGCATTCTCACCAAGCTTTCCATTTTTCAAGGAAAAGTGCCATCCCAAGTTCCCATACCCTGCTCTTTCTTTTATCATGACACTTATTACCTTCTAACATATGATATAATTTACTTTTGAATTATATTGACTGTTTATCAGTCTTCTCCACTATAAGTGCTGTGAAGCTAGGATTTTTGTCTTTTTTTGAGGATGTATATCCAACCACCTGGTATATTTTGGGTACTCATTAAGTAATTGTTAAAAGAAGGAGTCAAGTACAGATCTAACAAACTTTGTTTGCTTTATAATAATTTGTATACATCCAAACTTATTTGCAGCAACTTACATTGAAACACATATAATTTTTTTTAATGTAAAAAAGGTTCGTTCACTCCAAATTTAACTGTGTATTTATTTATTTTGGATGTAAGGGCCGATTAACCAAACTAGTTTAATATTAGAATTACAATTGGATAAACTTAAAGACATTATTTTTAGTTTTCTAGTTATCTATATTGAACCAAGAAGTGGAACATCAAGTCCCTCAGTTGCTTAGGTAGAACCAGTCAGATCTGGTTGTAAGTCTGTAGTCTGGAGGCTAATAATTTCTTAGCACCTTGATTAAAGACATGAGTTAAGTTTTTGCTAGTTTCAGTTTCATTTAGCATTAAGTTTTAGTTATAACTTAATTTTTTGTTTCTCTAATATATACTTTCTCTGAATCAAACTTCTAGATTCATTTTTTCTGTGTGTAAGTATTAGTACAACTATTGTCAGTCTTTGAGTCTTCTAAAACTATCAGTTGTTGAATACCTAAAATATTTACAGTTTATAAGTTTGTTTAGCTATACCTACACATTTGAACCATTTATGTATACCTTAGCTAGATGTTACAAATCAGGGTTATTACATATGAAACTAGTGAAGTCAGTTATATTATATGCAAGGGAACTCATTAATTTTTCCTGTGATATTAATGAAATTTGGCCAGTTTTTCCTCACGTATTCCAGATAGACTTTGGAATGAGGCTGAATTTTAAAAGGGCTGAAACCAGATAGCAGAGTGGCGCAGCAGAAGCGTGCTAGGCCCATAAAAGGGCTGAGACCTTGGAGATTATGACATGGACAACTGATGAATAAGCCTGAGGAAAAAGCTAGGATCTTTACATTAGATTTCTTTCTTGTCACCTTCTAAAATGTTTTTTATTAGGAAGTGTATTTTTGAACTTGCTTATGCATCAAGTAAATTAGCCATTTGCCTTTTAGTTTAGAACACTGTGATTCCTTATTTGGAGAGTTAATAAATCCACCTTTAAGACTTCACAGTTCTCATTCATTCAGCTGAGGTATAACATAGAAAGCTCATTCTTCATATTTAGAGAATTTATTCCCTTTATGAAGCTACCTGTCTGTAGTGGGAAGCAGATTGATGAAAAGTCTGCTTCTCTTGGGGAGGACTTTAGCTTACTGTTGATGAAATGGGATGTGGGTAGCAGCTAGCCTCAGAATTTGGGATGTCACTTGAGTAGAAGTCTGGGAAGGAGTCATGCAGGAAACAACGATGGGATTATTGCCAGTCACTGGGGATTCTTACTAGTAAAGTTCTATAAGTGAGACACAGTTCCCAAATAAGTCAAGTGTAAAATGTAAATTGAGGAGCAGTATAGATCAGGGGGGAATTTGGTTGGCAGGAGAATTGCTAAACTTGAAGTCTCAGTCAAAATGATTTTTTAAAATTAAAGAGTTTGATTAAGGGCGCCTTATTTAGTATGATTTCCCTACATTTCCTCTCAGTCTGTAGGTCAGCATAGAAGAAAAAGGTAGAATTATATATCTGGAGATTTTAGATTTTTGGTCATCCATTTTCTTTTATAGACCCTGAATAATTTTGGAAATAGGCAATAACATAAGCCCTTTGAACTGTCTTAAAGGTCACAGATATAAAAATATTAAATATATTTTAATTTTGTATCCTTGCAGATTGATCATTTATTCATTAGTAATTTACCGGAGATTGTGGTGGAGTTATTGATGACATTACATGAACCAGCAAATTCTGGTGCCAGCCAAAGCACTGACTTCTGTGACTTTTCAGGGTATGCACATTTTAAACTTAGAGAATTAGCTGCAACTTCACAAGTCCCTAAGGAAGTTTACTGGTTGACACCTTCAAATATCTGTTTCAGTTGTTAGACATGTACTCTTTTTTAAGTTTGTTCCTTTAAAAATAGCCACATTTGAATTAAGTTAACTACCTATCTTCTTTTACTATGGCCTGCCCAAATCAATTACTCTTTCTAGTTGACCACTTTGTTGGCAAACCCAATAATCTTTTTCTTCTCAATCTTTCTATAATATTTGAGCATTATGCCATCTGTTATCTCCTGAAATTTTTTTCTCCCTGCATGTTATGCCTCGTTCTCTTCTCCTTATTATCTATGAATTGCTTTTATAGATCACCTTTTCTTTATCATGCTCCTTAGCTATACAATTTAATTTGCATGTCAAAACCCCTTGGTTGTATATGAATGTTAGAGTATTTTATTTTCCCAGCTTGATTGTAAGCTACTTGAAAATACCCTTTACTTTTTTTAATATGCTCTACTGTGCTAGACATATAAAATAGTGATAATATCTAACAGAGTACTTTCACATATAATTTCATTCTCTGTAAATAATGTTGATTGCCATGTCTAAAATACTACTGATTTTAAAGTACTAGCATAGAGTTTTAATTCAGACCTGAAGTGACATAATACTAAGGCTCATTTGTGGAGCTGCCAATAACTTTGTAAAAGATTAATTAAGCAAATCATTTAGGAGTGTTCAAATCATAGAGGGTGAAAGGCGTTTAGATATCCTGGCTGATATGGACTGTGATATGTCATTTGTGATATTGTTAAAAGTATAGTTTTCCAGTAGAAAAATAGTTTAAAATTTGGGCATTATTATCATCTAAATTTTCACGTTGGAAGTTCACTGGTCTATCAACAAAACCTATTTTTTCTTGATAATTTTGTTCTGAAAATGATGACTGCATTTTTTCATATCACTCTTCTAGGGATTTGGATCCTGCTCCTAATCCACCTCATTTTCCATCACATGTAATTAAAGCAACATTTGCCTATATCAGCAATTGTCATAAAACCAAGCTCAAAAGCATTCTAGAAATTCTTTCCAAAAGCCCCGTAAGTATACATGGCTAGTATAATAATGGAAGAGGGAATTCCTTCCTTTTCAGCTAGAAAATCTGTTTAAGTACTACATCTTTAAGAGGGAAAGTAAACAAATGAAAAATTTATCTAAATCATTTAAAAAGAAAAACACTCATTTATAAATTTATGCCTTGGTATTTTACTTGTCAGTATTAATTGATATATGTTATATATGAGGCCAGAATTTCATGACACTTTAGTCGTATATTAGCTCAGGGAATGTATTTACTTTTTCATAAGAACACACTATTGATTATAGTTTACTATCGAAAAACTAAAAAAATTGGTAATAGCCTTTTTACGTTCACGATAGTAATTTAAAAAAAAATTTTTGTTGCTTTTGGTTTTGAAATAATTATAGATTCACAGAAAGTTATAAAAGAAAAAAAAGAAGCAAAGAGACATGGAGGGCCCATCTGCCTTTCACTGAGCTTCAGCCGTGGTAATATCTTGCATAACCAGAGTACAATATCAAAACCAGGAAATTGTACATTGGTACAATCTGGAGAGCTAAGACAGTAATTTTCTTAATGAAGCATTTTGCATTTTATATCAAACAAATCTAAATTCTGCTATTTATTTTAAATATAAAATGAATTTATTATAGCTGAGAATATATAATTAGGCAAGTTTTTACTAAATGTATGTTTATTTTCTAGGATTCCTATCAGAAAATTCTTCTAGCCATTTGTGAGCAAGCGGCCGAGACAAATAATGTTTATAAAAAGCACAGAATTCTTAAAATATATCACCTATTTGTTAGTTTATTACTGAAAGATTTAAAAAGTGGCTTAGGAGGAGCTTGGGCCTTTGTTCTTCGAGATGTTATTTATACTTTGATTCACTATATCAACAAAAGGTAAATAATATGTTTGGATCAATATATAAGCAGTCTTTCTACCGTTTCTTTTAATTGGAAATTTATATGCTTCTAAGAGGTAAACTCCAGAGTATTGCTTTCTGAATTTTGCTTTTTAATATGTCTATTATATCTACCTGTTAGTTTTTTGAAATTGCACTTCTACTTCTCCAACTCTGGAAATCTTAAATAGAGCCGGGCATCGTGCCTCATGCTTGTAATACAGCAACTGGGAGGCTGAGGTGGGAGGATCGCTTGAGGCCAGGAGTTTGATACCAGCCTGGTCAGCATCTTAAGAACTAAGAATCTTCAGTACTTAGTACTAGGAATCTTCAGCTTTTAATACAGATGTTCTAGCTGTTGATACCCTCAAATAAATATGCTACTATAGAATAGGGGTTGTTCTCTGGTATTTTCCATTGATTTTAATGAAATTTCTATTATTTGTTAGGGCTTTTAAAATTGTGGTAAAATATATAACATAAAATTTTTCATTTTCACCATTAAATGTCCAATTTAGTGACATTAATTACCGTCACCCCATCTATTTCCAAGACTTTTCCATTACCTCTCTACTCATTAAGCAATAACTCCATATTCCTCTTTCCGTCCAGCCCCTGAGAGACTCTAATCTGCTTTCTGTTTCAGTGAATTTGCCTATTCTAGGTATTTCATATAAGTGGAAAATTGTACAATATTTGTACTTTTCCGTCAAGCTCATTTCACTTACCATAATGTCTTCAAGGTTTGTTTGTGTTGTAGCATGTGTCAGAACTTCATTTTTTTAATAGATGAATAATATTCCATTGTATATGCTTATCCAGTTATTAGTTAATGAACACTTGGGTTGTTTCTACCTTTTGGCTATCATGAATAATGCTGCATTGTCTATTGGCATACAAGTATCTGCTTGAGTCCCTATTTTCAATTCCTTTGGGTATATACCTAGGAAGGGCATTGGTAGGTCATATGGTAATTTTATATTTAACTTTTTGAGGAACTGTCAAACTATTTTCTACAGCAGCTACACCATTTTACATTTTATTTGCAGTGCATGAGGGTTCCAGCTTCTTCACCTACACCTCTTATTTTCTGTTTTATTTATTCTTGCCATTCTGGTAGATGTGAGGTGGTATCCCACTGTGGTTTTGATTTTGCATTTCTCTAATGACTAATGATATTTAACATTTTTTTTTTAAGAGATAAGTTCTTGCTCTTTAACCCAGGCACCAAGTACAGTGGCACGATCATAGTTCACTGGGCTCAAGTAATCTTCCTGCTTCAGCCTCCCAAGTAGCTGGGAATACAGGCACATGCCATCCCATTGACTAATTTTTTTATTTTTTGTAGAGACGTGGTTTCGCTATGTTGGTCTCAAACTCCTGGCCTCAAGTGATCCTCCTGCGTCAGCCTCCCAGAGTGCTGAGATTACAGTCATGAGCCACTGCACTGAACATCTTTTCATGCACTTATTGACCATTTCTGTAGCTTCTCTGGAGAAATGTCTGTTCAGGCTTTTTGCCCATTTTTAAAATTTGATTGTTTTTTGTAGTTGAGCTCTAGGGGTTCTTTATACATTCTCTATATTAAACTCTTATCAGATATGTGATTTGCAAATATTTTCTCTCATTCTGTAAAACTATCTTTTCACCTTACTGATAATATCCTTTGATGCCCAAGTTTTTAATTTTGATTAAGCCCAATTTATCTATTTTTTTCTTTCTCATTTTTTTGTATCATATATAAGTATCCATTGTCAAATCCAAGGTCATGAAGATTTATCATTATGTTTTAAGATTTTAGCTCTTATATTTAGATTATTGATCATTTTGAGTTAATTTTTCTATATAGTATGAGGCATAGGGGTCCACCTTCATTCTTTTGCATGTGGAAATCTAATTGTTCCAGCACCATTTGCTGAAGAGACTGTTCTTTCCACATGGAATGCACTTGGTACGCTTGTCAAAAATTAGTTGGTTATTGATCTATAGGTTTATTTCTGGACTCTCATTTTTATTCTATTGGACTGTATGTCTAGCCTTATGCCTGTACCACACTGTTTCTATTACCTGTAGCTTTATGGTAAGTTTCAAAATCACGAAATTCTCTAACTTCGTTTTTTTTTTTTTAAAGATTATTTTGGTCATATGGGGTCCGCTGCACTTCTATATGAATTTGAAGATCAACTTTCCGATTTTGGCAAAAATTTTAGAAATTTGTTGGAATTTTGATTGGGATTGCATTGAATCTGTAGGTTGAGTAGTGTTAACTTCTTAACAATATTGTCTTCCATCCCATGAACATGGGTTATCTCTCCATTTACTTGGATCTTCTTTAATTTCTTTCCATAGTGCTTTATAGTTTTCAGTTTACAAATCTTTCACATCCTTGGTTACATTTATTCCTAGGTATTCAATTCTTTTAGATACTATTGTAAATAGGATTGGTTTCTCAATTTCCTTTTTGGATTGTCATTTCTGTTGCATAGAAACAACTGATTTTTGTGTATTGATCTTGTTACCTGCAACTTAATTGAATTCATATATTCTAGTAGCTTTCTTTTGAATTCTTTGAGAGTTTCTGTGTGTATGTATAGGGTCAGGTGAATAGAGATAATTTTACTTCTTCCATTCCAATTTTGATGCGTTCTTTCCTTTTTCTTATCTTATTGCTCTGGCTAGAACTTCAGTACAATGTTGAATAGCAGTGGTCAGAGTGGGCATCCTTTATCTTGCTCCTGATGTTAGGGGAAAGCTTTCAGTCTTTTACCATTAACTATGATGCTTCCTGTGGGTTTTCCACAAATTCCCTTCATCATGTTGAGGAAGCGCTCTCCCATTCCTATTTTCCTTTTTTCTTTTTTTTAGCAATAAATTATTTTTATTTTATTTTATTTATTTATTTTTTATTTCAGGGTATTATGAGGGTACAAACATTATGGTTACACTTTATGTCTTTGCTTCACCCAAGCCAGGGTTAGAGGCATGCCCTTCCCCCCTACAATGCTCCATTCCTATTTTTCTAAGTGTTTTTATCATGAAAGGATGTTGGGTTTTGTCAAATGTGTTTTCTGTGTCTCTTGAGATAATGTAGTTTTTTTCCTTCATTTTATTAATGTGGTATATTACATGGATCGGTTTTCTTATATTAAAACACTCTTGCATTCCTGGAATAAATCCCACTTGATCGTAGTGTATAATCCTTTTAATATACTGTTGGATTCAGTTTGCTAGTATTTTGTTGAGGTGTTTTGCATCTTTATTCATAAGGGGTATTGGATATTGTAATTTTTTTGTGGTGTCTCTATCTCTCTTTGGTATCAGGGAAATGCTGGCCTTATAGAATAAGTTAGGAAGTGTTCCCTCCAATTATAATTTTGGAAGAGTTTGGGAAGGATCGGTATTAATTCATCTTTAAATGTTTGTTGGAATTCACAAGAGAAGGCTTCTGGTCCAGATTTTCTGTTGGGATGTTCTTCTTTACTGATTGCGTATCTTGATACAGGTCTGTTCAGATTTTGTTTCTTCTTGAGTCAGTTTTTGTAAATTGTGTGTTTCTAGGAATTTGTTTATTACATCTAGGTTATCTAATTTGTTAGATACAATTGTTCATTTTATTATAATCATTTTTATTTCCGTCTTCTCTCTTTTTTTGGTTCGTTGATCCTTTCTAACATTTTTCTAGTCTCTGTTTTATTTATCTCCACTCTAATCTTCATTATCTCCTTCCTTCCGCCAGCTTTGGGTTTAGTTTACCCTTTTTTCTAATTCCTTAAGATGTAAAGTTAGGTTATTGAATTGAGATATTTCTTTTTTGCGAGGGAGATGTCAAATGATCCTTTATTGAAATATTTTTCTTTGTACTTGTTAACTAGCTGGGCATTCCACTGCACCACTGTTGATGTCATCTATGATGGCATGAGGATGGTGGCCATCAACATTGCAGCCCACAGACTGGGCAGTCCCCAGGATCTATTTAATGGTTTCAGAGAGTTCTCTGGCTAAAGATCGGTGCCACATCTGTCTGACAGTGTTGACAATCTCATCAAAAGTGATGTTTCTGTTGTGTTTAATGTTTTTCTGTTTCTTTCTGTCTCCTGGTGGTTCCTTGAGGGCTTTGATGATCAGGGCAGAGGCAGAAGGTACCACTTCAATCGGACCTGTCTATTCTGAATAGTTAGTTTCACTGTAATCCTCAGACCCTTCCAGTCACCAGTTGCCTTGGTGATATCATCACCAACGTTTTTTTGGAGACACACCCAGGGGGCCAATTTTGGGAGCCAAGGCAGACATGGCACCGACTTCACCACTGGTGCACCTCAGGTACATGACTTTGATCATATTGGGGTCAAACTTAGGTGGCATGGTAGAGACAGCTGGTGTCGTATGAACCCAGATTTGGGACTGTGGAAGAAAGTTGCCTTGGCCTCCTCTGAGCTGAAAACTGAAAGTGAGATATCTCTTTTTTTAATGTAGGTTTTTACTGCTACGGGTTTCCCCCTCAGCACTGTCTTTGCTGTGTCTCATATGTTTTAGTATGTTGTGTTTTCATTTTTGTTCATCTTTAAGCTCTTTTATCATATTTAACATAGTTTGGTTTTTTTTTTGTTTTTTTTTGTTTTTTTTGAGACAGAGTTGCCACAGGTATAGTGCCGTGGTGTCGTTGTAGCTCACTGCAACCTCAAACTCCTGGGCTGAATCCTTTTGCCTTAGCCTCTTGAGTACCTGGGACTACAGGCACATGCCGCCACACCCAGCTCATTTTTCTATTTTTTGTAGAGACGGGGTCTTGCTCTTGCTCAGGCTGGTCTCAAATTCCTGAGCTCAAGCAATCCTTCTGCCCCAGCCTCCTGGAGTGCTAGGATTACAGGCATGAGCCACCATGCCGGGCCAAGATAGCTGTTTTGAAATTTTTCTATAGTAATTCCAATGTCTGAGCTTCCTCAGGAAATACTTCTGTCAATATATTTCGTTCTTTTGAATGGCGCATACTTTCCTGTTTCTTTGTATGCCTTGTGATTTTTTTGATGTTGAAAAGTGGACATTTCAATATTATGTGGTAATTGTGGAAATCAGGTTTTCCCCTTCTCAAGGGTCTGACCTGTTTTTTGATTGTTGAAGGCTGAGGTCCATTTGTTTCATGAATTTGACGAACTATTTTTTCAGAGTGTGTTTTTCTTGCCAGGTGTGGTCACTGAAGATGCTATGTCTTAGCCTTGTATTTAGGTAGTGTTTGACAGAAATTTCCTTGGATGCCAGGAGTATTGGGCTGAGGGGGCACGAGAGAGAGAAAATAAAACAATTACTAGTTTTGCAGATTGGCTCTGTGCTGGGACTCTTCCTTCAACAGTTAGCCATGTTTTCACTGAGACTTGGTATCAGCCCCAAGTAAAAGCTTAGGGTCTTCACTGGTCTTTTCTAAGCAAAAATCTTACCCTGGGGGTGTGTGTGGCTTTCTAAATTCCCCCTAAAGTGTGGGTGTTTTTGAATGCTCTAATTTCCTCAAGAAATTCTCTCCCCAGTTTTTCTTCCTAGGCTTTAGGTAATCTTTATGTTTTAACAGCAATCTTTTGCCCTACACACCTGCAGCATGTTGGCCAGCCTTAAAAAGTTTCAAGCAATGCCCACAGCTTTTTCATCTTAGGTGAGATTTGTTAAGCAAAATAGAGCCAAGCACCTTGCCTCAGTCCTTGGCTCCCAGACAGGTTAGAATAGACATACACAAAAGTTTTGTTTTTTTTTTTGAGACAGAGTCTCACTCTGTTGCCCTGGCTGAAGTGCTGTGGTGTCAGCCTAGCTCACAGCAACCTCAAACTCCTTAGCTCAAGCAATCCTCCTGCCTCAGCCTCCCAGAGTGCTAGGATTACAGGCATGAGCCACCATGCCCGGCCCACAAAAGTTTTTAAATAAGATCTTTGCTCCTTCAAGAACCACCATGAATCTGTATCCCGCATGGGGTGTATAGGCTGCTGATCTGTGATTGTTGCGAGGCAAGGGAGGGTGCAGGCAAAGACAAGTAAAATCACCACAAAGCTTTCCTGCAGTTTTCCAGTTGCCTTTTTGTTGATTCAGCATTTTCTTGATTGCTGCAAACCTTTGACTGTTTTAAAGAGTCTTAAGATAGTTGGTTCTGACAATTTTGCTTGTTTTTCAGTGTTTCTATTTAGGGATGGGAGGTTAGACCTATCTATTCTGCATTTTCCTGATGTCGCTTCTTTTTGGCTTAGAAACCATTAAAATATTAGATAGGAAAGTGACTTCTATGTCAAGCCATATCAGAATTAGAGATGTTGAATAAAATGACTTTTGAATGAATTTATTTCAAAGTATAGTTTCTTAGAAACCTATTTTTTTCTCCTTATATTAGGCCTTCTCGTTTCATGGATGTGTCATTACGTAGCTTCTCCCTTTGTTGTGACCTATTAAGTCGGGTTTGCCAGACAGCAGTGACTTACTGTAAGGATGCTTTAGAAAATCATCTTCATGTTATTGTTGGTACACTTATACCCCTTGTGGGTGATCAGATGGAGGTTCAGGAACAGGTAATTTCCCAAATCATCTTCAAAATGGCATTTGAAATATATGGCTAAAGTATTATTATAAAGAGCTGAGTGTTTTATGTTTACTTGGTATAATTGATAATTTTAGTGAAAAGATTATATGTTACTATAATTGGTAATTTTAGTGAAAGTATTTTTTGAAAAGTGGCTGAAAAACATTCTTAATGAATTAATCTTTGTAATCAATGAATTACAGAGCACTTGATAATTTTGATCATAACCTGGTAGTTTTGTCTGTTATTTACACTAAAGTATAAAGTAGTCAAAACTAGGAATAGCAATTCACACCATTGTGATGGTGTGTGAGATATTACTTATATAAAATATTTTCTTAATAGTGGCTTTTTTTTTAACCTCAATACTCACCTCACATATTTGTTGAATTATTTGAAAGTACAGAAATTAAAAGCTAGGTATTTTAGAATTAGAACATTTTATCTGAACTAGGATAGTAGAGTTTTTATCATTTATTACAGTAGGTTTTGGTTCTTTAAAATATAATTGTTTCTCCCCTTTTAATTTTTTCTTTTAAATTATATTTAGGTATTGGACTTGTTGAAATACTTAGTGATAGATAACAAGGATAATGAAAACCTCTATATCACGATTAAACTTTTAGATCCTTTTCCTGACCATGTTGTTTTTAAGGATTTACGTGTTACTCAACAGAAAATCAAATATAGTAGAGGACCCTTTTCACTCTTGGAGGTAATAAAAATTTGATCATTTAACTATTTTGTATTACAGAGTGCAGATAGTACTTTTTAAAAACCTCTAATGCTATAGCAGTGAAAACTGGATCTCTATTGTGGTAAAAAAATACATAACATGAGATCTACCCTCTTGACAAATAAAGTAATGAATCTTAATGTAGCTGCTTGCATTGAAGTGTAAATATCAAAGGTTCCTGATAAAGATCTGAATTTAAATATTCAAGGATTATGGTATAAAATATTTTAAATTTTTATGTACATAAGATCTTATGGTCCACTAATATCTCAAAATTACTATCTGGTCCTTTCAGGGTCAATTTAATGTTTGCATTAGAGACAATATTTAACTTTTTAGAGAATATCTCAAGAATATCTCAAAATCTTTTAAAATTAGAAAATCTAATCAAAATTACATTGAGGTATGTTTTTCCATACAAATTTTATTATAGTTTAAAATCTTAGCCTATATTTGACTCTATATCATATGAAAACATTTAAATACATTAAGATGAGAAACTAGAGTTATACTATTAAATAGAAACTTAAGCTTTTCCCTCCAATTGAGTATGCTATAACATCTTGAAATCTGTGTTGTTATGGGAGAGTCTATTACAATTTAAAGGATTAAAACGTTGTAGGGTTTGAAGTGGAAGAAGTGATTTATTTCTACCTTGTTTGGTAGTGATAGCAATGTGAGTCAGTGTCTGTAAAAGGCACTCACTAATTTTTTTCTTTTATTAAGTTTTATTTCACAGACTTAATCAATACATGTTAAAAGCAAGTTACATTTTAACTAATTTTCTCTTTTAGGAAATTAACCATTTTCTCTCAGTAAGTGTTTATGATGCGCTTCCATTGACAAGGCTTGAAGGATTGAAGGATCTTCGAAGACAGCTGGAACAACATAAAGATGAGATGATGGATCTTATGAGAGCATCTCAGGGTACTAATTTTAATGACATGGGTTTCTTTCCTTCGTTCCTTCCTTCATCCCTCCTCCCTTCCTCCTTCCCCTTCTTCCTTCCCCTTTTTCCTTCCTTCCTTCCTTCCTTCCTTCCTTTTTCCTTTCCTCTCCTCTCCTCTCCTCCCCTCCCTTCCGCTCCCCTCCCCTCCCCTCCTTTGCCTTTTTTTTTTTTTTTTGTAGGAGTTGGGGTCTTGCTCTGTCATCCACGCTGGAGTACAGTCGTGCGATCTTAACTCACTGCAGCCTCAAATTCTTTGGCTTAGGTGATCCCTCTGCCTCAGCTTCGGGAATAGCTGGGATATAGACAACAAGGGTTATTTCTACCTGTTTTGCTTTGAAAGAATCTTTTATAAAATCTTGCCCTTGGTTTGGTTACCACAGACTTAATTCAGACTCTCATCATTTAGTTCAACTCCTCATTTCTTATCTAACTGTAAAACTGATCCTAACTGGTCTCCTCACCTTGAATTATTCCAATTTTATTCATCCTTCGCCAGAATGATTTCTCTAAACCCAAATATGATGTTTCTCTAAAAATTTTTAACAACTTTCAGCACCTAAGAAAAATTCTAATTCCTTAGAGCCAGGCATACAAAGTAGTCATTTTTGCCTTCTACTCCAACTTACTGAATAAAAGAAAAGTATCTTATTAATATTTTAAGCCTTTTAGACGTGTAGTTTATGTGTGTTGTGTGTATGCGTAAGTACACATATATTTATGTTTCTAGCTTATTTTTTACTTATGAAAACACAATTAAAATTTTATGTTAATTTTATCTGAGTTTACATTATTACAGTATGGCACATGGAGAAAACTTTCTGCTTATGTTTTGATTTTCATCTTCTTGTGCTAATTAATTTCATATCTCTATTGTATTGTTTTTATCCTAAAGACTTTTTAAAAGTTAATTTTAGTTTTTCCTATCTGAGCATAGAGTTTCTCGTATATCTGTTATGAAATATATAAAATACGAACACTAATATCTTTTGTTTTTGTGTGATTGAGTATTTATTGGCTAGACCTGCCTTGTACAATATAGCCACTGGCCATTTGTGGCTATTTAAATGAATTAAATAAAATTTGAAGTTCAATTTTTTCGCCATACTACTAACACATGTCAATGTCTCAGTAGTAGGCCAGGCATGGTGGCTCATGCCTGTAATCCCAGTGCTTTGGGAGGCTGAGGCAGGAGGATCACTTGAGACCTGGAGTTCAAGGTCAGCTTGGGCAACATAGCAAGACCACATCTCTACAAAAAATTAAAACATTAGCCAGTGTGGTGACATGTACCTATAGTCCTAGCTACTTGGGAGGCTGAGGCAGGAGGATCATTTGAGCCCAAGAGTTAGAGGTTACCATGAGCTGTGATCATGCCACTGCACTTCATCCTGGGTGACAGAGCAAGACCCTGTTTCAAAAAAAAAGTTCTTAGTAGTATAGGTGACTAGTGGCTGTCATTGGATGGTGTAGATTATAGACATTTCCATCATTGTAGAAAGTTTTACTGGACAGTGCTGATCTAGACTCTAAATGCTAAATGTTAAAAAGCCAAGCAGGCTCCCAAGGTCCCTTCTAGCTTTAGTGTTGAATGATTCTTGTGTTTTTAATTGTGCTTTAATTGTACTAAGGTATTGACTTCTCTGCAAAATTTGCTCAAGACATTTTTCTTTGTCTGCTAAATATTGCTAATCACTTCCAGATGGTTCTGTTTCATAAGGAAGTTCAAATTCATTTCCTACATATTTTTTGAACTGCTCATGAGTTAAAACCTTTTTTATAAAAGTTTTCTAGTCAGATAATTTAACATATATGTATATTTTAAACAAAAGTGTTACTTCCATGCTAATTTAATTTTTTTGAAATTATTCCTAGATAACCCACAAGATGGTATTATGGTGAAGCTGGTTGTCAATTTGTTGCAGTTATCCAAGATGGCAATAAACCACACTGGTGAAAGAGAAGTTTTAGGTAAACTGGAGTCATGCGCTGCATGGTGATGTTTGGTCAACGACAGGCCACGTATATGATAGTGGTTTATAAGATTATAATACTGTATTTTTACTTTGCCTTTTCTATGTTTAGATACACAGATTCTTACCACTGTATTACAGTCGCCTCCAGTATTCAGTACAGTAACATGCTGCAGAGGTTTGTAGCCTAGGAGCAATAAGTTATATCATGTAGCCTAGGTGTATAATAGGCCTTATCATCTAGATTTGTGTAAGCATACTCTATCATGTTCACACAATGAGAAAATTGTCTAACGACACATTCTCAGAATGTATCTCCATCATTAAGCAACACATGACTATATTTGGCTGAATGAATGTGAGTTTTATGTTTGAGTGTCATTTTTATAATATCATCAAATAATTAAAATTTGTCATTCGGGATATTGGGGAAATACGAGATGGTAGCTAAGTTATATTTCTGTTCAATTCAAATGCCCCTAAGCAATCTCCCTTTTATATTTTTCTTCTTAAATATTGATATAAAATGAAAAGTTAGTGATTTACACATGTACATAACTTAATTTGAAAATGTTTAATATTTAGGAAAGTCAGAAATACCTATTTTTAGAGTTAAGTTGCAAATATATTGACTTCTGGTATATTTTATAAGTATATTATAACTGATACTTAATGTCTTTTGTTATATAACAGACTTAAGAATGAAGATTTGGAGAGCTAGATTAAACTCAGATATTAACAAAGCATTCAAGTCCTTTCCTACTGCCATTTGGGAGGCAACTTAATGTAAAATAAATGGCCAACATCATGTATAGTATAGGTGTTTAGATTTGGTGATCATGGGATGGAAAAATCGCATGATTAAAATTAACTTGAAGCTGTCATGACAACATTGTCTCAGGTAGAAAAATGGGAGGAATAAGTGGTGCTTCACAGATGCTACTGCCTTTCAGCAGTCTTTCTTAACTTCTTGGTGGGAGCCTAGTATCTAGGATACTTTCTTTTTATAGATTTTTTTATTGAAATATATCTTACATGTAAAAAATTATACAGATCATAAGTGTCTAGCTGGAAGAATCTTCTCAGAGTACACTTGTGCATCTAGCACCCAGACTAAGGAATAACTTCGCTAGAATTCTGGAAGTTTCCTTTGACCAAGGAATTTACCCCTTTATAGTAGCACTGCTTCTAGGTACAAACCTAATTTGCTACAGGAGCCTCCTGTGTAGCTTTCCTGTATAGCATAAAGTCATAGTGGGTTGAATCCATAGCTAACGTCATACTCAGTGATGAAATTTGAAAACTTTCCCCTAAGATCAAGAATGAGACAAGGTTGCCCACTTTGACCACTGCCGTTCAACATTTTATACTAAAAGTTATAGCCAGAGCTATTAGACAATAAAAAGAAATTAAAAGCATGAAAATTAGAAAGGAAGTAAAACTATCTCAGGTCACAGATGACGTGATCCTATATGTGGAAAATCCCAGAGAATATACATGAAAGCTACTATAGAGCTAATAAATTCATCAAAGTTGCAGGGTACAAGATCAACACAAAAATCATTGTGTTTTTATGTACTAGCAATGTACAATCAGAAAGGAAAATTGGGAAAACAATTCTATTTACAATAGCCCTTCAAAGAAATAAATACTTGGGAATAAATTTAAGCAAAGAAGTGAAAGACTTATATACATTCTGTTGTTAGAAGTGAGTCACTAAGTGTACAGCCCACACTTAAGGGAAGGGAAATCAGTCTCCAACTTTTGAAGGGAGGATTTTCAAATAATTTGTGGGCATATTTTAATAAATACCACCATAACTTGGAAAGAGCGTAAGGAGTCCTCTGGGATGCTGAAAACACTCTATCTTCATCTGGTTAGGGATAACAGAGGTGGAAAAAAATGTGTGTGTGTATACATTTTCACTGAATTGTGTGTTTAAATTTATGGAATTTAGGCCAGGCATGATGGGTAATGCCTGTATTTCCAGCACTTTGGGAGGCAAAGGCAGGAGGATTGCTTGAGGCCAGGAGTTTGAGGCCAGCCTAGGCAACATAGTGAGACCCCTGTCTTTACAAAAAAAAAAAATTTTAGCCCAGCGTGGTGGTGCATGCCTGTAGTCCCAGCTACTCAGAGGACTGAGACAGACAGATCACTTGAGCCTAGGAATGTGAGGCTGTAGTGAGTTATGATTGTTGCATTGCACTCCAACCTCGGAGACAGAGCAAGACTCAGTCTCTAAAAAAAAAATATATAAGTAAATAAATAAGATTTATGGAATTTATGTCTGTGATAGCTCAAAAAAATTTTAATAGATTTAAGATTGATACTCTCCTACAGTGGCCATGTTTATGCTTTCATCCTATTTAATACCTACAATTTGTTACTAGTTAATCTATCTCATAGATATAATTCCATAGGGGAAACTATCTATTACCCATATGGATGATATGTAAAGGAAAGGATAAAGTATTTTGTAGTTTATTAACTCATTATCTTTGAAAACACACTTAAATCTTGAAGTCTAACAAAACAGCATTATGTTTTTGAAATTAGAAAATATCTGTTTTATGTATGATCTTATACCTATGACTCTACTGAATTAGAATTTCTGTATGTAGAGGCTGTTGGAAGCTGCTTGGGAGAAGTGGGTCCTATGGATTTTTCTACCATAGCTATACAGCATAGTAAAGATACATCTTATACCAAGGCCGTTGAGTTATTTGAAAATAAAGAACTTCAGTGGACCTTCATAATGCTTACCTACCTGAATAACACACTGGTAGAAGATTGGTGAGTATTTATTGCTACCTTATATCTGATCGTACTTACTTAATCTGAGAATGATACTTCACATAAATTAATTATTTCCAATGACTAAAACTTTGTCCTGTAAGTTCACATACATTTTTTAATATCAAGTATTTTTATGAAAATTCTTGTATTTTTTATTAAGTCATATAATCATTGACCCTCCTATGTACCAGGCACTTGATACATACCAGGTCCCTATTAAATTCTAGTGAGAGTTGACTGGACAAATAAAGAATAAATAAGAAGAATACCAGGCGGTTCTGCACAGAAAATTAAGATAGAGAAATAAAGTGTGATGTTTCAGGCACTTGTCAAAATCAGAAATGCCACTCTCCTCTAAGCTAGGCTTTATTTTGGTCCTTTCAAAACAAGCCATAGAGCAGAAGTTTCGTAACCCCAAAAGTCTTAAGCTGATCTGACAGGGTTTTCTATTGCTCATTTATTTTCTGCAAAACAGAATTGCAACAGATATTACCAAAATTTCAGCTTGCTGGTTGTGAGATTACTTTTGTGTGTGCGTGAACATGCACTCTCTCTCCCTCCCCGCCATTTATTTATTTATTTGCCAATCAACTGATACATTTAAGCACCCCATCATTTTTGGGGGGGTAGATGCAAATGGTTTTTCCCACAACCAGGCCTCTTTCTAAGGTAAATATGTGTTTTGATTTCCTTTCCCTCTACCCGCCTTTCTCCTTCTCTTGGATAATAAATGATTTGCAGCAATGTTTACCTGCCATGTTTCCATTATTGATTTAATACACCTGTATGTTTCTCTCTTGGGTTGTTTGTGTTACATTAAATAGGCTGGCATGGTTTCTTTCCCAACATTTTATCACAAAAATTTTCAAACATACAGCAAAGTTGAAAGCGTTTTATGGTATACACCCATATATTCACCATACAGATTCTGCTGTTAACATTTTACTACTATTCTTGCTTTATCGTGTCTAGCCATCCATGTATCCATGTATTAATCTATCTCATTTTAAAAATCTATTTCAAAGTATATCTGGCACAGGTTTTGAAGAGAGTTCCACAGAAGATTTGCAAGCATTAAATGTTTCATTTGTTACATAGCAATTTTAAATTATTTTTTCTGAAATAGATGCACAGGGATATTAGTGTGACTTAAACTTGAGAATAATAGGGAACAAGTACAAATTTTTTCTTTCTGTAAGAGGAAAAAAAAATTATTAGGTGTTTAAGGGGCTTCAGCATATAAAGGAGGTATTGACCAAAGAATTCCCAGAATAGCTGGTCAGGGAAGGCTTCTTTGAGATAGTGTCTTCTCAGCTGACCTGAGTGGTCAGGCATCAGCTGTAAGATGATTAGGGGTGAAGCATTCCATATAGGAAATAGCTAGAGTGGAGATAAGTTTGGTGTTTGAGGGATAGAAAGAAGCCTGGTGCAGAGAAAGATAGTAGGAGATAAAATTGGAAAGGTAAGACTAATTCTCATTAAGAAATTTTAATTTTATTTGAAGTATATAAGGAAGCCATGGAGTTTTAAGCAGAGTTGTGTGATGCAGCTTACATTTTTACTCTGGTTTTTATATAGCAAATGGATTTCAAAAGGGCAAAACTGTAAACAAGAAGATCGATTATGAAACTATTGCAGTAATCCAGAAGAGAAATTATGGTGACTTGGATTAGGGTGGCAGTAATGGAGACGAGAGACCTGGATGGAACCAGGATGTGTTTTTTAAAATAGAGCCAGCAGGACTCTATGTTAATAGAGGACTTGCTAATGAGTTGGATATGGTGGAATGAATTTGAATCTAGGTTTAGGGCTTATGCTTCTGTGTCTTAAACCTAGAAACCTAAAAGGAATTAAGCCTTTCTTTGATCACTCATCATCATTACAGTATCAGGGTTTATGACATTTTTTGTTAGCTGTCATATTTTCAGTACTCTTGTATTACAGCCTTCCTATTTTGAATTTTTTGTAAAAGAGAAGGACCTTCAGTTTTTTAGTAGAGGTTTTAGATGCCTTACCTAATGATTCTCTATAATAGATTCTGGTCAGAATAAGTGTGTATTTACTGTTTGTTTAAAATTGTTTTTGACAATAATTTTATCATTTGGGGTAAAATGCCATTCTACTCTACCCCAAATTGTTTGTAGCTCTCAGAGAAAATATTTTTTAAGGTGAATTAGTATTCTATCACTTGCATTACTCATGTTTATTAGGTTGTGTTATTATCAAGTATTTATTTTTATGAATCCTTTTAATTTATAGTAGTCACAATGTAAACTTTATTATATTAAA
>NW_012151951.1:7932458-7944688 GCF_000956105.1 Propithecus coquereli
GTTGCTTAACATTTATCAAGATTGATAACTGATGTACTTTATAGGCATTTCAATTGTATGTGTTTTTTCAGTGTCAAAGTTCGATCAGCTGCTGTTACCTGTTTGAAAAACATTTTAGCCACAAAGACTGGACATAGTTTCTGGGAGATTTATAAGATGAAAACGGATCCCATGCTCACCTATCTACAGCCTTTTAGAACATCAAGAAAAAAGGTCTCTTAAGTAGTAAATGTTTATTGAATGCCTACTTTATCTAGAATAGTTCTATTTGCTGTGGGTTATGAATATCAAATTGATTAAAATAGTATTGTACTGGGGGGGCAAGGGCAACATACGTAACCTAAACATCTGTACCCCCATAATATGCTGAAATAAAACAAAAAAATAGTATTGTACTAACATTTAACCTTTCCTAGAAAAAATTTAAACTCGAGAGCAGGGGATTTGTTATTTTTTATTTATTATGACAGTGTGGAAAAGCTGAGATAAGTAACCTAGAGAAGTGATGGTTGATTTGCAGGGGCTGGTAGGGGAAATTCTTAGTGATAGGCCTTTTTTTTTCAGGAGTTGAAAACTCTTACTTTGCTCTCATGAAAGCCATTGAGTTTAGTTTGTAGGTATTGTGTTCAACAAACAAGTGTTTATTTCCATAGCATGTTAACATATCACAACCCCCTAGTGAAATATAAGATGACCTGTAGATTTCTCTCTTTTTCCAGGACTCTATAAAGGATATTTAAGAACTCTTGCTCCTCCCTCAGTCTAAGCATTCCTCTTTAATATTTTCACTTCATGAAGTGAGAAATATACAGTTGAGTTTTCACCAATTTAATTTCAGGATAGATACCCATCTGTGAAGTAGTACTTTCAGTGTATCATAAATATAATTTTGGTCTTAATAAAATTACCAGTAATATAAACTATTAATGAAACTATTACTTTATAGGTAATATAACCTATAAAGCACTATAATTTTTTTGTTTCTTTTTTATTTCAAAATATTAATTAAGGGGTACAAGTATTTTTATTACATGAATATCTTATATAATGCTTAAATAAGGGCTTTTGGTGTGCCCCTCACCAAAATAGTGTTCATTGTACCCAGTAGTTAAGTTTTTATCCCACACCCACCTCTCCACCTTCTCCCCTCCTTGGTTTCTCGTGTCCTTTATATCACTGTGTGCTCGTGTACCCATCAATTAGCTCACACTTATTGGTGAGAACATGTGGTATTTGGTTTTCCATTCCTGAGTTACTTCACTTAGGATAATGGTCTCCAGTTCCCTCCATGTTGCTGCAAATGAAATTATTTCATTCCTTTTTATGGCTGAGTAATACTCCATGGTATGTATATGTATGTGTGTGTGTGTGTATGTGTGTGTGTGTATACACACACACACATTTTCTTAATCCACTTATGAATTTAAGGGCACTTAGGTTTATTCCACATCTTTTTTTCTTTTTGAAATAGGGTCTCACTCTATTGCTCAGGCTAGGGTGCAGTGGCATCATCATAGCTTGCTGCAGCCTCCAACTTCTGGTCTCAAGTGATCCTCCTGCCTTGGCCTCCAAGGTACTAGGATTACAAGGCATGAGCCACTGTGCCTGGTCAGCACTATAATTTTAACATATAAAAATCTCATTTCATTTTGAAATCAAGTTTGTGTGGTAGATTTAGACTGGTTTTATACATGAGAAAGATGAGGCAGAGCTTGTGATTTGTATGATATACCCCTAGTGAGTGACAGAGCTGAGAGTAGAACCCAACTTTCCTGCTGCCGAAAGCAGTGATTTTATTTTTACAATACCACTCTGCCTCTCATATAAAAATAAATATGTTTTAATTTTAAAAGGTAACCATTGCTTCCACATTTAGTTTTAACTTTATTTAGTTTTATTTGGAAACATTCGCTTGTGCCTAGGTATTCATTTTGTACAAGAACGGTAAAATGATTTTCTAATTCTCTCATTTTCATTTTCTAATCCCTTTCTAGTTTTTAGAAGTACCCAGATTTGATAATGAAAACCCTTTAGAAGGCCTGGATGATACAAATCTGTGGATTCCTCAAAGTGAAAATCATGACGCTTGGATAAAGACACTGACTTGCGCTTTTTTAGACAGTGGAGGCACAAAAAGTGAAATTCTTCAACTATTAAAGCCAATGTGTGAGGTAAGAACATTAATTAGTCTGAAATCATTTTTTCTTTGCTTTTCCCATTCCTTTTGGCTACTGTATCCATGCTTATAATCTATACATCTAAAAAGTGCTGTGATACTGCACATGATCTTTATGTGCATCCACATATCATCCACATCCAGTTATTATAAATTTATTTAAGTGGGCATCTTTGTTTAGCCATAAGTTAATGCAGTAGGTTTAAGCTTTGGGATAACAAAATACTAGATGAGTTCTAAGACAGTGGTCCCCAACCTTTTTGGCAACAGGGACCAGTTTTAATGGAAGACAGTTTTTCCATGGACTGGTACCGGTCTACAGCCCGGGGGTTGGGGATTGCAGTTCTAAGGGTTGCCTTGAAAAATTTGTTACTAATGATAGTTAAAGTAAATACTGATGATCATAGATTATTTACATTAGCCAAAAGTTTTCTCTAACTTTGTTTACTGCTTCTGACAACGGCATAGTGATTTACTTTCCCTGATATGCTTTCTTGAATGAGAAAAAGGGGTAGGGCAGCAATTGGCATTGCTTTTTTATTTTTGAAGGTATTTTAATTCAATGAAGACTAAAAGTACGTACCAAATCAAACAAAACGTTTATACTCTTTTATCAAATGTGTAATCCAAAACCAGCACAAAGTTATCTAATTTTGTAGTGTTACCGAACATGATTCCACAGTTATGTGAAAACACAGTATCATTTTAGGTCAGGTATTTGCAAGTTACAAATAACTGGGAGGGAAGTATTGTGTTAGAGCACCCACATTGAAAAGAATTTAAAGAGCAGCCCTTATTTTCTACAGAAAAAGTAGTGACAGTAAATAAGTCATAACATTCTCTGTAATATTATACTGCACTCATACCAATTCACCAGAGCGGTACCCTGGACATACACACAGCTTATTTTTCATTACAGAACAAAGCTAAGATTTTTATAAAGTTTTCACTTAGAGCCAGAAGGTAAAATATTCCAAATATAAATATATACACTCCCCAATTCCTAATACCTTAAATTCTCTAGCTCTACAACTGGCTTTTTGCCTTATCTTTAGTTTAAAAAGGAAAAAGTATGCAGTTAGTAATCTACAGTCCATTTTGTGTGTAGAATAGGATGAATGTGATGGATATGGAGTATAACCATTCATCCATTTGATGAATATGGAGTATGGTGAATGGCAAAAATAAAGTTGAATACTGTTTTGATATACCACTTTTCTGCGCTTTGGACTATACCACAAATAATTACCCAAATTTTATACCCCAAAATTGGTGTTTTTAAAAAGCGAACATTTTTAATGTGAGTACCATAGCTCTTCACTGAGTGAAAATGCATAAAAATCAGATTTTTAGCTTTTCTCTTAAACTTTTGATACCTATTCCTGCTATTATCAAATCAGAAAACTGCTTCTGTTATTAATAACACTTTTCAACTCTGAAATTTTATTTAAAGTAGTAACAGAATAATTTCATTTGTAAGCAATATCATATTTCACTCTACTAATGGCCTAGACTGGAAACGAATAATTATAGTGTAATTAACATATATGTTTGGTATTGATACACTAACCTATTATGATTTTTTTTAAGCATTTCCTGGTACACATACTTTTTGTTTTTCAGTGGTACATTGAGTTTATGGCAGATTAATCTATCATCTCTTAAAAGTTTGTTATGTCAGCAACAGGAAATTAAAATTTTAAGTAAAATGTATTGTTTTTACTCAAACTATTGAGTGGGTATATTTGTATATTCTAGGTGAAAGCTGACTTTTGTCAGACTGTGCTTCCATACTTGATACATGATATTTTACTCCAAGACACAGATGAATTGTGGAGAAATCTGCTTTCTAAACATGTTCAGGGATTTTTCACCAGCTGTTTTAGACACTCCTCACAAACAAGCCGATCCACAACCCCTGCAAATTTGGATTCAGGTATTCTCTTAAATTTCTAATGAATTCTAACATTTATACTGTTAACTTCTCAGTTCTAGAGAAAGGTAGATTTAAGTTTGAATCCCATCAGAAACACTTCATTAGCTTAATTCAATAATTGATAACCTCAAAATTTGTTTCCTTATCTATAGAATGGAGATAAAAATTGTAACAAGGTTTCAATGAAACAATGTATGTAAATAACGTAGGATAGGTAGTTAATGTATAGTATTACCTGTATAAATTTTCGCCATTAACAGTACATTACCGGCCAGGCGCAGTGGCTCACGCCTGTAATCCTACCACTCTGGGAGGCTGAGGCAGTCGATTGAGCTCAGAAATTCAAGACCAGCCTGAGCAAGAGCGAGACCCCGTTTCTACTAAAAATAGAAAGAAATTACTTGGACAGCTAAAAATATAAAGAAAAAATTAGCTGGGCATGGTGGCACATGCCTGTAGTCCCAGCTACTCAGAAGGCTGAGGCAGAGGAATTCCTTGAGCCCAGGAGTTTGAGGTTGCTGTGAGTTAGGCTGACGCCACGGCACTCTAGCCTGGGCAACAAAGTGAGACTCTGTCTCAAAAAAAAAAAACAAAAAAAAACAGTACATTATGTAACTGAGCATTCAGTATGTGTTAGGCACTGGGCTTGCACTAGCAATATGAATATGAACAAGGCACACCCTACATTCTAGCAATGGAAAAAAGACATAGACAAAACACATAATCAAATATTGATATGTTTGATAGAATTTTCATATTTTCAGAGCTCTGGCCAACTCATTTAGAAAGCAACCTTTGTATTACAAAATCATGCCTATGTGTTGTAGAAAATACAGAAAGATTGCACAAATTTTTAAAAATTAATTTACCCATAATCCTGTGATCTAAGATTTGTTATGATCACAGTTAATATTTGGTATATATTCTTCTAGTTTTTTAAAACAAAAATTTAGTTGTATTTTTTCTTATAACCTACTCTCCTTCTGGTAATATATGATATTTCCCATGCTAAAAGCATAATAGCAAAAGAAATTCTACCACGGATTGGGTACATATAATACATATATGCATAATTGAGAGCTCATTATGAGTCAATTTTTCAAACCTAAATTTTAAAAAAGGATACAAAATTCACAGATCTCTACTGTTAACTAAATCATATATTATTAATGTATTTTATATGCAAACATAAAACGAGGTACAAATTCATATATTGTATATCAAGACCAATACAATTCTAATAAAAATACTGATTTAATATGATGTTTTGCTGCAACTAAATTGTTCCTCCCAATCTAACTATGGTTTCAATCACTTCAGAAGGTTGTGATTACTCAATTCTTCCAATTGTTTGTTCTGTTTTTTTTACTACTGCAGCCTTTATTTGACATGATTCTAATGTGATTTAGACTTCACTGTGCTATGCTTTATCTTTTATGTGCTTTTTCTTTTGACTTACAGCAATTACAAATATACTACTTGCAATAATATAGAAACATATACATGGATGCCCATTCTGTGGTCCTACTAGATTATCAGATGATCATCTAAATGATCCAGAATATGCTTGTATGAATTTTCTTTAGGCCATTGAAATAAACATCCTAAAATAAAAATTCTCATAGAGATATTGCAAACTACCCAAAATATATTTCTTATCTTTAATTGGGGAAATAGAGTTATAAGTGATTGACAATTAATAGTAAGCATTTAAAATTTAAGTATTATGTAGTTTATAGCACTATTAAAACAATTTTATTACATAATTAGCTTAATATTATCATTGCTTATGAGAATGTGATAATTTGTTATTATGAACATGGCCAAGACTTTTCTTTTCATGTTTAACATTTATACATATGTATTCATGCTACAACCATTCAAAGGTAAAATCATCCAGTTTTATTTATCTCTGTGTAGAGTGCCAATATTTTTATTACCTTAAGTCAAAATTTAACTTTACATATAAAATTCTGTTATTGAAAAGGAAAGTAAATGTAGATTTATATAAAATTTAAATGATATAGTATCCTTTCTGATGTCTCACGCCTTCGTTTGAATGTCTCATGTGCATCTCAAACTTAATTGTCCAAAGTAAACTTACCATCTTCTTCATCCCTTTTCCTACCCTGCTTCTTTTAATGTGTACATCTTCAATGAATGATGCTCAGTTGCCCAAGCTTAGAAACCTCTCTTACATAACTGATTACCAAATGCTTCCAGTTCTGTTATAAATCACTTAGTCTATCTTTTTCTCTCTGTCTTTACTGCTTTCTAGTTCTGTTGTTCAGCACAGTTGAAATTCTTTCATTAAATTCTCCAAGTTCTTTCTTGCTTCCAGCCATCTCAGATGTTGTACTATTGCCTGGTTTACTCTCCTTTTGACTAACAATTACTCTTCTTTCAGGTATCACTTTTTCTATGAAACTTTTCTTGTCCAGATGAGGTTCCCTCCTATATGCCTCTATAGCATTCTAAACTTTCCCTCTTATAGCACTTACCACACTGTGTTAACAGTTTCCCAGGCTAGCGAGTGAGTTCTTTGTAGTCAGAAATAGTCTCTCTTGTTTGTGTTTGTATACTGAGGACCTAGCACATGAAAGATCCTAGATAAATATTTATTAAATCAATGAATTAGTCCCCCTCAGAAATAACATATAAATTATAATGTAAATTCTCAATTTTATTAATCATAATAGCTTCTTTTAAAAGAGAAAGAAATGCCATTAAATTCCATTTACTCATTCAAATTTATTAAGAACCAATTTTGTGTTAGGTACTGCCCAGCAGAATCTTATTAATGTAGAGGGAAACAGACACATAAACAAGAAGGAAGAAAGTGAAAAAGCAAGAATGCTTGGAACTGAGAGGAGATATCTTTGTTTGTTTGTCAGAGTCAGAGCATGTTTTCCGATGCTGTTTGGATAAAAAATCACAAAGAACAATGCTTGCTGTTGTGGACTACATGAGAAGACAAAAGAGGTAATGTAATCAGTGTTCCTTCTTGAGTTTGGAGATCTAGAAGTGTAAGTGTTAACTGCTTGCTGAGTTTTAACATTATTTTAGGTGACGTTGCCGCAAAGTGCTGTTTAATTCGTGTGATGCTTATGTCTTCTTGTGATAATCCATATTCAGAGTGGCACTTTGGTTAAATCTGTCAGGAGCTCTCAGTTGTTGTCCCAGCTGAACCAGTAGCAGTGTTATATTTGCTAAATCATGCAGCCTTTTGGGCTTTAGTTTATTTCGTCTATATTAGTGGTGGGAAAGGAGCAAGTGATTTTCAGGGTTACTTTTGGTTGTGTTATCCCTCTTTTAACTTTTCTCTTTGCTTCTAGTTCTTAGAAGTAAATAGAGTTGTGTAAACATCTCTTTTATGTATTTTTATTATAAGATATGTTTCTTCACTGTGTGCCATGGTCTCAAAATCCATGGTAATACTGTAATACTGTTATGATGATGTTTATTTTCTTGATTCTGGTAAATTGTTTCATATACAGTGTAGTATCTTTGTTTCTATTATTTCTCATGAGATATTTAAGAGTGTGTGCAAGAATTGCTTGCTGGAGGGCTGGTCTGACTGATCTGTACTGCTTGAAAATTGACCAGAACTCTGAAGAAATAGTATAGTGGGCCTATCATTTAAATAGGTAGGAACTGATGCCTCGTTAGTCTATTATATAGTGATGGTGGCAGTGGTTGGTAAAGAATGGAAGGAGAAGGTGAGAGAAAAATGGAAAAAATTTTAACCCAAATACATTCATATCTTGAAAAATTATTCCCTCTGTATCTCCTTTATACTAGTAGAAAAAGAAGTTTTATGCCCTTAAGTGTCTTTGTTTTTGGTTAGAAAGTTACTGATTTACTTTATTATTTTATACTAGATTCTTTTCTGAGAAAGCCCATAAGAAGCTTTAACTGTAGCTGGGAGCATCTATTTTCTTGGTGTTGGGAGGCAGTTTCACCTTTGAGTCTTCATTTCAGACTTATCATTGGGGTAAAATAGTATTGACATTGACAGGACTGGAAAAAGATAAAAATCCTTAATTTTCAGTTTTAATTCAGAATAAGACCTTAAAGAAGATTCCTTCAGTACCTCAGTTACTCTCTGAGGTATATGTTGTTCCAGGCTACAGTGGAGGAAACAGGAAACTGAGGCTTCAGAAGTTAAGTTGTCAAGGATCTAGTAATAGGTGATAAGTAATGTAATAGGTAACGTAGATAGATTTGAACCCAGCCGTATCCACCTTCAAAGCTAATGCTCTTAACCACTACCTTGTGACACCTCTATAATGTTAGTTTTAAAAAAGATAATATTTATGGTCCTTTTAATTCTAACCTACTATTATTACAGTAGAAGATTTTATTAAATAACTCAACATAGGTAATAAGGTAAGGAAAAAATGAACCACAGTAGGAAAGACATGTAATTGTACCTTAGAAGAAACAGAACATTTTTATTAAACTATTTTATATAGAGAGAGAGTGTGTGTGTGCGTGTGTGTGTGTGTTTAGCTATTCTGTGCATCCTATTCTTAGCCTGTGGTGCATGGATCTCTTGGTGGAGAGCACGTATGAACCCCAGATTTGTATGGCATGATGGTCTATAGTTTTCATCAGATTTTCTGAGGGGTTAGAGGGGGAAAAAACCCCAAAAGATTGAGAAATAGGACTCTTCAGCCATGTTATCTTATAATGTTTATAGCTATATATTGGGGAAATGTCATTTTTGGTTATTTGAATGTAATTTTCTGTTTGGTGGTTGCTCCCACTGTATTCTATAATACATCAGCATACTTTTCATTTGATATTGAAGTTAAAGAAATGGAATAACCTTATATTTAATTTTTCTTTAGACCTTCTTTAGGAACAGTTTTTGATGATGCTTTCTGGCTGGATTTGAATTATCTAGAGGTTGCCAAGGTAGCTCAGTCTTGTGCTGCTCACTTTACAGCATTACTCTATGCAGAAATCTATGCAGATAAGAAAAACATGGATGATCAAGAGAAAAGGTAATGGAATTTAGAATTTTTGGCTTTTAAAATTGGTGTTGAGATTGTTTCAATAAAGGTGTAAAGATTTATTTTGTCCCCTATTTCCTATTTAAAAGACATTTAGATAGAAATTTTCTGTTTTAAAGTGAAATGATAAATTTTAAAAGGAAGTAATTCTGCTTTGAAATAGGAATGTTTATTACTTATATATATTATAAAATTATGTAGATAGCAAGCTCCTGAAAGACAGACATTATACTTATTTTTCTCTGCGCTCCCCATAACAGCTAGCGTTGGGAACTTAATGTAATGATCAGTAAATACTTTTCAAGTGATTGAATGATTCTCTAGTTTCATTAAGATTTGGTTTGCCACTAATCCCTCAACTATTCAAGATCCATTTTATTTGTTGACTATAAAATAATGTGATTGATTTCTTTCTGTGACTAAATAAATATCATTTCTTCAGCTACCTGTATTTCTACCTAATTTAATTTGCTTTTCTCTGAGTGAGAACTCTCATAAGAGTCTAATAAATGTAGTCCTAGATCATGGTGAAAAACAGAAAAAAAATCAACCAAGAAAGTAGAAGAGTAAAAACTAGACTCTTTATTATCCCAGCTGCCCTCCTCAAATCTTTGTTCATTTGAAATAGCCTAGTGTTTATTTTTACATTTAGCCTCACTTTCCCACCATAAAATGAGTCATATGAAGAAATCGAAATAGCAAAGGTATATTATGTTGATATATTTATCATTCTCACTACTGGTAATTTTTACTTTAGATTGTCATTAAGTTAGAAGCAATGTGGTTTTTAGATTGTGGAAAACCATGAATCAGATTTCAGATCCTAGTCTAATTAGGAGATGTGGACCAATTTCTTAACTCTCTGGTTTGGTATTTAATTTCTGTTTTTCAATTGGAAACAGTTATAAATGTATAATATGTAGGAACTGTGCATAGTATGTAACTGGTATGTTCATGATCACTATAAACTTCTTATGAAGACAAAAGTGTGTTGTGCTTGAAGTATATAATGAGTAAGAAATTGATTACTGCCTATCTGAGAGTCTTTTAGTCAGGGTCTGCATACTTGTTAGTAGTTATTATAATCTGAATGTGCTTTAGTATCTTAGTTTCATAAAATAGTATTTCTTAATAATCAGGTGAATTATTAAGAGAATAACTTAACTATTTGATGAATATAAATAAAAGCACATTTAATTTGAAGGTAAGTGATCATACAGAATGTAGGAAGCTTGCAAAATTGCTTATTTCAAAGCAGATGTGCCTAGATTTTATGTTGGTTAACTTTAAGAAAAGGTGCCTGACAAATAGGGCTTGCTGTTTGCCTTGACTGTTTGTTTTGGGTTTTTTCCCCCACAGCTGTCTGATGGGAAAGGGAAAGCAAATAGAGAGATGAGATATATAGAGTTGGAGGAATGCTAGTTTTCTTCAGTGGCTCGTTAGGTGAGCTGAGGCTTTGTAAACTAAAATGGTCAAGAAAAATATATTTGTAAGAAAAATACAGATCAACAGTTTACCAACACTGTCAAGTCAAGGAAATGAATCACTTTCTTAAATTCAAGTTGTTTAATAGCAAAATCCCTCATACTGGATATTCCAGAATACATGTAAAGTTTTATTTGTTCACTTGTTCCTGAGAAAGTATCAGATTTCAATGTTAGTGTCCATAATTTTTTTTAGAAAGAAGTAAATTCAAAACAACTCCAAGCAGGATTTAGACAACACATGTTAGTTTACACCCTCAGTTGTCTTACTATTTCTAATACATAAGGCCATGTCTGACAAAGTCCTGGCAACTCTGTAGGTATTTGTTGCCTGGATGAATTGCAACCTTAGACTTAAAAAGTCATACCCGCTAATGATACTACCTTCCCCACTTTCCAGATTTCTCCTCTAGAAATTATTTTTTAATATAATATGCCAATAAGGAAAAGAATACATGTGATATGTGTACATGAAGGTTATAAAGCAAAATAAAATACTGTCAGCAGCATTCTTTCACTCAATGCTCTCTCCTCTCCCATCCTCCTGTGCTCCTATCAAGAAGTAAATATTTTTTGAGTTTTTTGTTTCTCATTTGTTTGGATGATTATTTTTGACATGTAACTAGGAACCCATAAATATGGTTTAGTTTTTTTCTATTTTTGAGCTTAATAAGAAATTACATGTATAATTTTCTGTACCTTGTTCTTTCATTCAGCATTTTTATATGCTTTATCTGTGCTATGTGTTGCTGTAGTTCATTTGTGACTGCATATAATGTACCATTGTGATAAGACACCACAATTTATTTACATATTCTCTTATCAATTACATATATCTTAAGTGTAGAATTACTGGGTTGTAGGGTATGCAAATTTTCCACCTTATATGATGGTGCCCAACTGTTTCTTAAAGTGGTTATACCAATTTGTATACTTATCAGAAATGTATAATTGGTAAGGAAGTGGATCAGGAGGAAGCCTTATATTTGAAGATCAGTAGAAAACCAAAGTACAACTATTTCTAGATTGGGGGAAAAAAGTAAAGAAGAAACTAGAATAAGTTTATAGGTAAATATTAGAGGCACTATCACTTATGATAGTATCTATTTTATATATTGGATTATAATTGTTATAGACACCATAGCTGTTATGATTTTAGACTTTAAGTTACTTATGTAACTCGATATCATGTGTGAATGCATGGTTTGAAGCTAAGGCCTTGGGAGTAGACCAATCTAAGTTCTAATCCTGAATGTAACTTATTTCATAATCTTAGTAATTTTTTTTTTTTTTTGGTCTGAGTTGAGGTCTTGTTCTGTCACCCAGGCTTGAGTGCGGTGGCATGATCATAGCTCACTGAAGCCTTGAACTCCTGGGATCAAGTGATTCTCAGCCTCAGCCTCCCAAGTAGCTGAGACTATAGGTGCATGTCACCATGCCCAACTAATTTTTCTATTTTTCATAGAGACGGGGATCTTGCTCTTGTTCAGGCTTGTCTCGAACTCCTGGCCTTAAGCAATCCTCCTGCCTCGGCCTCCCAAAGTGCTAGGATTATAGGTGCGAGCCACCACACTTGGCCCATCTGCTTTATATTTTTTTTTTTTTTTTTGAGACAG
>NW_012151951.1:7945363-7953951 GCF_000956105.1 Propithecus coquereli
TTGTTATAAAGACTGTACAGATGTCATTTGATTATAAAACTGAATTTACTTACTGAACTGAGCATCATATATATAAATTTATGGCCTGAAACCTAGGCCTTAGAGTCGACAGACTTGAGTTCTAATTCTGACTCTGCCACTTAATTATATAATGTTGTACAAATTACTTAACCTTTACAACATTGATTTCTTTCATCTGAAAAGTGGAAGTAAAACCACCTCTTAATATCTCACAAGAGTGAGTTTGTGCCATGTATTTTCTGCCATAGCACCCTGTTCATTTTTTTCATAGTACTTATAGTTTATAATTATACATTTATTTGTTTACTTGTTTATTATATGTCACAGAAGAAAAGCAGATTGCTCAAATTTATTAATATCAACTCTCAAATTGGCCCAGCATTCTTTTTTTTTTTTAATTTCAGAATTTTACAGGGGTATACACATTTTGGTTACATAATTTGCTTTTGTACAGTTTGAATCAAAGTTATAAGTGTGCCCTTCACCCAGTTAGTGTGCATTGTACCCGTTAGGTGTGAATTTGCCTATCCCCTCCTCCCCCCTTGCACCTACTTGATTTCCCTTGAGTTTTACTTCCATATATGCATGTAAGTGTTGATCAATTATTTCCAATTTAATATTGAGTACATGTGGTGTTTGTTGTTCCATTCTTACGATACTTCACTAAGAAGAATGGTCTCCAGTGCCATCCAGGTTGTTACAAAAGATGCTAGATCACTATTTTTTTTTTATGGCTGACCAGTGCTCCATGGTATACATATACCACATTTTATTAATCTACTCATGTGTTGATGGGCATTTGGGTTGTTTCCACATCTTTGCAATTGTGAATTGTGCTGCTAGAAACATTCAAGTGTAAGTGTCTTTTTTATAAAATGACTTTTTTCCTTTGGATAAATACCTAGTAGTGGGATTGCTGGATTAAGTGGTAGGTCTACTTTTAGTTCTTTGAGGTATCTCCATACTACTTTTCATAGGGGTTATACTAGTTTACAGACCCACCAGGAGTGAATAAATGTGCCTTTCTTTCCATATCCTTGCCAGCATCTGTTGTTTTGGGACTTTTTGAGATAAGCCATTCTCATTGGAGTTAGGTGATGTCTCATTGTGGTTTTGCATTTTCTTGATGATTGAGACGTTGAGCATTTTTTCATGTGTTTGTTGGCCACCAGTCTATCAGTTTTGAAGTTTCTGTTCAGGTCTTTCGCTGACTTTTTAATGGGTTTGTTGGTTTTTTTCTTACTGATTTGCTTGACTTCTTTGTAGATTCTGGTTACCAACCCTTTATCATATGTATAGCAGGCAAATATTTTCTTCCATTCTGTTTGTTCTGTTGATTATGTCCTTGGATGAATAACAGACTTAAACCTAAGGCACGAAACTGTAAGAATTCTAGAAGAAAATGTTGGAAAAACTCTTTTAGACATCGGCCTAGGCAAGGAATTTATGAAGACCCCAAAAGCAATCATAGCAACAACAAAAATAAATAAATGGGACCTGGTCAAATTATTAATAAAAAGCTTCTGCATGGCCCAGCAGTCTTACTGAATTTCATTGGTCAACTTATTCCTCTACAATGATAATTTCAACTCCACTTTTTAAGCCTCTGATCTTCTCTTCTCTGCCTTTCTTTCCGCATGCCTCTACCTTCTTGGAGAATGTAGGAGACATAGGTAGAAATCTCCCTGCATCCCACTGTCAAACATTAGAAATCTCCCTGCATTTGCTCTTTTCAGAACCTTCCCTCTTGTTTAAGTAGAGAAACAGTTTCTCCTTCTGTCTAAGACTAATCATTCTTCCTGTGCCTTATTTTTATCTGCTCTTTCTCAGAATTTTTTTTTTAATATGCTGTGCTCCCTCTGAACTATATTCTAAACATTTTAAAACCTCTCCTGTTAAAAACATTCCCCTTCTCACAAACACAAAATAATTTCCCTCTTCCCTATGTTCTCTTTTACGTATCACCCTCTTTCTTGCTGTCCTTAACAGCCAAACTTTGTGAAAGAGTTGTCTATATTTAATGTCTCCATTTCTTCTTCTTCCATTTATCCCACTAAAATAGCACTTGCTAATGTCTTCCATAAACTTCATGTTGCTAAGTCTGCTAGGTCACCTTTCATTCCTCTTTTTCCTTAACGTTTCATTAACGTTCAGTTGACCCCTTGCTTGAACTGTGTTCTGCTCACTTTTTTGACCCACTCTCCTGATTTTCCGCCTCTCCTTTTGGGCTTCTTCATCGTCCCCTTCTCCTCTGCTGAGTTTTTATAACATCTTCTGTGTACCAGACACTGTGCTAGGCCTAGGTATTGAACATTTCAGTTTTGAGGGCTTGATTTCGTGTTTCTGAATAGAAACATTTGAATTAGAATTATAGAATTATGCCAATATCGATGAATTTGTATTTAGAAAATATTTCTCAGAGCAAGTACCATAAAGACAATTAAATCGCTCTATCAGTTTCCTATGCAATTCAGTTTCTATTTTCATTTTATTTTACTGAGATTGTTTTAAACAGAATTCATCTTTCCTGTGTAAATTTTACAGCAGAGATCTGAGTAATCAAGCTACTTCTTTATTCATATGAAATTTTACCAATTCTAATACAGTTTTGAGTTTTCTTTCCAGGAAAAACTCATGACCTTTATTTTTACCAAATTGTTCAGTTTTCAAGAGTCAGACTTTGCAGAACTTCATTTTCGACTATACAGTTTTTGCTGTTGACAGGATTATTTTTGTTTTTATGATTATTTTTGCATGTAATACAAGCCTAGTTGATTGGTATTTATTTCTTATTTAATTCAAGAAATAGTGAGCAATTCTTCTCAGGTAGACTACAATCGTTTTGTTGTTTGGGACTAGTCTGCTGTTTTCCTGATTCAAATCTTTGGTATATACAGTTGACCTTTGAACAACACAGAGGTTAATGGTGCCAACCCCCTGTGCAGTCGAAAATCAGTATATAATTTTTTGCTCCCCCAGAACTTAATTACTAATAGCCTACTCTTGACCAGAAGCCTTACTGATAACATAAACAGACAAATAACACATATTTTGTGTATACTACACATATATGTAGTAGATACTGTATTCTTATAATAAAGTAAATCAGAGAAAAGAAAATGTTATTAAGAAAATCATAAGAGAAAATATATTTATAGTACTGGACCATCTTTATTGATACTATGAGTTTTCATAATCTATTTATAAAACGAATCATCTATCTAAAATGGTGGCAGCTGCAGACCTCAATCTACAGTATATATCAGGCATTTTTCTTGTAATATCATGACTTTTCTCTGCTTCTTAGGAGCATTTTCAGCATTACTGGTAGTACTTTGTATGGGTACCCTGGTGTTAATCAAGGCTTACAGTGTGGCAGTAAACATGATGAAAAATACGTGAAAAGCATGAAAAATCACTTTTTACCACAATATGCAATTTATTGGAGGGATGAACTGCTCACGCAGAGATGATTAACATCACACAGCATTTTAAGTGGATACTCATGATACTTGAACTCACCATAATAGCAAGGGAAGGTGGCTATGAAATCATTACAGTAATACAGTATGTACTATTGTTAATTTTATGAAGTTATGATTTAATACTGCATCTTTACATTTGTTTGTGTTTTTCTCAACTGCAAATGGTGTCATGTATGGTCTATAAAGTGTGTGTAACTTTTGATCGATTTTAACTTTTATAATAGATTTGCTTATATTTTGTGGTATGAAAATATAGACTAATATCTACGTATATTCTATGCATTTGTGAGATACCTTTTTCTTAATTTTGTCAATATTTCTAAGCCACATGGTTCGTCTGTGAGTTTTTCAAATTGTCACAAATCTCCAAAAAATTTTCCAATATATTTATTGAAAAAAAGGCATGCATAAGTGGACCTGTACAGTTTAAACTTGTGTTGCTTTAGGGTCAGCTATTTCAATATCACCATATTTTACTTTTATAGCATTTAGAGTTGGGAGTTTCATGTTGGTAATGATAAAATTTAAAATTTGCTAAATTCCTAAAGTGATTTTTTTCCCCCTCCAATTTTTGTTGTTTCCATATTTTCAGGATCTTCTCTTAGAAATCTACAGAAGTATAGGAGAGCCAGATAGCCTGTATGGCTGTGGTGGGGGGAAAATGTTACAACCCCTTACCAGGTAAATTGCATTTTTCTAGGTAATCATATAGTAATTCTGTTTATAAAGAAGTTATGTGCATGTAGAACCCAAAGGTACTTTTATCTTTTCTTGTAGACTACGAACATATGAACATGAAGCAATGTGGGGGAAAGCCCTAGTAACATATGACCTGGAGACAGCAATCTCTTCATCAACCCGCCAGGCAGGAATAATTCAGGTACATTGTTTTCCTGCTTTGGTAATGCCATCACTAGCGTAGTGCTGAGATTATTTCAGTTTGTCAGTGGAATATTTACACAGCCAGATAAACTCTAGAGATAAGACTGCAAGTTATCTGTTTTTCAGGCATTAAGCTAAAAATTCAGGGGTACACTGCAAAGTCAGACAGTTGACCTAAAAGATAATTTGTTGATCATAATTCTGTTAGTAAACAATAGAAGACATTTCTTGAATGTATGCAATGTGCCAGGTAGTGTACTTAGTGATTCACGTGGACGTGGAAAATCTCATGTAAATTATTTCTCACAGTTTACATTAGAGTTGGTTCCAGAAAATATCATTTCTATTACTGGTTACTCCTTAGCCATTCTTCCTTCAAATATTAGAGCCCTTTAAGCTCTATCTTTGTGGGTTTTTTTTGGAAACATACTAAACAATATTTTTGGATTCTAAGTGATTATGAACTAAAAATTTTTTAAAGTTAATTTTTATGTTTGCTGGGTTTTTTTTCTGTTTTTTTCTTTTGATATCTTTGATTACTTACTTCTCTTTTTTTAATAATTCCTGTTTAGGCCTTGCAGAATTTGGGACTCTGCCATATTCTTTCCATCTATTTAAAAGGATTAGATTATGAAAATAAAGAATGGTGTGCTGAACTACAGGAACTTCGTTACCAAGCAGCATGGAGGAATATGCAGTGGGACCAGTGCTTGCCTCTGTAAATCAACATATTCTTCCCCTTGTCTGCTGTGTTTCAGCCACACAGGCTTTCTCTGTGTGTTTTTTTGATCAGGCCAAGTGGTTCCTACATAAAGGGCTTAGATGTATCTTCTCCTTTTTCTTCAGTTACCCTGTGCATGGCTTCTTATTATTCAGACTCTAGTTTAATAGAGTCATATCTTCAAAGAGAACTTCTTGATGACTCATTCTAAAGCAGCCACCTAGTCATTCTATTTTTTTTTTTTTTTTTTTTTACCTGTTTTAATTCTCTGTATGTCCCTTGTTACTATCTGGTATTTTTTTTTTTTTTTTTTTTTTTTTTTTACCTGTTTTAATTCTCTGTATGTCCCTTGTTACTATCTGGTATTTTTTCTTACTTTTTGTCCATCTTCTCCAAATCAGAACATAAACTCCATGAGAGTGGGAGCTGATCTGACTTGTTCACTAGTGGATCTCTGGATTTAGAACCTGGTGCCTAGTGCCTGGCACGTAATGGGTGGTCATTGAATAGATAAATGGAAGTATAGCATATTTAGAACCAGGCAGAATATCTGAGAACTTTTCTTTTTTTCTGCTTGAAAAATTTAAGTGATAAATTCTTTGTATTTCTTACTAAAAATTCTAGAAATGTATTTTTTTAAAATAAATAAATCTTAATTTTAGTTTTAAAATGCCCTTTGGTGAAGTTGTTTATACATGTGTATCTTAGGATTCTCTGTTTTTAAATATATTTTTCTTTGATTTTTAAAATTATCTCATAGCAAAGAAATAGAAGGAACCAATTACCACGAATCATTGTACAATGCTCTGCAGTCCTTAAGAGACAGAGAATTCTCCACATTTTATGAAAGTCTCAAACATGCCAGGTATTATAAAAAGACAAAGTTACTGTATTTTACCATTTAATGTCATGGCTTCTTTTCTCAAAACTTGAGAAATAATTTCAGTGTAAGGATTTGCATTGATGAAGGGATAAAGACTTGGTGATTATAATCAGGTGTCTCCTTGTTATTCTCTGCCCTCCTCCAAAACACTTCTCTTTGGGATCCCAGGTCAGTTTTTTACTCTGAGCCTTTGAGAAAGTTTTGGTGATTCCCACCCTTTTGTTCAATTCCTGTACAAGTATCCTGAGAATTTTATCTGGTCTCCTTTAGTAGTTATATAGCATTTACCTCTCTTAGCATTAGTGTTACAATTTTTAAAACTGTAATAGATGGTTAATACTTACAGGTTTGTTTTGAGGCACAAATGAGATGAGACATGGAATAAGTACTTAACCCTAGTGTATAGCATGTTTTTTGCTTAACAGTAGTTAGTGATGTAATGAATCCTGTATTTATCACAGAAATAATATTTGCTACCATTTAATTATATACTAGCCACTGGCAGGCTCTCTCCATATGTATTCTCTAATTGTCAGAATAACTGTGGATGTGAAAAAACTTAGGCTTGGAGAAATACAGTAATATGTCCAAAGTTACACAGCTATAGTGGCAGAACTGGAATTTGGATCTAGGTCTCTAGATTCCAAGGTTTACAGTTGACCCTTGAACCTCTAGTTTAGTAATGCTGACTCCCTCCTCCCCACACAGTCGAAAATCTGAGTATAACTTTTCACTCCCCAAAAACTAAACTACTGATACCCTACTGTTGACCAGAACCTTACTGATAATGTAAACAGTTAACTAACACATATTTTGTATATGTATGAAATTCTGTATTCTTACAGTAAAGTAAGCTAGAGAAAAGAAAATGTTATTAAGAAAATTGTAAGGAAGATAAAATATACTTACTATTCATTAAATGGAAATGGGTCATTATAAAGGTCCCCATACTCACTGGCTTCATGTTGAATAGGCTGAAGAGGAGGAGGAAGAAGAGGGGTTGTCTTGCTGTCGCAGGGGTGGCAGAGGTGCAAGAAAATCCGAGTATAAGCGGACCATGTAGTTCAAACCTGTGTTGTTCAAGGGTCTACTGTATTTTGTTTCCACTGCTATTTTGTATTCACTGTTGCTTGTGAATATTAGTATTATATTATTAGACCAATAGCTAAGCCTATGATGAGAACTCTTTAACAGTAAATTTGAACGTTTATCTGCCTGAAAACCTTTTCTTAACTTTTCAAAGTATCTTTTATTTTTTGCTACTAGAGTAAAAGAAGTAGAAGAGTTGTGTAAGGGCAGCCTTGAGTCTGTGTATTCACTCTACCCCACGCTTAGCAGACTGCAGGCTATTGGAGAGCTGGAAAACATTGGGGAGCTTTTCTCAAGGTATGTGATGCATATGACTTTGTAATCCCAAAGTGCAGCTTTTCCATTACGAATAATGACTTTAAAAAATAAAAACTATATGGACACCGACTGTAGGTATGTTTCTTTCCTTTTATCACGATGTAAGTTGATTAGCCCTAGTGGACTACACTTTTATTAAAATAAGCATTTTCAAAAATATTCATTGTAAAAATTCAAATTTTAAAAATTCAGCTTACTTGTGCTTTCCTCTTTATAACTTTTCCCCTGTTCTACCCAGATAGAATTGTTTCCTCATGTTTTCGCCATAACATGTTATACTCCATTCTGCTTTAGCACTACATTGCATTACTGCAAAAGTTTGAGTTACTAAAAAATTTGAGACCTGCTCCATAGGGTTATTTAGGGAAGAATTAAAGTTTTGGTTCCTATGAATTTGTGTTACTGTTTACTTCTGTGTCAGGCAACTAAAAAAGCTTTCTTTTCTTAGTCATCACCTTGTCATCTTAGTCTCCCAGCATCATCTTTTTTATTTCTCTTAACACAGTAGTTCTGAAAGATTGGACAGCATTGCGTAGTTTAATTATTTGGAAAACATACTATTCACATAAACTAATTGTACAACATGCATTTTCTGTTCCTTTAATAAACAATGTTGGTAAATGAAACCTTTGCCAGATGCCAGCTTTTCCTTTACTAAACTGTGATTTCTTTGACAGCTGCAATTATGCATAGAGTGTCATCCTCAGTAGGTAATTAATGAGTTTACTTCATTTCCTTGCTAATATGTCCTCATTTACCACAAGGAGCGCTGAAGCAGGACTAGAGGTGTCCTTTAGTTCTTTATGATAGGTCTGATGAATATGTTCTCATTTCAGAAGATTATTTGTTTAGAAGGGCTGCTTTTTGTTATGTCAAAGAGTATTTTTAAGAAAAATTTTAAAAATGTTCATCATCTGTGTTCTATCTGCTGATGTCTTAGAGGTCTGACCACATAGCATTTGGTAGTTTTCTAAACTTTAATTCATATTTAGGACCATTTACAAGTTCTAGTCCTGTTACTATAAATGTTTTTTTGTATTATATCTTAAGTTTCAGAACCCACGTATTTTTTTTTTCATTTCTCTTGTTTACATGAACTCTGTGATTTGGTTTTCAGATCCATCACAGATAGACAGCTCTCTGAAATATATATGAAGTGGCGGAAACACTCCCAGCTTCTCAAGGACAG
>NW_012151951.1:7957756-7958373 GCF_000956105.1 Propithecus coquereli
TAAGAAAATATTAGAACAGCAGTATTTCATAAGTTTTTATTTAAAAATGTTAGATTTTAGTGATGACAACTAATATTAAAGTTAGGTTGACAAGATATATTAATAACTTGTAAGTCTATTTGAAGGTTGAAGGTAAAATGGTTCTCCTGGATGAAAAGAATAAGATTCATAATAGATACAGTCAATCTTTGCTATAGTACATACAAAATCCTATTACTTTTAGCCTATAGGGAAAAATAATTATTCCATTTTATTGTATATTGACTTCTCAGGAGTCAAGATCATAGTAGTACTCACATCCACATTTGTCCTCCCTGGATTCACTGGAATATAAGCAGTGGCAAGTATTCCAGTTGTGAATACAATTTAATTTAGGACCAAATATTGACTAACCAACAAGTCAATCTAGAATACTCATTGGAAAGACTTTCAGATAGGATAAGCAACAAAGAAAAAAAATATAGTTAGTGGAGTTTTATTAACAACCACGAGGTTATGTTAGTAAGAGCATTATCTTAGAATATTTGCTTAGATGTGAGAATATTTGAAATACATTGTTTCTTAATTTTGGTGTTTTTTTCTTTATGGTAGAGAGATGGAATGAAGATTCCATCATA
>NW_012151951.1:7958423-7960795 GCF_000956105.1 Propithecus coquereli
TTACTATAAATGTTTTTTTGTATTATATCTTAAGTTTCAGAACCCACGTATTTTTTTTTTGATTTCTCTTGTTTACATGAACTCTGTGATTTGGTTTTCAGATCCATCACAGATAGACAGCTCTCTGAAATATATATGAAGTGGCGGAAACACTCCCAGCTTCTCAAGGACAGTGATTTTAGTTTTCAGGAGCCTATCATGGCTCTACGCACAGTCATTTTGGAGCTCCTGATTGCAAAGGAAATGGAGGACTCCCAAAAAGAATGTTTTAAGGACATTCTCACCAAGCACCTTGTAGAATTATCTATACTGGCCCGAACTTTCAAGAACACTCAGGTAAAAATGATTTAAAACTATGCATCTCACCTCTTGACCGTTCCTTTTATTTTTCAGAAAACAGAAAGCATGAGTGAAAAATGTCACTGAGAAATAGAGATTGCTGTTATTAATAATATGTTGTAAGAATAATTGTTTAAGATTTCTCATTTTGGAATTAGACCTGAGTTTAAGCCTTGGGCAAGGTACTTTATTTTTTTCAACCTCAATTTCCTGGTTATAAAATGAGAAGATACCAAACTTACTATATTGATAACAGTTAAATGATTATATACACTGTCTACATATACACAGACTTACCACATGTGTACATATATATATATGTATGTGGAGAGAGAGAGAGAGAGAGAGAGAGAGAGAGAGAGAAGGAGAGACGGAGAGACACAATAGATGTGAGGTGATGGGATGGAAGATGGGCAGAAAGGCACTTAAGACAGTCCCTGACAAATAGTTAAATCTTCAATGAATGGTAGTTGCTGCTTTCATCATTATTATTATTAATGGTAGTAGTAGTAATAATAAAAGTATTTATTCCCATATGTCATTATCATTTCAGCTCCCTGAAAGGGCAATATTTCAAATTAAACAGTATAATTCAGCTAGTCATGGAGTCTCTGAGTGGCAACTGGAGGAAGCGCAAGTATTCTGGGCAAAAGAGGAGCAGAGTCTTGCCCTGAGTATTCTCAAGCAAATGATCAAGAAGTTGGATGTCAGCTATACAGAGGTTTATTTTTCTTAACTGGCTGAAACAGTGTTTTACTGTCATTAAAAAAAACATAACTATGTTTTAAAATATTTTTAATAATTATTTTAAAGCCTTGAAATTACTAATCCATGAGCAAGATGTTGTAAAAAGAAGTCTTTTAAAATTAATTTGTAAAAGAAGTTTTGAAACTATCTGTTTTTCCTGTTTGTAACAATTCAATCAGTCCATCTTGTAGTAGATTCATTTGATATATCCCAACGTTAAGCCTTTTAACTTTCTATAGAATTCAAGAAAGATAAATGGGAAATAAACATGAAATAGCCACTATAAATTTGAAATGGCAAGTGAAAAAATGGAAGAGGAAATGAATGACAGAACAAAAGTAGAAAAAAAAGCAAGTTGGGACAATTAGCTTGTCAATCCAAATGCTTTGAAAATATCACATCTAATATTCTATCTTATATTACCTATTAGGTATTGCAAATTTGTGTTGCTACTTCAGTTGTATCCCCAGTAGACAATGGATAGAGTAGAGGCATTTGTAAGAAACACGAGTGTTCAAAGGTTTGTCTGCTACGGTGTCCGTCAAACACCTACCCGCTTAGTGAATATCAACTTACTGTACTTTTGGATCTTGTATGCTTGTATGGCATCCTCCATTATTAGAGAAATCATCATTATACCAAAGCAGTTGTTGCCAGTATAATATGTTTAAATATTGCTTAACAGTATGAGTCCTGTCCTTTACTCACCCTCTTTGTACCTCAGTTTTCTAATCTTCAGATTGTGGGTAATATTAGTACTCATTTCATAGGATTCTTGTGGCTAGTAAATGAGTTAATAAACATAAAGCCATTAGAAAGTGCCTGGCATATATAAGTACTCAGTAAATGTGAGTTGCTCCAATAATGGTGGTAATAGAAAATGAGCATTTCATAGACTTACATACTTGGAATTATTAAAATAGTTGTATGGTGAAAGGAGATGAGGAAAAATATTTTTGACCACTTTTTTCTCTTACATGGAGGACAGTTTTGTATAGTCATAATAATGAATTACATTTTAAGATTTTGCTTTTCTTGTCCAGGATGATCCCACCCTAAAACTTATATACACAGAATGTCTGAGAATCTGTGGCAACTGGTTAGCAGAAACTTGCTTAGAAAATCCTACAGTCATTATGCAGACCTATCTAGAAAAGGTAAGATTTAGGAGCAACCCTTAAGATAGTTGTTTAACATGAATACACTTGATCTTTTAATTGAGACCAGATGTATTTCAAAAGCAAATAAAAGTATGGTATTATTTTCCATATATTATCACTGTTGTA
>NW_012151951.1:7963808-7965460 GCF_000956105.1 Propithecus coquereli
TAGATTAAAAAAAAAAAATCAGTTTAAAGGGTAAAAGTGCAATTTTTTAATACAGATATATTGTCTGGGCTTTTAATGTAACTATCATCCTTCACCCAAAAATAGATTTTTAAAAGGCATCTAAGTCATTGACTGTTAAGAGTATTGTACTTTTTGATGTATTTCATTCATAAGATGACTGTTTTATTTATATCTGAGGAATTATAGTGATCTCATTGTCTAGATTGTACATAAATTCTATTTTTCTCTTTGTTTTTGTAACTCTGAGAAGTTTAAGTGTTGGGTAGTTCCTTATGTAATGTTTTTCATTTGTTTTTTATTAATAGGATCGAATGGAGGCTGCAAACAAAATAATATGTACTATCAGAAGTAAGAGACCTCAGATGGTCAGAAGTATTGAGGCACTTTGTGATGCTTATATTATATTAGCAAACTTAGATGCCACTCAGTGGAAGACTGAGAGAAGTATGTGTCTGAAAGAATGAATGCTGCTTTCTTGCTATGTTATTCTCTGTAGAGATATAGTAATTATAGAGCCTAATAAGTAAATCTGCTTAAAATCACAAACAATGCTGTAATTATAAATACAAAGGTCCTGGTGGTTACAATTCACATATGCTCCAAAAATTTAATTTTTATCTGATAGTTTCAACATCCCCTAGTCTCTTTTTCACTTAATATCTTTTGGTGGAACTGATAATACATGACTACACTAAATTAATGGTTTGATTTCTTCTGGTAGTTTTCTGGAGCACACACTTGTTGCAGAGAATTGCAACAAGTCTATTAAAGAGGCAAGTCTATTAAAGTGACTGAAAAATTGAGAGTTTCTAGGGTCATAGTTTTTTTTTTAAATGATAGTGGTTACTCATTGTACCTTGGAACTTAAGAACACCTTACTTACCATTTCTTCCATAGGTGCTAAAATGCCTTTGTTTAATCACTTTTCTTGCTGCTTCAGTTCAGATGATTATAAGCTGCTCTAATATTTGGTTTGTGTCTAGTCTCTAAGTGTGCACTTGCTTCTGAGTATCTTCCCATACTTTAATAATTGTATTTTTTCTATTCAGAATCATATCTTCAAGTTTAAATCCTTACTGCTTTAAAATAAGAATGAGACTTCAGGTAGTGTTTCTCTAAGCAAACAAAGAATATTGTCATGTCTTTTAGCCACTTTTAATAATAATGTGACAGGAGTATGTTATCTATATGCTATGCAAACTGTTATGCAATTATTTTAACGTGCTCAGTCTGGTCCCTCAGGTGGAGTCTGGTCTAATTACCAGTGCCAGGTAATCTGCAAATTCATTTGTAAGCCACACTAACCATTGTTAAGTTCTGACCCTGAGCTGCATAATGGCCAGAGCCCTGGGTCTTCATTTCTAAATTAGGACCTGAAACACAGATTAGCCACAAGTTGAGGCCTGTGGCATCTGCTGAATATTCCTGCTTGACCTTTTGTGCTGTTCCTTAGTTCGTAGTTGTCACTAAAAAACTCTCCATTTTTAAATGCAGAAGGCATACGTATTCCAACAGACCAACCAATTACTAAACTTAAGAATTTAGAAGATGTTGTTGTACCTACTATGGAAATTAAGGTAATTTACTGTTAACTCGTTTGATTTTTTAAATTAAATTCTTCTTTATTAGAT
>NW_012151951.1:7965510-7966550 GCF_000956105.1 Propithecus coquereli
TTCCTTTGTGTAGAATTCATGCTCTGGTTGTAAGCTCATTGTAGAGTATGTAGATGTTAGCTATTTGTTTTTTCGCGTTTTTTTTTGTTTTGTTTTGTTTTGTTTTGTTTTTGGTATGTTAGTATCACAGTGGAAAGAGAAAGATAGGTGCTGAAATAAAATGCAGAAGAGTTACCAATTAGATAATTAAATCCTTTTATTTAAGCCTGTTGTGAGTCTGTGTATTCTAGTGTAAGTAGAGAATTAAGTTAACTAAATAGCTTGGGGTAGAGTCCACTTTGTCCTTGGTTGCCTAGGAAGGTTTAATTATGTGAATTGCCCAATTAAGACAAAAGTAAGTTTGTTCTCTTTATGTTTAATAATATAATCCTTAAGATTTTGCTTTTTCTTCTGTGATGAACACCTGATTTTCCACTTATGTTGTATATTATGTATGATTTTGTAGTTCTGTAAAATTTTATGGCTTTTGCATTTTCCTTCAATACTAGATACACAGTAAAGGTTCAGCGAGAGCTGGAGCTGGATGAATGTGCACTCCGTGCACTGAAAGAGGATCGTAAACGCTTCTTATGTAAAGCAGTTGAAAATTACATCAACTGCTTATTAAGTGGAGAAGAACATGATATGTGGGTATTTCGACTTTGTTCTCTCTGGCTTGAAAATTCTGGAGTTTCTGAAGTCAATGGCATGATGAAGGCAAGTCTTATTCAACCCAATATTCTAGCCTATGCTGGAAAAACTTAGACATAAGCCCCTTGAGGGCAGGGCTTTTGTATACCCCTTTGTATCCCTAGCACTTGGTTCAGTGCTCTACACACTTGATAAGCTCTAGATGATACAGGTTTGTGTGGAGGTGAAATAATTTAGGTTTGTCCTACATTTTGTCCTACATCTTTGCACTTACCACAGGAGAGTGCCCAGAATGGGGGGACTAGATTGGGGAATGTAGAAAGCAATTAAAGATGTTGTGATCACAGGTGGGTTTTTCTCCCCTGCTTTATGCTTTTATGGGGAGTTTTATAATGAATTATAAATAGAAA
>NW_012151951.1:7980090-7986193 GCF_000956105.1 Propithecus coquereli
GTTAGAGGGAGGATACATCCACCTATAATTTGGTAGATATTGCCAAATTACCCTTAGTGGGGGTTTACCCATTTACATTTCCTCCAGCAGTTTGTTTGAGGAGATAATCCTCAGTCACATTATTCTATTAGCTAATCATCTTTGGCTATTATATTGATTGTTCATTTAGCCTATCCGTGTTTTAAGAAATAACAATAAATTCTCATTTTGAGGGGCCTATTTTCTATAGGTTTGTTCTTACTGGTTTCATTCCTGTACCTCATTTTTTCCCTTTCTTCTTCTGTCACTGTTGTAACAGGGCTTATTTGTTTATTCATTCTTCCTGTTTCTATGAGGATATAAACAAATTAATATGTTTAAATAACTCATTGTTTAACAGAGAAGCAGTCTTTCAGAAACTCTTAGGATAGACCCATGTACATTTCTTACACTCTCAAAATGGTACATGCCAATAAGTGTTTATTTTCTCTAGCAAGTTAACTCTCTTATAACTTGGAGCTGTCTTAACCATTAAGCTCATTTAAAATATAATGGAAAAAAGTCCCTTCTATAATAGCAAAGTATTTAATATGAATAAACTGCCTAGGAATAGTGTTAACAAGAAACATGTAGGACTGCAAGAAAAAAAACTACAAAATTATAACAAAGTATAAAGAAAAACTAGGTTAAGAGAAGGGTACTGTAATTTCGAAGACATTTAAAAATGTCAGCTCATTTCAAATTAATGTACAGACTTAGTTAAATTCCATTCAAATTTTTTTGTAACTTGGAAAAATGATTTGAAAAATATCTTGAAAAATATTAATATATTGGCAAAAATAACTAACATGTTTTTCAAAAAACTAATGTGTAAAAGTAGACTTCATCCAATCATACTAAAATAAATGATAAAATTTTAGTAATGAAAATGGTATGGTTCATGAAATAAGAATTGATCATTAAAATAGAGTAAGTAGCGTTAAAACAGATATTTATCTTCACATTTATAAGGATTCAAAATATATAGTATAGCTTTTTAAAAGTTCCTTACTAAGCCAAAAAATGCTGTTGTCTCTGGGTATGATGGGATTATGAGTAACACCTGCTTTTTTATATATTTCTAGTTTTCCACAATGAACATTTTTTATCAAAATAATTGCTAAATTAAAATCCCCAAATAGTTAGGGAAGTGGGGAGGAAGAAAGTAGATCTACCTTCCAAAATTCTTACTGAGCAGGCTATTGTAATTAAACACAGATTAATTGGTTTTGAGATTCTTAACTGCTTTCAGAAATAGAAATGTAAAACTCATTGTTTGGGAGGGAGTGTATTATTCATTAGGAAAAACACACTTTTTTCTTAGCCTTAAAGTTTGTGGAAGTTTGTGATGTGAAACTTTATGGGATATGAACTAATATAACAGATGCTTTCCATTAGCAGTTAAAAAAAAATAGTCTTCAATGAATGCAAAAAGCAAAAGTTAAACTTAAATCTTTTCAAAAGATATTCTGTAGAGGGACTTCTTTTATGTGTATGAGATCAGTGGTGCTCAAACTTTAGCAGACATCATAATCACCTGGAGGTTTTGTAAAACACAGATTGGTGAGCCCATTCTCAGAATTTCTAACTTAGCAGGTCTAGGGTGGAACCCGAGAATGTGCATTTCTATCAAGATACCAGTGATGTTGATGTTGCTTTGGTCCAGGGACTACACTTTTGAGACCCATCAGTCTAGTTACTTTACTATCTATTGATCTTGCACTTAATCATAGGGCAGAGTTGATGAGCTATTAACTATTTCTTATCTGACAGATAATTTAAGATTGCTAACAAGTTTTCATTTTTTAATTTTCTTTTAGAGAAAAGGTTTTACTCTGTCACCTAGGCTGGGGTGCAGTGGTGCAGTCATGGCTCACTGCAGCCTCAAACTCTGGGCATCTCCCACCTCGGCTTCCTGAGTAGCTGGGACTACAGGTGCATGACACCACACCCAACTTTTTTTTTTTTTTTTTTTTTAGAGACAAGGTCTTGCTATGTTGTCTAGGCTAGAAGATTTTAGAGAGTAGATATTCTATAATGTGAATGAAAGGAAATTTTTATTTTTAGAAATGGGATCTTGTTCTATCTCCCAGGCTGGATGAAAGGAAATTTTCATGCTATAAATGCCAGGCTTTTAGATTGCAAAGATAGTGGTTCAAGAATTGAGTTATAATGGGTCACAAAAGTACCGGCTACAGAAACACCTCCTAGTTTTCTCAGAAAGCATCTGAGATTTCCAAGGATTTCCAAGTAGAAATACAAGTGAACCTCCAAAGTTCATTGCTACAAAGCTGTGGTCCCCAACCCCCGGGCCATGAACTGGTACCAGTCTGCAGCCTGTTAGGACTGGGCTGCACGGCAGCAGGTGAGCTAGCGAAGAAGCTTCATCTGTATTTACAGCCGCTCCCCGTTTCTCCCATCACCACATAAGCTCCGCCTCCTGTCAGGTCAGTGGCCTGGCATCAGATTCTCATAGGAGCACAAACCCTACTGTAAACAGCACATGCGAGGGATCTAAGTTGCATGCTCCTAATGAGAATCTAATGCCTGATGATCTGAGGTGGAGCTGAGGCAGTGATGCTAGTGCTGGGGAGTGGCTGCAAATGTAATGAATGTAATGCGCTTGAATCATCCTGAAACCATATCCCTCCCACCCCTCACCCCAGCCCATGGAAAAATTGTCTTCCATGAAACCTGTCCCTGGTCCCAAAGAGGTTGGGGTCTGCTGCTTTAAAACATGAACAAGAGAAAGCCTGACCTAGACTATTTTGAAGAAAAAAACTACTAAACTTTCATATCTACCTTAGGACTTTTTCAGTATCTAATTTTTGTGCAGAACTATTTCACCAACTAAATTATTCCATCAAGATATTTAGAAAATGGGCAACCTAGGTAACTAATTGACTTATTTGATGTTATATATCTGAATATTAAAGTGTAACCTGTGAACATGAGTGTTCATGGTTTGACTTTGTTACTTTGAATTACAATACTAGGCCAACAGTGTTATTTTGAGATTACTCCAAGAATGTGAAAAGTTGTGTCATCAATATGTTGAACTAACTGTTTTTGCCTTTAGTTAAGGTTCCTGGAGGTGTTATAGGGAAGCAGTCTACCTAGTCCAGGTCTTCTGTGGAGTCGTTCCCAATCCTGGGATTCAGGCCTTCTGTGATCATTGTGTCAACAAGAGGGTACATTGACTAACTGGAAATAGCTCTTGATAGCCAAATCTCATGTATCAGTATGTACCCTCAAAAGGAGAGACTTGTATATTGAGGCACACCAGATATCTCTTGTCAGAGAGAATCAGATGGCAATAAAGACAAAGTTCTCACTGTGTGTGCTGGAAACTAAAACTTAGCCCTCTGACATGAACCAGAATTAGGGTGGCTGGCTGAATTTTTCTCCACCAAAACTACACTGCTACAAAGTATATTGAACAACAAGTCTAAGGTTTTAGATGTCAGAGGAATTTGTTTTCTAAAATGCAAGTATCAGCTGAAACTGCGGACCTCTGCGCTGCAACCAAATATTCAAATGCTTTCCAACAAAAAACAGACATAACAAAATCATTAAAAGATTAGTTAACTTTAAAATTAACAAATAGTTTTTATTTTTTGAAATTATTAAGTACATGGTAGTTATATTTTTACAAAATAATGTACATTTTTAAGTATATCTAATTGAAGTTTCTTGAATGTGGCCTTATTTGTTGATTATAGCTAGATTAATGCAGCCCTCCAACATGAAAAGGTTCTCCATCCCTGTTCACCCTCCCTTATGCCAATAAATAATTTTTGTTCCTTATGTATATTTCAGAGTGCCCTTCTCAGTTGGCGTTCTGGGAGAGAACCCATAATGTCCTAAGGCATTCACTGAATATAATGAATTAACGTCATTTCTGTGTGTGTATCTATGACGGTACCTTAGGAAAATTGAGAAAATAGTCATCAGTCATTTTTGTGATACCTATACAAAATACCCAAATACCCAGTTGAAATAGATTTTCTGGAGAATCTTTAGTACCAGAGAAAACACTGTCATTTGCATTTTAAAACTTAAGTTCAACTCTTCCTCTGTCAACCAACATCATAGTTGGGACTCTGAGCTGAGGTAGAGAAAAGCTAATCTGTTCCTTTCTAGAGCAATCACTCAAAAAAAAACAGAAGGGTGTGATTTTTTTTCCCCCAGAACTCGATATTGGTAGGGACTAATTAATGGAAAAGAGACCTTAGACAACTGTACTACAATGCAAGAATGTTAGCATGATCAGGCATCTGGGATCACAGCTAACTCAGAGTCCAAGATAGGGCAGGATTTCCTGGGAAGCGTTTAGAGGTACTTAGACAGAAAGGGAAATCAGTTAGAAAGGCTGTATGATCGTTCATTTGTTTGTTCAATAAATGTTAATTTACAAGCCTAGTGAAGACTTTTGTCAGCTTACATCCAGCCTTTTGGAAGGGCTGGTTCCTGATAAGGTCAGTCAGTTATGTAGCAGTCTAGGAGATAGCCCAAACTCAGTAAGTTTAAGGTAGAACTCTTGATTAATCACCTCCATCCCCAAGATACCTGAAACCAAAAACAACCTGCTCTTCCCCATCTCAGTAAATGGCACTACTTTCACTTGGTTGCTTAGATAAAACCTAGAGGCCTTACTTTCTTTTTACTTTTATTATTATGGAAATTTTCCAAACATTCAAAAAGAGACAGAATAATATAATGAATCCCTTTGTACCCATCACCCAGCTTCAACAACTAGCAAATCATGGACAATTTTTTTCCATTTCTACTGCCACCTACTTCCTCTTCCAATATTATTTTGAAGCAAGATGTCACATCTTTTCATCTGTAGATATGTCAATGTGTAGACCTATAAGATAATGTTTCTTTAGGAAAAACCTTAATCACAATACTGCCATCACTCCTAAACTACTTTGTAGAAACTCCTAAATGCCATCAAATATGCGGGGGGGAGTCATTTTAAACTTTTTTTTTCTCTGTTTCTCTGATCTTCATACTACTTTCTTACCTCATTCAGCTTTCTTTTCTCTCTCTCTCTCTTTTCTTTTTTTTCACAACAGAATGTCAAGCAAACCTCATTCAGTTTTATTCTCCAATGTCATCTCCTCAAGAGAGGCCTTCCCTGATCATGTTGCTGTGACTCACTTTCTCTCTTGTCTAAATTTATGTTTTCTTCCATTATACTTACTATCTGACATCATTAAATGTTTATGAGTATATATGTTCCCTCATCAGAATGAACCTTTTTGAGGGCATAGTCTTAATCTGTCTCATTTGCCACTCTATTGTCAGTGCTCTACCACTGTGTGTAACACATAATAGACTCTCAACAAATATATGTTAATAAATTGTTAAATGCCTCCTTAAGCCACAGAACATAAAATGGTACGTTATTTGAGTACATTAAAAATAAGAAATATGTAGAATTAAAGATACCATGAAAACAAGTAACCAACTGAGAAAACAAATGTAATGATGTTAATAACAACAAAAAGGATTGTCGTAATATTAAGAACAACAAGGGGCTGGGCGCAGTGGCTCACACCTGTAATCCCAGCACTTTGAGAGGCCAAGGTGGAAGGATCGCTTGAGGCCAGGAGTTTGAGACCAGCCTGAGCAAGAGCAAGACCCCATTTCTACAAAAAAATTAAAAAATTTGCCAGGCATGGTGGTGGTGCGTGGCTGTAGTCCCAGCTACTTGGGAGGCTGAGGCAGGAGGATTGCTTGAGCCCAGGGGTTCGAGGTTGCAATAAGCTATGACTGCACCCTTGTACTCCAGCCTCGTGATAGAGCAAGACCCTATCTCCAAAAAAAACCCAAAAACAAACAAACAAAACAGCAACGGATTTATATAAAAACTATATAAAGAACTCTTACACACCAGTAATAAAAAGACAAGCCAGTAGGAAAAAGAGTAAAGAATACAAACAAGGTAGTTCACAAGAAGAAAACATTTGAGTGGTCAATAAAACTATCAAATGATACTCAGCTTTACTAGTAGTCTGGAAAATACAAATTAAAACCACAGTTGAGTTACAATTACACACCCTCAAACTGGGAAAAT
>NW_012151951.1:7986243-7987145 GCF_000956105.1 Propithecus coquereli
TGATTCAAGTAAAAAAAATACTGTTAACATGTACAGATATGATGAGATTAACAGTGAGCTTGCTGCTTGTGAAAAACTATTTTGGTGGTTGTTACTTATTTCTTTGAATAGTACAAATTGAGGTCCTTTACCTCAGTATACTAGACCTGGCACTGGGCCAAGTGCTATTTAATGTACCAGAAGAGAATCATTTCTGCCTTACTGATTGTAAGGCAGGAGCTCTTTGGGCCCTGCTAGGGAATGGTGGAAAGATACAGTGTATCTTCACTCAGGTATTTGCAGTGTGCCATCAGGTGGGGTCATTCCAATTATCTAATTACAAAGTGGCTTGCAAAAACTTCCTTTTTCTAAATCAGTCTGCCTATTCAGCGTTATAGCTAAATGAAAGAATGGCAGTAGGTCTTAAGAAACTGTTAAGAAGAACACAGATGCTCAGAATGATTTGAGTACGCTTTGCTATCCTCAGATGATTCTGTGCGTATTTTTATAATAAAGTGACCTGTGCTTAGTTATTCATGTTTAATTATTGTGAAGGGCCGCGATGACCTGAGACAAGATGCTGTCATGCAGCAGGTTTTCCAGATGTGTAATATGTTACTGCAGAGAAACACTGAAACTAGGAAGAGGAAATTGACTATCTGCACATATAAGGTATCTAGTTTATACTTCTATTGTTTCACGGAGAAAATATAAAAGATGCCATTATTTGGACCAGGGGCAGCAAATAATATTTTCTGTAAAGGACCAACTAGTAAACATGTATTTTCTTCAAAAAAGTATATTCCTTAATGTCAATTGCAGTTAGATATTTCTTATAATCAGCTAAAGTAGTTTTTTTGCCATCTGTTTTTTTACTCATCAATATATTATAGAGATCTTTCTCATTTTTTAATAGCTGCATT
>NW_012151951.1:7999260-8036541 GCF_000956105.1 Propithecus coquereli
TTAAAGCTTACAACTATTTATGTATGTTTAGCTTTGAAATAAAAATAAACTCAAAAATATATGAACATGATAAAACAGCAGTAATCTTGATGGTGAGAAGAGACATGGGATCAGCGAGGGATACAACGGGGAACTTCATCTCTTTCCCGGCAAATGTGAGAAAAATCTTAGATTTGATAAAGCTGTTTAATGGATAAAAGGGTATTTGTTTATATCATTTTTCTATACTTTATACATGTTTATAATATGTCATAATTTTTAAAAATAACTTTCCCAGCAAAATTTTCTTATTTTATGTTTAGGAATACATTTTCTATTGGTGAAGCTAATAAGACTGTAAAGCAAGAATACATTTAATTTCAATAATTAAGATATACTAAATTTGAGACCACATTCAGGGGTAATATTTTTCAAAGTGAAATTCCTCAAATTTAATAGATATTAAAAGTATAAGGAAAGCAGAGTTCATTCCTCTGCCAAGTGGAACAAACTAAGTATGGATCAATCACAGATGATGATGAATATAATTAACAGAAGTGACCTCTCAGGGATTGATAGGGATTGAGTGATGAACAGGCTTTCAGAATTCTAAGCAGCAGCCTACAAAATCATATTCTTTGAGCTTAAGTTTATTTCTAGCTGCTTGCCTCCAAGGAGCTTTGTCTCCTATGGACAGAGAAATATTAATACAACTTGAAAAAATGCTTTGCACTGACTCTGATAGTTGAATGTTCATCAGATGCTCTTTAATGGCCTTCCATAATCAAAAGGTATTTATTCTTTAACTTCAGGTGGTTCCCCTCTCTCAGCGAAGTGGTGTTCTTGAATGGTGCACAGGAACTGTCCCTATTGGTGAATTTCTTGTTAACAATGAAGATGGTGCTCATAAAAGATATAGGCCAAAGGATTTTAGTGCCTATCAATGCCAAAAGAAAATGATGGTGAGTGGCGCTCAAAATTAAAAGTTATCGCAAGATCATTTAATAGCTTATTAAAGCAGACTGCTGTCAAATATTATGGAATAGAAAAAGTTTTAATTTCATAAGGTAATTGTTAAAGGTACTAAGTAAAAGAAAGTAAGCTCACAGAATGAAAGTGTACATGAGTGAAAAAGGAAGGTTTTTAAACTACATGACATGTCAACCCTTGTCAGATGAGAAATTTAAATGTAATTCAGTGTGTGCTAATTTGCTTCCAATTTGTGGTAAGCTAATTCTTAACAAAACACAAATGTCAGGTGTGGTGGCATCAACCTGTAATCCCAGCCTACTTGAGCTGGGAGGATCACTTGAGCCCAGGAGTTCAAGGCCAGCCTGGCCAACAGAGTGAGACCCCCATCTCTTTAAAAACACAGAACAAAACAAAGCACTAACTAAAATAAAAAATAGATTATGAAGTAATTTTTATATGAAACTGCTATAGAGAAACTTCTAAGGCGTTTGCCATGTCATACTGGCCATCTGGTCTGACATTTATTCACTGATTCAGCAACATTTAATAAATGCCTCCTACTTACCAGGGACTATGTAGAGACTTCATAAATATTATGACTAATCATCATCATCCTTAGCCCCATTTTCAAATGAGAAGTTCATGCCGGGCACAGTGGCTCATGCCAGTTATCCCAGCATTGGGAGGCTGAGGTAGGAGGATTACTTGAGCCCAGGAGTTTAAGGTTGCTGTGAGCTATGATGATGCCACTGCACTCTAGCCTGGGCAACAGAGTGAGACCCTGTCTCTAAAAATAAATGAGCAGTTCAGTGTACTTAACTTGTGTAAGGTCAATGAGCTAATAATAAAGAGTGGAACAAGGATTTGAATCTTGTCTATCCAATTCCAAAATCTATTTACTGTTCATTTTATTGTGCTTTCTGTTTCCTGTTTTTAAAAATATGCAGTAAATGCTATAGGCATTGTGATGGAAGTCTGTCGAGAACACACAGGGTACAGTATAGGCATGGAGTAGGAAGTGGTTAGTTCTACCTGGAGTGGGGAGGAGTGGAAAGAATTAGATTCAAGAAAAGCTTCATAGAGAAGGTGTTGTAGCCAAATTTTACAAATGAGTTGTTTTTCAAGGCAAATGAAGCATACAAGCAAGGGGAAGGAGGGATGAGCAGGCAAAAACAGCATAGGCCTTTAAGGAAGAGTAGATAGATAAGATTGGAGCAGTAGTTTTTGGTCAAAAAGTGTAGAGTTGCTTTAGGAAACGCTAACAAGTTTGCACTTTATCCTGCAGACAAGACCCTTAAGAAGGATAGTAATATCAGATTTGCATTTTAGAAAGAAACTCAGAGCACTGTGAGTTATATTTTTAAGAAAGCATGAGTTGGGGTCTGAACTAAGACTAATAAGGGTAGGAATGGAGAATTGTGGGAAGATAGAAGTATTGAGGCAGAACTGATAGGATATGATTGCTGATTGGAAGTGAGATTGGGGAGAAGGAGTAGTCAGTGCATCCCAGTTTTCTGGTTAGGGTGACTGGGTGGATGGTGAGGCTATTTACTGAATTGAAGAAGAGAGGAGGTGACTGACGTTTGCCAAAGATGAAGAGGTATTTTGTTTGGATTTGGAAGTGATCCAAGTAAAGATATTGAGAGAGCAGTTGGAGAAGCACATCAGGCTAGAGCTTAATAAAGATATCTGGGCCAAAGGTACAGATTTCAAAGTCATCAGCACATAGATGGGAGTTAAGCTCATTGAGGTAGAGAAGCTTTGCTTCAGGAAGGTATTATATAGTGAGAAGATGCTGGAGGACAGAGATCTGAGACATGTCAACTGCCTCCATCAGGAATTCTTCATTCTTTCTCCTTTTCTGTTTCCTATTGCACCCCTAGTTCTGTGATGCCACCTGAGATTATCTGAAGCTACCTTTGGCATTTTTGTGTTTACTTCCATCTGGATTACAGGATCATTCACATTAGAATTTAATTAAAACAAGTAACAGTGATTATTTATTTATTTATTTTTTTGGGACAGAGTTTCACACTCTTGCCTGGGCTAGAGTGAGTGCCGTGGCATCATCCTAGCTCACAGCAACCTCAAACTCCTGGGCTCAAGCAATCCTCCTGCCTCAGCCTCCCTGGTAGCTGGGACTACAGGCACGCACCACCATGCCCGGCTAATTTTTTCTATTTTTTAGTTGTTTGGCCAATTTCTTTCTGTTTTTTAGTAGAGACGGGATCTTGCTCTTGTTCAGGGTGAGCAAGAACTCCTGAGCTCAAATGATCCGCCCGCCTCAGCCTCCCAGAGTGCTAGGGTTACAGGCGTGAGCCACCTCGCCCGGCCAAGTAACAGTGATTATTGTTGTGCCTCCTTCCCCTGAGATTAATATGAAAATTCTAAAGGGATTATCACTTATAATTTATCGCTTCCCTCACCAGACTATTAGCTTCTTGTGAATAAAGAATCTTGTCCATCTTTTTATTGCTCCAATATCTATCATTTTTTCATAAAGAAATGTAATGGACATTAGTTAAATTGGTTGAACACAATATTGAGAAAATAATTTTAAATATGATTTATTTAAAGGAGGTGCAAAAGAAGTCTTTTGAAGAGAAATATGAAACCTTCATGGATATTTGCCAAAATTTTCAACCAGTTTTCCGTTACTTCTGCATGGAAAAATTCTTAGACCCAGCTGTTTGGTTCGAGAAGCGATTGGCTTATACTCGCAGTGTGTCCACTTCTTCAATTGGTAATCTTCTTATACATCTTAGTAGATTCATTGCTTTCCTGTGTTCTGAGTTGCAGGGGCATGATGGTGATTATAGTGGTTTTTAACTAAACCATCTTCATCATTAGATCATTGTGTTTCTTGTTCATCCCAATTCTTAGCTTCTAACCATAGCTTTTTATAGCTTTTGCAAAAGAGAATTCTTCTCCAGGCAGGAAAATAAGACTGGTTTTTCTTCTTCTTCGTTTTATAGTGAATATGGCTTATTTTCTCTCCTTTCAATATATTACTTTTTGAGACTTTCCTGGGAAAATAATAAAACCTGCAATAACTCCATTTGACTTATTTCCTTTAATTATTATTGGTCTTTGACACAGAACCTCTATGAAACCATGATAATATCACCCAATGATTGATTCTGTTTAATAGAATTTTGTTTTCAGAATAGAAATCATGATATATATTTAAATACTTAGTGTACAACATATATTTTTGTTTTTTTTTTTTTAATTTCTAAGAGATTGGAATAGCTACGTAGGGCATTTAACAAAATCCTAGGGTATGAGAACTAATAGGAACATCAGAGATCATCCAATCTATTGGTTTTTAACTAAAGACAAGTCCTTCCATCATTTATGTCCCATACCCCTGGGAGGCATGTATATTTTGAAAAAGTTCCCAGATAATTGTGAAACTCTCTTCTACATTGAGGATCACTAATCTGGTATTAATTTAGCTTATAAACAAGAAAGTAGGCCTAGTTAATGACAGAGGAAGCCAGGCACCCAGGCATCCTGACTCTCTACTGAGTGCTTTTTTATGTAATATCAGATGGTGTCTCTCATTAGGTTAAAAGCACTGTAAGATACGTTATCTGTCTTAAAAACAGAAATGCAGTTTTTCCTGGATATATACATGGTGAAATGAATTAATGATTAATTTGTGTTAAATATAATTCATTAAGCAGAAGAAAGTTTCACTGAAGAATGAAGAATTTACCCATAGATTTCTCAATTTAGAAGTATACCAAATAAAAATTTGAGTAAAGATAATACACTGCCTTGGCCCAGGTAAATAATGGGTCTGAACTTTAACTATAATAATTTTCAAAGTACTAATATTTTTAAATGTGTGCCTATTAATAAAGAGAAAATATTTTCCAGCAAATCATTTAGGATTTGTAAAATGCAATATGCATGAAAATAGCTGGCAAGATTTGACTTAAAGTCAAAATGGCTAGTTATATACGTAATGTCCTTTAAGTCTAAAACTAATTAAAAATTATACTGAGTCAATGGTATTAGTTGAAATTATGGCTAAATGTATATTAGAAATAGAAGAATTCAGTGATTTCAGGTTTGTTTTTTTTCCCCAGTTGGCTACATACTAGGACTTGGTGATAGACATGTACAGAATATCTTAATAAATGAGCAGTCAGCAGAACTCGTACATATAGATTTAGGTAAGTAATAAAAGGTATATATCTTTATTCTGTTTAATAAATATTTGGTCATCAAGGAATGTTGCTTGCTTGCCAAGATATTACAAATATGGGGGAAATAGACACATCAGAGCGGTAAATATTGGGTGTTTTTTTGTTCTTTTTTTTTTTTTTAAAAAAAAAAGCATAAACAGTGGTACTAGAAGGAGTAGCTAATTCAGCCTGGAGTAATGAATGAAACTTACCAGAAAAGGTGACATTTGAGCCAGGTGTTCAAGAAAGAAAGGAAGGATAATCCAGAGAAAAGATAGAGCAGATTGGAAAGAAGGAGTAATTAAAGATGCAGGATGTTGTGAGAATAGTGAAACAGTAAATGTGGCTGAAGTAAAGTTTGCATGTTGTCAAGTAGCTTGAGAGATAGGATGGTACTAGACTGTAAAAAGCCAGGCTAAGGATTTCAACTCTAATATGTTACATGATGGAAAGTAGATGAAGATATATTTAAGCAGGACATGATCGTATTTGATTTTTGGAAAGCTGATTTCAGGGGCAATTTGTGGAGTATTACTGGCAGCAGAAAGACAAGTTAGGGGATATGATAATAGTTTTGATGAGAAATGATGAAGATTTCAGCTAAAGTTGTATTATGGAAACCAGGAGAGTGGATTTGAGGGACATTTTTGTAGTAAACTGCACCAGTGTGATATTAGATATGGAAACATTAGGGGAGGAGTCTCCAGCATAACTAAACCTTCTGGCTAAGGAATGTATTAAATTTTTTAAACAGTAACAAAATGGTGCATTTAGTTTTGCATATTACTTCAAAGTATTTATGGAGTGGAGTAGACAGCTTTTCCAGGTGGAGTAGACAGCTTAATATATAAGAAAGAAAAGAATTTGAGTGTAATAAGAGATCTAGAATCTTCAGCAAATAGATGTCAGTGGAAGTCATTGGACTGAAGGAGGTTCTGATCTTACCTTACATGTGATCCTTGATAAAGAGAACTAAGGATGGACTCATAAAGAATGCTAGCATTGAAAAGGTTGAGTCAGAAAAAAATTGAGAAGTAATCAACATCGTGGAAACTCAGAAGTGGGATATCTTGGAAGCCAAGGTAGGAAAAATTTTATGGAAGAAGTAGCTCAATAATATCTGATACAGAAAGGGCAGATAGGATGAATGATGACAATAGGCCTTTAAATTTAACAGTTAATCAATCTGAGAGGCCTAGGAAGTACCCTTTAGATAGAATGGAGGGACCAGATTGCAGAAAGGCAAGGATTGAATGGAAGTTAAGGATGTGTAGATTGAGAATGAGGAGTCGTTCTGCATGAAGGTTAGAAGGGAAGGGAAGGATGGGAGAGATTTGTTGCAGAGATGAGAGACATGCCCTTGGTCCTTGCTTTTTGAAGATGGGAGAAGTGTAAACATGTTAAATACTGAAGAAGATGTAGGAGAGAAACAAGATAATTGAAGTAGCAAGGGAAATCATAAAGTATGTGAGGGTATAGTAGCATTGGCTTTAGATTGGAGGCATGTTAGCTTTTCTGCTGAGAAGGAAAGGATGATGTTAATAGGAAAGTCTTAAGCTAGGGGGAAGGAATTTGTAGGAAGTTATATTTGCTATTCTGTTTTCTCTGTGAGTTAGGAAAGCATGCTCATCTGCTAAGAATGGTAGGGATTTGCTGGGCATGGTGACTCTAGCCTGTAATCCCAGCACTTTGGGAGGCCAAGGCGAGAGGACCAAGTGAAGCCAAGGAGTTTGAGAGCAGCCTGGGCAATATAGTGAGACCCTGTCTCAACAAAAAAATTGTAAAGAAATTAGCCAGGCATGGTGGCATGCGGCTATCCTAGCTACTGGGGAGGCTGAAACAGGAGGATCATTCAAGCCTAGGAGTTTGTGGTTACAGTGAGCTATGATAATGCCACTGCACTCTAGCCTGCACGACAGAGCAAGACTCCTTCTCAAAAATGAATAAATAAATAGAAATAAAAATTTAAAAATGATAAAAGAATTATTTATGGTAATTAGCCTTAAAAGAACAATAAATTCTAAAATAGTTACCATGGAAATAAGGTGACCCAACTAAAAGGATAAATAAAAAAGACTTGCCAAGCAATTTAAGGGGCACTTTCCTGAGGTGACAATTCTAAATCTGTAGTGGAGCCTGTAATGTCATCATGTGATTTTCCAGTAGTCCTCAACATCCTTGGTGTAGTAGAGAGAGAGGGGGACAAGGAGATTTGAAGTACTGGTGAGAGTAATCAACTTTAAAGTCTATATCCCTGGCTGAGTAGGGAAGGAAGAGAGGCTAATGGACTAGAAATCTCAATTGAATTCAAAGACTCCTTAAGGGCCGGGCGCAGTGACTCACGCCTGTAATCCTAGCTCTTTGGGAGGCCGAGGCGGGTGGATTGTTTGAGCTCAGGAGTTCGAAACCAGCCTGAGCAAGAGCGAGACCCCGTCTCTACTAAAAGTAGAAAGAAATTAATTGGACAATTAAAAATATATAGAAAAAACTAGCCAGGCATGGTGGCGCATGCCTGTAGTCCCAGCTACTTGGGAGGCTGAGGCAGGAGGATCGCTTGAGCCCAGGAGTTTGAGGTTGCTGTGAGCTAGGATGATGCCACGGCACTCTAGCCCGGGCAACACAGTGAGACTCTGTCTCAAAAAAAAAAAAAAAAAAACTGCTTAAGAATAAAGGAGCAGAAGGAAAAGAGGTTTTGATTAGAATGTAGAATTTAAGATGTCTCAGAAGGTGTGGTTTAGAAGGTTACAAGTTCTGGAGTGTAACTCATATAAGTAGTTTGCTAAGATAGAATAAAATTGAATCCATTAGAACAGAAAGGTCAAGGATATTATATGGTTTTCCCTAGAATGAATTCCGGAGTTGGGACAGTGAGAAAGATTATGAGCTAGGTCCATGTCAACATTCAATGAGTTCGAGATTCAGTCTTAGACGTTAGGATATAATATATAGAAGATGGGAGGGGTTTGTTAGAGCCAGAAGATGGGAATCTCAATAGAGGAGTGAAATTTTACACAAGAATGAAAGGGCAGCTGTCTCGAAGATGCAAAATAGAGGTAATATCATACCAACCTATGTCTAGGTCATACTAAAAGCATTTATAAATGAGAAGGGTAAATCAGCACAACCTCTTTGGAATACTGTTCGGCATTATAAAGCTCAACGTGTGCTTATCCTGTGGCCCAGCAATTCCACTCCAACAGAATGCACACATATGTATAAGAATGTTCATAGTAGTACTGTTCATAATAGCCCATAACCAGAAACAGCCCAAACCTCCTCACGGGTAGAATGGATGAACAAATTGAGGTGTTCATATTCTCATTGTATATGCAGTAATACTCAATGAACAATAGTTACACACAACATGGAAGACCCTTACAAATATTATATATAATGCTAAGTGAAAGAACACAGATACAAAAGATATACACAGATATAATTCCATTTATATAAAATTCAAAAACTGATAAAATTAGTGGTATTAGAAGTCAGAGTAGTGGTAACCCTTTGAAGAGGTGGTGAGTGACTGGTAGGGGATGAAGAGGGCTCCTGGATTGCTGGTAGAGTTCTGTTAACATGGATTTGCTTACTTCGTAAAATCTCAGTGAGCCACATACTTGGATGACTTGGATGATTTGTATACTATTCTGTGTCTATATCTTTGGTTATCTGTTGCTGCATAACAAACTACTCCAAAATTTAGTAGCTTAAAACCATAGTTTATTATTGTTTCCCGTAGTCTGTAGGTTAACTGGGCTCAGCTGGGCAGTTCTCACTTAGGATCCCTTATGAAGTTGCAGGAACTAGAGTCATCTTAAGACTCAACTGGGCCAGAGTCCAAGATGGGTTCACTTTCATATCTGTTGCTTCAGTGCTCCTCCATGTGGCCTCCCTGTCCAGCACAGTATCTTGGACTTACACAGCATCTCAGGACTCCAAGAGGAAGGAAGTGAAAGTTAAGGGCTAGACTTGCAACTGGCACAGTGTCACTTTCATCACATTCTGTTAGTCATAGAATCATCATAGGGCCCATCTGAATTCTCCCCTATTTCTGGAACTCCAATAACCATATGTTAGACCTTCCCACTGTATCATTTATGCTGTTCCCTGCAAGTCTATATTTTCCAACCTTTTTTTTTCTCTCTAGCCCACCCCTTGGTGTTATTGGAGACTATCTGGGGAGCCTGGGCTTCTAGTCCTACACAGAGCAGGGAGTCCTTTCCCTCTGAGGTATCAGTGGAGGCCAATTGGGGAACCTGGTCTTCTACCCCCACCTAGTAGTAACAAGCCAGTGACTTTCAAGGGCAGCAAAAGCAGAAGTTTAAGTAAGATCCAGGGTCTCATAATACTTAAAAAGTCTAGGTTTCAATTGGAAATCATTGATCATACCAAGAACAAAGAAAATCTCGACTTTAATGAAAAATGACACTTTATAGGCACCAACACTGAGATGACAAAAGATGTTAGAATTATCTGACAAAGATTTTAAAGGAGCCATCATAAAAATGCTTCAAGGAGCAATAACAAACATGGAGACAAATGAAAATGTAAGTGTCAACATGGAAGTAATCTCAGCATAGAAATAGAAGATATAAAGGAGACCAGATGGAAATTTTAGAACAGTAAATTGAAATATAGTAATTGAAATCAAAAATTTTAATGGCAGAGAGGACTGAAAGAAGAATCAGTGAACATGAAGACAGAACAGTAGAATATGAAAAACAGAGAAAAAAATTATAAGAAAATCTTAAGCACTTAGGGCTAGACAAAGAGTTCTATACTTAATGCCAAAAATACAATCCTTAAGAACTCTCAAAACTTAATAGAAAAAAAAAATCCAGTTATAAAATGAACAAAATGCATGAAGAGACATTTCACCAAAGAAGGTATTCAGATAGCAAATAAGCATACCAAAAGATGTTCACCTGCACTACAAATGTGTATAGCACTTTTATTCATAATAGCCAAAAACTGGAAACAATCCACATGTCCCTTAATGGGCAGATGCTTAAACAAACTATGTTAACATGCATACCATGGAATACTACTCAGCAATAAAAAGAAATAAAATTATTAATGTACACAACAATTTGGATGAATCTCCAGAGAATTGACAATGAGTGAATAAAGCTATTCCCAAGAGGTTACATACTGTATTATTCCATTTCCAATTATATACCATACTTGAAAAAAGAAAATTTTTATAAAAATAGTGAACAGATTAGTGGTTGATAGAAAAACAGAGCATGGGAAGATGATAGGCCATCGGAGGGAAATAAGTGTGGTTATAAAAGGGCAGCATGAAGGATTGTTGTGATGGAAGTGTTAAATATCTAGACTGTATCATTGTAAGTATCCTGGTTGTGATAATTGTGCTATAGTTTTGCAAGATATAATCTTTGAAGGAAAATGGGTAAAATGTATGTGGGATGATCTTTCTGTATTATTTCTTAGAACTGCAAATGAATATATAATTATCTCAAAATTAAAAGTTTCAGTTAAAAAATGTTTAAAAATATATATGTATCATCTCCATTTTAGATATTACCAGTCATTGCTTCGTTTAGAAAGTCATCCTTTAATCTAGATTTCTCTACATCAAGAAGTGTTTTGGATTTGAGGTGAATCTCATGGATAATGGTGGAGATAGACAAGGCAGACAGAGCCTTGAAACAGAGCCTAGAAACAGAATAAACTACTGTGCGTTGTAATATTAATAGAATATAGGGGACACATTATTTGTTGCCTTTGCAAAGTTCATGTCAACTGGAAAGAAAGTAAATTAGCTGTCAAACCTAATAACCTCATTGTATTTTTTACTTTAGGTGTTGCTTTTGAGCAGGGTAAAATCCTTCCTACTCCTGAAACAGTTCCTTTTAGACTTACCAGGGATATTGTGGATGGCATGGGCATTACTGGTGTTGAAGGTGTCTTCAGAAGGTAAGTGATAACAAGGTAAGGGAGGGGAACAATTTTTGGTATAAAAATTATATGGATTATAGATTTGTATAGATTATAGAATTCAGTGCTAGAATTACATCCCAGTGCTTTACCAGTACTAAGGAAAAGACCCTGGGTAAGAGCAATAATAGTTTACCCTTCCTTCCAGCCACCTGGGACCTAACCCAATATAACATACATACTTTCTAATCTCTTTTGGAAACAGCCCACCTGGGCCTTTAACACCTCTGTCCTGGCTAACTCCTTTTTAATGATCAGAACTATTATTGGGTGCTCATTGTTGGGGATATAGCAGAGACTATATCTTTTTGTCTTAAAAAACCTTATATTCTGTTACAACTTCCTACTAAAGAAAGCTTTGCAGTTCCTTGTAGTTTTTCTGGCATAAGTCTATGTACTCAACTTTTATTGGGGCAGATTCCAAAGTAAACTATAATTGCCATAATAATAAAAAACCTGAAAGAAAGAAATCTTTTATAGTAATATAGTGTTATTCTTATAAATGCTAAGTTTGTGAAATATTCACATATATATTTGTATTCATTTTAAACATCTATTGAAAGCCCACTCTGCCAAGTATTCTGTTCTTTGAGATTTAAATTTTGAAATTATTAACAAGAGCAGCCTCAGCATACTACACATGAGTGGATATAGATAAAGATACATTGAAAACTTTGGTGTGTAACAAAATCCATATTTTTAATGTGTTTGACTCTGTAGATGTTGTGAAAAAACCATGGAAGTTATGAGAAACTCTCAGGAAACTCTGTTAACCATTGTAGAGGTAAAGTATATTATAAGTAAATGTTTATTTCTCTACAAGACAGTGTATCTTGTTGGGAAGTTACCAATTAGGAGAGCATAGCTTCATTTTAATGTGATGGGATGATGTTGGTCAGCAGGAGGGAGGAGATTGCACACTAAGCCTTTTCACACATCAGAAAATATTGGTTTATAAATTTCTCCAGTCCCCTCAGGTTACTTGGAATATTATAGCATTGTTAGTAGTCTCCAGTCTTTAATGCATAAATCAACACTTGATGTCTTAAACCTCCTCTATGGTATTATTATTTTACGAATGGTTTCCATTAATGGTTTAAGAGAAATCAGTTACTTATATCCCCTTTTTCCCTGACCAGGTTCAGAACTAATTAGTCAAACAGATGGAGATCAGAGTGTCAGCATTGTTACTGGAGGACCATGGCTTAGGAGAGTGAGGGCCAAACTGGTTTGCTGCTGGTGCTCCCTCAGTGCCTCTGTTGTCTTAACCTTGGGACAGCTCACCTGAGTCAGGGTTGGGGCCTGCAGAGCATACACACTTTAATTGGGATCACTGCCTCATGTTGATCCTGGTTGGAAAGGGAAGGAAGTCAAACATACTTCCAGTGTTTATGCTGTTAGTTCTACCCAAGTGAGAATTACGTACCTGTGGCAGTCATTCACCAACATGGTAAGGGTCTGTGGAATAACAAATCAGTAGTGTTTCCTCCACAGGGAAACGTGGCAAATAGAGAACAGAATAGGCATGCCTCCCTTCCGTTCTTCAGCTTTTTGTTCCTTTCACCTGATGATGTTGGACCTGGCTGCACATTAGTATTATTTGGACTGCTTTTTGAAAATATTGATGCTGACCAAATTCAAACCAAATTTCTAGGGATGGGGCAGGAATATTTATATATTTTTTAAAGCTCTTCTCTGGTGCAGCCAGGGTTGAAACCAGTCTTAATTCATTAGCATTAACCATTAAGCCTATGGTCAAAAAGGGTGGGGCTTTGTCCCTTGGAAGATGAAATTAACAGCCTGTTAGGGTGGGCTTGTGTCCACCTTTGTGAACCAAGGTGTCTTTATAGATCTCCTTTGGACTGCTGATGGTAATGCAGATTTTGCTGCAAAGAGGGGTGCTGAAATAGGTCCCAATAGTATGCTGATAAAATTAAATTCAAGACTGCTGTTCCCAAGGCTGAAAATGCATTCCCTCTCCTTTTTCTCATTTCAAATTATGTTCATACATGTTGTCATTCATTATAGTTTGTCATTGGTTCTTCAGTAAGAATAAATGATAACATGGATGCCTCAATAATGTAGAAATGAAACTCTAAAATCATATTATCCTGCCCTTTTGCATTTAGAACAAAAAAAAAATCTAAACTTTTCAATTGATTTAAGGTCCAAAGCAGTTTAACACATTCCTCAGTATTTTACTTTGCTTAGTCTCAGTCAGAAGGGCTTTTTATGCTGCAGTAGATTTGGAAGTTTCTTTAGTAGCTGTATTCTTAACACTGACCAGAAGAGGGTAGTTCCTTTGGGGCCTCAGAAATTTTATCAGTTGAATGCCAAATTGCTCACGAACCTCATTCTTTTAAGGGTGATAGGAGATCAAGTTAGAGAAGTGACAGTGTCAGATCATCTTTGGGCTCCTGCACCATTGTAAGGACCTTGGATTTACTCTGAGTGAAGGTTTTGAGTCTGAGAAATGATTTGCATCTCCACTTACAATACCTGTGTCACTTCTGAACACACCCTCTATAGCTTTGTGTATTTTACACTGATCTGCCTGATCTTCCCTTTGTCAATCTGTCCAAATTTCCTGAAATCATTTGATATGGTTGTCCCCATTTTTAAGAGTAATTTCCCAAGTGATCTTACTGTGGACTTTCTGTCTTTGGCTTCTGGAGGGCGCTTCCCAGTAGTGTTCTGGGTCCCAATCCCCTGGGATCTCATTTCTCTCCTCTCTTGGATTCATTTCTTTTCCTCTGTTAGATTTCATTGAGTCACAATGACATTTTCTGATCAAGTAACAATTTAAACATCTCCCCATTTTGGGTTGTCACAACTGGGGGAGGGGGATGAGTGCACATTGACATCTACTGGGTAGAGGCTAGGGATGCTGCTAAACATTCTGCAATGCACAAGATAGCCCCCACAGCAAAGAAGGATCCAGCCCGAAAATGTTGAGATTGAGAAACCTTACTTAATCAGTCTGTATTCTTTTATTGCTTTCAACCACTTCTGTTTTGATAGTAAAACTGTAGCATATTTTTTTAATTACTCTAGTTCTTCCTTGATTCTAGTATTTACAAATAGGATATCTGACAGAAGCCCCTGGTTTTGAAATAATTTGTATTGTTTCTCTACTTCAACCCAAGAAAACCATATAGTCTCTTTATAATAGAGGCCTCCATTCCTTTTCATTGGTTCATTAATAAAATATACTTCCCTTTTGTGGATGAAACTGGTTTGGATCTCTGAAATCTAAAGCCATGCCAGTGCCCAACTTGAAGTCACATAGGAACCCTTGAGCTTATAAACAAGCCATTTGTAATCCAAGTCAGTACCTCCACAGTTTTTAGTGGCCTTGAGGGACACTCAACAGCATTTAGAAACAAAGATTTTGGTACTGCTGTTGGAGTACATGTACTGGAATTAAACATGCTAAAGGTATTTTATAGTCCCAGCCTGCACATGTGCTGAGAAACACTTTACTGTGTAAAGGTAGTTCCAACCTTGTAATACTGGAACAGCCTGTAGAATCATTCTTCTCTGTAATTAAGTTTTCGCTTACTAAGACTTATATGTTAAGCATTTACTAAATCTTATTTTTTTGTTAATTTGTTTTTTAAGTTCTGTGCTTGTAAACACCAGGACAGTTAGTTGTTCTGAACTGTCAACATCAGAAATCCCTTATGACCTTGCTTTCTAAAGCCACCTGCACTGGCCATGCCAGTTATTTTGGTATCCAAATTCTACTTATATACATCTCAAGATCCCAAACACAGCACCAGACCTTGGCTTTTGAGCATGTTTCAATAAATTGTACCCTGTTTTCTCACCCAAATTTGGAACTGATTGAGAGAAAGAAAGAGAGCCATAGTAGTAGGGGAGAGATCGGAATGTCAGGTTTATTACTGATGAAACTATCAGAGAACATGGCTAAGGAGAGAGGTCCAAATGGACTTGCTAGTACTCTCCAACTCCCACAGCCTAATCTATACCTTGGGATGGGACAGCCCACCTGAGGAAGAACTGGGGCCTGCAAAGCAAATGCCCTACCCTAGGACTACACTGGTCAAGAATAGAGAGAGGAGGAAAGAAATTAACTAATGCTCACCTCCTTTTAATAGATTAGTTTCACCCAGTCAGGAAACATGAGTCAAGGGATGTCACCCCCCAACCATGGAAGAAGAATGAATTCGGGGTGGGGAGGATGAGAAGCTTGGAGCGTTATGCTAGGATAGTTTCCTTCACAAGGAAGCATGAAGCATGTATTTAATATGATAAGTTTTCTTCCCCTCTCATACCCCATCAACTACATGTGACTGGCCTCTGTTATTTTTATAATACAGGTTCTACTGTTTCTAAATACATGATCAAAGTGTACATTGTTCTATTTATACATACATTCTCTCTATTTAGGTCCTCCTGTATGATCCACTCTTTGACTGGACCATGAATCCTTTGAAAGCTTTGTATTTACAGCAGAGGCCCGAAGATGAAACTGAGCTCCACTCCACTCTGAATGCAGATGACCGAGAATGCAAAGGAAATCTTAGGTGAGCAGTGTTTTAGGAAGGACCTATTGTCTGTCAGTTCATATTTTCTTATTTCCCAAGGCCCTTTAAGCTGTTCACCTCATTGAAACCTTTGTGCTTTTGTCATTAGTGATATTGACCAGAGTTTCAACAAAGTAGCCGAACGCGTCTTGATGAGACTGCAAGAGAAACTGAAAGGAGTGGAAGAAGGCACTGTGCTCAGTGTGGGTGGACAGGTGAATTTACTCATACAGCAGGCCATGGACCCCAAAAATCTCAGCAGACTCTTCCCGGGATGGAAAGCTTGGGTGTGATCTTCAGCATATGAATTACCCTTAAATTCAACTTTTCGAAATGTGATTTCAGCCTTCATTTTTAACCCACCCATGAACTTTGAATAGGGATTAATATTTAACTAAGTGAACAACTGTGAGGTTTTTTTTCTAATTGATTTTTTAATACTTGATTTAATCACTACTCAAGATGCTTTGAGAGTTTTGAGGAACATCTCTGCTCTCACTCTTTAGAAATAATTGTTATTCATGCTATATTCTAGGCTAAATGTTTATTTCTTCTTTTCAAATACATACTTGTATTGTTTTCAGTAGGATCTCTGAGTTATGCAATAGCTGAAAACAATGGAAGTAGCAGGAGTGACAGTTTTTCCTTTAGTATGAATTAGAACAAACAGACTGCTCCCTTGAGGTGACATTTAATTTAAACTTGTTCCCCAGATATCATATGTGTATGATAAATTATTTGATAATATAAGAAAGGAAAGAAAAACTTTAAAATTGTAACCATCTGTATATCATGGTAAAGCTACATTAAAAATAAGAAACAATGTTGAAAACAAAATAGTATTTAAGAAAAGCATTTGGATTTTCAGTAGTAAGATCACTCACAGTGTTACTAAATAATGAAGTTGTTATGGAGATCAAATTTCAGAAACACAGTTTAGTTACTATTTTTTAAAAATGTATTTTGGAGGTTCTCATTCTATTCTCTTTATCTTTTAAGCCCTTCTGTGTCGTCCGTTACTTTATCTTTCTGAGATGCCTTCGTATATTGTCTTTTAGTTCATGAATTCCCTTGTCAGCTGTATAAACCTCCTTTTTGCCCTATTTGGGTTTTCTCTTTCAAAAATTGTTTTTCATTTCTAATTATGTATCATTCTTCAACTTTTTAATTCCTTTTATGTCACTAATCATTTTAAATATCCATATTTTATAGTCACTCCAATAGTTCTGTTAAATCAAGTTCCTGTTTATATCTGTTGATTGTTATATTTGATGAGCTGTTTGTCCATTTTTGCCATTTTGAAAGGTGAGCTTCTTTTTGGCAGGGCTTTATCTGTGAGAATTTTGAGTGACCTGCATCATTATTCCTTCCAGATAAGTTTTGTGTCTACCTGTGTCATATTCCCAGGGTTGTTGCTGACACAGGACCACTCTCATTTTAATTTCTTGGCTTTAGGGTTTCCAGACCTCAAGAGTAGCATAAATTACTGAGAGGAGAAGATTCTCCCAGGCTAAGGCTTCCTCGTCATCTCCCTGTGATAGGGACAGGATGTTTTACTGATGCCTCTTTCACTAGGATATAATCCTCCATGTGCCCCACCTTTATGGTGAGGATGGAAGGAGGTGCATTTAATTCCTATTCTCTGCCTTTTGTGAGTTCAAGGGTTTTTCAGCCTCTATATAAATGTTAAAGCTGAAACCCATGGGTTATTGAGATTGACAAATTGTGCCAGGACAGCATCAGCTTACACATTTATCCCTATGAATTTTAGTTCCCTTCATTTTTGACCCTAAGTATTTCCCCTTGCTTTCTAATAAATTCTGGTGTGTACTTAAAACAATGTTTCTTAAATTTAATTCAGCATTTCTATGTGTTTTGTTGGAGGGGAAGGGTTTAGGTATCTAGTATGGTACATGTAGCTGGAAATGGAACAATTTTCTATCCCTCATGCTGTCATCACAAGAGATAAACATCAGATAAAAGACTACTTCAAAGTAAAATGACTGATTTATGTGTTAGTATAATCTCTCCTCCATGCTTAGGAAAATATTCATCCCAGCTGCAGAGATTAAGAAATGGGTGGATGAACTTTCCCCTTATTTGTAGCTTGAAGGTTATATAAACACTTTTTTATGCATAGTTGGTATGTCTTTCTACTGCCAGTGGCAAGCACTTGCTCATATCTGATCTCCCTACCTTGTCCTCCCCCAAAACCAATCTCCAGAACTTTTTGGACTATAAATTTCTTGGTTTGATTTCTGGAGAACTGTTCTGAAAGTTATTTTGCGTTTCGAATTACAAACTTGTCTTGATGTATCTTTTTCTTAAAAGCTACCTAAATGAATATTTGGTCTAAGTATAGTTTTATTACTGTCATAAATCAAAGGAATGCAATAAATTTAGAATATCTTTAAGAAAGCCTTGAAATCTTCATGGATGGTATTAGAAATTATCAGCTAGATGATAGTATAGTTAAATGAATTCGCAGCTAATTCTTGCTAGTTGATGCATCCAAAGAGGTTTGCATAACATCATTAATCTGCTCTTTAGTTTTGAATGGTGTGCCATAAGGCCCCTGTTCTATTCAAACGTTCTTATCAATGGCTTCGAAAAATTTGCCAAATTTGCATGCAGATAACAAACCTAGGAGAAATAGCTGATTCACAGATGACAGAATTAAGATTATAAAAGATTTGACGTGCTGGAACACTGTCTGGAAATGACTAAGATAGAAAATTACCAGGAACAAATCCTTACATCTTACAACAAAACCTTGCAAGATTAGTGATGTTATCCCAATTTACAACTGGAGAAAGCAGTGTAGAGACATAAGGTAACTTGTCCAAGGCCAGAAGATAGTAAATTGTAGGTACAAGTACAATATGGACAATCTCTAATTTGAAAAGATTTTCAGGTGAAAAGAATCTGAGGTTCACCAGTTAGTTGCTCACAAGGTCAGTGAAAACCAAATAGAGAACCTGCTAGAAAAGCTAATAAATTGTAGACTGCTTTGATCAGTCATTGTCCAGATTAAGGGATATAATAGCCCTCCCTCAATGCTCTGTGCTGGTCATACCTCTCCAAAGTAGTATATACTTAAAATGTATGCACTTAGAAATGCTAAAAATTTAAATATGGTCTAAAGCAAATAAAAGCAAAGAGGAAAAACTTTGGACATCTTAAAGATTAGAATAAGCTAGTCTTTTAAAAAGTAGAAAGCCGCTATACTGGTTTGAAATGTAGAGATGCATGCCATTTCAAGTATTTTAATTGTACTTTAATGAATTTATATATTTTGTATAGACTTATTTTAATACTGTTGAATGTATTTCTTTCTACACTGTTACCTGAATTTATTATAAAATGTTTTTGAATAAATAACTCTAAAAGAAAATATTTGCTAAAATTTATTCACTGTATGCCAGGCATGGAGCTAGTTCCTAAGGAGATAGCAGTGAGCAAGGCAGGCATATCGTGTCTGTATAGAGCTCCCACTCTGGGGAGGACAGGCAGCTGATTGTGTAGTGTGAACTGGGGAACCTACTGCACAGACCAGTATGATATGCTGAATCTCTGTCTAAATATTTTAGTAGTTTCTCTTAATTATCTCCTGACAAAGAGGCAAAATGAATGTTCTTTCTCTGGGCCTAGAAAGTTAACATATCTAAAGTTTAAAAGATCTGTGCTGAAATATGGTAAGTACAAAGATCCTAATATCCTAAATGTGAGGTTTGCTCTCCATCTATTTGTCATTTTTTTAATTAAATAAATTCAGTCCTTCTCAGAGTTTGAGGCTCTTTTACCTAGTTTTTGACACAATGAATTTTGCACAAATACAATGGACACAGAATTTTCACAAAGATTATAATGATTTATAATTTGGTAAGTAAGGTGAAGATCTCCTGTAATAGAAATTATCCACTGAAAAATCCCTTGCTTTGCCCTTAAAGTATAGCATACATACTTTTATGTACAGCAATATATGAAAATATATACTTTCATAATGTTCAATTAAAAAGCAATGGTTCTCAACCAGGAGTGATTTTGCCTCTTCAAAATATTTTCAAAATAAAATTTGATATTTTCAAAATAAAATTTTTGATACTCACATGGATACAAAATGGCATCATGTCTCATTTTAATTTGTACCTCACTAATTACTAGGGATATTAAACTTTTTATAAATATTTATTACTCAGTATGATTTTTCTCTTTGATGAATTGCCTCTACATATTCTTTGTCAATCTTTCTACTAGTCCTTTGTTGGTTACTGTAAGGTTTTCGGTGGTGGAGAGACCAGCGGACACAAGGACACAAGTTATGGCCAAATAAGTGGCTTTATTAAAGTATTCCTGGGCGAGGTTTACAGGTCCTAAGGTCAGGGCCTGAGAAGTTGTACCGCCCAGGACTGAGGCAGGGTTTTTATATGTGGGGTGAAGGGGGTCTTGGAACATTTAGGTAGGATGTGGTTGTTTGAAGCCTGGGGACTTAGTCTGCAGCAGCTGGGTCGGGCAGGAAGCCGAGCTCAGGGTGCTCAGTCAGCGTAGCTGTTTTTTGCCACTCATAACAGGATGCGGTCTGGCCCTGGCTGCAAGCTAACAGGGAAGGGGCCCGGGGCTGTCGTTGCTGTGCCTGTGGGGGTCTTTTGGCCAGTCTTACAGTTACATAACATCTTTTCCCATTTTGTGGCTTGTCTTTTCATTCCCCTAATTGAGGTTTTTTTGGTTCGTAAATGTATTTATCACTTTTTTCATTTATGGTTAAATCTTTCAGGTAAAGATTTTCCCTTCTATTCCTATACCTTCTTTAATGTCACTCAATTAAGTTTTAGTTTTCCTTATAAAGATCTTGCATAATTTTATTACATTTATTCCTAGGCACTTTTTTAAATGTTCTTATAAACAACATTTTTTCATAATTTCTTCCTAGATATTACTGGTATTTAGAATTAAAATTAGTTTTTGATATTGATTTTTCTATCCAGTAATCTTGGTAAACTCTCTTATTCTTTCTAGAACTGTATCTGGATTCATTGGATTTTCTATGTATATAATCATATCATCTATGAATAATTTCAGATTTCTAATTATTTTATTGTTTGCTTTTTTTTCTTGCCTCATTGTGCTGGCTAAGATCTCTCTTTAGTACAGTGATCAACAGAAGTGGTAATATTGGGACATTCTAGTCAGGACTACTGTGCCCTGGTCTCAAAGGTAGAAGTTTTAGTGTTTCACTATTAAATTTGCTGTTCGCTGCAGGGTTTAAGTTTTTAGTTTTTTTTCAATGTATGTATTTCCCTTATCAGATTAAAGAAGTTCCTTTCTGTCCCTAGACTGCTGTGAGGTTTTATCACAGATGGTGAATTTTAACAGTTTAACTGCACTTACTAAGAGTGATTATTTTCCTTGAATCTGTTAATATGGTGAATTGCACTGTTTGATTTTCTAAGGTTAAATCATCCTGATACTTCTAGTATAAACCCAACTTGGTCCATTCTATTGCTTTCTTCTGTCTGCTAAGGTATTGGTTAGCGTTTCCATGTGGGAATTTCTCCCCAGCATTTCTTGAGGAATTTTTATTTTTCCAAATCTTCAATCCCAAGAAAAATGAACAAAATCAGGAAAACAGGAAAAACTATTAAAATTCTCCTGCGAGAATTAAAGCTTGGCAATCAACATAGACACATTGCTGATTTGAAGGAGTCCACTCATGTAGAACTCATGGAACATTGACACATAGTATTGAAGGTTAAAGTATTTCCAAACTAGGACAGAAACATGTAGGAGAGAAATGGTTATGATGTTGCTTGTAGCTCTTGCGGTGAAGTAAGTGTGTGTTCGTACCTGATCTACTAATAATGGTGAGTCACTTGTTTTTTTAATTGTGGTAAAACACACATAACAAAATTTACAGTCTTAACCATTTTTAAGTGTATACTTCCATAGTGTTAAAGTACATTTACAATGCTTTGTAACCAATCTCAGCACTCCTTTTACCTTGCAAAACTGAAATTCTATATATCCATTCAACAACAACTCTCCCTTCCTTCCTCTACCCACCCCTGGGAATCACTATTCTACTTTCTGTCCCTATGAGTTTCACTATTCTAGGTATCTCATACAAGTGGAATCATGCAACATTTGTCTTTTTGTGATTGACTTATTTTACTTAGCATAATGTCCTCAAGGTTCATCCAAGTCGTAGCATATACCAGAATTTTCTTCCTTTTTTAAGGCTTAATAATATTTCACTGAATGTACATACCACATTTTGTTTGTCCACTCATTCATCGGTGGATACTTGAGTTGTCTCCACCATTTAGCTATTGTCACTAATGCTGCTATTTACATGAGTACACAAATACCTCCTCAGAACTTTGCTTTCAGTTCTTTTGGATATATACCCAGAAATGGAATGGCTGGATCATGTAGTCATTCTATGTTTAATTTTTTAAGGAGCCACCATACTGTATTTCATAGGCACTGAACCATTTTACAATTCCACAACAGTGCACAATGGTTTCAATTTCTCAGTGTCCTTATCAGCACTTGTTATTTTCTGTTTTTTTGACAGTAGTTGTCCTAATGGGTGTGGGTAAGTTATTCTTGCAAGTAAAAGCATTGTATATTTTATACAAATCCTATGAGTGGTATTGTAAAAAATAACAAGTTTTAGAAGAAAATGTCTTTCAATTGACAGTTACAAAACCCAATTCTGTGTACTGTTGTTAACCTTTCTGAGAGCTTAATGTTAGGTTATTTGCAAACTACCCAAAAATGTTCCCTAATGTAGTGAATATTTACTATAGACTTCTAATTCCTTGTAAATACTACTGAACTTAATACTTATTTCTTAAACAATGTTTTTAGATATCCATGGTTATAAGAGTTGCAAGGATTTTAAGAGAGAAAAAGGCAATCAGTCAGCTCGTTGCCAGATTTGTTTTAAATCGGTGCACTGTAAATCAGCATTGAAAAGTGGACTTCATAGGCTTTTCAAACATATTCATGGCACGAAAGCACAAAAAACACTGAAAATAATCCTGATGAGTCAATGCCTTCTTTTAAGTAAGAAATAATGCCAATTCTACAAAAACTCTTAATATTAGAAGAGCACATTTTATGAGGCCAGCATTACCCTTATATCAAAACCAAAGAATTACAAGAAAACTAAAGACCAAAATTCTTCATGAACACAGATGCAAAATTCCTTACAAAATATTAGCAAATCATTTCTGTGAATAAAAGAGATAATACATCAAGACGAAATAGCATTATTCTAGGAATGCCAGGTTGGCTTAATATTTGAAAATCAATCAGTATAAATGAGGAACAAAAAAATGTCAGTAGATACAGAAAAAACTTATGACAAAATTAAACATTCATTCATGATAAAACTCATCGAACTAGGAATAAAGGGAATATCTTCAACTTGGTATGAAAAACTTAACAGTTCACATCATACTTAACGGTGAAAGACTCCTCTGTCCTCTTAAGATCAGGAATAAGGCAAGGATGCCCTTATTAACCACTTGTATTCCACATTGTCCTGGAGTTCTACACATGCAATAAGGCAAAGAGAAAGCAATAAAAGAGTTTCAAAAGGAAGAAGTAGAATTTATTTGCACATGACATAATCATATATATCACCTAGGTAGAAAATCCTAAAGATTTTTTTTTTTATTTCAAAATATTAAGGGAGTAAAAATGTACTCCGGCGGGTGCGGCGGGGAAATGGATGGAGTTGTTAGGGGTGGGCAGGCCGGTGGGAGAAGCGCGTGCCCGTGCACTAGAGGCCCTAGTGCGTGACTCGGGCTGATGAGCTCCTTCGGCCTGACCCCACTCTGAGTCGGGGACTGAGAGTCCGTCGCCTGTGCCCTAATAGATACGTATGTACAGACGTATATATGCCAGGCCAGGCGCGCCTCAGGCCCAGTCCGCGTCGCGGAGGGCCGAGGCCGGAGGAGGGCTGCAGGCCGGGGATCCCGGCGCGGGGCGCAGGCCGCCGAGGGTGTGGCCTCGAGCCGGGGCGGGCCGCGGCGCTGACTGCGGTTGCGGCTGTGATCGCCTCCAGCCGGCTGTGCGGATCGCAGGCGGAGGTACATGGCCCCGACGGGAGGCGCGCTGCCTGCTCCCGGAGCTCGGCTCCCTGCCTGAGCGCGGCGGCCGCGCCTAGGCCCGCGCGCCCTCGCCCCTCCGGCCGCGGCGCGCGGACATGACCGCGTAGCGTCCTGGGCTGGGATTTGCTTGAAGATTTTCTTCATGGCAGCAATGTCTCCTCAGCAGGAGACTCTGGGAGGACAGCCGGGGCGCTCCTTTTCCCTGACAGGAGTGTCTCGGATCGCGGGGGACACCGGCACCAAGAAGGTGAGGCCTTTGAGCTGGGGCCCCGTGCCCGCCGCCGCCGCCGCAGCCCCCACTCCCGGCGCGCGCCCTCCGCGCTCGCCACAGCAACGCGCGAAGCGAACGGCCCGCGGCGTTCGTTCGAGGACATTCCCGCATTCTGCCGCCCTTGACGACCGGCGCGCCGCCGTCTCCCGCGTCGCTCCGGGTACATCCTGAGTACCAGGAGTTATCCCGAGTTTTTCGTATCTTGAGTTTTATTTTTTCTCAGAAAGGACCCCGCAGCCTCCCACCCGGCCTTCATGCGCCGCTAGAGCGGCAGCCCGGCTCCTCCCTTCGCGGGGAGCCCGGGCCGGAGGGGGGACCGCCTTTCCCTGGTCCACCCGTGTGCTCAGCCCTTGGGTGCCCCCGAGGTGGCCTGGGCGCGACTGCCCCTTGGCGGGGTCAGCTCTGAAGTCGTCAGGGCCGGCGGCTTCTGCCTGGAGCGGCAGCCGCCACTGATGAAGGTAGGCGGCTCGGCTGCGGCGCCCGCGGGCTCAGCCCGCTCACCTGGCCGGACGCGCGACTGCTCCGCGGTAATTTTGAGGGTGGTGGGTGGGGTTCCCGCGCCTGGCTCAGAAGTCCCCTCTGGACTCCGAGTCTCTGAGGTGGTGGTCAGAGTTACGGGATGGGAAACTTCGTCTCCATGGGAACGTGGAGGTTTGGCTACGGCCTAGACCCGGGCTGGAGAGGGGTCGGGGGTCGGTGTGGGTGTGGGGGCGGCGCGTGTTCCCTGTCAAAGCTGGGAGGAGGGATGCGGGCAGCAACTTTCAGCTTTCCGTTGGGCTAAACACAGCCGCGGAGCTGAAGGAGGATTCCGATCACCGTCAGGTTTCTTTGGAAGGGTTCCCTGGGCAGGTGCACCTGGGCCGCGAGCTGTTCAGCTCTCTTAAGAATTGATTTCGGTGTTTCTAGCCATGTCCGTCTACCTCCCAACCCCCTAGCATAAGACATTCCGATATTTGGCCCTTTTTTTCCCCTTGTGGTAGTGAGGCCCTTCCAGCTTCTCTGGAAACCTGTTGCGATTAGAGGGATCATCTAGCCCTTCCTTAGGAGCTATCTCAAGGTGTTGCGTTTATATCATTAGAGACTTAAGGGGTTATGGCAGGCTCCCTGCTTGTCCGGCTTTTTACTGCTTTTCCTAAATCTTCCCACCGGGATCTTAGGTTGGCTAGAGGACAGTTGAAGAGAGGAGAGATCCCTGTGCCCGGTGTAGAAGTGTCTGTGAGCTTCCCAGGACCTTGGCTGTGTGGCAGAGCCCTCTAGGGGTGTCCGTGAACTTGATGATGTATGGGCTGTAGTGCCGGCTCATCCTTCCAAGTATTGAGGCTGCGGTTTGTCATTGTCGCTTTTCCCCTTCAGAGATGGAAGGAGTGTGTGCGTGTGTCCGTGTATGTAATCAAGTCTTCCCAATTAAAACGTGAATTTGTCAGATTAGTGGTACATTTGGGAAGGTAAATGGATGTTCAGTAATTGACATAGATTTTTAAAGCTTTTAAAAAATTTTTGTAGATTTAAGGAATTAGAAAAAATAATATTTTTATTTTCCTGAATAGTTTTCTTCCTCTTCTAAGGGTAATTAAGCGTGCTGGCTAAGGGAGGAAGCATTAATGAGCAGCTTTATCACTTATGGAGCAGTACTTGCCAGGAAATGAAGGGTTCCTTTGCTCTTTCGCCACATTCTTTTTACACAGCACAGCCATTGTCCCTGAGATTCTGTCCTTCATTGTGAAACACAATGGGTCTACACATAACCAAACCGGTACCCACCTTCCCAAGATTGTTGGGAAAATTAAATGTGAACTTGAGTGAATAATGACATATAATAGGTACTCAATAAACGTTAGCACTTACTGTTTGTAATTTCCCTATATTTGTAATTCATACCATTGTGTCCCAGTTGTTCAAACCAAAAATCTAGAATTCACTTTCAACTCCTCATTTTCTCACTCTACAACAACGAATCCATAAGAAAAGCTACTAACACTCAAAACGTTATCTTGAATTTCTCCACTTCATCTCCACTGCTGCCACTGAAGTCCAAACCAAGCCGCCACCATCTCTCACTTAGACCTTTGAAGAAACTCCTTGTCTAACACCTTTCTTGCCCTTCTATGACCCAGTCTCCAGTTAGCAGCACCAGAATAATCTTTAAAAATATAAATTAATCATGTTGCTCACCTGCTTAAAATCCTGTATTGGCTTTCCATCACATTGATGATAAAATTCAGACTCCATGTCTTGGCCCTGTCTACTTCTCCCACCTCAGCTACCTTTTCCTCCTTGTTTGTGTATTCTTCAGACACATGGGCCTTCCTTTTCACACAAGCCCTCAAATTCATTCCTGTGTTGAGGCCTTGGTATTTCCCTTTCCTTCTGCCCCAGATTTTTAACAGTGTTGACTCTCATATTGTTTGGATCTTAGATCCTCCCAGAGACCTGTCCTGATTACCTAAGTGGAAGTCACCCCTCAGGTATAATAACGTACCTTCTGCTTTATTGTCATCTTAGCATTCATCCTTGTCTGATATTTTCTTATTTACTTGTTTGTCATCTGTTACCCACATCCTTCACCAGATTGAAAACCATAAGCATAGGGATCTTATCTATATTGTTCAAAGCTGCCTCCCCAGTACCTAGTGTGAACTAAAATCAAATCTTAAGTTCCCCCTCAGCTGACTGAATGGACCCCCTCTGGGCCAATGGGTTACCCTAAAACTGTGTTGCTAGCCATGAGAAGGGAGGTCATACATGCCCCATCATGCCAGCCTCCCTTCTTGTAGATAGCCTTTGTAACTCATTAACAGGCCTAAGGCTATACAAGACAAACCTGCACGTCCTCAATTTACTTAACAGATCACTTGAGTCTGTATATATGTCTGGTGGCTTGTCTCTGATTAACAGACTTTCTTATCGTTAACTTAAAACATCCAAAGCCTTTAGACAAAGCTTCATTTCTTTAACCAATTACAAATCAAAGAGTCTTTAAACCCACCTATAAAGTGTAAGCCCCTGCTTTGAGATGTCCCACTTTTTTGGGTCAAATGAATGTATGCCTTCCATGTATTGATTTATGACTTTATGTGTAATTTCTGTCTCCCTGAAATATATAAAACCAAACTGTAACCCAGCCATAGTGAGTCTACTCGCTTAAGGTTTCTTGGGTATGGTTCTGGGCCATGGTCCTCAAATTTGGCACAGAATAAACCTCTTTAAGTTATTTTACAGAGTTTTCCTTCTTTTCCATTGACAAGGTGGCACACAGATGTGGGGCTCAGAGAAGACTCATGATCTCCCAAAAGAGTAGCCCAAACTCAGTGCCAGGTATCAGCATGACCTGCTTTGGACCCCCTGACTCCAAGCTTCTCCTTAGATAGAACTGGTAAGTCCTCCTGAGCTCTGGACCTTCCCTTCTTGGTTGATGGTCCTTGGTTTATTCTGACTTATTGGTTCTTTTCCTAGGAATTTGTTGTTTGGGATCCCAATTTTGATTTGGAGGTGCATTCTAAAGGGTCTTCTCCATTGCTTTTTCTTGCCAAAGTTAATCTCAATTGGCTTTTCTGCGCATTTGTGAAAGAGGAAACCGAACTATCTTGTTTATAGATAAATGAAAGACTGAGTTCCTCAGCTCTGAAGAGAAAGGGCATTTTACTCCTCCTAGCCAAAAGGCACCCCTGGGTGACTGGGGGCCTTAGTGGGAGTTGCCTGGGGTGATTCCCCACAGCTCAAGTGGGCCTATAGGGACTCCCCCCCAACAAAATTAATTAAAAGAAGGCTTGTCCAGGAAACATACATAAGAGCTGATCAGTGTTTTGAGCCCTGTCAAAGGTTGTAGACCCCCAAAGAGAGAAACTGAGACACCTAAGAGGGTGGGAATGACTCAATGGTGAAGCACTGGAGTCTCACCCACAGTCAGCACAATCTGATCCACTACACTAAATAAACCCTATCATTCAGTTGCTTCTTTTAAAGAGTAATGGGAAACAAATCCTTTAAAAATGAGGAAAGACAAGGAGAACAACTCCCTTTGGGCACTCCAATTGGTTTATGGCACCTCTACTTGCAAGTATTTGTATAAATGGAAGGGCTCAAAGGCCCTTTGAGCCAGGTTTTCTATGACTCCAACTGGTTATAGCCAATTCTTGTGCACAGGTTTTTACCGAAGGGTAAATTACATCAAGGAAAATTCAGAGCTCAAATAGTCGACTTGCCACTATAGAGTTAAAATGTGGAGCCTCTCAAGCCAGCTCTCTTTTCTGCCTACTCTGAATCTACTAACTTTTTCTACTGATGTTGAGATAAACTCATTGTTAATGGTATCACCAATTGAAGGCTACCTAGAGATCTTGCAGCCAGTTCTAGCTAAAATGTAAGCATTGAAAACTCATTTTAAACTGAAAGAAAAAAGGGGGTGAAAGAGGTTTTTAAAAGTCAAACTGCCATGAAAACTGCTTTACCCAAAACTTTGTTCCACAGGCGTAATGAGGTTACCTACCATGGCAACCAAAGTTTAGCTATGTGAACAAGTTCCAGTTTTGTCAGAAGAAATTTGGATTCAGTTGTCTTTTACAAACTGGCGAGTTTGTATTACTATATCATGGCTAGAGTTCTGAGGTAAAATCTATTGGAACTTTGTGTGTACATGGTCCTGTGAGTGTATGTGTTTAGATAGGTTTTGTGTATGTCCATGTATTATATATTTGTGCCTACAAACATGTTTGTGCTTATAAATAAAGGAGCACTCATAAATTAATTAAACACAAATGCTTTTCTAGTTTATGTGAATTTAGTAATCTTTGGTAAATAAGCTGGGTTATTAGAAAAAGTATCATTGGTAAGGTAAGAATAAAAATGTTTACAAATTGTCAGCATACATATTTTTCCTGGGTTTTATTGGACATTTTTATGTTCTTAAGATGTCAGGGTTTGACACAAAGGTTATAAAACTATAAACCCAGCCAAAGACAAAATGATCTGCGTTTGTATGATTTGGGATAAGTAAGGTAAATTTAATATTGTTCATCTAATGATAACAGCTAAATCTCCTGAGTTATCAATAAAAATACTTATGTGTTTAACTTTAAGGTTCTTAATTAGGTAAAAATGTAGACATGCCTAAACAACAAAAATAAGTGTCAGTAAATTATTATAGAATAAATAAAACATCTAGCAAATAGAGCACAAAACCAATAACTTATGGTCAAAAGTTGATGAAAATATTTTGATTTTGGTGTTTCAATTCTACAGATACAGATACAGTTTCTTTCACTGATTTCAATGTCTGTGGAAAGGTACACACTAGCTCACTCTTTCTATCATCTGATATTAACAGTACTGTTAGGGATTCAAAGGTGTCCTAGAAATTATAGTTACAAGAGCTTAAATTGGAAGCTTTAGTTTTCCCGTGGTCTTGTCCACTCTTGATTTGCTAGCCAGTTATGTGTACATTCTATTGCTATAAGAAAGTTTTTGCCTGGGGGAAAATAATCCCTAAACTGTTCATTTTTGTACAGTAATTTATTTTAAGATAAAAAATAGTTACTAAAATCCATATAGAATCTCAAAATAGTCTTACACTTTGGAAATAGTGCACGTACACAAGTTTACACCCAAGGTGGAAAATGTTTTGAGACTATTTAGATTGTTTTAAAACTAGCTTAATCTTGATCCTCATGTAAGGAAAAAAAAAACCTGTTACAACTTTTGTGTCATTGTTTGAGGTGCTAAGGATTGGTGCTGAAGGTTTTTTTTCCGTCTATAGTCAGGTATGATATGTTGATGGGGCTCAGAAAACTGCCCTAAAATGAAGGCCTCAGAAGCAAAAGTTCTCTGACTTTGCTTTTTCCTCCTGCCTCTTGGTCCCATTCTTCCCTGAAGCTAACCATAGAAATCAGAATTCCTCTTCTCCAAGGCAGGTCATAAAATCCAGAACCCTTTTTTTCTGAAAGCTAGCCATAAAACCTAAAAATTATTCTATGCAAAAACTGCCCATAAAGTAATTATCTGACCTACTTCATTTTACTGTAAAACCCCCATTCCAAAAAGGTCCCTGCCCCCCACACCCAGAAGGAATAAATGTACACTCAGAGAGGCCAAACAGAATCTAGATAGAAAGGCCTCTCTGTGGGTTCTGCCACTCAGCCTGTTAGCATTAGATCATACCTTTCTTGTCAAATCATTTTTCTACACAGCTGTCCATACTTTGTTGACCCTAAGCATAAAAATGGGTAATTTCCTCTATACCTTTGAGTGTTTATTCTGAAGGTTCCTGTGTATAAGTTTGTAATTCTTCCTCCTATTAATTAATCTGCCTCATGTCAGTGAATTTTCAGCCAACCTTTATGGAAACAGTGGCTTTTGTTCCCTACAGTTTGGCTAAACTTTGGGAGGGCCAGGAACACTTTGATCTCTACAGTGTCAATAGATTTTGTTTTGGGATGTGGTGTTTTCGAAGTGTTACTGAAAGTCTGACACTTGTCCCTGAGGCCACATCAGAAGAACAAGGACAAATGGTTTGAGGAAAAAGAAAGAGAAGTTTATTAATTTGCCAGCAAATGAAGAGGATGGCAGACTTTTGTCTTAAAGTACCACAGTCCTATCAATAAGCAGAAATACAGAGCTTTTAAAGGGAGTTTTCAGCTTTGGGCTTTTGCTGTTTAACTGTAGTGTCTCTGGTGAAGACAATCTAATAACTTCTGCCTGGACAATTCTGTTGAGCCATTTCCTGTGGTATAAAGAACAAAGGACACTCCCTTGCCCCTCTGATTACTGGCCTTGGGCAGGGATGCAAGTTTTAATTCCCAGAACGGGTGTAGGGGTTAAAGAGACAATTCATAAAACCCCTCTGTTACATATTCCCCACTCTCAATTTTACCCTTCTACATCTATGGGAGGAGGGGCAACATAGTTATCAAGCTACTTCCTGCTAAATTGGGCCAATGTTTTAAATGCAAGTTTTATACTTATTTATGCCATTGCAAAGCTTTGGCAGTAGATTTACAAAAATAAAGAATGCAACAGATTACCAGGTGAAAAAGGGCATAAGCAACAACTACAACCATGAGGACTGACAAGGCAAAATGAAGGATACCCGATAAGAGAGATTTTTACCTTGCTTGGTATCTAAGACATGAGTAGGACTACAGGTCCTTACTGTCACTTTGCACATAATGTCTAATACAGGGCTGGGCAAGAAAGCAACATGGGACCTCTGAGTGAGTAGCTATTAATTACACCCTGTAGGTGATCTGAGAGACTGGCTTCTGTAAATTCAGAAATCATATACAGAAATACTTGCACCGAACGAGGTTTAGGATGACAAACTCAGCAGTGAGACAGACCAGCAGAAGAGACAATAGCCCAGGGAAATCCTCACTAAAGAGTTATCTCTCCATTCTATAGACAGAACAAATAACCAAAGAAAGGTTAGCAAAAATATCAACATTTTTATTTTTCCTTCTTCTTAAACAGATACTTTAGAGTGCCTTTAGGTAATCCACCCCAACCCCCCTCATCCACTGGGGGCTTGGGTCCTATTCTTCCATTGGCCACCTCTTTACTCTGGTATGATAGACCAAGGTTTTTACTCCTGAAAATTTCAATGAAGTGTGAGTTGTTAGAGGCATATCATAGGGTCTCTTCCACTTCTGTGCTTCCTTCTGTCCTTTCAGGGGCAGGGACCTGAAAGAGACAAACTCATGCATAGTGGTTAGTATTTGCTATACTGCTTTACTCTGTTTCTTCACTTATGGTTATATTACCATACTGACCTCAGGGTGCTAGGAAGAGTCTTCCATAAATTATTTCATAGGGGCTTAACATCAGAGGGGCCTGCTTCTAGGGGCTACCCCTTATCCAAAGGAGGGCAAGTGGCAACACCCTATCCCATTTTAAATGGGTTTCCTGCATCAATTCCAGTATGCATGTAATTTCCATTCTAGATGTAGGGCTTTGCTTACTTGCTGGGTTACCTCTGATATAAAGGCAGGTCCATTATCACTCTTTATGAAGGAAGGGAGTCCATGAACATCTTGATGACCTGTGGGATCATTGAGTCCATTGTGTCCAGCTCCTTGGAGAAATGGTTCACTGGGTTCCCACTGGGGGTTCACTTAAGGAAGCTCATGGGTGACCACTGGACATTGTGCAGCACATCCAGGTGCAGACAGTGGGAAGCAAAGCTCCCCCTCACCCCCGATGGACACCACCGTGGAGTAGCCAAACACAGTAATACCTTGCAAAATGCCCAGGGTTCCATAGATGCTCAGATGGACTTTAGTGTGTTTCTGGGTCCCATTGACAATGGGGTCATCGGTCCAGAGACTAAGCCAATAGTTAGAAGCCAGGGTAGCAACATGGTTACACAAGAAGAGGAAGATGTTCAGGAAGGAGATGAACAGTCTTACGGCCTTTGTGTAGTCCCAGGACACGGACAGCTTGACCTTCCCTGTCTGAGCCTTATCTGCCTCCATCAACTTCCAGGTTTCTTCCTTCTTGGCCTCAGAATTCTTCAGCTTAGCCATGCTGCTATGGTGCCTGCTGACATCCTCATTGTAGGAGGAGGAACTGCTGAGATGCCTCTGCATCTGCCTGCCTGTGGCATCCATCACTAGCATTTCATTCTCTATCTGCTTGGTCTCTTTCCTTGGACTGCTGACGCCCATCACCCTGTCATCCTCTGGGGCCTGTTTCTGCTCTGGGCTGGTGTGTAGGCACACAGGAACTTGGCAAAGGCCCCATTCCAGGCCAGCAGCTCCTGGTAGGAGCCCATCTTGGAGTGAGTTCCTTCAGAAGGATTATGGTAACTTCAGATGCTCTCTGTTTGGGAGGGTAAGCCTCTATCCAGCCGGAAAAAGTATCTACTAATACAGGTTTAGGCATCTGAGTGAAATCAATTTGCCAGTCGTCAAAAGGGTGGATCCCTACATGTTGGGTTCCCTGTGCAGCAGGCTGCTTTTTTGTTTTGGGATGGTTTTGAGCACATTAATAGTTTGTTGCATATGGGGTCCTCTTAAACGAGGTCCCACCAAATCCATTAAGGCATCACACCCCTAATGTGTGCATTCATGTTGGTGCCTCATAAGAGGCTGAACCAAGGCTTCAGTTAGGAGAATGAGTCCATGAGAATTCTGTCTCCAGTTAGCTGTGCCATCCCAAATGTCAGAGCCACAGTCTTTAGTTTTAAAGGGGATCTAAATCAAGCTGGGGTATCAAGGCCCCAAGGAAGAGATTACCTTCAGCAGCCTGATTTCTTTTTGCAACATAAGTGTCTCCTTTTTTTGGTGACCAGAACAGTGCATGATGGCCACCCACTTGGGCTCAGCCATGGCCTATATAAGGGCCAGTATTTCAGTGGCATACTTAATATCCTTATTTCCTGCTGTCTTGAGTCCCCTCTTTCCTTCCAATGTGCATGAGCATGCACAATCATAAAAGCATATTTACAGTCTATATAAATGTTTACCTTTTCTTTCCCTCTCTGGATAACTGAAGAGCTCTAGTCAAAGCAATCAGCTCAGCTTTCTGGGCTAAAGGCCCAGGTGGCAGTGCCATTGTTTCCAGTAGCCGTTGTTCCATAACCACCACATATCCAGCCCTCCATTGTCTGTTGTTCAGTCCACAAAGCCGCTCCTGTCCGTGAAAAGATCCCAATCTGTCTCTGGCATTGGCCGATCTGACAGACCCATCCTGCTAGAATAGACAGCCTCCAGAGCCTCTGAACAGTCATACTGCAAAGGCTCATTTTCATCAGCTGATAACAGGGTGGCAGAATTGAGAATAGACACAGTCTTTAATAACAACTCATAAGTAGCTGCTACGGCTCAGAGGCAAGGAGGCCATCCTCTCAAAATATTGTCTGGTGGCTTTGACAAGTATGCCACTGGCCATGGGATGTCTTCTATCATCTGTACTAAGACTCCAAGGGTCATTCCTTGCTTTTTATGAACAAATAATTTAAATTCTTTCTGTGAGTCAGGCAACCCCAAAGCAGGGGCAGTTGTAAGGCTCTGCTTTAGTTTTTGTAAAGGCATTTGATACCTGTGGTCCAGATCAGTAACTCCACATCAGTTCCTTTAAGGGCTTCATACAAGGGCTTTGCTATTAGTCCAAAGTTTGGGATCCAGATGCAACAGATCCCTACCATTCCTAGGAACCCGCACAGTTGTTCTCTTGCTAATTTGGAATCCCGGATAAGTAACCTGCTATTTGCAAATATGTCCAATTGCACATTCCACAAGTCCCCTGCTAAGCCCATACCAAACAGGACAGGAGAGCCTTTTTAAACCCCTGAGTCAACATAGTCCAGAAGCTCTGCGAGGCCACTCTAGTCCCAGGATCCTGCTGTTCAAATGTGACTGAGTGTCATTCATAGTCCCTTGAACAATAACATTAATGACACATCAATCCTGCATGAATCTGTACTCATTGGTATGGGGAATTTAAATTCTTTCTGCATGTCCTAGGGTCCCATTGGCCTATATGGCCTTACTCACTTTTTGGTAGCTTTCTTCTTGTGAATGTTGCCTCAGTGGCAGCCTCCTGTATGTTTCACCAGGCTCTGGTATCCATCCAGCAGGAGTTTGGCGGCGCCCTCGGAGGTGAGCTTCTGCTGCTTCTAGTGTTCCCACTGCTTGTCCATGTCTGCTGAATTCAGCAACAGAGGTGGCAGTGGGAGTAGCTCTGGGTGGCAGGTCTCTGGAGTTCGCCTCTTGGGCCCATGGCAATGAGTATGGTTGCCTTACTGCTACCTGGTTCCCGCCCCTGACCTGGCTTGTGGAGCGCCATATGTGGCCTGTGCCAGGGGCTGGGGCGGCAGCCAAGGGGGAACCCCAGACCACTTCTGCCCACGCAGCGTGACACTGAGTTCGCACTGTCAGTTGCTCCCAGGGCTTCTATGGGGATATTTGGATTGGAGCGACTAGTGAGGCATGGAGCCCTGGGCCCTCTCCTTTGTCATTGGAGTCCTGGATTTGAAGAACCATTTGGTCTCCTGGGAGTTTCTTGTTACCTGGAGCCCTTTGCAATTTTGGGCAGTATTCTTTCCAATGTCCTTCCTTTTTACAAAAAGTACACTGATTATAATTCAGCCTCAGGTGACTTTTTCCTCCCCTTCCTTTCAACTGTCTCAAAGGACGCTTGGTTGACACAACTAACAGAAAATACATAGGTTTCAGTTTCTATTCTTCCCTTGCATTATATACTTTAAAGGCAATATCAGCAAGCCGTGAGGGATTCATGCCAATTGTCCCTTCCACACACCGAAGCTTCCTCCATATATCTGGAACACTCTGTCCTATAAGAGTCGCATGAATCATGTGCATATTTACAAGGGCCTCAGGATCCACATCTGTATATGCCTGATGCGTTCCAAAAATTCAGAGGGATCATCTGCATTAGAATCCCATTTTGTGTAAGTCCAATAATACCCTGCTGGCTGACCTTGTACATTTAAGCCCCCTATCTGATATTGCCCTAGTGGAAATTGCCCTGCCCCAGCTATGGGTGCCCTCTGGCCAAATTGAGTTCCCTGCTGGGTTTGTCTGGGAAGGAGAGACCATTCCCAATCCAATCCCTGAGTCATAACCTAGTGGGTGTGGTACTGAAGAATCGGTCCCAGGTGCTCTCTCCCCAGCCCCCTTTCACAGTGCCCAGATGGCAGCAGTGGTGGGTGGGAGCAGTAGCAATTGCCCTGGACCTGTCTCCGTATGGGACCACTTCCTGGGATAGCCCCAGCTGTGGTGGGGTGTTCCCCGCCCACCCCCCCACCTTGGCTGTGTGCCACTGGGTGGCAGGGGAGCAGGAGGTTAGGAGCCAAACTGGTTAATTCCTCCCCAATTTTATCACCTGGCCTTTCAGCCTCCTCATTATACAATTGCATGAAAGATTGTACATATGGGGTCTTGTCCCATTTACCTGACCATTGACAAAATAATCCCAGTTGTAAAATAATATACTAATTTAAGGTTTTATTCAACAGTTACTTCTCCTTATGCTCCAGCATGTACATTGGATTACAATAACATCATTCTGTTTTAGACATAGACTTTATAGCTATAAGTTGGCTATTCAGCCAAGATTCTCCCCAGGGGGCTTTCAGATGGAATAGAAATGGAGCCTCCCATGTGGACAAACAACAACAAACACAACATGACAAGTAGACAATACAGGGAATTCCTAATGCAAATCATATTAATACCAAGGCCTTACAAATGGGAACTGCACAAATGAGAACAAAATTCTCAAATGACAGCCAACATCTCTTAATCCAGAAGGGAATGAATTCCCCAGGTTCCCAAGTTAACACTCAGCCTTGTAACTTCCACACCCAAATGGCGCCTACAAATAAATGCTGTGCCATAGGGATGGAAGGTTTGAAAACCTCCAAATGGGCAGAATCAAGGGTCTCAGCATGCACATTGGGAAACTTAATAAACAAATGGCTGAGATGTCATGACACTTCCCGTATCTGTTTTCTTTTCTTCAATTTAGTTCAGCTTGCAGGGAGCTGCATCTACTGGGCGGGAGGGTAGGTGGGAGGAAGGGGAGTTCCCTGTAGCTAAATAGGCTCTGTCAGCTGCTGGAGTGGTCCCTTACTCTTTCACCCCAAAAAGACGTCGCTCCTACCAGTGAAGACCCATGGCTTGACTCAGGGCTGCCCCCCTCCTCTTCCAGTCACAGCAGCAGTCATGGGGTTCTATTCTATCGGGGCACCAATGGGCCCCCCAGGGATGCCAAATTCTGTTACTGAAAGTTTGGCCCTTGTCCCTGAGGCAACATCAGAACAAGGAAAAGTGGTTTGAGGAAAAAGAGTTTATTAACTTGCTGGCAAATGAGGAGGATGGCAGACTCTTGTCTTAAAGTACCATAATCCTTGGTCTGTGTTATATATCTAATTTACAGGGTGTAAAAATGGTTACCAGAAAAATAACTTAAAATGATAACTGGAATCTAAGTAAACTGTTAAATAAGTTAGGTAAATATAAATGGGATAAATACAAATGTAATTTTCGTATAATTTAGAATCTTAAAATCATGTTATGTTAAGTTAAAGAGGATGATCATGAAATGTCTGAATCATTTATAAGATAAAATACTAAAACATTAATTAATAAACATAAGTTTAAAGTTTAGGTACTTTGACATCTCTTATATGATACAGAAACTAAATATATTTAAGAGTGCTAATAAAATTGGACTGATAACAAGAAGTCCCTTGAACAATAACATTAATGACACATCAA
>NW_012151951.1:8037412-8041917 GCF_000956105.1 Propithecus coquereli
AAAGTAACTAGTGAAGAGAACGAGATATAAAAAGACAATGAATATAGAAATATATTTTTGGTAAGAAAGGTTAAACAGAAAGAATAATATTGTAAGAGAAAAGATCTGGTATCGAAATATTTTTTGTCCTAATATAACTGGTTATTTAAGAAAAGGGAAATTTAGGACAAAACAGAAAGCTTAAGTATGTTGTAGATAATCTGTGCAAGTCGGGATAAGGTTCATAGAAGGGACTTTGTGAAGAAATTTTGTATGTGAGCAAACTGGATATAAATAAAAAAGAAATTTTTGGTTAAAACAACAAATTTTTCTTAAAATATTAATTTGATCTTAATGAAATTATATTAACAGTATACTCTTGACCTTTCTTGATATGTCTAAATTATTTAATATGGTCAGAAAATTTCTCATGCTCGTGCTAAGAGTCATTTGTTCCCCTATTCAAGGTACTAGTTTTTCTTATTCACATTCCTCTAAATTATACTGTTCGTTCACTCATGTCCCCTGGACACACTTGCTAATTCAAGTGCCTTTTTCATCAGATTTAACTTCCAAGGTAAGTAAATGGGCTTCCACTAAAGAACAAACAAACAAAAACAATCACACTACAGAAGGTTTTCCTTTACCTTTTTGGTAACTGGCCTAAAGAAACAAAAATTTTATGCTTTACAAAGATAATCCCTGTGTTGTCTTTAGGTTTCTGACTAACTAGAAAAAGTAAACTTTAAGGGTTAAGGTTTACACTCATGTAACTTCTTGTATTGCCTTGGAAGTCTTCTGATGACTCTTACTCTTGGTTAAATAAGCCACCATTATTTTATAGTCACTTGTGATTCTATTTAAATAAATGTTTTAAACCTGTAATATTTGACAAACTATCTAAACCCAAAATCCTAAATTCAGTCCTTTTAACCTCAAACTAGCTTTTAATAATAGAGCTACTAGGCCGGGAGCGGTGGCTCACGCCTGTAATCCTAGCACTCTGGAAGGCCAAGGCAGGTGGATCGTTTGAGCTCTGGAGTTCGAGACCAACCTGAGCAAGAGCGAGACCCCGTCTCTACTAAAAATAGAAAGAAATTAGCTGGACAATTAAAAATATATATATAGGAAAAAAAATTAGCCGGGCATGGTGGCGCGTGCCTGTAGTCCCAGCTACTTGGGTGGGAGGCTGAGGCAGGAGGATTGCTTGAGCCCAGGAGTTTGAGGTTGCTGTGAGCTAAGCTGACGCCACGGGACTCTAACCTGGGCAACAGAGTGAGACTCTGTCTCAAAAAAAAAAAATACATATATATATATATATAATAGAGCTACTAAAAGTCCAAAGAAACTTATTAGGCTTACTGATATGTTAAACTATACAGGAAGACATTGCCAAATATGAAATGCTGTTTAACTTTCTTTGGGTTTTATTTGTATAAATATAAAGATCTGTTCCAGAACTACATGGGATTCCTAAAATTCTAATATGCCTTGGTATTATCAATTATATATGCTAAATTGTTGTGTGCCACAGAAATAAACAAATCTCCTTTATATATTTAATCATGACTATTATAAGATTTTTAATCATCCACAGACAATTATTATTTTACTTTGATTCTTCTTAAACAACAGTTTATAATCAGCTACGATCCATGATTTGCTTCTTTAAGATAATGTCATGGAGAGAACTAAAATATTTTTATGACTTTTAATTTAAAACATTACTGATTCTTTTGCTTTGTTTTCCAGAGTCATGACAAGTTTACTTGTTGTCTCCAGGATTTAAAACTATTGAATCCAGCTGGGCCCAACCTGTTATGCACTGCCAAGGCCCTGCTACTAAAACTACAAACATCCTCCCTCTAGGCTCAGGAACTATCACAGAAGAGGTGGGTGTGTGAGATGTAAGGGCTGATTTGGAGGGATGGAACTTGTTCAGACCCTCCAGATCAAGGATGCATACACAGAAGCCTAAACAAATACTAAATGAGAAACTATGTCGTTCCAGGCAGCATGGTCCAAACATCCTTCTCAATCGTAAAAAAATTTCCTGCTTCCCATAGACTTAGAGCCTCCTGCGTATAATTGTTCTCATTTATGGGGCTTATGCAAAATGAGAAATTTATCAGCCACCTGAGGACAAATTACTAAAGAGACTAAAATATTGTGACACAACAAAATTCTCTAAATTTCTTAGCTAAAATGGTTAATAGTGCTTATGTTTGCTACAAGTTTGTAACTAAACCTTAGAATATAGTAGCTCAACACTTAAAGATGAATTAATTTTGAAGCCTTGTCTTTGACATTTTGGTTTTTACTGTTATGTTGCCTACAAGGTTTTAAAGGGTTGATGAGTACCTGTCCACCATCAGTTTCTTTTGGCCTAAAACATTTAGTTGGCTGTAAGCCCTTTTGGCTCTTCAGTCCTGTTGGCCACAATGGTCCCACTGAGGGCCTGGATGGATCCAGGCACCCCAGCAACGGATGGGGCAAAATAGGAGATTGGCCATCGATGCTGCCTCTGGCAGATCTTGACCAAAAGCGGGGAATTGTGAGCTAAAATAAAATGTTAAGCTCCCTTCCCCCAGTTAATTAACCCAGTTTTACAGATGTGGAAAAACCAAGTATTGGATTCCAAATCAAGTACTCTTTCCACTATAAGAGCTATCTCTTACTGGTATAATACCACTTGTAAAAGAGCAGTAAAGAAGAGGGTCTGTCTTGGATCCATGCAAGAGAATTTAATAAAACCATACTTGACTGTGTCATTTTTCTAAAAGGGTATTTTTACCACGGGGTTCTCCAGAACACAATTATGTTACATCTTACATATGCAACTACATCAATAACAACAGGCTGTTTATATTTTCTTTTGGATTGACAATCTTAAATATGTTAGTATAAGTAGTTTATGTGATTTTTCTTTTCCATTTTCTTTGATTTCAGTTCTCCGGAACAAAAGGACAAATGGTTCTTTCTCCTTCAAAGGTATTTTTTTCAGTATATATATTTTTAATCTTTAACCTGCAATGAATGAATTAAAATCTTTTCTGCAGAGATGTGCCCAAATTATTCCCCTTCTCCTTAGTGGAAATTGTTCATTTATCCTAAAAATAAGTTGCTGTTTAGATTGTTGACTAGCTACTACTTGCTGTAAATAATGTTCTTTTATTACATATACTTCTTACTTTCTAGGAAGGAGAACGCTGAGGTCTAGTTAGATCATTTTAGACAGAAATTAGTCAATAATACCTTCCATCTCTTTCTGTTGTCTCCAGTCTACCAATTGGAGCTAACAGTTTCCTCAAAGTATTATATGTATTAAGTTTCTATAAATGCAGGGTTTTCTGCTGAGCACCTCAAATATCAATTATTAACCCCACCATTGAGCATACAGACTAAAATGATAAACTTAGGCTCATCTATTAGACCCACCGTCCTTCCCTCCTTCCTCCCCTCTCCCCTTCCCCAAGCAATGGGATAACCAAGATTTACACTCTACTGGAGAGCTAGATGAGAAGTGAAAGGTCACTGCTTTGGTTTGGCCTTGTAAAGTATTGTGTCTGCTCCTGTTCTTATCAGTGAGGTGCTGGACTGTCCAGAGAAGGCAGGGAAGTTTTAAGGATAAAACATTACCCAAGGGCGCCTTAACCTGATTGTGCTTCTCAAACCTCACCGGACATGGGGGCCCTGTTCTTTTTTGTGCCCATGCCCAATGTCCTGAAATTTTTTTTTTATTCTCTTCCAACCCATAATGTAACCTGAGTTTGCTGAGTCTTCTCATCTGTCCTTAAAAATAGCATATAAGTATATTGAAAATATTAGCAAAATTGATTTTTAAAATAAGCCATCAGCAAATTCCATCTGACTCAGTGTTGTTTTGGGTTGTTGTTGCATTTGATTAGATACATCAATCTAGAGAAAGAGAAGGACTACCCAAAGAGCATTCCCCTCAAAATCTTCGCCAAAGACGTTGGGAATTGTGTCTATGTAAGTGTTCGTAAGCCAGAAAATTAAATTCCAAGTCCCTGAATAAAGCAGAATAGCATGGATAAAAAGAGAGACAGGCAGGCAGACTGACTATATATGTGCTATGGAAGGTAGGAATTTAGAGATAACATAGGGGGAAAATGCATTTTCCTAGGTATCTCTCTGCTTTTGTATATATGAAAAGTAAACCCTAGAGAAAATGAAGCAAGAGAAATTCGTATTAACTACAGTATTTAACATTTGTGCTTGTAAAGAACACTGCTTGTCAGATATCTCTTTACTCCCTCTGCCATGAATGTTTCTCTGAATCTTTGCAATAGCAGGTACAGAGACTTGTAGTAAATCTGTTTCCACAAAGAGGTATTTCTTATTATTATTAAGCAATTTTTTCCAACTTGTCACTTCTTAAGTAGAGAGTGGTTTTGAAAAGTTTATTCTTTAAGTCTTTATGGATTGAATCCCTCAGGTTAATAAGTGGATGATCTGGGAAAGGTGACATTTTTAAGGGATCAGCACTTTTCTGCCTCACAGTG
>NW_012151951.1:8041967-8064386 GCF_000956105.1 Propithecus coquereli
CTGGCAGGAATGCTTCTCTGAATCTTGTCAATAGCAGCTGCAGACACTTGTAGTAAAACTGTTTCCACAAAGAGGTATTTCCTTATTATTATTAAGCAATTTTTTCCAACTTGTCACTTCTTAAGTAGAGAGTGGTTTGGAGAAGTTTATTCTTTGAGTTTTTATGGATTGAATCCCTCAGGTTAGTAAGTGGATGATCTGGGAAAGGTGACATTTTTAAGGGATCAGCACTTTTCTGCCTCACAGTGTTTATCACTTTGGTCAAATAAATGTTAAGTCTTTAACCCCAGTTATTATGCATAATTTGATGACTGATCATAGTACAAAAGCCAACATGTTATCAGTGATGAATAAGATGGAAACTTACGACTATTTTTATGATACTATGGACTGTCATACTTCACAGCAGCTCTGGATCACACAGAGTAGTTTTATTTGTTTGTGGAAAAATATGTAGTGCAAACTAGTTATGTTTTGGCCAAAAGCAAAAGTTATGCAAATGTTCTGACCTACTCCTGAATGCCAGATTATCACTGCTTGAGGGAAATACTCAAATTATGGTATGAAACTACAGAGATGTCCTGCAGTAAAGTAGGAAAAAAACAAACAAAACACTGTTGTTCCTGCCTGCTTTGATTCAGTTGTGGCAGTTGGTTACATTCAGGATTTTCATGGAAAACCTCTTGAATTTTTTAACACTTTCTTTTCATTGTATGGAAAAGTGTGTATTTGAGAAAGGACTGAAGTCCCACTCTCATTTCGGAAAAGACAAAAGACGTGGTCAGGTAGGGTGCTCTGTTTTTATTGCTAGTACCCTGGATGAGTCAAGGATGATGTGACATATTTTGTCCTTTGCTCTCTGAAGTATATTTCATGGCAAGAGTCTCTTTTAGGGAGCCCTGCTTCCAGAGTTATTCCCCAAATAGGAATGCATGTATGGAAAGTATCATGTTAGTCCTTTAGTTACACAGAACCTGTCAGTAAATTCTGCTAATATGGAAGAAAATAGCCACATTTTCAGTTTTGTCTGTTTTGTTTTTTGTTTATTACCAAAGAGCTTCATCTGCTGAAATTAATTTGTTTTGTCTACCAGAAAGGCATGCAGGAAAAATACACTTTCTATAATTACTATTTTGAATGTATGTACCTAGTACCAAGAAAAACCATTATCTTAGAAACCAGATGATCGGGAGGATAGATTCTTCACTTTACAAGAGACTTCATGAGAGAGTTTCTTTAAATTAAATGGAAGGGGTTTTTAGACTTAAAAAAAAGCAGAAAGCTTTATTGAAATTATGTTTTAAGTTAAAGCCCAATATGTAACATACCTATGACACTCTGGTAGAAGATAGACCCTGGGTTGGGTGTTCCAAAACCTCCCTGTTGGGCTCTGAGACAATTTTGCATAATCCTTGTGGCTATAAGGAGTACAATTTGAAATCAATGCATTTAAAATACTTTTTTAAAAATTAAAATTCATTTAACAACTTTTAGAGGCAGTTTGTCAAGTATTAAATAATTGGCTCATCAGGAAGAAACAATGGAAGGATAAGTGAGGAATCATCAGTGGATTTCACTTACCTTTCTTTTTATGTATTTTTAAATATAATTGTATTTCCATTTATGCCTCTTATTTGTGCCTTTTAAGCCCTCTCAGGGACATAGATGTAATAATTTATTTCTCTCATATTTCTCATATATAAAATGTGTATATAGCAAAGATATTTTTTGATTACATAGCATTGTTTTATATTTAAATAATGTCTTAGAATTCAATAAACTCTATCCATATCTCATAATCTTACTAACCCCTTTTCTGTTTTTTGCAAATTGTCTTTTTAAGTAGCAATTCTTACTGTAGTTTAACACAGAGCTATTATGGATACTCTGTTCAATGGCAGAGTTGGTAATGGAATCGAGCTTTCTAAAATTTCACTTCTTTCTTCTAGACTCACTGGTTTTAAATCCTCTAAAAATTTCAACAATGAAAATCTTAGTAGCCACAGTGTCTGACACATAGAAAATGCTCAATAAATGGTGGTTTTTAAAAATTCTAAGCTTTAAATGTTTTTTTTGGTAACCAGTTATTATTCTGATTTAACCTAAACTGACTTTATACCATGCAAAGAAATAAAACTCTGTACTGTGAAAACAGTACTCAGGAAAAAATAGAAAGAGATCCATCTCTCTCCCTTCTTTTATTATCCATTACATTATGGAAATGAGGCAGTAGACCAGCCTCACTGATTTTTTGTTTGTTTGTTTGTTTGGGAGCTGGATCCCTATACTCTCTCTGAAATATATTTAGTCTTTTTCTTACTTGCTTGAGCTGTTATATTTTGTGGGCCATGCATCCTTTTTTTAAGACAAATGTTTTATTAAAAGGTATAATATATAAAGGAATAAATATAAATTATAATCGTGCTCTACTTAAGTCTCGTGATTACTCTTTCCACAAAAAATCAAGATTTGTCTTTGGATAATCATTTAACAATGATTATTTATTCACCTGTTTTAAAATTCTTTCTTTATAGCTGTATTTCTTGACTTCTTGACTTCTCGACTGAGTAGTGAGTTGCTTCTCCTCCTTCATGCAGTCTTCTTTAAGCAAGTTTTCATTTTTGAACACAAATTCAGTACAAAGGCAAAGACCCAAACTTCCAGCCAGATGAGGTGTTTTTTCTTTGGAATGTGCTGTTTTGAAAGGAAAGATGGAGTTTTAGAAGAAGACAGTTTTATAAATCAGCAACAGGCTTGACCAGCAGCTAGTAGCAATATAGTCTGTCCTTTCTTCCTTTACCATTCTGTTCCCTTTAACCTTATGCCTGCTACAGAGTCAAAGGCACCAGGCAGTTCTACAGGTGCTTCAATGCCTTCTTTGTACTGCAACACACGCCAACTGTGTGTTTCCCCTAAATGCTCACATTATAAAAGGAGGCTGTCAGTGATGGGTGTCAGAAGACTGTGATGCCCTACCTGGATCCTGGCACTGATAAGTATATGAAGACTAAGATGGTTTCTACAGAGGTCTCTCCTTAGCCTATTCACATAATATGAATTTCCTATGAACATAACTATCTCTTACTAATAACTCCATAATAAAGACCCTAGAATGCTAAAAGTGATGTTCAACATAAAAGCATCATAATTTACCCTAACCTAAATTTGAGATTTAAGCTTTCAGTCTGAAAGATTGTATAAGAAACAGAAGAAGATAGTGAAAAGTATGAGTGGGATAGTAGAAAACTGATGCTGAATTTCTGTAGCTGCTTTTGTTGGTTTGAACAAACTGAGCTATCTGGTGAACAGTGGCATTGCCTTTTGCAGATAAGCAAACTTGGGCCCGAGGAGTAATACGTTTAAAAGGATGGCATGGACCTTGAGAGATCACTGAGGCCACCTTCCTGCCACAGGACATGTTACTGGCATCAACTGAATGGCAGGTGAAATTCTGAAATTCTTCATCTCCGTGTTATCCAATTGATGTAGCATTAATGAAAATGTTGCACACACTGTTTTTAACCTCATTGCAGAATAACCCTAAGAAAAACTTTGAGAAAAATTTGTATAGCTTTCCAAAATTAGAGAAAACAAATTAAATCAGCACTCATTGTAAAGGTTTTTCTTGCTTTAAGTGTTAATACACACCAAAATCCTTTGAAACAGAACCTCCTCTACTGCAGTTTAAATTGTTTAATTAATAATTTTCTTTTCATGCTAAAACTGTTATAGTTTCTGGGATAATTGCAACACCAGTGTGAAACATATTTTCCTGTTCACCCCATTCATTCAAGTTTTTGACATTTTATTAGACAAAAAGAGTTGTAACTGCCTTCCCTCTCTTCTCCTCAACCAGGCTTTATTCATTATGTTTTTCCTCACAGGAAGCCTGGATTCTTTGTGCCTCCTTTCAACCTACTCAGCTCTACCACTTTCTTCATCCACCAGTCCCCTCCTATCTTTTGTTTTTTCTGATAGAGTAGGTATTTATTTCTCACTCGTGTAAAGTGCAAATGAAGATTTCCTGGGGAAGAGGTGTGAGGATGTCTGCCCTCTTCTATCAGTTCTTTCTTTTATAAATCACAGAGGGGCCAGGTAGCACAGTGGATGATTAATGAATGATCATCTCTTATCTTTACTTCCTTCCTTTTCCAACTTGAATTCCATGGTTAGTTATCATGATAATCTCGGTCTTGCAGATAACCCCAATTCTTTGACCTGCTTTCCTCCTCCTAAAATCCTATCTCTGGATGAACTCTGAGCACTGCTAGAAGAAATCACACAGCAGCAGGGCAACCTGTTGAACACTCCATACTGGCTGGGAAGTCTTAACTTTGTTTCTCTAAGGCATTTTCCAATTACTTGAATCAACTGCATTATATACATCCCCACAGGTGCACATCCAACCCCTGTCACTTTCTGTTGATGATATAACCTCAAACTTTATACTTTAAGTTATTAATAAATCAGTAGATCAGCCATCATGGACTTCCTCATTTTGCCAACACCTGCTGTTCAGACTTACCTTGAATTTGCACCAGTCATCTTTTATTATATAAAGCTAAATTGGGTTTTTGGACTCTCAGACTGTTTGCTCACATTCTTAGGCCATTTTGAAGGGGTGCTACAGAGATATTATGGTTTTCCATCCACTGAAATGTGAGCTCCATGAAGGCAGAGATTTTGGTCTTTTTTGTTCACTTCTATATTCCCAATACCTGGAACAGTGCCTGGCATGTATAAATAAGTACTCAGTAAATACTTGTTGAATGAATGAACAAATTAATAAACCTGTCATTAGCTCATTAAAGATAGAAAGAGCATAACTAGGGTGAGGGCAATAATATTTTCCAACTCTCCTTCCTTTATACCCATATTTTTCAAAACTATTTCTCTAGATCCCTTGTCACTTTTATGTTAATTAGTTTGACTAATAATCTGGCATCAGAAGTCTTGAGTTTTACCTAGTTTTGCCAATAACTTGTTCAATTAAATTGTCAACATCCTGTGCTTAGTTTCTCTGTGTTAGAAATTAGGACAATAGTGATTCCAGCTGTAGATGATTGATAGTAAATGGAATCAGGGATGGAATAACTATAGATGATGAATGGTGGCAAGGCCCAGCTAAGCATCAGAATCACCTGTGCGACTAAAAAATTACAGGTGAACCACTTATGTGGTTTTTTTTATTATAGTACAGAAGAATTTGATGAACTGCTTTATAAACCACTAATTTGGATTGGAGTCAGCAAACTTTTTCTGTAAGGGACTGGATAGTAAAATTGCAGGTCAGTACACAAAATCAAGGATATTGTATATAGATGCTTATGTAACGAGAGAAAACTAACTTCCACACATTTTTATTGATGGAATTCAAAATATAATAACAATTTAGTACAGCTTTATGTAATACAGTTCTACTAATGAGAAGTGAATTCTTTTGAAGAATAACATTCCACTATTAGAATTTAAAGTTAGTGATCTAATCATCAAAATTGATTGCAAATATTCTGATCTGTAATGAGATTTTTATATTTCACCTTTGAAAACACATCAGTACTGCCAAATACTGATATCATTTTACAAGAATCTAATATTAATTGAGCATAGTCCTCTCATGGATGGCATTTGTATAATTTTGTTAGATTCTTCTCTAATCACTTCTAATTAAAGGTTAGGTGGAAACTTCTCAAATGCATAGTTCAATGGATCTTAAGATATGGAAATCTTCTTGTTCTTGCATTGAGGTTGGTAAAAAACTGCTGGAACGGTAGTTTGAATTCAGAAAATATATCTGCTGCAAACTTGTGTGGGAATCGATATCTTCTTGTTTTAATTTTTGACAGCATGGGAAATGTATAAAGCAGCTTGAAATTACTTGTGATTAAACATTAGTTGTCTTCAAAATGACTGTACTGCGTGCAGTAAAAATTTTACGTATAAGAACTGTTTTGCCGTAGAATTTTCAGTTGGATTCATTAAGAAACATCATCATACCTACAGCAAAAACTAATTCCCAGAGCCACTCAGTGTTCATTAATAGTGGCTGAGGGCAGTTTGTCTCATTTATAAAAAGTTCAGTCTCAGCCCTGAGTTCAAAATATCACTATAAAACTTCAACACTGTTGAGCCATTCACTGAACTGCTGTGTGATAGCACAAGGCAGGCTAATATTAATATTTGGCTTCTATTTCTGAAAAAGTTTCCAGAACTGACAATGAGAGTTAAGTCTATGAGAGTAAATAGAGTTTACTGTTAACACTACTGATCAGGTAACACTTGATAGATTCATGTATTTTCTATGAAGTACCAATGATCAATACAATACAATACTATGAGTAACTATAGACATTAAACACTTTAAATTTTCACAAGCTTTGTAAACTTGTTGAAGTATATTGAATTATTTTTCTGTTTCATGCATTTTCACCACCATCATCTATAACATATCTTAGCAGATCCTGCTTCAGGTAGTACTGAATTATTATTTTCCCAAGTCCTTTGAAAATATTCTCACTCCCTGTTGTTCAGTTCAGACGATTCAGGGTTAATTCTTCAGTCACTTCAAACTCAGCATTGACTTCCTGAACAAACTAAGCATTATGATTGGTAACATCTATCCACTCATCAAGAACCAAGGAAAGTCACTTGCCTTGTTTTCTAGTTTACTATTGATATTACTCCTAATGTCCTCAACTATTCAATCACGTAATCTCACCAAAAGGCTAATAATCTTAAATCTAGTTTCTCTGGACACATTTCTTCTTCTACTGTAAGTACACAAGATTTAATCAACTCACTGCTGGTAAATGGCTTTCCTTGCTCGGGTTAAACAAAGAAGACAATCAGAAACTCAACTTTTGTGGCAGGCTCATTTTCATTTCTTACTTTTGTGAAGAAATTCTGCAGTGTGAAGTATTTCATTTTAAATATTCTAATTTTTCTGATCCATTGCTTTCTTGTGAATTGGGAATATTGTTATTAGTGATTACTCCAGTAATACTGGCATATATTGTATTATTTTACCATAGCTATTATATCATTGCACAACAAGCACAATATTTTGCCATTTAATTTAATAACAAAGTCATCCACACTTTACTATGCCTTAAAAACACATCAGCAGTCCACTTTTCTCTTTTCTTGTTTTGACATGATGAGTAATAAAAGAAGATGTTGCAGTATCATGACACACAATAGCATTTGAAACACTGTCGAGATATAACAGGGTCACTGTGATTTGTAGTGCCCTAACCAGCAGTGCAAAGCAATGAGAGCACCACATATCATCTCTTTCACAGATTCTTAACTCTATAATTTTGAAGCAAAAGCAGCCATAGAGAATACATAAAGGAGTGAGTGTGACTATGTTGCAATAAAACTATTCTGAAGAGTAAAATTTGAATTTCATTTTATTTTTTTGTGTCACTAAATATTATTTTGGTTTTTTTTCAACCTTTTTGAAAATGTGAAAAACATTTTTAACTCACTGGTTATCCAAACAGTGGTGGCAGGCCAGTTGGCCCAGGGAGCGTGGTTTGCTGCCCTCTTTTTTGTTTTTTTTTTTTCAGGCAGAGTCTCATTCTGTCACCCTGGGTAGAGAGCAGTGGTGTGTCATCATAGCTCACTGCAACCTTAAACTCCTGGGTTCAAGCAATCCTCCCACCTCAGCCTCCCAAATAGCTGGGATTACCTGTGCATGCCACCACACTCAGCTAATTTTTTCTATTTTTAGTAGAGATGGGCTTTTGTTCAGGCTGGTCTGAAACTTCTGGCCTCCCAGAGTGGTAGGATTACAGGCGTGAGCCACCATGCCCAACCCCTGCCCTCTTATTTAAATGATTAAAATGCAGTTTATTAAAAATATTTCAGCTAAAGTCTCAATATTCTATCAGATTTATAACAGTTCACACAAGTAATAGAACATCTCATTCAACTTGTCTCCATTCCTTTGCTTGGTACACCTTTTTAGTGTTTTGATTAGAGGTAGAAAAGCCAAAAGGCATCAAGAAAGACTAAAGAACTACAAAGAGTCTAGAAGTTCTAAAAATAGAATTGTCCTGGATGATGACACTCTTCATAATGTTATCAATAATTTCTACATAGAATTTAACAGTTTAAATAATATTTTCTTTAAAGCCTCAAAACAACCATGTAAGATTACATTATTATCTCATTTTTACAGATTAGCAGACTCCACCTGTGTCTAGCATCACAAAGCATATATAAAAGTCAGTAAAGCTGAAGCCTGAACATAGTGTTATGTATACGGAGCGTTTTATCAGGAGCGAGGCCTGCTGACCTCTAAAGGCAAGGAGATAAAGAGTAAACTTGAAATTCTGGCTCTGTTAGAAGCTATATGGTTACCAAAAAAGGTGGCTATCATCGACTGTAAGGGGCACCAGACGGCTAATTCCCCAATAGCAAAAGGGAATGCTTTTGCTGATGCGATGGCCAAAGAGGTCGCACAAAACCAGTGGGGCCTCTTCAAATTCTCCCTGTTCTGCCAGAACGGCTCCTGCCAAACTGTCCAAACTGCACCAAAAGAAAAGTTAAAGTAGGAAAAGCCCTAAAGACTAGAACTGATTCAGGAGGTTAAAAAATCCTCCCAGACAACAGAATCTTAGTCCCTGAATGCCCATGACGAGACCTGATCAAGCAAATACATCAGAGCACCCACCTTGGAGTACTAAGTGGACTGAACTTCTCCAGAGAGACTACTACATTCCCCAGCTACATCAGATGGCCCAGCAGGTAACAACGAGATATCTCGCCTGTGCACAACTCAACTCAGGTAAAAAAAAAACTAATCCACCCCTGGGGACCAGGCTAAGGGGACAAGCCCCAGGGGAACAGTGGGAAGTGGACTTCACAGAAGTAAAACTGGGCAAATACGGATACCGTCACTTGCTTGTATTTGTTGATACCTTCTCTAGATGGGCATAAGCTTTTCCTACAAAGTCAGAAACAGCACAAGTAGTTGTAAAGAAATTAGTTACTAAAATTATTCCCAAATTCGGCCTCCCGCTAACACTGGCATCCGACAATGGCCCGGCGTTCATCGCCCAAACAACTCAATTACTGACCAAGACATTAAAAATTAATTAAAAATTACACTGTGCTCATAGACCTCAGAGTTCAGGACAGGTAGAAGGAAGAAATAAAACTTTAAAAACATTGAGTAAACTAAAGCTAGAGACTGGCGAGGACTGGGTAGGCCTCCTCCCCTTTGCTCTACTAAGGGCTAGATGTACTCCTTATGTAAAAGGCCTAACCCCATATAAAATCATGTTCGGCCGACCGCCCCCGCTTATCCCCAAGCTGGGGGAGGTCAAGGTAGCGGAATTAAATAACCATTCTCTCCTTAAGTCATTGTAGGCCTTACAGTCTGCTGCCCAGCAGACCCGAGACCTTGTAAAGGCCGCTCATCCTGGACCAACTTATCTTCCCCCAAAAAGGTTCATTCCAGGTGCAGCTTAGAGACCTCGTCTGGATAAAGAAACTCCAACCGGCTACCTTGAAAGCCAGGTGGACTAGACCCCTACCTGTGATCCTCACCACTCCAACGGCTGTAAAAGTCGCCGGAAAGCGCCACTGGATCCACCACACAAGATCAAGAAAGCGACTCCGAATCAACTTCCTAAGAAATGGATCGCCCGGCCCACCTAGGACCCACTAAAGATAAGACTTTCCAGAGACCCCTCTGGTCCCCCTTAACTGTCTGATGAGGCTATTATGGCCCAGAATTCTACCCTATCCCAGCCAGTCCTCCATTTTGACCTCTGTAAGCTGTTTAGGGATAAAAACAAACAATGGTATTGGGAAAAATATGAGGGACCGAGCTGTAAGAGTATAAAACTAAAACAAAGCTTACAAACTTATCAACATTATGCTTGCCCAGCCACAGGGCCGCAAAAATGTCAAGAGCAGGGCAGATATCATTGTGCCAAACAGGACTGTAAAACAGTCGCATCCTAGATCAACAGTAACCCCCACATATCTCTAACCCGCAACAGGCCCAGTTGCTCCTCCCAAAAGCTTGGGTCCTGCAACCCTGTGACTATCAGAGCGCTACTAATTGGCCCCTGCATCATAAACTGTCTAACGTCTTACGTTAAACAAAAATTTCAAACTGTCAAACTCATGGTCCTCCAAACCCACTATCAGCATATCTGTGATGCAAATAACGAAGAATCAATGGTTTGATTCCTCCTGAAAACCAGTGCAGAATGTTAAGATCTATGGGAAATAACCTGCTGTCTCTCGCTTCTGTCAGTATGCTTAAGCAAAAGAATAAAGGGAAAGGAGGCTACATTTCACACAGCTGCAAGTGTCAACAAGATAAAGTAACAGCCCAGAGGGCCGGAAAGCCCTGGAGCACTGAAACGCCCGGGGGTGCCTCATGTACCCAGATAACAGGGAGTAAAATGTACTCTGGCTTAGGACAAGATGTTAAATGTATTTTTGACTAAAATTAATGATGATTAATGCTAATCTAAGCTTCTGTGACCCTGCTTGCGCAAATAGATGATTTTACAGAATGTGGTTTTTGCCTTTAAAAGAGCCCATCTCTCCTGGCTCGGGGCTGCTCTCTGTGCTGCTGCCTCTCAGCGGTGCAGAGGGTAGTTGCTGGCCACCTAATAAAGACTCACAATTTGGCTGAATTCCGTCTCTCGGTGGTCGCTTCTTGCACTCCGTACCATAATACATAGGCCTTCTGTCCTTAAATCTCTGCTCTTGTTTCTAGACCTAACTGCCATATTATGTGGGCATGGTAGCACTGACTCCAGACACCATTTTAAGTTATTTGTCTCCTGTCAACATCCCTACTGCTTCCGTTTCTGCTCTTGATGTTTTAATTTTTTTTTTTTTTTTTTGAGACAGAGTCTCGCTCTGTTGCCCTGGCTAGAGTGCCATGGCCTCAGCCTAGCTTACAGCAACCTCAGACTCCTGGGCTTAAGTGATCCTTCTGCCTCAGCCTCCCAAGGAGCTAGGACTACAGGCACGTGCCACCATGCCTGGCTAATTTTTTCTATATGTATTTTTAGTTGTCCAGCTAATTTCTTTCTATTTTTAGTAAAGACGGGTCTCACTCTTGTTCAGGCTGGTCTCAAACGCCTGACCTCAAGGGATCCTCCCGCCTCAGCCTCCCAGAGTGCTAGGATTACAGGCGTGAGCCACCGTGCCCGGCTAGCGTTGATGTTTTAATTTGAAGGCAACATACCACTATGGAGATTGTTTTCAGTATCCCCTTAGCCTTATTGTGCTATAAAAAAATGGCCATATGATTATCAAAATGTAATATACTTTAAAGTTCACACTATTCTCACCTTTCCCACCCTCTGTGCCCCAACTCATCTCTAACATAAATCGAAATTAAGTAGGAGACCCCCTTGTGAGGAAGTTAGTATAAGAACAAGAGTCTCTTCACTCTTTTTCCCTCCCCTTGTTCACATACATACCAACAATTAACCTGAAATCTAAAAGGGAAAAATGAGTTAATACTTATTTTTCAGCATATATTATAAATGTGTAGAATTTGGCCTTATATACCAATTTACCAAGTACCACTTGTTATAGTTAGTCTATCACATGTTGCTTGTGGCAGCATCGTCCCATTCACCTGTGACTGCCACAGTTCAAGCCAGTGCTGGATGATATTTGGGCAGGGTGATCTTTGTGCAGGGTGATGGGTTGCTCTCCAGATTGTTGTAGGAAGTTTGAGTTGGGGGCTGGGTGGACCCCTCTCCACAGAGGCTGGTGTTGCAGAAATTGCTCTGCCCAAGGTCTCCACACAAAGTGACAGTGGCAGCTGGGTAAGGCCATCTAGGCAGTGGTAATGGGTGCCTGGGATGTGGGTGTTTGCTCAAACCAAGTCCAGGTGTAATGGTGGCTCAAGGCTGGGGGCTCCCTGGCCTGGCATTGGACCTTCAAGTAGTTATGCTGGCCCAGCAGCAGCAGTGGAGACTCACGGTTGGGGTTGTCAGGTCCAGGTGAAGTGCTGGAATCTTGGGGGAGGTGACCCAGGCCTGGCGGAAGCTCTGGAACCACAGAGGCAGAGCCTCAGTTTCTGGTGAGAAAGCCCTAGAGACAGGACTGTGGAGGAGCCAGAAGCAGGTATTCTTTTTTTTTTATGATTATAAATTTATTCATTTTTTTATTTATTTTTATTCAGAGTATTTTTATTCAGGGTAGAAACATTTTGGTTACATGTAATGCGTTTGCCCCACCCCAGCCAGGGCTACAAGCTTGTCCCTCCCCCACACGGTGGAAAGAAGCAGGTCTTCTGAGCAGGGCCTCAGAGCCAGAATCAGGGCCAAGCAGGTGGCAGACTGTTCCGAACTTGGGTACAAAGGCAGGTCCGTGCAGGTGGCTGGCTGTTCCACCAGCTTGGGGACTGCAGATGCCAAGTTTCATGAGCAGGGGTTGATTCCAGTGGCCCAGGGACTATAGAGTTCTCCCCACACACCCAGGTCCCACTGAGGCGGTCACCTAAAGCTTCAAGCCTATAGTCTAGCCTATAGCTCCTGAGGCAACTCCTCTGCTCAGAATCGCTGTGCTGGAAAGGAGGGAGGGGCTCTTGGCTCCCAGTCACAGGGTATAGCTCAGAGCAGCATCTACTCCGAGTTTAATTTTATATGGCAATATAAGATGCAGGTTTTGGAGACATTAAGATTTAAATGCTAATTGTTTTTATCTAGGCTTGATTTTAGATTACAGTAACTTGGAATTAAATTTAGAACTTCTTTTGCGGTCTCTTGATCTGCTATGACTAGTGAATAAACTGGGTAGAGACTTGGGAGGTTATCTTATTACTCTGGGCAAATAAAATGAGTGCTATGAAGAAATACCCCTTCTCTGTCAGATCACAGGGGTTACTTTTGCCTAAAATTTTCAGGAGGAAAAAAAATGTTTTATATCTTTGCTCAAGAATGGATGATTGAGTAGCAGAGTGATCACGAGAAACACTGCTTGGTGGCACAGCAAATGGGTTGGTATAGGGGGAGTCTTAGATGAGCTAATTCATGCAAGAAACTGAATCGTGAACTTAAAAAAAAAAAATGAAAAGAGAGAAAAAGCATGGCTAGGGGGAAATGGAAGTGTTAAAAATGATAAAATGTTATTCAGGCAGTTAGACTTTTATTGCCAGGTACTCTTTCTGACCCTAGTGATGCAAGGTGAAAAAGAAAAATTGTTTCTGTTCTCAGGAACTTTAAACAACTAAGGGAAAAATTGGGCTGTGTAAAAGGGAACAGTAACATTTATTGGACATTTATGTTTCTGCTTGTACAAGTGATAAATGCATTACACATTATATTTCATATAATGCTCACAATAGATCTTGTGAGGTGGGTACATTCGGCTAGAACCTCATTCTGACCCTAGGCTCTTTTTTTCCACCCTTCTAATCTTCAAATAGGGATGATAATACTTCTTTCATAATAAAGCAAGTATGAATTATGAAAGGACAATCCAAAATTTACTAAATTCTTGTGTCTAGGCTGGGTATCACCAATTTAAGAAAATCATAGAAATAATTCAGAAAGCTATGATGAATGTAAAAATAATTAGTATTTGGTTGGAACAAAATGGCAGACTTTTGTCTCCCTGCTTCTTTCCACTAAGTAAAACTATATTCCTGGAAATACACAAGAGACGACTCAGGAGAACCTTGAAAGGGAGTAAGAAGGCAGCTAATTAGTGTAGACCCCTAGGAGTGGTGGCAGAAGGCAACCTAGAAATGTTCCTTCCTCTCCCTGTTCAGAGTCTCTCTGACACCATTGGGTGAGGCAGACACCACTAGCAAGAGGGAATAATAGAAGCCCCACTAGCAATAAAGGGCTTTGGGAACAGTCCTTTCCTGCTAGGCCTGAGACTCCCCTCCTGCCCCACCCCAAGATACCAGGTTGGCCAGGCAGCAATAGCAAGAGGGACTCAGCCACAACAAGCAGCACAGCATGAGAAGCCGCTTTGCCCCAGCAGCCTTAAGACTCCCTGTCCAAAGATACTGAGACACACAGACAACATAGACAAGAGGAATTCCACCACAAAAATACCCAGCCAGCGGAGTCTGGACAGAGACTGCTGTCACTGCTCAAAGAGGGAGGTGTGAGCAGCTTGTGTGTGCCACAGCTACCAACCTCTGCTGATCTTATCAAGAGGGGCCAGCCCTCCTGTTGCAGGCTCACAGTGCATCCACTCTTCTCCTGCCTGAGCATTCTTCCAGACCAGGAGATCACCCCATCTTTCACTATCACAGCCAGCACCTGGACTCAAGGAGGCTTGAGGGCAAGTTTGCCAGCCCAGTCTCAGTCTGGTCCCCCCAGGACTCAAGCACGCCATCCAGGGGCCTGGGGATTACCTAACCTCGTCCACCACCACTGGCACCTGAACACTCTCCTAGAGGTCTGTAGTCCAAAAACCGAAATTGCCAGCAACACCACAGGGAGTACCTCCCTGAACAAGCCGAAAGGCAGCATACCTCTCCCTCTTTCCACTGAGCAGCAGAGTTCCCAGCAGAGAATAGGTGAGTCATAAAGCTACCTGTTTTGAGCTGAGGGAAGAGGTTCCAGATGAGAAGGAATCAGCGTTAAGAACTCTGCCAATATGAAAAAAAAGGCTATTTCAACACCCCCAAAAGATCACACTAACACTGTCAATGATTCTTGCTTGCATCTTGGGGTTTACAAGGGCTATTCCTGTGGACTCATCTTGATTGTACCCCAAGTGCTTGGCACAGTGTCCTGCACATAAATATATATTGAATAAATTAGTTACATGGATATCTCCTTTTATAGTTAAATTTCTTCACTGTTGTTCAATGTAATGGTTGACAAACATTTTGGTTTCATTATTAGATTAATTTCTGCTAATGGTCTGCTATTGGTGTTTTCCAGCTGTTAAGTGTTGCTATTTGCTATTCTTAGTATTATGCTTTAATGTTGTTTTTTTCAAAATATTCTGTATGCATCCTGCTTGTGTCAGACATTGCAGACATTGGTCATCACACTCCAACTGTCTTATCATCACTTTTGTTTACTGGCATTATCCTTTTCTACAGTGTAACATTCCCAGTGCCATGGAAAATGGTTTCACTGTCTAAGGACTAGTCCAAGATTGTTTCTTCCCCATAAGAGTATCTTCCTTAAACAGTACAGCACAATAATGGCGGTGAAGACGATTGTTTCTAATGTTGCGCTCATTCTTTTAACTATAAAGAATTAAAAAAAGCATTGAGAGTATATTTGTGAGGCTCGCATAAAGACAAATAAAATACAATCTTTTATTTCAAGGCTAGTAAAGCAATGGCATTAGTATTAATATAAGGTAATGTGTGTTACGAAGAGAAGGAAACAGACATTTTACCAGAGAGGCACTGGCCAAGTGGTTAAGAACACAGGTTCTGGAGCAGACTTTCCAGATTCCAAGCTTGGCATGACTACTTGCCAGCTCTTCGGGCACACTATTTAATATCCTTGTGGCTTGGTTTTCTCATCTATAAAACAGAGTGGTAAAAGAATCAACATGATAGGACTGTTATAAAGATAAAAGTAAATTAATATGTGTAAAATGCTTAGAACAGTGTCTGGCATTAAGTAAGGACTCAATAAATGTTATCTGTAACTACTAACAAAGATGCACTTAACCCTGTGTGTGCAGTTGGCACATGGAATTAGCTAGGTAAGGAGAAACAAAGTCAGAAAAATTTTTCTGAGCTAATTATTGATTCAAGTCTTGAAGATTTCCTCAACAAATATTTATTGAGTATTTACTATGCATGAAGTAAGAGATATTTAAGTGTAAAGTAATAGGGGTTGGAAATATAGAAGGAAAATTTTCCTGGCAATGTGAATAGCATGTTCAAAGTCACAAAGGTGTGAAAAGTCAAGGTGAGCTCATGGAAGTACAGAGAGTTCAATGTGACAGAATAGGGTGAGAGCTGAGGAGGAACAAGAGATGACAAGAGAAATGAGTGGAGGAGAGGGTGTCAGATTATAGGCAGTTCTGCATCTCATACTATGGCATTTGAAATGTATCCTATAAGCACTTCAAGAGCCAAAGAAGAGCTTAAGCAGGGAAGTGATGTGATCAGATTTACATTTTCTTAAAACCTTACACTGGTGATAACGGTTATCTGAGCCAACTCAATTTTCTTTAGGAAGTGAGACCTGCCTCAGAACTCCTTATGAGGGAGGGCAGACAGTTTCCCATGCAAACCAGAACTAATGTATTTTGAAATAAAAGCACTTAAAAATTAAGAAGTGAATGTGAGTTTCCCAAATATGCAGTAAAAATAATACTTTGATTTGGAATATAAGGTATTTATCACAAAAAGAAACACCTGATAATAGATGGTGCACTCTGAGTGAAACAACCGATTTTACCTGGCCCTTCTGGATCTGTCTCACATCCTTTGTGTGTCTCAATTTGTTTAACCAACAAACATTTATTGTGCCAGACACTGTTTCAGGTGCTTGGGATACAATAGTGAACAAAACAGGCAAAAGATTTCTGCCCTCTAGAAGCTTGCATTTGCCTGGGATACAGACAATAAACACTGAACATACTAAGTAAATTATATGAAACATTAGGAGATAAGCATTATCAAATAAATGAAGCAGGCTGGGTGCGGTGGCTCACGCCTGTAATCCTAGCACTTTGGGAGGCCGAGGCGGGCGGATTGTTTGAGCTCAGGAGTTCGAGACCAGCCTGAGCAAGAGCGAGACCCCGTCTCTACTAAAAATAGAAAGAAATTAATCAGACAACTAAAAATATATAGAAAAAATTAGCCGGGCATGGTGGCACATGCCTGTAGTCCCTGCTACTCGGGAGGCTGAGGCAGGAGGATCGCTTGAGCCCAGGAGTTTGAGGTTGCTGTGAGCTAGGATGACGCCACGGCACTCTAGCCCAGGCAACACAGTGAGACTCTGTCTGAAAAATAAAGTAAAATAAAATAAAAAAATAAATGACGCAGAGTGACGAAAGCTGGGAGGGTCCATACATGACAGGAACTAAAAGAGGCTAAGATGTTATAAATGGATGATTTCAACAAGGAATGAAAGGAACTGTAAAGCCCACTGCAACCTAAAATTCATGATAAACTCTATGATGGGGGCAAAAGTCCTATCGCCGCACACAGGTCTCTGCTGCAAAGAGTCACCATGAAAGAGTCACATACACTGTATGTGTATGAGTGTGTATACACTCATTAGTAATTAGTAAGTCATACATAAGATTTATAAAGCCTATGTAAGCCTAAACAATGTGATGTGGACAAGACCTAAAATGGGCTGGAACATTTCCTCCCCATTATTTCCACAATAAATTTGGAGGTATGGTGGTGACGGTATGTGCGCGGGCACGTGTTGAACAGCAGCCTGCCAGAGCCCTATTTTTCTACAAGCTGTCCTAGTAACAGCCCAACCCGGCAGGAACCTCCATTTTTTTCTTTCTACCACAAAAACAAACCAAATCCCTTCGACAACCTAATGACAACCTAGTATCATAGAGTGGTGTCCTTCCTCACTAATCCCCTGCAGTTTCTGCGGTGCTGACTCCAAGGGAAGAATGCCACCTACCGAATCATCCGCACAGTTAACCAGTGCTGCAAAGTGCAACACTCAACCCTTGTCAGCTTCAAATCCCGTTCCTCTCATTATTCTTTGGCCTTAAAAAAACACTGCCACTATTTACGCTGACAGGAAGTTATGCTCTCAGCGCAGATATCTGATAAACACTTCCACATATTGTAGCCTTCTCAATAGCTTAGCCAAGTTTCAGCGTTCACACTCTGCCTGCATTTTCCTTAATTGCGGTTTCACGTTGGGAATGCTCAGGTCTCTGCAGCCTGCAGGCAGCGGAAACGCTGTTGCAAACGTGTGCAGGGGCTGCGGCCCCGCGGCTGCAGAAGCCAGCCAGCGTTACCCCGACAGGCTAGCGTTCGGGATTGCACAAGAGATCTGGAGAGGCTGTGGGCTTCCAAATCTGCACAGCCCGGCACCTTGCAATGTGCAACTCCATCCAGAGTCCTCGGGAGTGGGGACGGGGTGGGGGTGGGGGTTCCCTCCGCAGTCCGCTGACAGCGAGGCAGGAATCACCTCAACGTCTCCGCTCAGGCTGAGGTAGCCACCGCTCCGCCCATGCACACGCTGCATCGGTGCCTTCCCAGGTGGGGGCGGCGCGGAAAGGGATGGAGTTGTTGGGAGTGGGCAGGCCGGTGGGAGAGGCACGTGCCAGTGCACTAGAGGCCCTCGTGCGTGACTCGCCCGATGAGCTCCTCCAGCCTGACCCACCCTGAGTCGGGCACTGAGACAGTCAGTCCGTCGCCCGTGCCCTAATAGATATGTATATATAGACCTATATATGCACGGCCAGGCAAGCCTCAGGCCGAGACCAGAGGAGGGGTGCGGGGGGCGGGTCCCGGCGCGGGGCGCAGGCCGCCGAGGGTGCGGGCCCGAGCCGGGGCGGGCCGCGGCGCTAACTGGCGGTCGCGGCTGTGATCGACTCCAGCCGGCTGTGCGGGGCGCAGGCGGAGGTACATGGCCCTGACGGGAGGCGCGCTGCCTGCTCCCGGAGCTCGGCAGCCGCTCCTCGGCTCGGTGCGCTCTCTCCCCTCAGGCTGTAGCAGGCGGGCAGATATGACAGGGTAGCCTCCTCCTGGGCTGGGATTTGCTTGAAGATTTTCTTCATGGCAGCGATGTCTCCTCAGCAGGAGACTGTGGGGGGACAGCCGGGCGTTCCTCTTCTCTGACAGGAAGGTCTAGGATAGCCGGAGGCACTGCACCAAGAAGGTGAGACCGTTGCGCTGGGGCCGTTTACCCCACGCAGCCGCAGCCCACACTCGCAGCGCGCGCCCTCCGCGGTCGCCATAGCAACGCCGTTGGGGTTTAACGCTCGTGTCCCCGTGGCTTTTGTTCCGGAACATTCCCGCATTCTCCCGCCCCTGAGGATAAGCACGCCATCTCCCGCGTCGCTCCCGGTACATCCCGAGTACCGGGAGTTATCCCAAGTTCTTCGTATCTTCAGTTTTATTTTTTCTCGGAAAAGACCGCGCAGCCTCCCACCCGGCCTCCATATGCCACTGGAAGGGGAGTCCGGGCCGGAGGGGGGACCGTCTTTCCCTGGTCCACCCGTGTGCTCAGCCCTCGGGTCCCCCCGAGGTGGCCTGGGCGCGACTGCCCCTTGACGGGGTCAGCTCCGAAGTCGTCAGCCCGAAGCCACAGCCGCCACTGATGAAGGTAGGCGGCTCGGCTGCGGCGCCTGCGGGCCCAGCCCGCTCACCTGGCCGGAGGCGCGACTGCTCCGCGGTAATTTTGAGGGTGGTGGGTGGGGTTCCCGCGCCTGGCGCAAAAGTGCCCTCTCGACTCCGGGTCTCTGAGGTGGTGGTCAGAGTTACGGGATGCGAACATTCGTCTCCATGGGAACGTGGAGGTTTGGCTACGGCCTAGACCCGGGCTGGAGAGGGGTCGGGGGTCGGTGTGGGTGTGGGGGCGGCGCGTGTTCCCTGTCAAAGCTGGGAGGAGGGATGCGGGCGGCAACTTTCAGCTTTCCGTTGGGCTAAACACAGCCGCGGAGCTGAAGGAGGATTCCCATCACCGTCAGGTTTCTTTGGAAGGGTTCCCTGAGCAAGTGCACCTGGGCCGCGAGCTGTTCAGCTCTCTTAAGAATTGATTTCGGTGTTTCTAGCCATGTCCGTCTACCTCCCAACCCCCCAGCATAAGACATTCCGATATTTGGCCCTTTTTTTCCCCTTGTGGTAGTGAGGCCCTTCCAGCTTCTCTGGAAACCTGCTGCGATTAGAGGGATCATCTAGCCCTTCCTTAGGAACTATCTCAAGGTGTTGCATTTATATCATTAGAGACTTAAGGGGTTATGGCAGGCTCCCTGCTTGTCCTGCTTTTTACTGCCTTTCCTAAATCTTCCCACCGGGATCTTAGGTTGGCTAGAGGACAGTTGAAGAGAGGAGAGATCCCTGTGCCGGGTGTAGAAGTGTCTGTGAGCTTCCCAGGACCTTGGCTGTGTGGCAGAGCCCTCTAGGGGTGTCCGTGAACTTGATGATGTATGGGCTGTAGTGCCGGCTCATCCTTCCAAGTATTGAGGCTGCGGTTTGTCATTGTCGCTTTTCCCCTTCAGAGATGGAAGGAGTGTGTGCGTGTGTCCGTGTATGTAATCAAGTCTTCCCAATTAAAACGTGAATTTGTCAGATTAGTGGTACATTTGGGAAGGTAAATGGATGTTCAGTAATTGACATAGATTTTTAAAGCTTTTAAAAAATTTTTGTAGATTTAAGGAATTAGAAAAAAATAATAGATTTATTTTCCTGAATAGTTTTCTTCCTCTTCTAAGGGTAATTAAGCGTGCTGGCTAAGGGAGGAAGCATTAATGAGCAGCTTTATCACTTATGGAGCAGTACTTGCCAGGAAATGAAGGGTTCCTCTGTTCTTTTCCACGTTCTTTTTACTCAGCATAGCCATTGTCCCTGAGATTCTGTCCTTCATTGTGAAACACAATGGGTCTACACATAACCAAACCGGTACCCACCTTCCCAAGATTGTTGGGAAAATTAAATATGAACTTGAGTGAATAATGACATATAATAGGTACTCAATAAACGTTAGCACTTACTGTTTGTAATTTCCCTATATTTGTAATTCATACCATTGTGTCCCAGTTGTTCAAACCAAAAATCTAGAATTCACTTTCAGCTCCTCATTTTCTCACTCTACAACAACGAATCCATAAGAAAAGCTACTAACACTCAAAACGTTATCTTGAATTTCTCCACTTCATCTCCACTGCTGCCACTGAAGTCCAAACCAAGCCGCCACCATCTCTCACTTAGACCTTTGAAGAAACTCCTTGTCTAACACCTTTCTTGCCCTTCTATGACCCAGTCTCCAGTTAGCAGCACCAGAATAATCTTTAAAAATGTAAATTAATCATGTTGCTCGCCTGCTTAAAATCCTGTATTGGCTTTCCATCACATTGATGATAAAATTCAGACTCCATGTCTTGGCCCTGTCTACTTCTCCCACCTCAGCTACCTTTTCCTCCTTGTTTGTGTATTCTTCAGACACATGGGCCTTCCTTTTCACACAAGCCCTCAAATTCATTCCTGTGTTGAGGCCTTGGTATTTCCCTCTGCTTCTGCCCCAGATTTTTACAGTGTTGACTCTCATATTGTTTGGATCTTAGATCCTTCCAGAGACCTGTCCTGATTACCTAAGTGGAAGTCACTCCTCAGTCATACTTTATACCTTCTGCTTTATTGTCATCTTAACATTCACCCTTGCTTGATACTTTCTTATTTACTTGTCATCTATTAACCATCTATTAATCCTTCACCAGATTGTGAAAACCATGAGAATAGGGATCTTGGCCAGGTGCGGTGGCTCATGCCTGTAATCCTAACACTCTGGGAGTCCGAGGCAGGACGATCGCTTGAGGTTAGGAGCTCGAGACCAGCGTGAGCAAGAGCGAGAACCCGTCTCTACTAAAAATAAAAAAAATTAGCCAGCTGTGGTGGCACATGCCTGTAGTCCCAGCTACTGGGGAGGCTGAGGCAGGAGGATCACTTGAGCTCAGGAGTTTGAGGTTGCTGTGAGCTAGGCTGACGCCATAGCACTCTAGCCCAGGCAACAGAGCGAGACTCTGTCTCCAAAAAAAAAAAAAAAAAACAGAATAGGGATCTTATCTATTGTTGTTCCCCAGTACCTAAGTACCTAGAATAGTGCCTGCTACATATTAGGTGTTTCGTAACTATTAGTTGGTTATGTACAACAGTGAACAGGATAGGCATATCCCCTGTCATCAGAATTTATAGTTTAGAGCAGAATCAGCAAACTTTTTCTTCAAGGAATAGATAGTAAGTATTTAAGGTTTAGAGACCATTGGTCACTGTTGCAGCTAGTCAAGTCGGCCTTGGTAGCACTAAAGCAGCCATGGACAATATGTAAATGAATGGGCATAGCTGTGTTGCAATAAAACTTTATGTAGAAAAACAAGTGGTAAGTCCCTGTTGTGTAGTTTCCTGATCCCTGGTCTCAAGTATTGCTGTTGAGTGGAAATTTGTGCAGTGATGGAACTCTTCTTTATCTGCATTGTCCAATTCAGTAACCACTAGCTACATGCGGCTGGTACAACTGAGAAACTAAATTTTTTTTTTTTTTTTTTTTTTTTTTTTTTTTTTTATCGATTCAAGGTCTCACTCTGTTGTCCGGCATGTTCCACCGCTCCTGGATAATTTTTCTATTTTTTTTATACAGATGAGATCTCGCTGTGTTGCTCAGGCTGGTCTCGGAACTCCTGGCCTCAAATGATCCTCCCACCTGGGCCTACCAGAGTGCTGGGATTACATGTGTGAGCCACTGCGCCCAGCCCCCTAAAATTTTCAGCAGCTTCATTGAGGAATAATTGACA
>NW_012151951.1:8067236-8069348 GCF_000956105.1 Propithecus coquereli
CTTATAGAGTCTTCTTTCAGCAAAAGTTTTCATTTCTAAACGCAAATTTAGTACAAAGGTAAAGACCCAAGCTTCCAGCCAGATGAGGTACTTTTTTCTTTGGAATTTATTAAGTGTTTTGAAAGAAAAGATGGAGTTTCAGAAGAAAGTTCTATAAATCAGCAATAGGCATGACTGACTTATAACCAGCAGCTATTAGCAATATAATCTGTCCCTTCTTTCTTCTCCATTCTGTTCCCTTTAACCTTATGCCTACTGCAGAGTCAAAGGCACCAGGCAATTCTGCAGGTGCTTCAATACCTTCTTTGTACTGCAACACATGTCAACTGTGTGTTTCCTTCTAAATGGTCACATTATAAAAGAAGGCTGTCAGTGATGGGTGTCAGAAGACTGTGATGCCCTACCTGGATCCTGGTACTGATAAGTATATGAAGACTAAGATAGTTTCTACAGAGGTCTCTCCTTAGCCTACTAATCTAATGTGAATTTTCTATGAACATATCTGTCTTTTACTCACCCCGTAATAAAGACTCTAGAATGCTAAAAGTGATGTTCAACATAAGAGCGTCATGATTTATCCCAACTTAAATTTGAGATTTAAGCTTTCAGTCTGAAAGTAAGATTGTATAAGAAATAAAAGAAAGCAAATACTGAAAAGTATGAGTAGGATAGTAGAAAATTGATGCTGAATTTCTGCACCTGCATTTGTCGGTTTGAACCAAGTAGGCTATCCAGTGAACAGTGGCATTGCCCTTTCCACATGAGCAAACTCATGGACCCCAAGGAGCAATATGTTTAAAAGGATGGCATGGACCTTGAGAGATCACTGATGCTGCCTTCCTGCCACATGACAGATTGTTGGTATCAACTGAATGCCAGTGAAATTCTGAAATTCTTAATCTCTGTGTTATCCAGTTGATGTAGCATTGATGAAAAAGTTACACACACAGTTTTTAAACCCATTGAAGAATAACCTTACTTTAAGAAAAATTTGTATAGCTATCCAAACTTAGAGAAAACAGACAAATCAGTACTCTTTGAAAAAGGTTTTTCTTGCTTTAAGTGTTTTAACACACCAAAATCCTTTGAAACAGAACCTCCTCTAATGCTTTTTAAATTGTTTAATTTATAGTTTTATTTTCATACCAAACAGTCAAGCATATAACAGTCAGTAGAGCTAAAACCTCAACATAGGCCTTCTATCTTTAAATCTCTGCTCTTGTCACTTGACCTAACGGCCGTATTATGTGGGCATGTTAGCACTAACTCACTTCAGACACCATTTTACATAGTTATTTGTCTCCTTGTCAACATACCTACTGCTGTTTCTGCTCTTGATGTTTTAATTTGAAGGCAACATACCACTATGGAGATTGTTTTCAGTATCCCCATAGCCTTATTGTGATATAAAAAATATGACCATATGATTACAAACATGTACTTGTAAAGTCCATACTTTTGTCACCTTTCCCACCCTCTGTGCTTCAACTCATTCCTAACATAAATCGAAATTAAAAAGTAGACTCCCTTATGAGGAAATCAGTTTAAGAACAAGAGTCTCTTCACTCTTTTCCCCTACCCTTGTTCAACTATAAATAGCCTGGCTTCTTAAAGGGAAAAATGAGTTAATACTTATTTTTTAGCATATATTATATAGAATTTGGCCTTATTTACCAAATGCCTCTTGTTATAGTCTATCACACTCTGTTTGTGGCTTATTTGAAATCCAGGGCTAGGTACAGTGGCTCACACCTGTAATCTCAACAGTTTGGGAGTCTGATGTGGGAGGATCACTTAAGTCCAGGAGTTTAAGACCAGCCTCCTGTATCTACAAAAAATTTTAACAAAAAATAAAATCCACAGAATTCATAAATTCTTAAATTGCTTAATCCTTGGAAGTGGATATTTTGCGTGGTCTTCAATGTAAAAAATCATATCTAATTCCAGGGTTAATGGGCATAAAAGAAGGAGATAATTTCTATTAGAATATTGGCTGAGAACAATAGATAATTTCTATTAGAGTATTGGTTGAGGACAATTAATATTTTATGTTTAAACCACCTGAATAAAATAAGCCACAATTACACAGTCAAAACTCTGTTTCTTAGACAG
>NW_012151951.1:8069448-8071406 GCF_000956105.1 Propithecus coquereli
AGTGATCTGAGTAATCTGAAACCAAACTTTTCTACAAAATGTATATTCTCAGACTTAGAATATAGAAAGTGTTCATGCACAGAACTGAGGAAAAAATTGATAGCATTTCAGGTTTGTTTTTAATGTTGTCCTTTTTATAAAAGCCAATGAACAACAAGGTTGTCATTAAAAATGAACTATTTAAAATAATTTTTTAAATAACCTAATTAAGACTAGGTAGATGGTAATTTTTAGGCTTAAAACAGCTCCAAGCTTCATGCTCCAATGGGACATGATTGTTTCATGATTTAACAGCAGTTCTTAATTGAATATTTCAATTTTACTTGCCTTGCAAACCTCAATTGTAGATTACCAGCTGGCTATCTGATAAATTGATCTTGTTTTATTGATATTATATTAATAGAAGCCTTATTTTGCCCTAATTCCTGGAAGTTGCTGTAATAATTCATATTAATGGAACATCGACATTGTATGCCTGTGCCAGGTGGAAAGGAAGAGTGAGAGTTCACTTAATTACATTCAGTAATAAGTCAGGAATACAAGGAAACTTATTCTCTATACTTAAAAAATCTGTAGCACAATGGTATTTGAGGATTATAGTAAGAGGATGAAATTAGAATACTAAAGAGCAAAATCTCATTGCAGTCAAGTGTCCAGAGTTTAGTAGTTTTTCTAGTTTGTAAATTTCTTTTTGTATCTGTTTCTGTGTTTCTGATCCCCTGCTTCCTTCTGATTATTGCCTATGAACACCAACCTCAGAAGGCAGCAGTAGGAGGGAAGCATAAATCAAACCAGTACCCAATGCTCTTGAGTAACTCTATGTATAAAGTTACAAAAAGTAATGAAATGTCTTTTTCAGACAGACACCATGTTGTAGATAATAGTAATGATAGTGATGCTTGACATATATAGTTCTTTGTTCCTATTATTTAAATAATGTTAGCCACTAATGTTTACTTATTTGATCCTTATAATATTTGTGTGATAGGTAAATATTTTAAGTCATAGATTTGAGGCTGAGTGACGACATAGATTTGCTGAAGATTTATAGATCTAGTTAAAGGAGAATGTCAAAAGAACCACTAGACCACTTTTAAATATTCTTAGATGCAAACATAGGAAGGGTTAATATTATGCAACTTACAAACTGGATCTGTGTATTCATTCCAAACAAGATAGTCTTGAAGGTTTTTCTTTTCTTTTTTTCTTCCCCAACCCCTCTTAAAACTACTTTGGCAGGACCACTTGTGTTATGCAGGGGTCTCCAGCTATAAGCATGTACATGATCATTCAGTCAACAAAAGGATTCTTTATACCAAAAATCCCAGGAGTAAATTGTAGTATATTCTGTTTGTAACACACGCAGTCATAGTACCAGTCAGTCTGAAGTCTGCATTTATATTTTTCTGCATAAGGCATGAATCCCTGTGGAATTGTAATGAGCCATCTTTAAGACACTGCAGTCTTGACACTAGGATCAAAGTACCCTACCATCCCTTTCAGCTTAAAAGAGCTGCCTGGAGAGATGCAGTGCCAGTTCATCCTGAAGCCCAGCCATCTTGCTGCAGCCCAGCAACTGAGTGGTGAGTTGCTTCTTCTTATAGAGTCTTCTTTCAGCAAAGTTTTCATTTCTGAACGCAAATTTAGTACAAAGGTAAAGACCCAAGCTTCCAGCCAGATGAGGTACTTTTTTCTTTGGAATTTATTAAGTGTTTTGAAAGAAAAGATGGAGTTTCAGAAGAAAGTTCTATAAATCAGCAATAGGCATGACTGACTTATAACCAGCAGCTATTAGCAATATAATCTGTCCCTTCTTTCTTCTCCATTCTGTTCCCTTTAACCTTATGCCTACTGCAGAGTCAAAGGCACCAGGCAATTCTGCAGGTGCTTCAATACCTTCTTTGTACTGCAACACATGTCAACTGTGTGTTTCCTTCTAAATGGTCACATTATAAAAG
>NW_012151951.1:8079051-8081228 GCF_000956105.1 Propithecus coquereli
ATATCAAGATTTCTGGCCAGGCCTGGCATGTTTTCCTCCAGTATTCCATGAAATAAGTTTTCCAGCCCTTGTGCATCTTCTTCTTCTCCTTCTGGAAGACCTATGATCCTAAGATTCGGTTTCTTTACATAATCCCACATTTCTTGTAAGTTTTGGTCTTGTCTCTTATTTCTGAGTTCTTTTTCTTCATCTGATTTGTTCAGCACGAAGACATTATCTTCAAGCTCTGAGATTCTTTCCTCTGCATGATCCATTCTATTCTTGAGGCTTTCCACTGTGTTTTGAAGTTCCTTGAATTCCTCCTTCATTGACAAGATTTCTGTTTGGTTTTTCCGTAGTATTTCAATTTCTCTGGAGAATTTTTCATTCATTTCCTTGATTGTTCTTGTGGTTTCTTTATGTTGATATTCGATTTTCTCTTCAATTCCATTGAGTTTCCTTACAATCCATAATCGGAATTCTTCCTCTGTTAGTTTAATTGTATCATGTACGTTTGTATCAATTGATGGAGATCGAATATTTTCTTTTGGAGGTGATTTTTCTCTCTGATCTTTCATGTTTCCTGTGTTCTTTCACTGATTCTTTCTCATCAGGCTACTTTGTCAAGGACTGGTGGTGCTGGGACTGGTTAATGGACTTAATTTTGGGACTCCGAAGGGACATTCCTTGGCAGAGCTGAGGAGATGTGCCCTGGTCCTGTAGTGTCTTAGTGGAGTTTTAGCCTGTTGGGTTATCTCTGGCCTATTAGCTTCACCTTCTGCTAATGGAGATTAGTGAGTTTCTCTCCCTTGCTTACAATCTTAGGAGTTGGATCACTTTTGTGTGTGTGAGTCCACTATCGACCACTTGTTTGAACTGGAAGGCACTGTGTTGAGCTATGAGGTTACTCTCTTTTGTGTTGCTTGTATTTTGCTTGGAGGAGTCAGTTTTCAAGGTATTCCAATGCTTTTGTATTGAGCTGTAAACCCCCAAATGGGACATTCAAGTGTCTCAGTCTTTGGGAAATGTCATGCCATTCCCAAGGCTTACTTGAGCCCTGTTACTACTTTAGAAGGGATGAGAAAAGCAACAGGAATCAGTGAGCCTAAGAGAGTATACTTCAGAGGTTGCTCGATCAGCAGCTGGGAAAAAGCTATTCAGGGCTCTTTCACCACTCTTGCGGAGCAGCTCCTGATGGATGTGACAGTTGGTGCAATTGCTAAGGACTCTGGTCAAGATTTTCCTTCGCAGACCACAAGCCCCTAAGATGACAACAGCCTGGGCATCAAGGGAAAGCCATTGTGTTATGGTCTTATCAGATGATCAAATCCAATCAGCTGTACCAAGACAACAGATTTTCCCCTTTGGCTTAGATCCAGGATCACACAGATTCAAGCTATTCCTATGGGGAAAGCGACTCTTCTTCTTTCTCCCTTCCTTCAAGGGCCGAGACTGTCCTGGAGGGATGTGGGAGGGGTGTTGGCTGGGACTGTCGCAAGACCCAGCCCAGAAACCGTCTTCTCTCTTTTCTCCCCTCCTCTGAGGGCGGGTTTTACCCTGCCAGATGGGGAGATAGCCCACCAGACAGGGGGAAGTATACTTCCTGGGACAACCAGGCATCTCAGTTCAGAAAGTGGCTACCCTCGTTATTCGACTCCTTCAAAGGTGGGGTTTGTCTAGTTGGTAGGAAGTGCACACCTCAGGGCTGTTGGAGAGGCCCTGTCCAAGGCCACTGAGGGACCCAGATCAGAAAGCAGCCTGTCCTGCTACTTCTCCCCAGCAGATGTGGGGTCAGTTCCTTTGGTGTGAAATACCAGTGGCCTGATCGCAGTCAAGAGCCGTCTGCAACCTCAGCCCAGAGAGCAGCTTGCCTTGCCCCTCCGCACTTCCAAGGGTGGGAGACTGTTTCTTTGGCGGAAGGAGCCAGCTATCAAGTCACAACGAAGAGGCAGCCCTGGGACCCAGCTGGGAAAACAGTCTCCATCATTACTCGGCCCTACCCATTGTGTTGTCTGTCCGTATGTCAGGCAGCACCAGCTACCAAGTTGTACCAGAGAGGTGACTGCGTGTCACAGCTTGAAAGGCCTCTTTGTTTACTATACACTCTTAGGGGTGCGAGCTGTCTCTGTGGTGCAAAATAGCCCAGCCACGAAGATGGAACAAAGGAGCAGCAGCGCTCATGGGTTTCAGAGATTAAA
>NW_012151951.1:8081693-8086602 GCF_000956105.1 Propithecus coquereli
CTCTCCTCCGAGGACTTCTCTGTTTACTCTCCTCCTCGGAGGGCAGGGCCAGCTCTGCCAGGCAGAGGCAGGGGCGCTGACTCACACCATTGCCTGGGCAATGAGCCCTGGTAATTTTAGGCTATGGACTCCCAGAATGGTGGCTGCCCCTCTCCTGAGAGTCGGCGCTGGAGGCGGCTACAGTGGTGGTTTCGGAGGGCAGAGCCTCCTTTATGGACCTCCCCCGATCTGGTCCTGGTGGAGTCCTGAGGTGTGAAGCCTGTCTCCAAACTCCTCCTGTAGGATCAGGAGGGATCGGGAGGTGTCCGAACAGGGAAGTGTCCGCTCAGAGAAGTCCCTCCCCCCCTAAAGCAGATCTAGCACAGCGCACAGGAGAGTTCAAAATGTTTCCCGTTCCTGTCTCCACTCCCCACAGCCTGTCAGCCAGTGCTACCACTTTGCACTGACTTCACGCACTTCCCTGCCTGCGTGGGTGTGGAGGTTGGTGGAGGAGGAGTCATCTTGTGGGTCAGATCACCCTGCCCCGGCCAGCTGGCCAGCGGGTGCGGCTGTCCCACACTCCCCACTGTATATCCCACGCTCTCCGGACTGTGCGGTCGATTTTCCAGTTCACCTTTTTTTCCCCAGCGCCACTTGTCCCTTGCTGCTTCTCTGCAGATTCATGAAGCAGATCCTATGGGAGAGCTATTCACTTGTGTGTAGCTGTCTGCATTCTTCACCTCCTACTCTGGGAGCAGAGAGCAAGGAGGTCACTTCTAATCTGCCATTTTTTCCCTCCCTACCCAATTCCATAGTTTAATGACTAATTCCCATGCACTCTCACTGGAGATAATGGAGTTACAACATGAGTGGACACTATCTGGTCATTATGGCTCCTCAAATCTTAGTTCTGTTAACCTTAATTGAAGGCGAATGTGCCCCACAAATGAAAGCTCTGGGGTCAGCCAGAGATTTGGCAGAATGTACACACAATATTTGGGGTTCCCACTCTGAGGTTTTCTCCTTTCTGGGATCCCCCCTCACTTTCCAGCTGCTGGGGGTACCTCTATCTCAGTTCTCTAGTTCTTCAAGCCAGTAAGAGTACAGATTTCTCTCTAAATTTTAGTCACCCCCACTATGCTGGGGCCTGCCTTCAGGCTAAAATCTCTAAGAATATAAAACTCACCCAGTGCTATGCCATTCCCTTCTTCCACGTGTCGAACTTAATACCTCCAGTTCTACCTGGCTTGGGTCACTCTTTACTACCTTCCAGTAGGTTTGTTTTGGTTTGTTTGCGCAGAGTTTACAGTTGTGTATGTGTTGCAGGGAAGGGGTGGGGATCAGCCACTTCTAGAAGTGGACGCTTAAAGAGCTATCTTTTTATGTATCAAATGTGAAAATCTGTTAACTTTCATGTTAAAATTAGACACAGATGACACCAAAAACATTTTTACACTACGGTACCATAAAAGTATAACTTACTGTTGACCTTTCTTACATGTGCCTATTTTATTCATGTTGTCTGTTTCTACTTAAATCTCTCCTCATTTTTTCAATTGTTCAGTAGTGATTTATTGAGTACTTACTATATGCAAGACACTATGCTACATGCTCTATTGAAATCTTGTTCATTCAAAACACAAATCAAATGCAAATGCCTCCAAGATCACTACCCTCCCTCCTGCTAGGTATATGTGACTTACTTTCCTCTGAATGCCTTTGGTATTTTCTTCCCCCTATATGACATTTTATTGGTTAATATGCTTGCTTTTATCCCCACCATGACAAGTCTCATTCTCTATTAGATTATAAACTTTATTTGTAGGGGCAAGTCTCCCTCACGTTTGCATCCATCTACACTACCTTAAACATACTTTTGGAAGTCGGGAGCTGAAAAGAAACATGAAAGTCTTTGCAGTAGCAAAGGGAAGAAAAAAACTGAAGAACATTAGCTTCCTGTCTCTGTTCTCAATAGTAGAGTGGGACATCAGGTAATAATGCATTCTTTGTTTCTAGAGAACATCTTAATAAGGACAACTCCTCTCCTCCTCTCTCCTCCTCTTCCTCCTCCTCTTCCCTTTCATCTTGTCCTTCTCTTCCTCCTACTTCCCCTTCCCCTACCCATTGTCTCTTCTCAGTTTCTTTTTCTTACTATTTACTTATGGTATAATTCAAACTGTTTTGTATGCCTAGTCTCATCTTTAAAATGAGAAAATATGTGTGTTGGTATGCAACACTTTTTGCTTTATGTTGTTACAGTCAATAAGGGAGCCTTTCTTTCTGCTTTAAAAATTTACTACCGAAACTAAAACAGACTAATGATGTCCCCAAAATGGATGGGAGAACCCAAAAATTTGATTCTTCCTTCATTGAGTGTTGTTTCATTTATAAAATATCATCATGAAATCTTATAGGTTGAATTGTCAATAACAAAAGACATCTATAAACATTTTATTCCTCTTTGAGCAATCTTAATGAACATACTGTGAAGCGGAAATTCTATTAATAGAAATAACGTTAAGTGACTTAAACTAGTTTTGCTAATAATCTCACTCCTTTCTTAGATTAAGATCAGCAATTGTTTAAAAAAAGTACAACTAGACTGTGAAACTGCTTTTGTGTTAGCATGTGTCTTAAAGGTGGGAAAAGTTCTCCCTTTATCCACCCCATGATGTAGCTCTGGAGCAAGATAATTTCTTTTTACATTGTGAACATTATTTCTATCTGCAAAGACCCAAAACAGATTTAGAATTGAAAAAGTGTTAAAAAAAAAAGTTTCACAAACCCAACATTGGATGTTAAAAGCCCCCACCAATGATACGTCGTATCAAATATGCTTTTTAAAGTTTTTATCCCACACTAATCTGATCTTTATTTCTGCCACCTCATGTAAAAAATAAAATCTAAATAAAATTTAAAATAATCAACACATGTTACCAAAACAAACATCCTGCTTATGATGATTTCCTCACTATCTCACTACCTTCCTAATGAAGGCAAAGTTTTCAAAAATAAGCTTTTGAAAATAGTTATAATTTATCATAATAAACATTTGCCTTACAACCGAAATAAAAATATTGCTGAGACCACTGAAAATTCTATTCATTTACATAATCACCATACCACAGATATTCCTTTACTTATCCCCTAATTCCTTTTACTTTCAAAACTGAGTAGGTTCTGTTCCATTCAACTTAAGGCAAAAAATAAAAATAAATAAATAAATAAAAGCTGAGTAGGAATGACTTCAGCATCTGGGTTTTCTTTTATCTTTACCGCATTTGGCATTCTTTAAGGTTCTTACCCTTCAACCATGGTTACTTAAGTCCCATATATAGTTATAGAGTTTTAAATGTTTTCTGCCCCACATTGCTGGAAATGCCCTACATTTTTGGAAAGCTCAGAGTCAAAACCAACTTTAAGCAGAGCTTTTGACCCTTACCAATAGCTTCTGCAGAACTGCCTTAGGCTCTCATCTCCCAAAGAATTGGAATGCACCAGAGCCAGGGGTGGAGAGAAGGCCTCAGCCTGCATCTCAGGGCCTGAAGCATGAAAACCAAAATTAAGGAAAACAGGATGAAAAAGAATCTTGCATTCCTCTACTCCAGCTGAGTGGCCAGCCACTTATGGAATCTTTATTACTTCATGTACAATCAGATGTTACTTGCTAAATGGGCCATGTCTGCTCTTCAACAAACCTTGCTATAGCCTTTTCAGTTAAATGTCACTCAAGAAAATATTCACAAGCTATACATCTGATAAAGGAGTAATAACTAGAATCTACAAAGAACTCAAGCAAATCAGCAAGAAAAAAATCAAACAACCTCATTAAAAAGTGGACAAAAGACACAAACAGAAGCTTTTCAAAAGAAGATAGACAAATGGCCAATAAACATATGAAAAAATGTTCTCAACATCACTAATCATCAGGGAAATGCAAATTAAAACCACAATGAGATTCTGCCATGAGACTACTGGAATTGATAAACAAATTCAGCAAAGTCTCAGGTTACAAAATCAATATACAGAAATTAGTACCATTCCTATACTCCAACAACAGTCAAACTGAGAACCAAATCAAAGACTCAATACCCTTCACAATCGCAACAAAGAAAATAAAATACCTAGGAATATATTCAACTAAGGAGGCAAAAGACCCCTGCAGGAAGAACTACGAAACACTGAGGAAGGAAATGGCAGAAGATGTAAACAGGTGGAAAACCATACCATGCTCATGGGACAGCAGAATCAACATTGTTAAAATGTCTATACTACCCAAAGTGCTCTACAGATTCAATACAATCCCTATTAAAATAGCAATATCATTTTTCACAGATCTAGAAAAAAATAATTGTACGCTTCATATGGAACCAGTGAAGACCTTGTGTATAAAGAACAAACTGGGAGGCATCAATTTCCCAGACTTCAAGCAATACTACAAGGTTATAGTAACTAAAACAGCATGGAACTGGCACAAGAACAGAGACATAGACCAATGGAACAGAATGGAGAACCCAGATAGAAAACCATCTTCATATAGCCATCTAGTCTTTGACAAAGCAGACAAAAAACATACACTCAGGAAAAGAATCCTTATTCAATAAATAGTGCCAGGAAAATTGGATAGCCACATATAGAAGACTGCAACTGGATCCGCACCTTTCACTCTCACAAAAAATCAACTCACGGTGGATAATAGACTTAAACCTAAGGCATGAAACTATAAGAATTCTAGAAGCAAATGTTGGAAAAACTCTTACAGACATTGGCCTAGGGAAAGAATTTATGAAGAAGACCCAAAAGGCAATCACAGCAACAACAAAAATAAATAAATGGGACCTAATCAAATTAAAAAGCTTCTGCACAGCCAAGGAAACTATCATGAGAGCAAACAGACAACCTACAGAAAGGGAGAAAATATTTGCATGCT
>NW_012151951.1:8088582-8110794 GCF_000956105.1 Propithecus coquereli
GAGCTAGGGTCATCTAATCTGTTTTACACAGGTTTTGTAATTACTTTTCAATCCTGGAATACAATAAAGATATACATGGTATGCTTCACCAGTTATATATGTGAATGATATATATGCATGATGAGTTTTTCTTTTCTATAATGTACTTAGGTTTCTTTCATCTCTTAAGAAGGTAAAGCCTGTCTTAGAAAAATTGTCTTACTATGCTCTTCTTCATAGCACTACACTTCTTAAAATTTTGTGCTATAAATTGTTGAGGCTATTGCAAAGAAGCATGGTCCTAGAAAAGTTAAATTGTGTTTCAAATTACAGAAGTATTATTTGTCTAAAAACAAAAGATCAAAAATGATCCAAATGAGTCAAGAGTTTGCTTGAATGGGTTCCACGTAACTGAGTTTTGTCATGTAAGTGTGTTTTATTCCCATTTCTTCCAAGAGGTTGCAGGAAAGGACATAATTTTTACCAAAAATTTGTCAGCTTTTGTTTTTTCTTTCTTATTGTTAAGCCTGTTTTGAAATGGTACTAAAGTTTTCCTATAATTTTTCACTTATGCTGGTTATCCTTTAATGTAAGTTTAACTCATCAAACTGTAATTGGACAAAAATTGCTTGAGACACCGTAACTTTAATCTGTTAGACCTTTGAGGAAAAGTTCATATTAAATCCTGTGGAGTCTCATCTCAAACAAATTTGGGAGTTCTGCTGATGGCATAGGGTTTGGTTTTGGAGGGGAAGAGACTTTCAGTTGAGTGCTGTGAGTTGATGATTGCAACTCAGAACCACATCTCATATCCTTCTCAACTGTGATGGTGGTTATGTTTTGTAACTTGTTATTCCAGCTGTGGGAAGGTTCATTGAGATATTGCTGAGTTATTATATTTCAGGGGTAGGTTTAAGATTTAATGATGTTTTCCTTCAAGACAGATCATGTTTTCCACTGAGATTCTAAAAGAACTGTTGTGACTACCCCATTTTGAAATAACAGATTTTGTCTCTTCTAAATCTGACTTTTAAAATGGGTGCTGCAACTAAAATTAGTTTGGTATTAGCAAACTCAATAGCTTTACCCAAAAAGAGGTTAACTTTTGATGACATACCTGAATCACAAGTGTTCGGGTACATTTCTACTGGAAGATACGATACAACAGAGGAAGACCTTCGATCCATCTTCCTTCTTGTTAACTACTCTAAAACAAAAAAGTATGGTAAAAGAGTGACGTGATGACAGAGAGGTTTTTAAAATTACCTTAGAATCTCTTTTATAGTTGATTGACCTTCTCTTGTCTCATTAATGTCTGGACATATGACACTAGCAACCTTTCAATAATAATCTCTACTATGGCTGAGACCTCGCTTGGCATTGATGTGTACAAGGAAGATGAGGGTCTGTCCCTACCCTGGAGGAGCTCATAAGCAAGTGGGGAAGATGCCCACACAATCATCTAACTGTAATAATAAGTTATCGCAGCTTCCATATTAGTGATATGAACATGAGATATAAGTAACAAGTTGTGTGTTGCCTTCTATAAGGCACATAGATGAAGTTATTGATTGGGTTTTCTACCAAGTGAAAATCACCCAGTTGCAGTCTTGTACCTGTCTCTGTGTTGTAAGCAGGAAATTGCAAGAAGGTAGCCAACCATAGGTACAGTGCTTAAACATGAAATTGAGTTTACTCTGCCTAAAATTTGCTGAGGTGGAGATCCAACTGCAAGCTTGGTGTTGCTAAAGCCATACCAAAAGAAACAGAGAGAGTTGGTCTAGAATAAACAGTCTAGGACCAGGACCAAATTTAATTTACTTTTAAGCATTTTGTAAACAACAAGCACTCTTCTTGGTCATATCCTGTTTGTGTTATGGTTTGGTTTCAGCATGCCCAACCCCTCCAGTGGTCTCAGTAGAATAGGATCTCCAAGAAAGGATAATGTACCATGGATATGTTACTTAGTGTACATGAGGCATGGGGGTGCTGCCTCAAGCTCCCAGATCCCAACTGTCATCTGGAATGCTTTCTCTCTACAAATATATGAGAGCCCTTCTATACAGAATAGAAGGAAAAACCTTTAGGTACCCCTTGATGCAATTATGTACCAATGCCACTGAAATATAAAGTTCTAAGATATCAGGGACTTTGTTTTATTCACTTCTCTATCTCTAGTACCTCAAGCAGTGCTTGGCACATATGAATAAGCACATATAGAATGACTGAATGAATGGTTACCACATTATGAACCTCACAGATAACCTTGGCACATTTTTTTGAACTAGCCATTTATGGGAAGGGGAAAAGAGGATTTAGAATGGTTTACTGCCAGACCCTGTCATGTTGTACTAGTTTGCTAAATGTGTACAAACAGGAGGTTCCACCCAAATAGATTGTCCTTTAATTTTCCCACCATAATCCAGACTTCAGTTACCGCAATGGCTTTTCTTAGCTAATAGTGTAGGCCTAGTCTATAGTTTGTGATCTTAATTTTGGTAAATATTTAATTAACCAGACAAATCCTTATATAATTCCTTGAGCAACTGAAGTCATACAGAGAAAATGACCTATTCTCTCTTCTTTTTCTTAGAAAAAAAATCAAAGCATGTGTTTTTTTGTCCATAAGTCAGTGGAGAATTGTCACAGAGCTCTGTGTATTAATAGTTGACCGAAGGGAGGACTTAATTGAACTTTTCAACAAAATGTTTTCTTTTTGACTCCTCTGATACATATTTGGCGTGAGAATAATTTAAAATATTTGTTTTTTCATCTGTGTAAAGATTTTCTACAAAATATTCCGGAAGGAATTTTTTTCATCAGATCTCTATGATCACTGGATCTGTGTAATGGATCAAGGAAATGATGAAGGGAATATAAATACAATTCAAAGGTAATTATTCTAATTTGGTCATGTCTTAAAAATCCTTTTTAAAAACATATCTATTAAAAATCAAAGTTATAAACTTTAAAAACAGATTTATGCTAGCTTGTCATTGTTACTGTTTTTCTCCCTAATTCTATTAACATGGAGTACTTGAACATTGTACACCTTCTGTCTATCTGAATTGATAGGAGCTGTAATTCATTAGTTCACTAGCTAATACTGTAGGCCTAGTCTACAGTTTATGATCTTAATTTTGGTAAATATGTAACTAACCAGACAACTTATATAATTCATTGTGCAACTGAAGTCATACAGAGAAAATGACCTATTCCTTCTTCTCAAGGAATTCAGTTTGGTAGAGTACAGATAGATAACCCAAGAATTACAACAATAATGCAGTATAATCAGTGATATACAAGAGCTATTTGGAGAGTACTGTGAGAGCACAGCAGAGACTTGGTTAGCTCCTTGAGAAGTATCAAGGAAAAAGGGAGTTGCAAAGGCTCAGACTGAGCACAAAGAAAGCACTATTTCTACTCATGGAAAGGGAAATTGCTGGTAGGAACTCACTACCCTCATTCCTGGATATTTCCTGCATTATAACAGAATAGAAAAGAAATGTCCATTAACAAAAAGCAATACTTCCAGTTCTGTGAAAACTCAAGAATCCCAGTATCATATATTTGCATGTGCTTGTTTAATACAGTTTTTTTCTTGAGCAATTTTCAAATATGAATGGTCCACATACTACTATTGATAGACATCTTTTATAGGTGGAACAGAGTACAGCTGTTGAAGATAACAGAAACTAAAGCCATGTAACAAACACTACCTCCACTTCCATTATAGTTTGGTGTAAACCATTCAGATAGCATTAAATTCTATATTTGGTTGCTCATTGTCCAAAATGTTTTATATATATATACATATACATATATATATATATACATATATACACACACATATCCTATAAGCTGTTGAAGGGTGATTTTAAAAAATGGTAATATTATGACTCTCATGAAAATATGAAACACATGTGAAAGATTTTATTTAGTTTATTAATAAGGGAACCAGTAAGATGTTACAACCATCTTTGTAGATTTCAAAGTATCAGAACTTATATAGTTGAATTAGAAATACTGAACTGAATTTACAAAAAGATGCAAAATTGGCCTTCTCTACCAGGGCAGGGTTACAGATAAACCAGTTGTCTCTCCACTAGACAGAATTTTCAAGTCTTTAGCCAAGTATTAGGTATACTACTGTCAGTTATCTACACTTTACAGAGTTGTAACATAGCTCTTGTTGTGTAAAGGCTTAGGACCCCATAGTATCCCAGAAGCGTATGCTAGATACCTTATTTTCCATTGAATACACCCAGCAATCTTTTGGTCTATTTCAAAGTCCTTCATAACTTATAATACTCATTGTCCATTACGCTGAGGAAAGGCTTCTCTGCTATTTGGGCAACAGGAGTCAGACTACCTTTTTTCCCCAGGTTACAGATTCTTATTGAAAAAAGCAACAGTCATGAATATCAGCTTATATATGGTTTCTGGATAGTAGTAGTAATAATTTTTGGTGAATAATCATTTAAAAATCTCTTATCAATTACCAAATGGGAACAGAAAATATACTACTATAAGCTTGACTTATATGTGGAAGTGATACCAGTGAGACAAGATTTGGGATAAAATCAACCTTAGAAGCTGGTGGAGTAGAGCATAAACTCTCAAAATAGATGTGGAAGTCTTTATAGCTGAGATTTGGGTTCTCACCAAGAGATAGCATTCCTGTGTTGCTACTTGGAAATAAAGGCACACTTTAAATTTAATTGCTATTTAATTTTCTCAGAAAGATTTTTGTGTGTTTTGGTTGAGAATATTTATTTGAAATGTTACAGGATTTGCCTAAGTTTAAATACATTGTACTAGTTTCAGGGAACTATTTCAGGCAGCTTTTTTTTAGTGAGACATTTCTGTGCATTCTTTTATATTTTCATTGGGTTGTAAAGACAGTATAGAAAAATACAAAAAAAAAAAATGCCCAGTGCTTATTTTCTCTTTTTGTACAGGCAGCCCTCACTTTGCTGGGTGCCATGTTAACTGAAACTTGAATATCTGACCTGGGTTCTTGATTTGCCCTCTTCCTCATGCGAAGTTAGGGTTGCCTGGCTTTACAAGTTTTTAAATGAATTGTCTTTCTTAAAGAGTGCATTTTGCTGCCTTTAGGCTATTAGACTAGCTTCCGAGAGCCAATGTTGTTCTCCTAAGATATCTTTTTGGGATATTACACAACATTGAGCAACATTCCTCATCCAATCACATGAATGTATTTAATTTCATGGTGCGTATCGCCCCAAGCATTATTTGGCTTCCTACTTCTTGCAGCCCGGAACTAGAAAGTGAATTCATAAAAAAGGTAGTGAAGTTTTTTGTTTTATGCCCTGGGACTGAATCCCCCTTGTGAAACTGAAATGTGGAGCATTAATCCTGAAAGATGATTTCTTAAATAACTTAAGTACACTTCCTTATAAATTTGAGATTACTAACTCTGGGGTGTTCTAGTCTATCCTGGTAGACTATAGGAAAGTGATTTGTCAAGCAGAAAAGTGATAGCAATTGATTTACTTCTCTTTTCCTTTTAAGGAGGCTAAACCCTATGACTGACTTAAACCATAGAGTGATAAGAAAACAGCTGATATGATTCTTAAAAAATAAAACCAAAACACAAGACGCTGGAGTGAGGCAAGCCAAGGTTCAATTCTCAGCCCCACCATTTTCCAGATGTATAATCTTGGGCAAAGTCAGTTATACTGACCCACAGTGTCCTCATCTAAAAAAGTGAAAGTGGTAATAATACAGTAATTACTTAAAAATTACACTCCTGTAGTGCCTGGCAGTTAATAAAGTGTTTGGCAATATCAGTTTCATTTGCTCTCAACATTTCTCCTGTCCCTTGGCCTCAGCTACTGGGACAAGGAAACTATAGAGAGATTCCATTACATCCCAGTGGAGGCGCAAAGCTCCCTAATAAACTCTTATCTTTTCCCCAAGCACTTCCAGTTAGGGAGCCCAAAGGAAGGCAGTACATATGTAAACTAGTCAGTCAAATGCATGGGATAAAGACTGGTCAGGAAAAACACAACTTTTCTTTCTAGTTGTCTTTCTCCTTCATCATGTATCTGCAGCAGATCCCTCTTCCCAAGCTTATGACATACTGTCCTTTACATAAGAAATACTTTTCATAAGTCTTTTTCTAATGATGCTTTATAAATTTCAATAACAAAGTATATTTCTCCACTCCAAACACCCTATTGCAAATACTTGAAATTACTCTAATTTTAAACATAGAGAGCCATTGGTGTAAAATGTTAACATTAAGTCAAGGCCACAAATAATAACATCAATCCACTGATTAAAATTAATTTCTATTCCCAATGCCCATACTACTCTTAAAAGTATCATAGTTTTTTAGGGGAAACTATTTTGCATACTTTTAAAACAGATATGATTTCTTCTCAGAGCACATTTCCTTTTTTTTGTTGTTAAAGTCAGAATTTATATATGGAATGTGATTTATAAACATGCTATATCAAAGCTAGCACTTCATTTTTGTCTTTTGTGTGTGTGCGTGTAGGTTACCCTGCTTTTATAATTTCTGACTGAAAATTGCTGTAGGATATTTGGAGAAGAAATCACTTCCCTCTTGGAGAGGTTTCAGGGAGATGTGACACTAGAGGAAATGCCTCGGGTATTGTGAATAATTGGATTGGTTTTTGTGAAAAATAGACACATGTCTGTGAAGATGCTGGGACAGTGGTTTTCCTGGAGCCCATGGCAGCTAAGGTGAAGGGAGCCTCTGACCTGGGTCAGTGGGGCCCAGGGCTTCTGATTCTTTCTTAGAGGGCCTGCTAATGGGCCAGGATATGTTAACAGTTTGGTAGGGCTAAGAAATGTATAAGATGAGGTCCCAGCTTCTAAGAAGTTATTGGTGGCAGCATGCTATGATAGGATGGTTGGAACCTTTTTTTAAATAAAATTTTACGAGAAACCCTAATATGTATATATACATATATATATGGTAGAACTTGCTATGGTTGAAACTAGAATAGAAAGCCCAGAGGTAGTAGATGCAGGCATGGTTTTGTTCTTCCTCCCCTTCCTCTTACTGGTCCCTGAGACACTTCTTAAAATTCTCATGTGGTATGAGATGGTTTGACCACTAGCCTCATTTGTGGGTAGGGGGACACTGAATTTGAATACAAACAACCTTGAAGAATAGGAATTCATGTACTACCAGTTACTAGTTATGTTACCTTTGGCCAGTTACTCCATGCCACTAAACATTAGTATCCTCATCTACAAAATGTGGATAAAAATAATGTCTTTGGGTTATTATAAATATTAAATAAGATAATGGGTATTAAAGAACTTTATAAAAGAGAAACTGATAGGGCTAGTAAATGGATTCCCCAAGACTAGAATTAATTTTGTATAACAACTAGCAAGCTGTGTTAAAAGGCAGTCTTATTCAGAATCTTGTTATATCTGGCATTAATTCATATTTTTCACCATTACTTGGTCTTATGACATGTTCATTGCTGTATGAAAATCTTACTTAAGGAAAGTAATTATTCAGGTCCCATTAATCAGGACCTGAGATAAATCTAGTATACCTTAACAGGTGTTTCTTCTTTTATTCTGTACTAACATTTGGGAAGATTATAAATGATTTTTTCTTCTTTGAGAGGAGGAATTTGAATACTCTACATGAAAATAGAATTAAACTAAGCACCATAGTTTGTTTTAAGGCAGTATGGGCTGTATTTATGCTAAGTAAAAATGTTAATTATGGTTTTATTTTTTTTGACAGATATTTCTTGCTTCCAACCAAGTGACTCGTCCTCCTATGACAGCTTGGAAAATGAACAAAATGAGGTTGATGACCCACGCAGTGAACATGGTGGAGAAACTCGGCCAGGGGAGCAAAAGCATGGACTCTCATTTTAATGTTTAGTGACCAACCTGAAGTGGAAGACCTCCTAACCCTGAATGACTTTAACTCAGACTGTTCTAAAGAAGAACATGCTCAAATGGAACAGCCTCTTGAATCCAAACTGGTGAATGCTAGAATGTGCATGAATATCCCACCACAGGATCCAGCTAAGGCCCCATATAACACATCCAGCCACCTGTCCACAGCTGCAGCAGATGTTGGAAAAAGCGTGAGGCAAAAACGGCGTTGCTTAGAGCCCAGCATCTACTATCTGGATTCACAGCTTTCCTGTCTCAGGGAGTTTTAACAGAAAAAAGGTATGCAAGTCTAGCTGTGATGTAGTTCTCTGTCAAAAAGACAAGGGACTATCTGAAGCAGAATCAACCCCTCTAGGAAGGGGGTAAGACCTGTTTTTAAACAGAATTTATTCACAAGCACTGTTACCAGCAAGAAAAATTCCACTGAACAAAACATTAGGGAGAAAAGATTGTCTGGTAATGGAGAAAATTGTATGAAACTTTTGAGTAAATCCAAGGCATTGGCCATTTCAGTGTCCTCACAAGATCATTCCAAGAACCACTGTTTGATGTGGATACAATCTGGATACTCCCACCACACACAGCAGATGGCCTGAAGAGTTGAAAGAAACACTGGCACTGCTCAGAGCCCAACACAGATGACTGGAAAGGCAAGCTGTCCCTTCTCTGGGAGATTTGTTCAAAGAAGCAGCATAAAAGCAGGTGGGAATCTGTTCTCTTGCATGAAGAGGAGGAGGATTATCTCAAATGGCATAAGTGTTTGCAAGTAGAGGGACAAAAGCTTATTATTCAGAGTTTGGCCCTGGGGATTAAGGTGGGCAAGAGTAGTGCCACAAATTAAAACACTGCGAAGGTTTTACCCCCAGGATTAAAGCTTTGCCCAAGGAACTAGCTATTCCAGCTTATCCTCTCCAGGCACCTCCCCATCAGGCACACCGGTGAGCTCCCAGGACAGTGCTTTTTCTCAGATTTCTGAACACTCGCTGTTTACACCCACTGAAACTTCCTCTCCAATAGATTGTACTTTTCAGGCTCAAAGAAAACAAGAAAAACTTTATTCTGACTCTAGCAGTTCCGGCCTTATTTCTAGGTTGCCTGTTCCTTCATCAGGGCAGGCCAGCAGTTACCTGGCTTATACAACAAAAGCACACCAAAGATCAGCATTCACAAACACATTCTGTCACTCTCCATCCCACCACAGGGTTGAGAAATGGTGTGACCAGTTTAAGGCAGCCAGACCAGAGGGAAAGAAAATAGGTTCTCTAAAAGGACCCTTGGAGCTACCTCTAAATGCTTCTGGTGTTCTAGAAGACATCTCACTGCAAGAGAAACAGAACGACATTTCCTTAAGGGCGGCTGAGGGACTGGGAGCTGTGCAGTCAGCCCAGTGGTGTGGTTCTCCCCCCTGCCAGGACTCAGACGGACACTACAGCTCTCGATTCAGCCTAGTGGAAAGCAAACTCAAGCTGTGTATTAAATCACATGAGGAAGTAGAGCATGGTGGCCAGGGCTCTTCCCTGCCTTGTGAAAGAGCCTCAGCCAGCTCTTGGACTGTGGAGGCTGTGGCCAGCCCAGACTCAGGGCCTGCAGTGGTCTGTGATGTTGGGGACAAACATTTAACCAAAGACATTTAACCACAATAAGAAACTGATGTCCACAAGAACAGGAACTGGGATAATAATAACATAAAGACAGTAATTATTGTGACCCCTTTGTATAAGTTACTTGGAAGAGGTAGCATAAGGATGATCATTGCTAATACTTAGGACAGCAAAATAATTCTTTTTATTGAGACTATTTTGCAAAAACTTTATGGTCAAAAATTTTGTCATTTAAGTGTTTGAAGGCTTTTCCTTATTAAAGCACGGGATTGGTCCTGTCATGTAGTTTCAAAGATACTAGCAGAGGGCTAGAGAACGCATCTTCTGTAGAGGAAGCACGCCTGTGTGAACAGTCTGTGAGATTAGTGTCCTGAGAAGACCAGGATGTCACAAATGAGGAGTAAGGGACTGGGGAGAGAAGGGAAGTTGTACAGAGAAACCATCCACATTTTAATAAGTAGGCAACAAAAATACTACTAATCAAAGCAATAAGAAAAAAAGCACCTAAAACTTTTCCCTAAATGTAAGCCAGTGGCCTTTTCTGTGACATCTTAGTCACACGTCCTCACAGAATCACTCCAGGAACCAGCCCATTCATGCAGCCAGAGTGGAGAAAATAGTGATTCAAGAACCCTGGGTAGGGTGATGTCAGTTTTTTTGTTGGCTCTATTTGTTGATTTGTTTTTTCATTAGTGATGAAGTGCTTTGCAGAGGCTTCAGGAAAAAGAGCTGTGAGGGAAAAGGAAATGGTTGCTCATTATCTCCTCGTCTTCTCAGGATTTGTAGCATTATTCTTGCCTACTTACTAAAAACATTCTGTAAAATGTGGATGGTTTCTCTGTACAACTTCCCCTCTCTCCCCAGTCCCTTATTTGTGATATCCTGGTCTTCTCAGGACACTAATCTCACAGACTGTTCACACAGGCGTGCTTCCTCTACAGAAGATGCATTCTCTAGCCCTCTGCTAGTACCTCTGAAACTACATGACAGGACCAATCCCATGCTTTAATAAGGGAAAGCCTCCCAAACACTTAGGTGACATAATTCTTTAGCATTACATCTTTACCAAATAGTCTGCACTTTCAAAGGTGTCTGTTCTAGGAACATTATTCAAAAATGCAACTTTTCCTACTTAGAAGGTGACCTCCTGACAGCATTCACTATCTTAGTGTTGAGGAAAAGACTGCAACAACTGTCCTTTCTCAATGACACAAATACTGTTACCAGCATGTGATTAAAGCATGGCATCTCTGTGTGAAATGTTTCCCTGCAGCCCTGCCTCTTAGATTACAGTTGGGCAGAAAAAATTATTTATAAATCATTCATGTTTGTAGTTTGGCATTTGAGAGAGCAATTTAGAGTTTGGCAGGTATAAGGAGTCACAAAATAGACTATCCCACCAAGTGGCTGCCAGGCTTTCTGAGATAGTCATTGTCTTTGGGTTTTCTGATGTGGCCTGTTTCTAGGGACGAGGAATGAACACAGAGACAAAGAGACACAGACACACAAAGACGGTATAAGACTGCAGCACCTTTCTGCCGCAGTTTTTTTATTTATAACACAGCCTGTTTGGCAACTGTCCCACCACAATTTCTTTGTTCCCACACTCTCCCGACTCAACACGTCCCGTTCCTTCTTGTTTCGTCTCCGGAGAGCCGATGTTTTCATCCTGAACTCTCTAGCCCTTTCTGTTTTCAGATCAGGGCGCCCTGGACTCGCGTTCAAGCCCACAGGCATATTCTGAGAAAAACAACAAGGAACCGTTCCCAGACAAAATGTCCTCTACATCTTCCCCCTTTTTTGTTTTGTTTTAAGGCATAGGACGCTGTGTTCGCACATGTTGCAGCACCGCCATTATTTTATGACGTTGTTGCTCCTTATTTACTCTTCTTTGGGACCATCGCCTGTAGACTATGAAAAAACAAACAGCAACCAATAATACAATGCACAGATTGCTAGTAACTGATGTAAGGCACATTTTAAGGTGTTCAAAAGGATTTAATTGGGCAAGACCATTAGCCAGGCCTTGAAAGATCTTCGCCTCATTCATCTCAGGGAGATTGTCATGGAACGCATCAGTTATTTCTCGTTCCAAAGTTTGGAGATCAGAGGTCATGTTGACACTGCCAGATAAGAGATTACGGAGTGAGTTCCAATGCCTGCTCGCATTAAAAGGAATAGGGGTAACACAAAATCGGGAGGAATTCCAATCGCAGCGGAGAAATGACAGCGTTGTCGAAATATTTTAAGTCTGACTGTCTCATAGAACAGACACTATAACAATGATCAGAAAAAATTTCATTGAATCCATCTGCAATGTTGCTTATTCCAGAGGAGTCTGAATAACAAGAAGGATGTAAAGTCTTCCCCTTTCTTTCTTTTTTTTTTTTTAGGATACTCATTCATATCTTTTCAATTTGGCATTATTCTTACCACTGGAGTGAGGCAAAATGAATTGAATTACAGGTAAGTTTTCACAGATGGTTTAAAAAAATGCCCATCCCTCGGGGCCCGCTCGGCCAGTCCCAGCGTAGCTCCGAGAAGGCAGTGGCCAAGGCGCCGGAGGGCCGGCAGAGTGGCCGCGCAGTCCAGCCAGCGGACGCGCAGCGGCGGGCGGCAGTGAGACAGGATAAGCCATGGGCGCTGTCGGGGCTGTGGGGCCCCCAATAGAGGGTAAACACTTCTTTAATAAGGCAATAAGTTCTGCTATTTCAGTATTAGGGGATAAAGAGTTAACCTTTTCCTGACTATCCACTGGAGGAGTCACCTTTGGGATCTCCTCAGGGAGGGGGATTCAGTTCCTCCCCATTCTGCGACTCAGCTTTCTCCAAGTCTGTTTCCAATAGCTGTAGTGCTTGTGTTATGACACTACAAACAGTCCAAATTTTTAAATTAATCCTGTCGCCTCGTTGGTGGGCTACACGAAAGCTTTAACAACCTGTTGCCAGCTGCGCAAATTTAACTGAACTTGGGACTGAAACTGAAACCAGTAACAATGCTGTTGCACTAAGTCAAACAATTGTTTCAAAGTAAAAGTCCCTGGACTAACTGGATATTCTCATTCAGCAGATGAAGGGGAATTCCCCATAATGCCAGAGGTCCTCTGTTGGTTGCCACTTACCATATACCGAAGAGGTCCCACTCCGGTTCCTCAGTCCCGAATGTTGCAGACCCTGCTCACTGTGCCACTTGACATGGCCCGTTTCTAGGGACGAGGAGTGAACACAGAGACAAAGAGACACAGACACACAAAGACGGTACAAGACTGCAGCACCTTTCTGCCGCAGTTTCTTTATTTATAACACAGCCTGTTTGGCAACTGTCCCACCACAATTTCTTTGTTCCCACACTCTCCCGACTCAACACGTCCCATTCGTTGTTGTTTCGTTGTTGTTGCTCTCCGGAGAGCCGATGTTTTCATCCTGAACTCTCTAGCCCTTACTGATTTCAGATCAGGGCGCCCTGGACTCGCATTCAAGCCCACAGGCATATTCTGAGAAAAACAACAAGAAACCGTTCCCAAACAAAATGTCCTCTACATTTCCTTACTTCCAGGAGTTTCTCCGTATTTTTGTCCCATGGTTCATGGTTTATAGATGGTTTATACCCCATTAGTTTATTTCATATCCATGGACCTTTCTCTTGGCTCTTAAAGGGTACAACAATATATCTCCTCACCTAGGAATAGACTGTCAGGCCTTGCCAACCAGCATGAAGGGATGGCACTAAAAATGGATGTGTATGTTCCTCCATATTAACTGCTTACCCATAAGAAGTTGCTTAGAGCCCATTTGATCTCTTTAGTCCATCAAATGGACTTTTTTTCCACAAAAGAGATTATTCTAAATTAGTTTTCTTATCAGTCACCAGGAAACTGTCATGTCAAATGTTCTTTCCATGTTGTCCTAAAATTATAGGGGAAAATGTTTTTTTTAATAGAAAAAGTTATGAATACTTCAGTATTAGCTACACAGTTGCTACCTACCTCTTGGGGGCATGGCCCTGTTTACCCTAACGATGATAATCAACTTTTTCCTCTCAATGTCCATAGAGCTCCTTCATGACACTGGCCATCTCAGTTACGGAAATGAAGTCAGTGTCACCTTATAACTAACCACTCCCATATATCAAGACTCCTTAAGTATCCATATGCCTCTTTTGTGATGTAATATATAAAGTTAGTAGGGACCTCCCCACCCCCTACCCTTAGGGTATAGCAGTGTCAGAACTACAAGATGTGCATCCTTCCTAAGGGACCAAAAAAAAAAAAAAAAACCCTGAAAGATGTCAATGAATCTCTTAGAGCTTGGCTCAAGTGTCTTTCTGGAAGAAATTGCTTCTCTGTTTACCAAAATAATAGTTCTAGCATTTTTTTCAATATTGGCAGGTAGAAAATCATCTACCCAATTTGAAGCATAGAAGAAAATATTGCTGAGTTTTCTTTTAATAACTATTCCTACTCTGTGTTCCCTTACGTATGTACTCTGGTAATACTTAATGTGAAGTTTAACACTGTTGTAAAGTATTATTGTATGCTTTGAAGACAGATTGCATACCATTTTAATGTACTCAATCTATATTAGACTGCTTTATTTAAAATGCTTTGAGTTTGTATAATGTATCTTGACAAAATTTACTACCATGTGTTATGTAATAAGTGTATATTTTTATACTTGCAGGAACTGCTGCTAACTTTTAAAGTTGTTTGGTTTTCAGGCATTGATAATGGATTTTTATGAAGTCCATGGTGTCTGTTAAATAAAATGCCATTCTGCAGAGGTAATAATCCCACCACAGCAACATTGCCCATTGTAGAATTATTCTACTTAATGCGCCAAATCTCTGCCTAACATTGGAAATTTCATAGACTATAATGTTGAATTGGAGCTTGGAGATTTTAGTCAGAGGCAATGGTCAGTCTTTTTAGAAAAAGAATTTTTTTCTTTTACATTTTCTCTAATCTTACTAAACAAGTTATGTTTTAGATAGAAAGTCTTCATTTTCTTGATTATTTTCTAAAATTTATTAACCAAGACACAGATTAAGAAAAAAAATGGCACAAATAGGATTAAAAGAGAATTCAAATCTATATAAAAATAATTCATCTAAATTGATGAAAACAGGCATTATATTTTCATGGTGATCCTACAATGAGATGTAGTCAATATTCTTATATCAAAAGAACCATCAGCTCACTTTCATTGTATGAGATTCTCTTTTCTAACATTGGACCATTCTGGCCAGAGTACTCAGTTGACCCTAGACACATACCAAGACATCAGTGTTTTTCAGGTCACATAAACTTATTAATTATGACTGGATTCTCATTACTGCTGCATCTTTGCCTTTCAGAATTCATTGAAGTTCCCTCTGTGTAAATTTAGTCACCATTCCAAAGGGATTCAGAAAAATATATACTACCCTAGTCCAGAAAAAATAAATTTTTTGCTTTAACGAAGCAGTGAAGATTGTAACTCCTCTGTCTGAAATGGCACTTACTATATTTTGGCAATGTATACATACACTGATGTTAATGTCTCTCTAAATTTTATAGAAATAAAGATAATTTTGCTTTTAAAAAGGAGTCTATCACTTGATGCTTTCTGATATTAAAAGAAAGTCTACTAAAAACATTGGATTTAAGAAATTATATCCTTTGTGCTTTTCTGCTTTTCATGACATAACATTGAATTGAAAGGAACTAATGTATCTTTGAACCAACTGCCTATTTTTTCTGTTGAACAAGAATTCTAAGCCATATTATGTATCCTAGTGTAAATTCTGGTAGTAGGTGTTTAACTCATATTTCCTACCAGGTTATGTTTTAATGACTTGAGAGGACAACTGCAACTGCCTATTTCAGTGCAAAGAAAACATTCATTAGCAAGATACTTTTAGTAAATCAGTTTTATTCCCTGAATAATAAAGTTGGGTACAATGTTCCCTTTATTTTGGTTGTAAGGATTTCCCATAAGCTAAATTTCCTCCTGAAAGGAAGAATACTGTTGAGTTCTGCGCTGCTCACCCTGAATGTGAATCCGCCTCTGTTTCTGAGTCACCTTCATGTTGCATTCAGGTTTTGTTTGCTTCGTTTTTAAGTAAGTATAGTGAACTCTTTGAGCTTTACCTCTGCATGACGTCGGCTGATACAGTAGAACTGGCTGAGGGCTCTGGGGTGTCATTTGGAAAGTTTTGTTTTGAAATGCCAAAGAAATATACACAGAAGGGGATGCTGGGACCACTGCATCAGTTGGCATCCTCGGGAGGTGGGTAGGTAGGTAGATGGGCCTGGATCTGTGGTCTTGCCTCTCTCCTGTTCCACCCTGGGCCACGATGCCACAATACCAAACCTGGGAGGAGTTCAGCTGCGCTGCTGAGAAGCTCTACCTCGCTGACCCCATGAAGGCACGCGTGGCTCTCAAATGTAGGCATTCAGATAGGAGTTTGTGTATTAAAGTAACAAATGATTTAGTTTGGTGTATAGGATTGAGAAATTCCACAGTCAACTAATGCGACTTATGCAAGCCAAGGAATCCTGCAGTGTTGCCATGGAAGCAGACTGAATGGTATGAAGTGAAGATTCTGTTTGTCATGTTGTTAGGAAGTAAATATCTTTTGAATTTAAGAAAATGTTGGAACAGAAAATATATAACTAAGTGGAGTATTCAAAAGCCAAGAGATAATTTTTTGTATTTTCTTTTTTTTAATGTTTAGAGAGCTAGGAATGTAAATGCTTTTCAGTTAGCCTCTATTTATTTTTGGAAATTGAACAAGAATTGCATCTATCTTGGAAACTTTTTATGGATTATTTGATGTTGAGTAAAATATATAATTCTCTGATAAATTTGTATCAGTAATTTGAAAATGAGATAATCCATGAAAAGCCAGTTCTTCCATCAATTTAGTTGATTTGTCTTTAAAAGAAAATGAAATGTAACCATTTTTGATAGATTAGTGTATTTCTTTTGGAGCATAAAATTTGTGTTGTTGATGACAAATAAATATAAAATATGGGAGGCTAAGGCAGGAGGATCGCTTGAGGCCAGGAGTTCGAGGCTGTAGTGAGCTATGATTGGGCCTGTGCATTCCAGCCTGGGTGACAGAGTGACACCCTGTCTCCAAAAAAAAAAAAGTATAGTGGAGAAAAACGGAAAAATGAAAGGATAAGGCCAAGTGGAAGAGGGAAAGAGGGAAGGAGGAAGCAAGGCATATTTGGATATGGGATAGATGGACCAAGAGCTCTGCCTTACACGAATGCACTAAATGCCTCAAATAAAGAAGGAAAATAATCAATCTGAAGTTTTTTGCTCCTAAATACAGTATCTTTATTTAAATGTGGTTGTTAGAATATTAGTTTCTCAGAATACCAGGAATAATTTCTGTCTTTTCCATGACATTATATTCATTCCAGTGTTCTATTTCTGTTCAATCTTGCTTAATTAACTGGGCTAGGTTCTGTGCCCAGAATATATATACAATTTATTCTAGTCAGAATATGCTATCTCTTGGCTAAAACTGATGGATGCAGGGCTTAAAGGGCTGTAGCTCACAAAAGAAAATACTTTATATTCCATAAGTGGAATCAGGTGTTAATCTAGTTAAATATGGTTTTTGATAAAGATTTTCATAGTAAGTACTATCTGCTGTCGCCATTTGCATCTCTGGTATGTCTTCATAGTCATATCTATTTCTCTGTGCTTGCGTAAACCTGAATCCTAAAGAGAAATGACAAATGATTAGAAATCTGCCAGATGTGATAAGATACAGGTTCATTCAAAATGCTGCTATGTTCCAGGTAAGGTCTATTCCACATTTGTTTTTACCACCCTTAGAGCAGGTATCTGAAACCATAAATGCCCCACATTTCTGAGTTCATTCTATTTTCATTCTCATATATTATGATCTACCTCCACAAAAGGCTCTTCAGGACATGGGTTAGAGGTTCAATCTGCTACTAACTAGTGTGATTTGGGACAAGTTATTTAACCTAAGTCTTGGTGTTCTCTGTAAAAATACCTACCTAATCGTATTCATGTGAGAATTAAATGAGATGGTAAATGAAAGGACTTGTCATAGTGTTTGGCACTCAGTTAGTGCCCTATAATTAACGATTAGCTAACAGGTCTTTATTCACAAAGGAAGAGACGCCTTTTCCCTTTCTAGAGCTGAAGTTTCTAAATCTGTTCTGGATTTGATTTTCTCTTGCTTCTTGAAGAAGTGACACATTCTCCTCTTCTCCGATGCCAACATCTTCGATGTATCTCCTTCGCTGGCTTCAGTTATGCAGATCCCCACTACTTAAAATAGTTTTCACTTGCTCTTATGCTCCTTCCAACTACCATCCTGTATCTTTCTTTTTGCAGTAATCTTTTAACTCAGTAACATATATTCTCTGTTTCCATTTTTGTACCTGTCATTATATTCTTTGATTTGCTATTGAGAACCTACTACGTGCTACACACTGGGGATTCAGTAGCAAACAAAACAGACAGCTTCCTGCCCTCAGTGAAGACAGTTACCTGAAGCTGTTCTCGATGAGGCCATCAACTCCATTAGTCTCCCTGAAGTGGGAAACTGCATGGTGTGTTTGAGGAATAAGCACAAGGCCAGTGACGTGGGGTGCTGTGAGTGAGGCAGGGAGAGTGGGACGTGTAAGAGTGGAAACCCAGGCCACAGCCAGAAGCAGAAGGCCACGGTAAATTTAGGATTTTATTCCAAGTGTGAGGGAAAGCTATGAGAGGCGGCAGAGTGTAGCTGTGGTTAAGAGCGTGGGTTCTGAGCTCGCCTGCCTCAATTCAAATGCTGGCCCGCCTCAATTCAAATGCTGGCCCTCACGAGAACCCACTGTGCGACCTTGAGCAAGAACAGCCTCTCTCTGTCTGTTCATCTGTAACATGCAAATAATAGAACCTGTCTCATTGGGTTGTTTTGAAAAATCACGTGAGTTAATTTTATAAAGTACTTTAAGACAGAACTTCCACACTGAAATTTCTAGAGTTTGTTAAATTAATAGAAATGGTTCAATTGTGCTGATTTAACTTAATAACAGATCACTCTGTTGTGTGGAGAATGGACTGGAGGAGCATCAGTTTGAAGGCTATTGCAGAAGGCTGCAAAGGGGTGAGGCAACTTGGGGTGGCAGTGAGTTGGAAATAAGTGCACAGGTTAATGCTAATGATAGCTCGTATTTATGGAATATGCATAATGTGCCGGACACTATTCTAAGCTCTTTACATGTGTTATCTCTTATTACTCCACAACCTATGAGCCAGGTACTATTGTTATTCTTAGTTTACTGATAAGAAAACTGAGCTAGTAATTTGCCCAAGATCACACAGCCAGTTAACAGTGGAGCCAAAACTCAAACTCAGCAGTCTGAATCAAGACTGCACAATCCTAACCTGTCTGCTTTACTGCTTCTCATATCTGCTAGCAGGATAGAAGTCACACAGTCAGATCACACAATAACCAACGTTAGGCTTTGGCTATGTTAGAATTACTGGCATTTCTAGGGTCTAATGATATTCTTCTTCTACATGCTGGCTATCACTTTCAGCTTTTCAGTATTTCTGGCCACTGGCAGGACAATAGTGGCATAGAAACTAAAAAATATTTTCAACATTTTGAGGCATTTATTTTGCCAAGTGAAGTTTGCTCACTAAAAGTGATTACTAAAACCGTAAGATATTTAACTTTTTAAAAGGATTCATACTTTTAAAACCATTTTATTCAACCCTAAATAAAACAGAAAATTTCCTTCCATTTCCAAATAACAATCCTATATATAAATGTAAAAAATGACTTGGAAAATTCATGTAAATATATATAGTGTGCAGGACATTTAAATGTTAGATGCGTAGAAATATGGGAAATGTATCATTTTTGTTCATGAGAATTTCCCATAAAGTATTGCTAAAAATCACCTACCTTCAAAGTTAGCTGAAGAGTTGCTTGTAGCAATTTCCTTCCAGTTGGCAATATACCTAAGCACATTATATGGGCATTCATTAAATTAATTGATTCATTAATAAGTAATGAGTTTATTCATTAGTACATGCTTAGACTACTAAAATTTCACCTTTTCTGAGAAATTTTAGACTAATGGTAACAAGTTCACTAGACTCAATGTTTAATTCTCATGACTTTCCCACCTTCTCATACCTCACATGTAGCTAACACAACCTCCAGGACAAAGAGTTGAGGCATGTATAAAAATGGTACCCACCATCTACCGTATTAGTGTACTTTCATCTTCCTCTAGCACATCTCATTTTATTCTGTTTCATTCCTACAAGATCATGTCCTCAGTTGAGTGTCTACTAAGATGTTAGTTAATAACTTCTAAATTAAAAGTATGGACATAAAAGTCTCAGAGGGAAAAGTCAGTGGTTGCTCAGGAGCACTATGAAGAGTCAGATGTCAACCACCTTGCTTCCTTGGATTTACATACTGGCAGGTTTTCATTTTACCTTCAAGGAACCAAGTTAAAGGGCCCTGATGGATAGTATGCCAAGCCCTGACAGTCTGGGGCACAAACATATGCCATATTTAAGGCCCATCACTGTTCCTACTTTATCTAAGATTAGAACATGAATTTATTCTATTCAAAAAGAACTCATAAAAACATACCATCAGTAACTGATAAGAAATGTAAGTTTTACAAATAGAAGGAAAAGTCTGATGATAGCATTACCATGTTGTTTATATCATAGAGCTGATCTATCTTTCTAAGAAATTTTTGGAATTTTTTAGATAATAATCACAGAATAATGTGTATGTGGAATCTACAATGAATCCCTTCAGGAGCACAAATGATTTAATAGCCCAGGAAAAGTCCTTAGCCAGAAAGGCCACATTAACTACATGCCTTAGAAATCAAAAGAACAGCTTCAGATATAGAAACCATTCATAACATACATGAGCATAGAGTTCTCACCAACAAAGTTATATAGAATTATCAGGAAATTATTTAAGATTTCCTAGCTGCTAATCACGTAATAGGTATATTAAAACTCACTTGCTATTTGAAAACTCTGATGATCCTGGAGGAGGAACATCTGAATGAATATTCCTTAAGATGAATGCCTGCAACAGTCATGGTGGCCATCATGTGGCATTGTGGGTAACTCAGTGATGTGGGGATTGTTTTACATTCTAAACACATGCAGCAACATTTCTCTGGATACAAGAATTTACAATAGTACTCATTAGTGTCCTCAAATCCAGGACTGAATGGCTCCATCCATTCATCAAAATGATTAAAATAATGTACTCAGTTGATAGTTACAATGTACACCTGAAGATGCACATGGCTTCATCCCAGGAGAGCATCTGTCTATCATAACAAGGGGCTAGCACAAAAGCCTTTGGGAAGAAACTAATTTTTATCAGTAAATATCAGTGTTTGAGGCATTTATGCCATTCTAACTGTCCAACAGTAGAAAACTGTCCATAGACTTTGAAGGATACTCTCCTACGAATTAGTGGCTACCAATTCTACAGAAGGGAAAAATGTCAGACTATGAAATTATCATCAAACAAGGTGTTGTCAAACCAGTTACAAATATCTAGAGGACTACAAAGACAACAGGAAAGTAGACTGTGGAGACCATAAATGCACTGGGGGCTTATACCTAATGTCTATGGTCAGCTAGGGGAAGGTCTTTCAAACTTTGCTCTTGCCTGAGATAATCAGTGCTTGTTGTCAGTGGTGCTACTGAAATATACCCAAATAACCACTTGAGATTTCATTTGAAATCGTCATTGCCCAGGGCCTCAATGGAAATCTTGCTAAGATTCCACGCTGGTGCCAAATTATGATTATACCCAACTCAGAAAATGAACTGACAGAAGTTGTACATAATTGGAAACATGAAGTATCTGCATTTTAAAAATGGAAATTTTCAGTTACCCTTATCACATCAAAGCCGGGTATATTCATCCCACTCCATATAGAACATATGATATGAAGAAACCACTTAAAGTCTTACTGGTTTATTCTGTTTTTTCCACAAAGGGAAGCCACTGAGACTCTTCACCATCTACTATCCTATCAGAGAATGATAGATGGGAAAGTCTTACAGAGATTGAGATGCTGATTTATTTCTTCCCTTTGAACTTAGTGGTTTTATTCTTTTTGTATTCTGGTAATGATAGAATACAGAGTATTAGGTATAGATTTTTTGTACTCTTTCACTGAAGCTTGTTGAACCTTTGCTTGAATTAGCCAACTGTATAAGGCAAAGGCAGAGCAGGATTTCAATAGTTGAGAGAATTCTCTTCTGTCCTCAGATGCTCATTCCAAATGTACCTCTTCTACCTCTCTCTTCCTTTCTTCCCTCCCTCTCCATCTAGCAATTTTTACTCTTAGGAAGGGACTAAAGGCAAGGCATTACAGCACCTTTCTTTGGATCATTGTTGCATCATTATTACCATCTGTATTTATTCAGTGTCCCAGAAACCAGAGATGTGCTGTCTATAGGGAATCCCAATACTGTGGTCTAGACAAAATACTGGGGTTACTGAATCATTAGCAGTCTTTTTCTGTTTAAAAACATTTTAGAGGGCCAGGCGTGGTGGCTCACACCTGTAATCCTAGCACTCTGGGAGGCCAAGGCGGGAGGATTGCTTGAGCTCAGGAGTTCGAGACCAGCCTGAGCAAGAGCGAGACCCCGTCTCTACTAAAAATAGAAAGAAATTAGCCAAACAA
>NW_012151951.1:8113854-8121401 GCF_000956105.1 Propithecus coquereli
ATCCCTTATTTCTTCTTCTTTTCTTTCTGGAAAAATAATAAATACTCAGGTTTTTTTTTTTTTTTTTTTGGAAGATTATGTTTGTGGTCCCAAGATTCAACATGGGAATGGGAAATGTCAGAAAGAAAAAGTATATGATGACTGCCCTTGTTCCCCAAGAATAGCAACATGTATTTACTCATCAAAGTTCAGTGTATTTGTCCAGTTCAGCACTTCATCCACTTCCCACTCCATCACGGAATCTATCCCACCATCTTCAATAGCTCTTATTAGCCCCTTCGTTGCTGTGTGAATTAAACCTAGAGTTTTAGGATGTGTTGACTTAGCCTCCAGGCTTCCTGTGTAGTACCTAAATAGAGAATAGGAAGAGAAACATAAATCCTTTGGAATAGGTGATTACAAGTAGATGCAGTTGATATATATTGTGGCTACTTACATATGAAAACTATTTTACGCACTGAATCAACTTTTCATCCTATATAACTCTGATGCATTTAAACCAAGATCCATGATGGGATATTTTGGGGGTAAAAGCAACTTAACCAACCACACTCATCAGAGAGGCCTCAGTTCAAATTATCCCTCGGTAAGTTACATTTTGGTGATATAAAGAAAAACTAAGTTATTGAATCACTGAATCATATTAATAGAATTGTAGAATGGAAAGGATCTTAGAAACCAATAACTAACCCACTCATTTTACAGGTGAGAAAATAAATCCTGGAGGATTTGAGTAACTTTTACAAAGTCATGAGGCTAATGGCAGGCAGGAAGAGGGAAGGAAAGCGGAATAACGAAAGAAAAAGAGAGGAAGAGGTAAAGGGATGACAGATACTGACATTTTCTTTTTGCCAGGTACTTTTCACACATTATCTTGTTTAATTCTCTATAAAAAGTTACAGCCATTTTTAACAGCTATTTTTATTCCCCTTTATTCCTCTTTATAAAGAAACTGAGACTTGGAGAAGTTTAAAAATTATTCAAGATCATGTAGATAGTAAATATATATCAGAGCCAGTGTTCAGACCTGACTGTTAAGTGCAGCCTCCCTCTGGAGACTGTGTTTTATTAATCTGCACATAAAATAATGTGTCCACCAAACATGAGCTGAGGGAGTAAAGAGAAGTTAGCAATCCTTACCAAACATAGCGTTTTGGGGGGTTATTCATTTTGAAATCTACACTGGTAGCCATTTTAAAGATGAACCTATTTTGAAATTGTATTCATTTATTAATTCAATGCCCACTGATTAGGAAGTAGCATAGTGGTGATACAGAGCAGGACTCTGGTATCAAATTATCTGGATGTGAATCTTGGTTCTGTGATTTACTAGCCATATAATTTTTGCCAAATAACCCAGCTTTTCTGGGCCTCAATGACCACTTCCTTAAAATGATAATCATATTACTACTTCCTCCTAGTGTTCTCAAGAGGTTTAGAAGTGTAAATCTATGTAAAGCATTTAGAACAGTGAATTGCACATAGTAAGCATTCAATAAAAGAAGGCTACACAATACTGGGTGGCAGGAATATAACAGCGAGGTGATATATCCCTGCCCTCATGAAGTTTCTGCTTGATCAGACTTTAAATGGATAATGATCCATGAGAGCAAATGTATTTTATAGAAGCAGGAACACGACTCTTTATTTATAGTTTAATAAGAGCAAATATTGTAAGAAAGTATGACTTAGCAATTTTTCTCTAGTTTTTCATTCACTTATTCATATAATAAATATCTATTGAGTGTACACCATTTACAAAGTGTTATATGTTTGTACAGTGGTGAAACTTCCCTCAGGGAACTTGCAATCTTACACTCTATACTCTGTTTTCCGAACATAATAGGCACTCAGTAAACATGTATTAAGTAAATGAATGAGCAAATGAATGATACTTCCCACTAGCCCAGACTTATTGAACTAATGCTCATGCTGTAACAAAAATGCATTTAAAACTTAGAAACTTCTGGAAGGCTGGGAGTGAATGCACTTTTAATGATTTCCTCCATGTTTTACCTTTCCAAATATACAAACACTTGAGACTAGATTTTGAAACATGGATGGTATTCCTTTCTCCTTTTTCAACAGTGATATATAATAATTCAGATATCTATTTTTTCTCTTATTAAGGAAGTATAAAATGCACTTTGTTTTTGAGAGTATTAATAATTGTTCTAGGCCAGGCGCGGTGGCTCCTGCCTGTAATCCTAGCACGCTGGGAGGCCAAGGCAGGAGGATTGCTTGGGATTACAAGCGTGAGCCACTGTACCTGGCTCCTTATGGCTTGCATTTTTATTTCTGAAACAGATTATTCAAAGAACAAAAGCTTTTAATTTTGATAAAGTGAAATTGAACAAATTTTTCTTTTATAGTTCATGCCTTCTGTGCCCCATTTAAGAAACCTTCGCGAGAACAAAGGTCACTGAGATTTTCTCCTTTGGCTACTTTTAGATGCTTTATGGTTTTTACTCTTATATTTAGAACTATGATCTCTTTTGAGTTAATTTTACTTATGGTATAGGAGTCAAGGTTCATTTTTTGACATTTGGATATCCAATTTGTTAAAAAGACTATTTTTCCTCCAATTAAATTCCCTAATCACCTTTGTTGAAGAATCAATTAACAATGTATGTGTGACTGTTTCTCAACACTATGTCCTGTTCCATTGATCTATATATATCTATCTTTATGCCAATACAACATCATGATTACAGTAGCTTTATAAGTCTTGAAATCAAGTAGCATAAGTTCTACGGATTTTTTTCCAAAATATTATCTACTTCTTTAATAAGTCTAAGTACTTAGTCAACTTACATTTGCCTCATCCATTCTATTTTTCTAATTTTTCTTTTCTTTTCCAAATCTTGCCTTCTCTTCAGTTTAGAGAAATGAAATTCAATTTCTTTTTTGTCTTCCACTACTTCACTGGCAGTAGATAACCAAAACTATTGAGAAATGAAAAGGCATATAAAAAATGTTGAAATATTGATTGTGAGATTATATGGCTATAGACAAGAACCTCTGTGCATTTGGTAGGAATATGCCAGTATAGAGACAGAGGAAAGGATAGACTCTTTTAAGGTATTTCTAATTAAGTGATGAGTAAGTTAGTATACTGCGCTTTCAGAACCACAAGATTGACAATGCACTAGTGTACTGAGGTACTTAATTTGATGGATGGATTAGTAAATAGACATATTCTAAGACTGTCTCATCTTCTTACATGAATAGACCTTACCTATTCTTAGTACTGTTGGGTTTTGATGACTCTAACCCTCAAGAAGTAGTGGCACCTTCCAGGAACACAGAGATCCCTCTATTATCTCCCAAGACTTTTGTGGTTTCCCCTTTATGACACTTTCTCCTAATTGGCTGCCTATTTTTCCACTTCCAGTTCATCCTCCCTACCCTGTCGCACACACTAGACAACAAGGAGGAGAGTTTGCTACTTCCCCACAATACTATGTATTTGTACCTATTCAACCACTTAACATATTTACTACACTGTACTGAAATATCCTGTCTACTCGACTCTCTCTCTCTAATTGAAAGCAATCTACTTGAGGGAAAGGACTATGCCTTTTTTACCATTGTATCCCTAGCATCTAAAACAATGCCTGATATATGATTGATATGCCATAAAGTTTGCTAATGAATGAATGAATTCACACCTTGATCATTATCACTTTTCATACTTAGTATATGCAACATACTAAATTCTACAATCTGTGTACTGAGTATATAATCTGGTGAGTACCAGAGAGTATCTAAAGATGGCATAAGTTCAAAGCTAATTATTAAAAGTACAAGTAAATGTAGGAAGAAAAAGATAAACTGTTGTACCTTGAAGCATTATTAGTAACCTCAGAGTATTTAACTTAAGTAAGTTTTATCAATTAAATTACTAGGATTTATTATTTTAAAAAACAATTTTAAAATTAATTTTTAAAAAGATAAAATGAATTTCTAAATATATGAGATAAAAAATTATCAATATTTCTCTTTTCTTACTCTATCAGAAACAGGCCTCCAGCCATTGTTTTCTATCCGACGATACCAGCCACTATGATCCTCTTCCTGAAGATGATCACTTTTATTATGAGATGTATGTTTTGCTGGAAGTTTTGTATAATCTCTAGGGCTGTTAGCACACAGATCTTCAATATGTCTGTCAGTAAAAATTTTATAGTATATATGAGGGGGAAATTCAACCTGTAGATGTAAAAGTTCAAAGGACCACTGTAATATAATTACGAAAATGGTTTATGATTTTAAAAATTACATCTTTTAAATTTCATATAAATGTGCTTTAAAATTACTAAAGAAGAATCCATCTATACTTACTCCACCTAATCTGAATCGCACATGAATGCCAGCAGCAGCGTCTAGAAGCTCTGCCTATAAGAGAATGTATTACTCTTCAACATTTTGTATCAATTCATTACTTCTCACTCTATTATTTAAAAATAGTTGCTGAAGGTTGATTATTTAGGAAATAGGTGAACAAATAATTAATCTTAAATTAGAAAATATTTTAATATCTAAGGACTTAATTTCTTAGGGTTTTTAATAAATAAAACAGCTTATATGACAACTGAAAAAGTGATACCAAATTGTGTCCTTTCTATGCAATATAGAAATATAAATGCCAAGTGATTTATTATTCATAAAACAGAAGTTTTAAATAAGTCCTTAAAGATATGATTTACATATAAAGTATTATCTTACAGGTAAATTCAGAGAAAAAAATTGTGACTGATCAACCTAAGTTCAGCCTTCCCTAACTAGCTTTTGTTAAACCAAAAATCCATGTTTAAAAATCTGTAACAATTGTATATAACAGGTCTTCTAAATTTTAGTGCCTTGCACCAAAATGAAAAGTAAAGAAAAGATTCTTGGCCTTTATGAGGAAACAATGCAATTTTCTCTCCTGATAGTATTAGCTTAGATGAGAAAATAGATACTATCTTGCATTATTCAATCTATAAAGCCTGTAAGATGACATTAGTTTCACAGAATAATTTTCTCTTGACTAAAAATTTTATGAATTCAAGTATGAAGTGTGATACCCTGTTATAAAACATATTTTTCATATTTGAACCATAACACTATACATATATACATGCATATATATTTTTCTTCACTGAAGTGGGCAGATTTTAAGTGCACAGCTCAATGAATTTTTACAGATGTACTGTATACTCTTTTGTGCTTGGCTTCTTTTGCTCAACATGAATCTGTGATGAATCTATAAGATTCATACATGTAGTTGCAGACAGTAGCAAGTTATTTTTCACTGCCATCTACAGGGTATCCCAAAAGTCTCCATACAAAGGAAAAATTTTGTAATGAATATTTTGTAAATAAAGGTACATTTTAGCTACAATTTCCCATTTTCCCTATGTAGGTGACTTTTGGGACATCCTGTAGTATTCCATCATATAATGTACCACAATTTATTTTTCAACTCTATTATTGTTGGAATTTTGATATGTTTCTAGTTTTGGGCTATTATAAATAAAACTGCTTCTTCTAGTGGGCTATATTATTCATTTCCCTTTGTTACATACCCAAGAATGGAATATGAGTGGTCAGGAGGTATATTTATACGGGTGTCCCCAACTTAGGATGGTATGACTTACGATTTTTTGACTTCACGATGGTGTGAAAGCCATACACATTCAGTAGAAATCATACTTCAGATTTTAAATTTTGATCTTTTCCCAGGTAAGTGATATTCTGTACAATACTCTGTTACAATGCTGGACAGCAGCAGCAAGTGGCTGCTTCCAATCAGCCATGTAATCACAAGGATAAACAACCAATACTCCACAGTGTAAACTAAACTAAGCTATAATGTTCAGTAGGTTAGGTATATTAAATGCATTTTCAACTTAAAACATTTTGAACATATGATGGGTTTATCTGGACATAACTCTATCATAGGACAAGCAGCATTTGTAATTAGCTGTACTAGTGACTCCCAAAGAGTTTTTTTCAAAAATTTTGTAAGAATTTACCACTCACCAGCAATATATGAGAGTTCTGGTTGCTCCACATCCTTATCAACACTTGGTATTGTCAAGATCTTTTCATTTTAGCCATTCTGTGAGGTTATAATGGTAGCTCATTGTAGTTGTTTTATTTTTGTTTTGTTTTATTTTTTAGAAGCGAGATCTCCTTCTGTTGCCTAGGCTAAAGTACAGTGGCACAAATATAGCTCACTGCAGCCTTGAACTCCTGGGTTCAAGTGATCCTCCTGCCTCAGCCTCCTGAGAATCTGGGACTCACACCCAGCTAATGTTTTTATTTTGGGGGGAGACAGGGTCTCACTATGTTGCCCAGGCTAGTCTCAAACTCCTGGCCTCAAGCAGTCTTCCTTTTCACCTTGGCCTCACAAAATGCTGGAATTACAAGCATGAGCCACTGTGCCCAGCCTGATCACTGTAGTTTTAATTTATATTTCCTCAGGACTAACCATGTTGAGTACATTTGTATATGCTTATTGGATATTAGATATATAGTCTTGCTAGAGGTTTATCAATTTTATTAACCTATTCAAAGAACTGACTAGCTTTTTTTTTTAGACTTTTTAAAAAATTTTAATTATTATGGGTACCTAATAGTTATATATCTTTACAGGGTACATGTGATGTTTTGATACAGGCATACAATGTGAATTAATAAAATCAGGGTTATTGGGGTATCCATCACCTCAGGCATTTATCATTTCTTTGTGTTAGGAACATTCTAATTCTACTCTTCTAGTTATTTTAAAGTATACCCTAAGTTATTGTTGATTATAGTCACTTTGTTGTGCCATCTTGCTTTGTTTATTTTCTCTCTGTTACTTCTACTTCCTATTCATTGACTTCAGATTTTATCTTTACTATTTCCTTCCTTTTACTTTCTTTGAGTTTAATTTGCTTAACTTTTTCTACCTTCTTGAGGTAGAAACTTAGGACACTGATTTTCAATCTTTCTCCTTTTGTATTATAATGCTTGCATTTAGATGTATAAATTTCCCTCTGAGCTCTACTTTGGCTGCATCCCATGAACTTTGATGTCATTAGGAATTAGCATAAAATATATTCTAATTTTCCTTTTTAACCTATAGATTATTTAATTTCATGTGCTTAATTTGTAAAAGTTTGATGGTTCTCTATTTCTCTTACTTTTATTGATTTCTAGTTTAATTCTCTTGGGACTAAAGAACATTCTCTATGGTCTCAATCCTTTGAAATTTATTAAGACTTGCATTAAATCCAAGCATGTAATCTATTTTAGGAAACATTTCCTGTGCACTTAACCTAAAGACAACATTAGATTTTCAGACCTTTAGATATTTTGCAGTGTTGACTATAATGTTCTATATTTATCAATTAGGTGAAGACATTAAAATCTGCTATATCTATACAAAATTTTTTTTGCATGCTTGTTTCTATCAATTACCAAGAAAGATGTGTTAAAAATCTCCAAGTATGAATGAAGATTACTATGTTTCTTCTGGTAAGTATGTCAATTTTTGTTTTACAATCACGGAATTG
>NW_012151951.1:8122741-8139119 GCF_000956105.1 Propithecus coquereli
TTTTTTTTCCCCCCTTTCAGTACACAAAAGAAGCAATTCTATTATTTCTGGCTTCCTTAATGTTTTTTTTCTTTAGCTGATTTTCAGATTGTAGTTTTGTCTTTGTTTTTTAAGAATTTGGTTGTGATGTGCCCAGGTGTGTGGTTTTCTTTGTATTTATATCATTTGTAGTTCAGCACTTCTTAAATATATGGATTCATTTCTTTTATCAATTTTGGAAATTTTGATTTATTTTCTCTTCCAATATTGCTTCTGCCCCATTTTATGTCTTCTTTCCTTCTGGAACTTCAATTATTAATACATATATATTAGACCTTTGTATTGTGTCCCACATGTCTATTATTCTCAGTTATTTATTTATTTTTCCCATTATTTTTCTTCCTGAGCTTCAGTTTGGATATTGTCTATTAACTTGTCTTTCAGTTCAGTAATCCTGTCTTCAGCTGGGACCAATTTTATGTTAAACCCACCCAATATATTTCTAATTTCATAGAGGATAATTTTAGTTTTAGAATGCCCATTTGCTTATTTATAGATCAAAATTCTTTGCTGGAATTCTCCACATCCTCATCCATTTTTGCCTATCATTTTCTTCATTTTTTAAAAACTTACTAATCACAGTTATTCTGAAGTCTTATATGCTAACTTTCTGAATCATTATTGGGTCATTTCTATGGTTTGTATTTTCCTTTTGATTATTGTTCACATTCACTTGCCTCTTTACATGTCTAGTAATTTTTCATTGTATCTTAGACACTACATATACAAAAACTGTAGAGGCTTCACTAGAAAGGATTTACCCTTCATCTTTTAGTCAGTCAGGATAAGGTACTGATCATGCCAATAAAATCAGAGACTGAGCTGGATTAAGTCTGGATTGCAGTTTTAGTAATCCACATTTGGTGTGTCCATTTCTGGTTTTTCCCTGTTTCTCAGATGTGGTCCTTTGGGCTTTTATAAGAGATCCTGGCAGGTTTCTACCTCCTCAATAATGAAAGACTATGGGAAATTCAATTATACTCTTTGGGAAGATCTGAGCTTAATTCTTTGTCCTTATATTCCCTTCAGACCCCAAATATGGCAAATATGTTCAAGGTAGGAGATAAGCTGTGTATTTGAGGAAGATCCTTTCCCTTTAGCATGACTCTATTTCTTACGTTTACGAGAGACTATGGAAGATTTCATTTAGTGGGATACTGTTACCTAAAGTGGACTTAGATTAGTTGTAAATGTTCAGCGCAAACTCTAGGGCAACCAATTATAAAAAATAAAAAAGAGGTATAATTGATATGCTAAAAGAAGAGAGAAAATAGAATCATATAAAATGTTCAATTAAAACCACAGAAGGCGGCCGGGCGCGGTGGCTCACACCTGTAATCCTAGCACTCTGGGAGGCCGAGGCAGGAGGATTGCTTGAGCTCAGGAGTTCGAGACCAGCCTGAGCAAGAGCGAGACCCCGTCTCTACTAAAAATACAAAGAAATTAGCTGGACAACTAAAATTATATAGAAAAAATTAGCCGGGCATGGTGGCGCATGCCTGTAGTCCCAGCTACTTGGGAGGCTGAGGCAGAAGGATTGCTTGAGCCCAGGAGTTTGAGGTTGCTGTAAGCTAGGCTGATGCCACAGCACTCTAGCCTGGGCAATAGAGCGAGACTCTGTCTCAAAAAAAAAAAAAAACAAAAACACAAAAGGCATAAAAAGAGCAAAGGACAAAAAAAGAAAGATATATAGAAAGAATAAAGGCAAAAAAAGACATAATAACACAGTATCAATTAAACTATATCAATAACTTTAAATGTCAGTGGTCTAAACACACCAAATAAAGGGGAGAGACTATTAGAGTGGATTAAAAAAACATGACCCAACTATATGCTTTCTACAAGAAACTCACTCCAAATATAAAGACCCAGAGAGGTTAAAAGAAAAGGGAAGGAGAAAGATATATGATAATAGCACTAATCAAATGAAAGGTGAGCATCTATATTAATTTCAGACAAAGCCAAATTCAGAGCAAGGAAAATTATCAGGGTTAAAGAGGAGCATTACATGATAATGATCAATTCTCTAAGAAGACATAATAATCCCTGTATATAATGTGTATATACAGAGAATCAAAATATATGAAGCAAAACCTGAAAGAACAGTAAGGAAAAATAAAGAAATCCACTATTATAATTGGAGATTTTAACACCCCACTATCAGATTCAGCAGGCAGAAAATCAGTAAGGCACCATCACTCAAATGGATCTAAATGACATTTATAGAACACTTCATCTAAAAACAGCAGAATATACATTCTTCTCAAGCTCACACAGAATATTCAGCAAGACAGACCACATCCTGGGCCAAAAACACATCTTAAAAATTTTAAAGAACAGAAATCATACAAATTATGCTCTCACATCCCAAAGAAATTAAACTAGAAATCAGTAATAGAAAGATAGCTGAAAAACCCTAAAACTTGGAACAACATACTTCTAAATAACAAATAGGTCAAATAAGGAGTCTCAAGAGAAGTTAAAAAATACTTTGAACTAAATGAAAATGAAAATACAACTCATAAAAATGTTAGGGATGCAACAAAAACACTGCTTCGAGGAAAATTTATAGCATTGAATGCATATATTATAAAACAAGAAAGATCTGAAATAAATAATCTAAGGTTCTACCTTAAGAAACTAGAAAAAGAAAAGCAAATTAAATTCAAAGTAAGCAGAAGAAAATAAACAATAAAAATTAGAGCCAAAGTCAATGGAATTGAAAACAAAAAAATCAATAGAGAAAATCAAAGAAACAAAATGCTTCTTTGAAAAGATCAATAAAATTAATAAGCTCTGGCCAGGGTAACTAAGAAAAAGAGACAGAAGACACAAATTACTAATATCAGAAATGAAACAGAAGCCATCACTACTGACTCCATGGACACTAAAAGGATAATAAACAAATTTTAAGAACACAAATAATTCTATGCTACAATTTGATAACCTAGATGAAATGGACCAACTCTTTGAAAGACACAATTTACCAAAAATCATGCAAGGAGAAATAGATAATTTGAATAGACCTATCTCTATTAAAGAAATTGAATCAATAATTATAACCCTTTAAAACAAAAAGCACCAGGCACAGACAGGTTAATTGGTGAATTCTACCAAAGATTTAAGGAAGAAATTATACTAATTCTCTAAAATCTCTTCCAGAAAATAAAATCAAAAGAAATACTTCCTAATACATTCTATGAGGTCAGCATCACCCTAATACCAAAACCAGAAAGAGGCATTACAAGCAAGGAAAACTACAGACCAATATTTCTCATGAACATGGATGCAAAAATCCTCAAATAATTAGCAAGCTAAATTCAACAATGTATAAAAGTAATTATACACCATGACCAACTTGTATTTATTCCAGATATGCAAGGCCATTTTGCATTACATCAACAGGTCAAAGAAGAAAAGTCATATGATCATATTGGTAGATGCAGAAAAAGAATTTGACAAAATCCAATATCCATTTGTGATAAAAACTTCATCAATGTAGGAATAGAGGGGAACTTCCTTTACTTGACAACATCTATAAGAAACATAAAACTAACATCATACTTAATGGTAAGAAACTAGATGCTTTCCTACTAAGATCAGGAACAAGGCAAAGATATCCCCTCACCTTTCCTATTGAACATCATACTGGAAGTCCTAGCTGATGCAATAAGAAAAGGAAATGAAATGTATACAGAGTGAGATGGGAAAAAGAAACTTTGTTCATAAATGAAATGATTATCTATGTAAAAAATCCCAGTAAATCAAAAGGTTAAAATTTAAAAATCAATTGCTTATTTACCAGCAAGGAACAATTGGAATCTGAAATTTAAAAAACACAATGCCATTTACATTCAGATCCTACAAAGTAAAATACTTAGATATAAATTTAACAAAATATTTCAAAATCTATATGAGAAAAACTATAAAACTGTGATGAAAGAAATCAAAGAAGATATAAATGAATCAAGAAATATTCCATATACCTAGATAGGAAGACTTAATATTGTCAAGATGTCTGTTCTTCCCAACTTGACCTGTACAATCAATGCAATCTCAATTAAAATCTCAGCAACTTATTTTGTATATAAGGACAAACTCATTCTAAATTTTACATGGAAAGGCAAAAGACCCAGAACAGCCACCACATACTGAAGTTTAAGAGAACAACAAAGTTGGAGGACTAACATTACTCAACTTCAAGATTTACTATTAAGCTACAGTAATCAAGATAGTGTGGTATTGGTGAAAGATTAATAGAATGGAAGTGAGAGATCAGAAATAGACCTACACACAATTATAGTTAACTGATTTTGACAAAGAACCAAAGGCAATTTAATGGAGAAAGGGTAGTTTTCAACAAATGATGCTGGAACATCACTGGGACATTGTGGACATTCATAGGCAAGAAAAAAAAAAGACTCTAGACATATATCTTACACTTTCCCCAAAAAATTAACTGAAAATGGATCATTAACCTAAATGTAAAATGCAGAACTAAGAACTCTTAGAAGATAACATCAGAGGAAATCTAGGTAAGCTTGGGTTTGGTAATGACTTTTTAGATATAACACCAAAGCATGATAGCTAGAAGAAAAAAATTATAAAAATTAAAAGTTTAATAATTAAAATTAAAATGTGCCAAAATAATGAAAAGACAAGCCATAGACTGGGGTAAAAGCTCTGCAAAACACGTGTCTGATAAAGGACTGGTATCCAAAATATACAAAGAACACTTAAAACTCCATAAACGATTTAAAAATGGGCAAAAGGTCTGTAAAGACATCTCACCAAAGAAGATATACAGGTGACAAATAAGTATATATGAAAAGTGCTCAACATTATATGTCATTAGGAATTGTAAATTAAAACAATGAGATACCTCTACACAGATATTAGAATGGGTAAAATTCAAGCACTGACAACACCAAATGCTCCAAGATGTGAACCAATAGGAACTCTCACTTCTTGTTGGAGGGAATGCAAAATGGTATGGCCACATTGGGAAAAGTTCAGCAGTTTCTTATTAAACTAAACATATTCTTACCCTATGATCCAGCAATAGAGAATTTAAAAGTACAACAGCAAGAGTACATAAATTAAAAGGAGGTAAGGGAAATAAGTGCATTGTCTGGGAAAAGATAAAAATGCCAATCTAAATATGATTTTCATAAGTCAAATATACATGTTGCAATCTCTTGGATAAGCATAAAAGAATGGTAATATAGGCCGGGCACAGTCGCTCATGCTTGTAATCCTGGCATTTTGAGAGGCCAAGGCTGGAGGATCATTTGAGGCCAGAGCATCCTTGCAACATAGCAAGATCCCATCTCTACATAAAACAAAAAAAATTATCCAGGTGTGGTGGCATACACCTGTAGTCCCAGCTACTCAGGAGGCTGAGGCAGGAGGATTGCTTGAGTTTAAAGTTGCATAGAGCTATGATGACACCACTGCACCAGCCTAGGCAACAAAGCAAGACTGTCTCAAAAAAATAAATAAATAAAAAATAAAATAAAATAAAACACAACAAAAACAAACCCCCCCCCCAAAAACCCCATAAAAGAATGGTAATACAGAGAGAAAAACTAAAAACAAAACAAAAAAAATCAGTCCCAAAGAAGGCCATAAAGTATTGAAAAAGAACATAGAACATCTGAGACATATATATAGTAAACAGTAAAAGCATGGATTGAAATCCCCAAATATCAGTAACAGCATTACATGTGAATAGCGTAAATGCTCCAACAATATGCAAAGAGTATCCTACTGGATAAAAATGTTAGCTAACAACATGGCTGCCTACAAAAAGATACAGCTAAAATATAAAGATTCAGAATGGTGAAAGTAAAATAACGGGAAAGATACATGTAAATAAGAGATACTTGGTGTGGCTGCATTAATATCAGAGTTTTGAGACCTTAAGGCAAAGAGTATTACTAAAGATAAAGGGAGATACCTCATAATGATAATAGGTTTAATTCATAAGAAAGGTACAATAGTCTTAAGTTGGTATTCATTTAATAACATGCTCATAAATATATATAAACTATCAGAAAAATAGAAAAATATTCAATCATGGAGATTTTAATATATACCTCTCAGTTGCTCATAGTACAACTAGTCAAAATAATCAGTAAGGATATAGAAGATTTGAGCAACATAACTGACAACTTGACCTAATTGACAACTATGCAATACTATGCTCAACAACTAAAGAATACATATTCAAGTACAGATAAAAATTTATAAAAATAGACAACAGAGTATTGAAATTACAATGCAATTAAGATAAAGACTGTAACAAAAAGATAATGTGATAATTCCCAAATGTTTGGAATGTTTTAAAGTATAATTCTAAATAACTGGAATAAATCACAGTAGAAATTTAAAAAATATTTTAAATTGAATTTAATGATGAAAATGACATATCAAAACTTGTAAGCTGCAGCTAAAACCATTCTTAGATAAAAATTTGTAGTTTTAAATGATTATATCAGAAAAGGCTAAAAATCAATAAATTAAGCATCCATTTCAAAAAGTTAGAAAAATACTAGCTAATACAATTCAAAGAAAATGAAAGAAATAATAAGCAGCAGAAAATGATGAAGTAGGAAATGAATGAACAATAGATAGGGACAAAAGAGTCAAAAGTTGGTTCTTTGAAAAGACTAATAAAAGTGAAAAACCCCAATGAGATTGGCCAAGAAAAAAGAGAGAAGACACAAATACCAATATCAGGAGTGAAATAAAGAGAACTATTAATATTACAGATTCTAAGACATCAGAAAGACCATAAGAGCATATTATAAACAATTTTAAGCTAATAAATTTGGAAATTTAGATGACAACTTCCTAGAAAAATACAACTTATCAAATCTAGCACAAGAATAAATAGGAAATAGACCTATAGCTATAAATTGCATTTATAATTTACAATCTTCTCACAAAGAAAACTTCTGGCACAAAGGGCTTCATTGGTAAAACCTCAGAAAAATTTAAGGCAGAAATAATACTAAATGTAAAAAAAAAAAAAAATCCAGAATATAATTGGAGAAGGAACATTTCCCAATTTGTTTTAGGAGGCCAGCTAAATTTGATAACAAAATCTGGCAGAGACAGTAAATTACATGTTTTGTGTGAACACAGGTGAAAAAATTTACACAAAATATTAGCAAACTAAATTCAGTAATATTTAAAAAGGATAGGCTGGGTACAGTGGCTCACGCCTGTAATCCTAGCACTTTGGGAGGTCAAAGTGGGAGGATCACTTGAGGTCAGGAGTTCAAGACCAGCCTCAGCAAGAGCAAGACCCCATTATCCAGGCGTGGTGGTGTGTGCCTGTAATCCCAGCAACTTGGGAGGCTGAGGCAGGAGGATTGCTTGAGCCCAGGAGTTCGAGGTTGCTGTGAGTTAGGCAGACATCATGGAACTCTACCCTGGGCAACACAGCAAGACTCTGTCTCATTAAAAAAAAAAAGGATAAAACATCATGACCAAAATGTGCATATTCTAGGAATGCTAAGAATATTTAACATTCAAACAAAATCAGAACAAAAGAAAAATATTCTCTCAATTAAACCAGAAAAATATCTCATAAAATTTAGCATCTATTCTTAGATTAAAAAAATCTCTTTTAGCTCAACAGAAATAGAAGGGAACTTTTTAAATCAGATACGAGATTTCTACAAAAACCCAATAGTACATTTAATACTTAATGATGAAGTACTGAGCACCTTCCCTCTGAGATCAAGAATGAGACAGTGGTTATCACTTCTATTCACCATTACTGAAGGTGCTAGACAGTACAAAATGGCAAGAAAAAGAAATAAAATATATAATGTTTGGGAAGGGAAAGATAAAACTCATTATTTGAGGATAATAGGATTGTTTATATAGAAAATCCAAAAGAATCTATATACAAATTATTAGAATTAATAAATGAGGATTATAAATTTGCCGGGAATAAAGCTAATACACAAAAATTGATTGTCTATTATACTAGCATTAGCACCAAAAATTAGAAAATAAAAATTTTGTAATTACCTTTTATAGGTGCATCAAAGAGCAGTGCATAAATCTAACAAAAGATGTGCAAGACTTCTATACAGAATATTATAAAGCATTATTGAGAGAAAATATAGAATTAAATAATGTTACAAATTAGATTTTCCAAAAGAAGATGCTGATATGAAGTTTGAGTGCCACAAGCTTATTAGGTATCAACACCTATGACAGGAAGGGGAAGGAAGAAGAACTGGGCAGAGAAAGAATTTGAACTGCAACAATACTGTCCAATAGAGTTGTTCCATATCACAACGGCTTTTATACCCACCTCCCCACCCTCCACACTCTGCTCAGTCACAGGACGTTGGCTGTCCTGGAAAGCACTGATCCAGGGTCAGGCAGTTGTCTTCAGTTAGGATAGGAACTGAAGATCCTCATAGCTGGAGACTATCTACTGACCATACTCCCTGTGATTGGGTAGCAAGCCCTTCTGTAAAGAGGGATCTGAGTAGCACATCTCATATTTCCCACAAATGGACATGGATTGGAGCTCCATGATATCAGTTTTTTTCAAATTGATCTAAATATTCAATACAATCCCAATCAAAATTCCAACAGATTTTTAAAATATTTTTATTGTGGTAAAATACACATGACATAATTTAACATTAGTGACATTTAGTACTTTCATAATATTGTACAGCTACTATCTACTTCTAGAACATTTTCATCACTCCAAAAGGAAATCCTATACCCATTAAGCAGTCACGCCCCTTTTCCCCCAGGCCCTGATAATCACTAATCTTTTACCTCTTTTTGAATATTCTCTATTTGTTAAGACATCTCCATGTATCTTTCTCCTCAGCTTCCTCCTTCCTAGCCTGTTGGGTCTGCCTGTTCTTGTCTTGTCTGCCCTATCTCTTGCCTCAGGTGGCTGCAGGTAGTATATGACTTTAAATGCTAGAAGCTAGCCCAGGCCTGGGACTGCATGGAGAGCAGTGAAACAAAGGCAAACCTCTGTGCTTCTCAGGGAACTTCCAGACATGTCAAAATGCACAACTATTAAAGACACCTCCAAAAGATTTGACAAATGAATTCAGTAAAGTTTCAGGATACAAAATCAACGTACAAAAATCAGTAGCATTTCTATACACCAATAACAATCAAGCTGAAAGCCAAATCAAGAAGGTAATCCCATTTATAATAGATACAAAAGAAATAAGTAAAATACCTAGAAATATATTTAACCAAGGAGGTGAAAGATCTGTACAGGAAAACTACAAAACACTGTTTAAAGAAATTGTAGATGACAAAACCAAGTGCAAAAACATTCCATATTCATTGATCAGAAGAATCAGTATTGTTAAAATGACTGCTGTTAAAATGTTAAAAGTTAAATGACTGTTAAAATACTTCCCAAAGTAATCTACAGATTCAAAGAACTCCTATCAAATTACCAAAGTCATTTTTCACAGAATTAAAAAAAAAAAATGCTAAAATTCATATGGAACCAAAAAAGAGCCCAAATAGCCAAAGCAATCCTAAGCAAAAAGAACAAAGCTAGAGGCATCATCACATTACCTGGCTTCAAATCATACTACAAGGCTATAGTAACCACAACAGCATTGTACTGGTGTAAAAATAGACACATAGATCAATGGAACAGAATGGAGAACCTAGAAATAAAGCCAAATACCTACAACCAATTAGTATTTGACAAAAAAAAAAAAGTCAACAAAAACATATTCTGGGGAAAGGACACCCTTTTCAATAAATGGTGCTGAGAAAATTGGATTGCCATACATAGAAGAATGAAACTTGACCCATATCTCTCGCCATATACAAAAATTGCTGGGTATACACCCAAAGGAAAATAAATAATTGCATCAAAATGATACCTGCACTCATGTGTTTATAGCAGCCCTATTCACAATATCAAAGATATGCAATCAACCTAAGTGTCCATTAACCAATGACGGGATAAAGAAAATGTGGTATATATACCATAGAATACTACTCAGCTATAAAAAAGAATGGGATCATGTCTTTTGCAACAATATGGATGGATCTGGAGGCCACTGTCTCAAGTGAAATAATTCAGAAATCAATTACCATATGACCACATTTGATAGAAAGTCAAATACCACATGTTCTTACTTACTAGAGGGAGCTAAATAATGTGGATACATGGACACAGAGTGTGGAATAATAGACGCTGGAGACTTAGAAGGGTAGGAGAATGGGAGGGGAGAGAGGGATAATTACTTACTTAATGGGCACAATGTACACTGTTTGGGTGATGGTTACACTAAAGCCCAGACTTCACCACTATGAAATATATCCATGTAACAAAACTGCACTGGGGCTGGATGCAGTGGCTTATGCCTGTAATCCCAGCACTTTGGAAGGCCGAGGCAGGAGGATTGCTCGAGGCCAGAAGTTTGAGATCAGCCTGGACAACATAGTGAGACCCCCTCTACAAGAAAAATTAGCTGGGTGTGGTGGCACACACCTGTACCCCCAGCTACTTGGGCAGCTGAGGCTGAAGGATCACCTGAGCCCAGGAGTTTGAGGCTGCAGTGAGTAAGCTATGATCCCGCCACTGCACTCCAGTGTGGGCAATAAAGCAAGACCCTGTCTCTTTTAAAAAAATGGTTCAGACAGTAAATTTTATGTCATGCGTATTTTACCACAATAAAATAAATTAGAAAAAAAGAAATAGTAATAAAAATAGAATATATAGCCAGACACAGTGGCTCACACCTGTAATCCCAGCACTTTGGGAGGCTGTGGATCACTTGAAGCCAAGAGTTCAAGACCAGCCTGGGTAACACAGTGAGTGAGACCCTGTCTCTACAAAAAAAAAAAACAACAAAAAAAACATATAAATAACTGCTAAAAACCAGTAAGAATAGAGGAGACGCACACGTGTGCCGCCCCCCTCAACACACTCATATTCATAGGAAACTTGAACAAGCATTTCACAAAAGATTTTCAACCTCATTAGTATTAGGGAAATGCAAATTAAAAACTAACAATATCGAGTGTTAGTGAGGATGTAGAATATTAAGAATTCCCCAAAGTTGCTGGTATGAATATAAATTAGTATAACTTTGGAAAATAGTTTGGAATTATCTCCTAGAGTTGTTATAAGCATAACTCATCACTCAGCAATTCCATTTCGAGTATAAGCCAAAAAAAGTGTGTGCATGTTTACACCAGGAGACATGAATAAGAACATTCCTAGAAGCAGTTATTATAATAGCCCCAAACTGGAAACAATACAAAGGTCAATCAACTGTTGCATGAATAAACAGTAGTATGTTAATAAAAGGGAATAATGCCTATTAATTAAAAATGATTGACATTTAGCTATGTACATTCAAATGTAATGTTGAATGAGGAAAAAATCTATACTCCTAAAGCATACTATAGGCATTCTATTTATATATAGTTCAAAAACAAAACTAAAGTATAATGTTAGAATTCAAAATAGTGATTGCCTTTTAGAAGGAGGAAGTTGGCAGTGATTTGTAGTAGGGAACCTGAAGGGGGTGACATGGAGTACGAAAACATTGATCTGTGTGATGGGTGTTAGTTTTGCGTGGATTCATTGAGCTATATATTTATGTTTTATGAACTTTCAACTTGTAATAATACTTTAATAGAAGAGTTTAAAAATGAAACAGACATGAGCACACTGAACTGATAAAGCAGCCACACATTTTAACAGAAAAAATAAGATGCTATATCAATAAGTAATGTACTTACCTCTTTAGGATTAATATATTTCATTATCTGACGTGGTTCCCCTTGTCTTCTTAAATCAATCAGACTTTTCAAACGTTGGTATACAGTGACATTCTAAAGGTTCAAACACATGAGATTTTATGGTCAAACTGGATTTTCTACTTCTACTTAGCTTTTTGCCCAATTAGGGAAAAAATGTGTAAAAACCATAAAATAAAACTATAATAAAAACCATAATTTTATGTATGTACACAAGATTTTAGAGATATTATCCACTCAGGGTTTGCTTCAATAAGCCAGGTAATATTGGTAGCATTCTTGCAAAGAGTTTTACTCTTAAATTTATAACTACATCACTACCAACTATAAATATAATATCCAAAACTTTGGTTGGATCACGTCAGTATACTCTCCACTGTAATCTAGGAGAAAAACAAAATACAGCCTACTACTTAAGAATTCACAGTACAGTATTCAGATTGGGTTCAATTGTTAGTACTTACTAGCTGTGTGACCCTGAACAAGTTGCTTAACCTCTCTGTACTCAGTTTCTTCAACTATAAAATGGGAATGATAGTAGCTATCTCATACAGCTATGGTGAGGGATAAATGAATTAATATTTGTAAAACACTTAGAATAGTTTCTGGCACAAGAAAGCACTCAGTAAATATTAATAGTTGTTACCACTGCAGAATCTTCCTCATTCCTGTAGTAATTCCACTAATTTACAAACCTTGCCACTTTTTACATTAGTGCAAATTTAGTCAGCCAACCCCAAACAATTCTTTTTCTTTTTTTTTTGAACAATGAAAACATTTATTATTTGTCCATTTGAACACAATTTAAATGAAATCCACCATAGGCAAAAATCTTGAATCTGTTTCTTTACCTACAATCTCAGATCATACATCCTTTTCCTAGCATCACTAAAGATAGCTAATGTCTCTGCTCTGATCCTCCTGGTTCTAGTGCATTTTACCTCACTAAAACACATTATTCTGCAAGTTGCATCAGGCAGACATTTTGATCTGCATTATTTACACTTAATTCTTAAACAAAAGGACTAATGTCTTGCTAAAAGAATTTTGGGCATCAAGTAGGCACAGGGATTTTTATGAAGCCAGCTCATAACAGACTTGAAATTTTACCCCAAACAATTCTTCTACCTTAGAAAACTATTTCTTTGGTAACACCCTCCTCTCAAACCCTATCCCCTGCAAACCTCCTAATTACTCTTGGTAAACTCCCCTCCTCAATTTACTTATGTTAAATCAAATCAAATAAATTCAAACTGAATTAATCCATAGTACCAGTATGACAATTCAAAGCCCTGTTGCAATTGCCTATGGAAGATGGTATAGCCCATGTCAACACAAATGGTATTTTTTTTGAAAGGAAGACATACTTTTCCCCAAGTAAAATCTTACATTGAGTATCAAAAAAAATTGTATTATGGTTTAAAATCTTAAAAGTGTCTTCTAAATATGTAGATTACTATATCAGTTATCTACTGAGACATAACAAGTCACCCGAAAACTTAGGTGGCTTAGAACAACAACTACATTATTTCTTTCTTTCTGTGAGTTGACAGAGGAGTTCCGCTGCTCTTGCTTGGACTCACACATGTGGCTATAGTCAGCTGCCTGATCAGTTGGAGCTGGGTAATTTAACATGGCTCACACGCGTATCTGGGTTTTCAGCTGGGATTACTGGAATATCTAGGATGGCTTTCTCTCCACATAGACTTTCAGTTTGGGCTTCTTCATAGCATGGAGATTTCAAAGTACCAAAGAGAGAGAGAAAGTAGAAGTTGCAATGCTGCTTAAGGCCTTATCTTGGAAGTCACACAGCAACATTTATTCTACATTCTATTGGTCAAACTCAAGTCCTAGCAGGCTTCAGGAGGCCAAGTACAAGGTGTGACCTGTAGGAAGTTCCACATATACTACAACCTCACTCAGAGTTGGCTCTGAAGTACAGTGGAGAAGTGAAATCCTTCCATGGGTTAGAACGTCAAGTAGCATATCTGGTTTGTATTGTGCCTGGAAGATGGCCAGAAGTATAGATCTATAAATGGATGCTGACTGATGATTTGTCTGGAAGGTCAGAGATTTGGAATGAACATGGTTAGAAAATTGGTGACAAGACAGTCTGGGGAAAGGGGTATGTGCACATACCTCTCCAAATGGGCACCAAGGGTGAATATATTTGTGTTCCATATGAATGTTCAACAAAGAACAATCTCAGCAAAGAAGAATCTTAATAATCAGATGGGCAAGATGATTCATTCTTTGGAATCAGGCAGCCTTTTTCCCCAGCCACTGCTCTCCTTGTCCAATGGGCTCATGAACAAAGTGGCCATGACAGCAGGAATGGAGTTTATTCATAGACTTCAGCAACAGGAATTTCTACTCAGCAGACATGGCTACTGCCACTGCTGAGTGCCCAACTTGCCAAAGCAGAGACCAACACTGAGGACCTAATATGGCATAATTCCTTGGCAGAACTAGACAGCTTCCTATGACAGATCAATTATTTGAAACACTTCCATTATGGAAGGGGAAACACTTTGTTCTCACTGGAACTAACACTTTATGCTTCCATGTGCACAATGCTTCTACAAAAACTACCATCTATGTACTCTGAAAATGCTTTTTTCACTGTCATAGTATCCCACATAACATTGCTCCTAATCAGAAAACTTGGTTCACAGCAAATGTAGCACACCAATGGGTACATGCTCTTGAAATTCACTGATCTTACCTTGTTCCCAATCACCCTAAAGCAACTGGCCTGATAGGATGGTGGAATAGCATTTTGGAGACTCAGTTACAATAGAGTTACAGTGATAACACTTTTCAGACTAGGTTGATGTCTTCCATATTGTAGTAGATGCTCTGAATCAACAACCAACATATGGTACTATTTCTCACCATATGTTGGCATATGGTGGCATTCATGAGTCTGGTTATCAAGGGGTAGAATTGGAAGTGGCTCCCTCTCAATATTACCTTTAATGATCCACTAGTAAAAATTTTGCTTCCTGTCCTTGTACCTTCGGGTTCTGCAGATATAAAGGTCTTCGACAAAAGATAACAAGTGTTCACAATAATGGAAGATAAAGGGAACTCTTGCATACTATTGGTGAGAATGTAATTAGTAAAGCCATTATGGAAAACAGTATGGAGGTTCTTCAAAACATTAAAAATATACTACCTTATGATCTAGCAATCCTACTCCTGGGTATATATCCAAAGGAAATAAAATCAGTACTAAACTCCCATGTTCACTGTAGCATTATTCACAATAGCCAAGATATAAAATCAATGTAGGTGTCTATTAATGAATGAATGGATAAAAAAAAATCAGGGAAATGTTGGTCAAAGGATAAAAAATTTCAGCTACACAGGAAGAATAAGTTAAGGAGATCTATTGTACAATATGGTGACTGTAGTTAATAACAATGTATGTATGCTTGAAAATTGCTGAGAAAGTAGATTTTAAGTATTCTTATCACAAAAAAATAAGAATGTAAGGTAATACATGTGTTAATTAGCTTAATGTATACACTCTATAATGTATACATATTTCAAAACATCATGTTGTATACCATAAATATATATAATTTTTATCTTTCAATTAAAGATATGAAACATTTCATACTGATAAGGGTCAACTCAACAAGAAGCTATAACGATCCTTAGCTTGTATGTACGTACTAATATTACTTCAAAACATATAAAACTAACATTGACAGAATTTCCAGGAGATATACATGAATACCCAATTATAACTGGAGACTTTAACATACTTCTCTCAAGAACTAAAAGAACAAACAGGAAGAAAATCAGTAAGGCTACCAAAGATTTTAACAATATAATTAACTAATTTTACCTGAATTCAGAATACATTTTTTTCCTCAAGTTTACATGTAAGTAACATTTACCAAAACAGACTTTTTTGGGGCCATAAAGCAAACTTCAACAAATTTCAAATTGTTAAAATCATACAAAGTGTGTTTTCAGACTTCAGTAGAATTAAACAAGAAATCAATAACAGAAAGATAACCATAAAACGCCTAAATATTTGGTAATTAAATAACCCCTGGGTCAAAAAAATCACAATGGAAATTTTAAAATATTTTTAATTGAAAGGAAATAAATACCAAAACCTGTGGGGTATCTCTAAAGAAATGTTTAGAGGGAACTTAATAGTTTTAAAAGCATATGCTATAAAAGAATAAAAGTTGAAATGTAAGATCTAATTTTCAATCTCGGTAAGTTTTAGAAAGAATAACAAATCAAATCCCCCAAAAAAGTTGACAGAAAAAATAAACAATAAAGATCAGAAATCAATGAAATGGAACACAGTAAAATAGAGAAAACTAACAAAGTCAAAGGTCAGTTTTTTAGAAAGAGTAATAAAATTGGGCCAGATGTGGTACCTCATGCCTGTAGTCCTAGCACTTTGGGAGGCCCAGGCAGGAGGATCACATGAAACCAGGAGTTCGAGGCTGCAGTGAACTATGATTGCACCACTGCACTCCAGCCTGGGCAACAGAGTAAGACCCTGTTTCTAAAA
>NW_012151951.1:8140404-8144686 GCF_000956105.1 Propithecus coquereli
TGCACATATAAGAATAACATCTATTGGATGTCGGGCAGGGAGGAGGGGGGAGGAGGGGACGGTTATATGCATACACAAAGAGTGTAATGTGCACCATCCGAGGGATGGACATACTTGAAACTCGGACTTGCAGGGGGGCAAGGGCAACATATGTAACCTAAACATCTGTACCCCCATAATATGCTGAAATAAAAAAAAATGAAACAAATCCCTTGAAAAAGTCACTTAGCAAAATGGGCACAAGAGGAAATATGGATCTGAATAGTCCTGTATTATCAGAGAAATGGAATCCATAATCAAAAACTTTTCCACAAAGAAAACTCCTAGCCCAGATGGCTTTGCTAATGTATTCTTCCAAACATTTATAGAAGAAATAATACTAATCACACAAACTTCCAGATAACAAAAAAGAAAGAACACTTTCCAACACCTTTTATGAGGTCAATCCTGATATCACAACCTGGCAAAAACATTACAAAAAAAAGAAAGAAAGAAAAATTATATCCATGAAAAATTATGCAAAAATCCTAAACAAAAGTTTAGGAAATTAAATCCAGGATATATCAAAATGGTAACACATCATGGTAAAGTAATTTATTCCAGTAATGACAGGTTGGTTTAACATTTGAATATCAATCAATGTAATTTACCATACAAAGAGAATGAAGAAGAAAGACCATATGATCAACTAGTAGATGCAGTAAAAACATTTGATAAAATTCAACACCCAGAGTTTTCATAAAAACAAAAATCTCAGCAAACTAGGAATAAAGTTAACTTCTCTAAACTGATGATAAGTTTCTACAGAAAACTATAGGTAACATCTTGATGAGTGGTAGAATATTATATGCCTTCTCTCTATGTTCAGGAAAAAGACAAGAACGTCTATTATTACCACTTCTATTCAATATTGTGCCGGAGGTTCTATTTAGTCCAACAAAGCAAGAAAAATAAACAAATAAAGTTCACAAACAAAAAATAAAACTGCCATTACTCAGAGATAACATGATTAAGTAGAAAATCCAAAGGAATCTATTAAAAAGCAATTACAAATATAAAAACAAATTATATTTCTACAAATTTGAAAAAAATAATTAGGAAATAAAACCTAAACAATAATACCATTTACAGTAGCATCAAAAAAAGCCAAATACCTAGAAATCAAATGACAGACTTCTATACTGTAAACTATAAAACACTGTGGAGAGAAATTAAGGTCTAAATCAATGAAGAAATATACTATGTTGATGAAAACTCAATAGAAAGAGTAAGTATAGAAATTAACTCAATTCAGTTCTCCCTAAATTAATCTATTAATTCAATGTAATCCCAACTATAATCGCAACAGAAATTTTTGTAAAAATTGATAGGTTGATTTTAATATTTATATGGAAATACAAAAACCCCAGAATAGGCCGGGCGCGGTGGCTCATGCCTGTCATCCTAGCACTCTGGGAGGCCGAGGCGGGTGGATTGTTTGAGCTCAGGAGTTTGAAACCAGCCTGAGCAAGAGCGAGATCCCGTCTCTACTAAAAATAGAAAGAAATTAATCGGACAACTAAAAATATGTAGAAAAAATTAGCCGGGCATGGTGGCGCATGCCTGTAGTCCCAGCTACTCAGGAGGCTGAGGCAGAAGGATTGCTTGAGCCCAGGAGTCTGAGGTTGCTGTGAGCTAGGCTGATGCCACAGCACTCTTGCCCGGGCAAAAGAGTGAGACTCTGTCTCAAAAAAAAAAAAAGAAAAACCCCAGAATAACTATGATAATCCTGAAGAAGAACAAAATTGGAGGACTATACTATCATACTTATATCCATACTTATTATATAAAGCTACAGTTTAGACAATGTGGTTTTGGCCAAAATATAGACAAACAGACCAATGCAACAGAATAGAGACTACAGAAACACTTCACATATATGATTACATGATTTAAACAATGGTGGCACCACCACAGTATATTGTGGAAAGGTTAGTATTTTTAATAAAAACACTTGATCAATTGGATATCCATAAGAAAAAAACTTTGTACCTGTGTTAACATACACAAAAATTAATTTGAGATGGATACTAGAACTCAGTCTGAAACTAAAACAATTAAGTTTCTAGGAAAAACATAAGGAAAATATTATACCTTCTGACTTTGGGTTCAACAAAAATTTCTTAAATAGGACATAGAAAGCATTCACCATAAAGAAAAAGCAATCTATTGGACTTTATTAAAATTAAAGATTTCTTTTTGTCAAAAACACCTTTAAGAAAGTGATGTGGCCAGCCTAGAAGAAGATATTTGCACTACATATAGTACTCAATAAAGGACTTGCATTCAAGATATATGAAGAACTCCTCCACATGAATATTTATATTGTAATAGTACAGGTAATAGAACTTGAGGGTTTAAAGATAGAGAGGTGAACAAACGGGTACGGATCATACATAATGGGGAGTCAGATGATTCAGTATCAGCCAGATAGAACAAGAAACAAAGGCTTAAATATTCTTTAAAGTAATAAATTAACATATAGAAGAATTAAGAAATAATAACATTATGATACTGGGAGTGGAGCTAAGCAAGGCTGTAGAGGGTAAGTAACCTATGTTTTCAATTATCTTTATGGAAAGGCAACAGATCACTTCTAAAGTTGATAAAAAGTAATTACACAAGCATATTATTTAGAAGCATGGCAGTAACTACTAGATCTACAACAAAAAATAGTCTAAAATGGTTGCCATCAGAGTATGAGGGTGGAGAAGAGTGGGATGGGGTAAAAGACTTGGTTTTCATTATAAATTCTTCTGCATTATTTTACTTATTAAAGAAGTACACATATTATTTTGATAAAAATATTTAAAAATTTTAAAAACTGCATTTACATTACTAAGACTATGTAAATAAAATCTAAAAAGTTTAGGCAAGCAATGTGCTAAAACTATGCATACTTTATTAGAAGTCACCCTCTGGGCCACTTGAAGTAGACTGTATCTAGAATCAAGATCAAATGTATTCTCTTCACATCTTAGAACAATTTTAATCTGTCTTATATTTGAGCCAAGACTTTCATGATTAGCTCTTTTTCAGAGTTTCTAACCTCTTTTTCTATACCCAGTCTCACAGTTATAACACCATGGGCTACCATTTTCCCCCCAGACATAACCTCAGGAGAGCCATTTGATACCCTGATTTAATTAAATCTATTATTATTTTTATTTCCTTCAGGTTCTGTTACATCTTTTTTCTTTCTTTTTTTACTTGGTTTTTTTTTTTTTCTTTTTTTTTTTTGACAAAGAGTCTCACTCTGTTGCCCTGGCTAGAGTACAGTGTATCATCCTTGCTTATTGCAACCTCAACTCCAACTCCTGAGCTGAAGGGATCCTCCTGCCTCAGCCTCCCAAGTAGCTGGGACTACAAGCATGCACCACCACGCCCAGCTAATTTTTTCTATTTGTAGTAGAGACATGGGTCCCACTCTTGCTCAGGCTGGTCTGCAACTCTTGACTTCAAGTGATCCTCCTAATCTCGGCCTCCCAGAGTGCTAGGATTACAGGCGTGAGCCACCTCTCCTGGCCCCTTTCTTTTTCTTTTTGTTTTTACATCATTGGTTTTCCTTAAAAGTCAGATGAAACTTGGTTGTCCACTAATACTTATGAAGGTCTGTGTCAACTTTTGTAAGGAGCTAGTATGAGTATCCTGTGCTTTTTGGCTGGAGTGCAGTGGTGCAATAATAGTTCACTGTAACCTTGAACTCTTGAGCTCAAGCAATGCTCCAGCCTCAGCATTCCTAGTAGCTGGGACTACAGGCATGTGCTAACATGCCTGGCTAATATTTCTATTTTTTTGTATAGACAGAGTCTAATTATATTGCCAAGGCTTGTCTTGAACTCCTGGTCTTAAGTGATCTTCCTGCCTTGGCCTCCCAAATCCTGTGCTTTTGGGTAAGTCTCCTGTTTCCCCACAGTGTTCTCACTCATTAATGGGAAGACTGGGGCTTTGTGACATGAGTGGAGTAAGATAATCAAGCAGGCTTTCTTTAATGGGTACGGTCAAGTAGCTGGCTATTAAGCAGGGTGTTCCTCAAGTAAGAAAATTCAGAGAGTTTTACTGTGAAGTGCCAAATCTATGCTAGAATGAGCTTTCCCAGATAGTTTATTTGATTTTTCTGTTTTAAAGAGATAAGATTGGGGTTATTTTTGGGTTTATTTGTTTGTTTGCCTAACAGTATGTATATATCCATCCAGCAGCATATTTTTGCTTTTTTCTTTCTTCTTTTTTTTTTTTTTTTTGC
>NW_012151951.1:8148881-8150089 GCF_000956105.1 Propithecus coquereli
AATAAAGGTAACAAAACTCAAAACTCATTACCTACTAACCATTTTACTACAGTTTATTTTCTTAAGGTTATTTATGCCTATTGCAGGGTTTCCTAACAGTAGCACTATTGATATTTTGGGCTGGATCATTTTTTGTAGTGGGGATTGTCCTGTGCAAGGTAGCATGTTTAGAATCCCTCTCCCCTACTTGATACCAGTAGTAGCACAGTTGTGATAACCAAAAAGGTCTTCAGACATTGCCTCTGTTGAGAACCACTAGTCTACTGTATCTGCATGGTAGAAATACTATACAGTGGTGAACTATCGCCCATCTCTTCCCAATTCCTGAGGCCATGTTGGTAGCCTGAAATTGGCCACGGTATTTACATCAGAGAAATCATCAAATGCTACAAATCAGCCCTTGGTATATGGTTTTGCTGGCTGTCTAGATTTAAGAAAGTGATAGTGAAAATGTTAGTAATGTAAATTAAAAAGTGTGTCACATGTCACCATTACATGTTTACAAAAAGCACAAAATACTGAAGAAATATCTTCCACTATTCAAAATTGTCTGGTTCAGGAACAAGTCACTCACGTCAACGAGGAACAATGAAGTTCAACATCATTTCAAAAACGAGCTTGTCAAATGTTGTTGGAGGGTCAATAATTGAGAATAAAGTATTAGATTTGGCCAGATAAAGTCATTAGTGACTTTGACAAGTATTATTTCAGTGCAGTAGCAGGGAAGGAAGCCTGGTGTAGGGAGAGGAGGTAGAATAGTTGAAACAGTAAGAACAGTAACAATTCTTTGGAGAGCTGTAAGGGAGCAGAAAAATGAGATGGTAGCTGATACTAAAGCATGTAAAGATTTATGATCCAGTAGTGAGGAAGAAATTAAAGTGAGGGAGAAATTAAAGGTACAGGAGAGGTATAAAGACTAAAACTCTCAGTAGGTGTAAGAGACAGAGCAGAAAGGACAGTTGCTGGCCTTAGATAAGAAATAAGACCTACTTTACATGGTTATTATGAGGCTCCAAATAACTTAACCGATGTGAAAACACTTCATAAACTGTAAGATACTAAAAAAAAGTACTCTCAAACCACTGCTCAGGTAATGAAGTATTTTACTACACCCAGGTGCCACTTGCAGAGTCGAAGATTTTGCAAGCTTATTACCTACTTTGGGAGATACTATCCCAAATCAATGAAAACTTTTATCATAGACGATG
>NW_012151951.1:8150139-8151729 GCF_000956105.1 Propithecus coquereli
ATCCCACATTGTAAATTCTGAATTCTGTTTCCAAGGCATTTGAAATTCCTAAAAGAAAATAAGAAAAAAGGTTACATTTAAAATTATTTTATATGCTCTGTTTTAAAACTATCACTAGAACTCAATGAAAATTAAAGAGTTGTAGAAATGAAATAATGAAAATAAGATTTGGTATCAAAATAATAAAAATAAAATAGTCACCTATGATTGATTGCCTAATAAGTTCCAATTTGTTTATTTTTTCTAATTCTAACAACAACCCTGAATAGCAGATTTTACAAATATGCCTGTGTTAGAGATAAGGAGATTGACCTTCAAGGCCTAAGGTTAAATAGTGAGTAACTAAGCCAGTATTAAACCCAAGTCATCTTGTCTTCAAAGTCCATGATCTTTACATACACTGTTGTATTTCTTCAAATAAACCTTTGTTAATCAACATGCACAGAGACAGAGTTCCATCCACAAAATTGCCCGGGTCCCTAACCTAGAATGACAAATGATTACAGATTTTTCCTTTCTTTGTAACTCTTAACTACATGGACTACTTAATACGTCATGCATTAAAATGTCGAAAAAAGATGAAGCTTGAATATTAAGGAACAGAACAAAATCACTAATTCTAATTTATAATTTTTATTAATACTGCGAAAGATTTAGTAATGAAGAAGTCAGAAAAACATTACAGTTTGAGTCCTTTAAAAAGTTGCAGCATAAATTGTTATTTATGCTGCTTAAATGTTTACAACCCTAAAAAAGCATCTCATTCAAAACTGAATGATTAATTAGATCAAATAATGAAACTATTCCAGTATTGCTCCAGTGTTATCAGAAGAGTGATATACAAGAATTTTCTGTTTGTGTAGGTTATATAAATTATGTATCACAATTTTAATCACTTTTCAGTATATATAGTAAGAGAAAATACAGGGTATACATAAGATTTGCAGAAAGTCAGTGTTTTTGGTAGTTTTCTTACATATAACCACAGAAGGAAGACTAATGAACTAAAAGACTGAAGATGTGTTTTAGTTCACATTGCTATTTAATATAACCTTGGACAAATAGCTTACCATCTTTAGGCTTCAGTGTTATCATTTGTAAAATGAAAGCATTACAATAAATTAACTCCAAAGTTCCAGTTACTCAACTTTTTGAGTTTACATTATAAGGGGCACAATGGTCAAATATAGAGCAAAAAAAGGTCCTGCACTGACCACAGGGAGAAACATGGATTTCCACTTAATCTCAGAGTTATTAATATTTCACAGTATAACTAAATGTAACTCATTACATTTACAATAGCAAAATGGTTCTGAGATGATTTATCATAGTCCAAAGTGAATAAATTTTGCTTAAAAATTTAAAATTCTGAACTGTTACTTATAAAATGCAAAATGTTAAGGATTTATAAATCCCAAAGCCCCAAACTATTTAAACACATAATATACATCTACTAATATGCACATTATGTTTAGAGAGACAGAGGCTAAACAGAAAAAAACCTCTAAAGGATATATCATTTATAGGAAAAATAAAAGGAAAACCTATTTATGTATTTTCTTAATTTGTTATTTTCCCTTTTGATATTTT
>NW_012151951.1:8153039-8154661 GCF_000956105.1 Propithecus coquereli
TTTTATATATACAAATATACATACACATACATATAGGTTTGTTTGCATTAATGTGATCAAACTACTCATATTTTTTTAGTTAATAATATGTGCTGGAGACGTTTCTATGTTAATACATATAGATCTTGCTCATTCTTTTTATAGTTGCACATTATTCCTAAGTATGGATATGTCATAATTTACTTAATGTTTCCTCCATTATTAGACACTCAGGTTGTTTCTTTTTTTTTTCTAATTCCAAAAGGAATATCCTTATACATATATTTGTACAGATGTGCAACTATTTTTGTAGGAGAGATTTTTAGGAGTCAAATTGCTGTGACAAAACGTATGCACATAAATATTTGCATTGACTCTTTCTGGAAGGGGATATAAGAAACTGCTAAGAGTGTCTCTGGAGAGGGACCAGCAGACTTAGGGACCTGGGTTCAGGAATGAAAAAGAGATTTTATTCTTTTATACTCTTTTATACCATTTGATTATTTTTCACAATGTGCATGTAGTTCAGATATATACCATATAACTTCATAAATATATATGCTATATAACTTCAGAAAAAGAATGCACATTGAAACTAAAATTTTGACACTACCAAATTGCCTTCAAAAATGCTGTCCAATTTATAGCCATAAACATTCTATGGGAGTGCTTAATTCTAGATTTTACAAAAGCAAAAGTGAAAAACTGAACAAAAATAGGACATTAGGACTACAGTAGGTCTTTTAACATTATTTCCAGGAACTAAACTGTGTGATTTTTTATTAACGCAAAGTGACTGGTTTCAACTCATAAAACAACGTGTGTGTTTATGATACCATATGATAGCATTAGCACTAATTCATGAAAATTTCATCATTTTCACAAATACATTCCCAATTTTGTAAGTAAAAATTTAACACTGGGTCTTAAAAAATCCCTTCAAATTGACTGTGTGAACATGTCTGATCTAGTTTATTGGGCACTTTCATCTAAATAATTTCACCCATGCTTTCTGTACACACCAGCTTCCTGTTTCTCTTGTGATAGAGGCTAAAGGGTGTTTAGACGTTGCCAAACAAGTTATTAATATTGCCTTTTGAAATAAACAGTATCCTTATTTGTGTATTTGTTGAACATGTTTACTATCCATCTTGTCCCCCTACAATGTAAGTTCCTTCAGAGCAGACTCTTTCTTCTTGTTTATTGTTATATCCCCATTTCTAGCAAATAGTAGGTGATCAATAAAAAAATTAGCTGGCTGAATAAATAGAAGATTGGTTAAATAAATTATGATGCATTCATACAATAGGATATTGTAAGAATGTTAAAAGTGATGGTATAAATGTATATATTAACAGTTTGTCATGAGCAAGACACCACCACATTGCAGACTTCACCTGAAAAGTGAACAGAGATAAGACAGAGATGGGGTGGGGCATGAGGGAGAGCAGTGGATCTCTGTAGGTAGATCTCCAATAGTTGTGCTACTCTGAGTGTGGTCCATGGACCCATGCCAGTCCCTGAATTGTATGTTACCAGATGAGATAGAGAAATTGAGAGTAGTTAGAAACTTTTATAGCAATTTGACATTGCTGTGGCATATAAACACATAATCAGTGGGCCTGTAGTTTGTATGTCTTGTG
>NW_012151951.1:8154711-8155762 GCF_000956105.1 Propithecus coquereli
TCTTGTGTGCTAGAAACAGAGCCCTATCACTTCACACAAAATTACCAGGCACAGACAAAGTACTACTGCTATCAGAAAGAAAAGAGTGAAGTCATTTTAACTACTGGCTCTCACCCAACCAGGTAAGTCAACTTACCACTATGAGGCCTCACCGCTATGAGGCCAGCTCCGCCCATATAAGAGCATGATAAGTGACTACTAAATTACCCAAGATACAGTGTATTAATAAACTTAAAGCTCCTCAACAGTAGGTACTCAATAAATATTTAATGAGTGAATATATTCCTAACACCTGCTCACAAACCTGATTCTTGAGTCAAGAAATAAAATGTTTAGAGGTAAAAGTCAAATAAGCCTATTACGAATACTTTCATTGACAGTAGCTGTTGGGAAATAGGCTAAGAGACGTGGAAAAGTTTCAGGGGTTTTGCAGGGCTTTGCCTTGAAGGGATCTGTGGACATGTTAGTTCACAGAATAGAAGCTGCTTCCAACAAGGGGGGCATTGTCAGAGGACATTTGCAAAGCAACGTTTCTTCTCCGCTGCCGGCCATTGCCTTGAGCTTTTTTGAAAGGCAGAAGCTCGGTTTGGGTCCTTGGCGGAGAAGCTGATTAAAATGCCTGTCCAGCAGATAACGTGCCGCTGGAACTATCCTAGACTTCAAGGCTATTTCTGCTTCACTCCTGACTACATGTCTCTGTGTTTAGAAGAAGTAGATTAGAGCAGTATACAGACTCAGTGTTCTCATTTTATACATTTTATCTTTAATTTGTATGCTCAGCTAGGTCTGTTTCTAACTTAGGGCTTAACATCCTTATCTTAGAAAAATTTTGTAACCGTCTATTCTCGTAGACAGAATTAGGTAAGGATCCCCTGGAAACCTCAAAAAATGAACTGTATATGTAATTCTTTAACAAAAGACAGCTATTTGCTGTAACAGTAAATACTCATGCAGGACTTCACTCGTGATCTCACAGTTTACAGGAATACTGGACACCCCCTAATTCCCCCATAATTTAAACTGCACTTTGTCTCCATCTCAATCATTTCTC
>NW_012151951.1:8159754-8162023 GCF_000956105.1 Propithecus coquereli
CTTAAAGCTCTTCTCTGAAAGGATTTTTCCTGTGGCACTCACAGATGGATGTGCTATCTTCTGGCTGAGGAACAAGTTCCATTCCATCACGTATTTCAGGTTTGCTGGCCTGGTGCTCGGCATATTTCTGAAATGTGTGTTTGAAGGCAAGTGAAAGATTAGTCCACACTTCATTCCATTGACTCCTCAACCTCACCCCCACCCCCAATCATGCCAACCTTGGCTTAGACAGCCAGTCCACAGGCTGACTCACTAAATACTTCTGGAAGCAAGACACAAGGCACTCAGGCCAAGCACATGGTCTGAGGATGCCTGACCCAGCAGGGTGGACACTCTGGACTGACCTGTAGGACCCTGTAATAATAGCAGTAAAGCCTGTGTGGCTGGAGTAGGTCCCTAGCAGTCAACTGCCCTTCTTTGGCAATGTTCTTAGCTTCTTCATCATTTTCCTGAAAGATTTAAAAGAAAACAAAACAATGAATGAAAATTACTCCTGCAATCCATTAAGAAAGGAGGATTGAGTGTGAGGCAGGACAGATGCGGGTCGGAATGTGAACAGCATGGAGAGATGGTATCTATAATGGAAATATAACTTAAGAATGAGGCTATGCAAAGAGACAGAGTACTTTCCTAGACATCTCTGTGAAAGAGAACTGATCATATGTGTTTGGCCCCTGTTGTACCACACCGGTAAACCATCCCCTCTCCCCACAGGGCCACGACCTACATGCAGCCTCTGTTATGACTATCTTGGCACTTTTCCAGCTACACAGAAAGTAAGCTTGGGGTTCATCATCTGTCCTGCCGGCTTAGCCCTCTCTGCTTGACAGTAGAATCAATCCATTTTCATGTTATAACATCTTTTAAAAGCTCCATGTAAATATGCAGTCAAAAATTTGTGTTACAAAATGGTAGCTAGGAGAGACTATATTGTTTTTGTAATAAAAAAATTCAGTCATAAGTACCCACAGGCTGTTCATTCAGTACCAGGAATAGTCAGTCTTTCTAATTATACTTTTGGAAAACGGTTAATATTCTACCATCCTGCCCACAGGAAAAGCCATTTGCAAGCAACTGTGGCTTTTATAAAGTGTCACAAAAATGATTCTGCCTCAGGCACCCAGTTATTTCTATAACCATATATTACTTCTTAGAAACTTAGAATAAACTCTTATAACAGAGGAGTACATTTTTAATGTTTTATAATAAACACATCAGCTTTTGAATACTTTTCCTTTCAAAAAAGGAATTCCTATTTTATGGGAAACTTGTGACTTTCGGAACGTTGTGTCACATGCATTCATTAACAACTTGCCCCCCATAATATGCTGAAAAAAAAAAAAAAAAAAAAAGAACTTGTGCCCTTCTTCTAACTGGAGAAAAGAAAAGAGCACTGTAATTGCCTTAAATGTTTTCTTATGCATAAAGCACTTTGTGCCTTTTCAATCAGTACTTTGTATTTCGTGTGTTCTTGTTTGTGTGTGTAAGCATGAATAGTGATTCATCTAGAAAATTTATATACTTACATAACACTGGGCTTCAAATCTTCCAAAAATCCTCAAAAATACTGATAGAGGGTATGCAAAATGATTCTGATGCTGATTCTTTAAATATTTCATGGGAACAAAAATTTCAGAAAATAACATTTTTTTTTTATTCCATTATGTCAAATTGTGTTGTGATAGAACTTGTGTAATTAACACTGGTGAATTTGTTATTGCCTAAAGAAATGAAAATGGCAGGCAACATACCTTGGCCCATTTCACTTTCTCTAGTAAATCACTAAGATTTCTTTTAATTGGAACATAATGTTTCCAAGGTTTTAGCGCCACGTAGAAATGTTCGTAATATGGCGAGTCCTGTTTTAGGACCAGACTGTCGCCTAGCATGAGATACGGATATCTGTAAGCAGCCACGGTCCCATCCACATTCACTTGATACTTGTACTGAAAGATTAAAAACAAACAAACAAACAAAACTTTTAACAGTTATTTGCCTCACTTCGGCTTCCCTTCAACACTGTCATACTAAATCCAAAGGAACTATTTTCCATTTTTCAACTTTTGTGTTTAAAAGTTTTATCATTTTTTCTTTGTAGTAAAATCAGAAGCAGCCTTTAGTAGATCAATTTTAAGAAATATAACACATTTACAGGTACAATGATAAATAATTTTAGGAAATAGGGAATAAAGATCTATTTCAATTATGTCTATATAATGGGGAATATACAGACTTCTGTAACCAGATAGGAAAACTATTTTCAAAAGTT
>NW_012151951.1:8162073-8164833 GCF_000956105.1 Propithecus coquereli
ATATTTATAGTACAGAGAGAGAAGGGTCACAATTATATGCCATTTCTTTCCTCTGCTGCTTTGGCACTGGAACAAACTTCAACAATAGACAAGAGTGCCCCTGGATGTGAGCATGGAATCTTTTATAATTATGGAAAATATCTCATGTGGTAGAAAACCACAATGTCACACATGCGGAGTGGGTGTGAGTCAAAGGCACAAGTACGGCAGTGGCCTAAAGGAAGCCAGAGGGACCTCTAACCAGGCACGGATCCTCCTGGTGAGGTTTAGCAGTTTGAAGAGGCTAGCGGAAGGCATTGGTATCTTTAGCTAATTCTTTGCACAGAAATCTGTCCTCCTTATCCCATGACTCTTGCTAAGGATTTTCCTATTGCTTTCTCAAAAGAGGCTTATCAATCCACAATGCTAGTAGCAATGAACGAGTGTACAAAAATCAAGATCAGGGGCCATACTAGGTCTGTGAGTTAGAATTTCTCTCATTCCTGCTTTAATATACTAAATGATAAAAAATTCTCTCTTTTCTATAGGACAATTTAAATTTGTTAATGAAAGAATTATGTAATAATAGTGGTATCTTGGTAAATTGCTCTCAAAAACAAACAAATCAATCAATTAACCAATTCCTGGTTTGTGGCATTTGCCAATTTCTGGTACCGAAAATACTCTCACCATGGGCAATTTTAAGGGACAAATGTCATGTCTCTAAATGTGAAACTGGGAACAAAATCCAATGGAGAGCTGGTAGGAGCCAGCTCTAGGACATCACTGAATTGGGCACTTTGTTCTTAGGGAAGTTGCTATTGTAGACTCTGTGCTTGCCATTGTAGCATCCCTGCTCTTGTATACTTGGACTTTAAAGGCTACTTTCTATTACTGTTTGATCGCAAATGAGATAGTTATGTAAATCTAAATTGTATCTTACACTTAACACACATTCTAGAGTTTAGAGGGAACAGAAAACTTTCATTATGGGCTCAAGAACAGAATCTTGTTATAATAAGTCTCTTTTCCCTTTATAAGTCTCCATGTCACCCCAAACTCTTCCAAATCAGGATTCACTTGGTGAATCATCCCACTTTTAAATGATAAAAGCATGGGGCAGAGGACAAGCCATTTTCGTTGGAGGATTCACTTAGCTCCCACCTGGGAACCCAGGTGGCACGTCCCTTCCTTGTCCATTCTGCAGTTGCAGTGCTAGTGGTACTAGTAATGCAAGTGGTGGCAGGAGTTCCCATTATTCTTTGGGGACAGGAAAGTTGAGTGGACGGGGTGGTGTATGGAGGGGAAATAGCCTTCATGTTTCTCTAGCTGGTTCATTGCCATCTGAAACTTGGTACTTCTTGCTGCCCATTAATTTATAATAAAGGTGTGGATACTAACCCTTGGAAGCCATAGAGGTAGGCTTATTCTCTGCCTATGTAAAATATCCTTACTACATGCCCTGTATTAAATTAGATGGAATTTGGTTAATGCATATCTTTCTTGGAAGGCTCCGGTATTTGTCCCAAACCTTCTGGAATAAGGGTACAATGCTATTTTATACATTTATATCAAGCCTCACGGCTTAGGTAGTCTTCAGTTCCCAGGCCCTTGCGGGTATTGTGGTATTATAAAGAATACATCTGGTCTTTGTCTCTGATTATTGGTAAAGATCTTCAAAAACCCTTGGAATTTCCTGAGTCATAAAAGTGTCTGTTATGTTACTGAGGTACTTGTGGTGGGCCCCAAGATAGCTTCCCAATGGGGGATGGTCACCAGAAAGACCAAGTACATGATTTGTGAGTTGGGACTTTCAGCAGTCCATACTCCAGGGAGAGAAGAGAGGCTGGAGGTTGAGTTCCATCACACGGCCAATGATTTAATCAATCATGCCACTGTAATGAGATACCAACAAATACTCTGAATGTCAACACTCAATGGAGCTTTCTGGTTGGTGAACATACGGATGTACTGAGAAGGTGACAACTTCTGACTCCCTCAGGAGAGGGCACGGAAGCTCTGTGCTCTCTCCCAGACCTCATTCTTTATAATAAAACTGTAATCATTAAGTATAACACTTCCTTGAGTTTTGTGAGTTGTTCTGGTGAATCATTGAACCTGAGTGGGGCGTCATGGGGAACTCCTGAATTTTTAGCCAGCTGGTCAGAAGTGTGGGTGGTCTGGTCCCTTGCAGCTGATGTCTATAATGAGTAGTTAGCACCAGAAATGTGTTGAAGTACACCCAGTTGGGAGTGAAACAGAACAGGTGTCTCACAAAAATATTCCTTTTTTCTAACTCTCTTCCCCTCCTCCCCTTACTTCTGGCTGTCTTGTCTCCCTCTATTATGTTTGCCATCACACCCAGGGCCACCTCCCCCCACTGCTTCCAGGTTTTGTTATTTCTTCCTATAGAATAAAGAAACCCGTCTCTTACTTTCCTTGTGTTTAAGAAATGTTGTAATATAAGGTATCAGCTTAAAGTTAATGGTTCCCTCTTCCACACAACTCTACAAAGAGAACTTGGCTTAGAAGAGACTTGGCTTTTCTCAGTGTCTGGAATGGCTCCACAAGAGGTTGAAACGGGGTGGGGGGCAGCAGTGGGTGAGAAAGGGTAAGCTGTGGCTCTGTGCATAAAAGAGGGATTTTTACCCTAAGGTCTTGCTAATTTTCTCCTCAACTATTTGAAGTCAAACACACCGTACCATCACAAGGATGATTTCCTTTCCCTCCAAACAAGAACTTTATATTTCTTTTAACTTTGTCTTTATTATGCCAGGGGAC
>NW_012151951.1:8164883-8166476 GCF_000956105.1 Propithecus coquereli
TGGGCAACGAGAAGGCTTTTCAACCTTACCGACCCAACTTCAGCACGGGCGAGGAAAGGACGCCTCGGAGAAGAGGTTAACCTCAGGCAGGATTATAAACTAAAAGCTGGAGGCCTAGTGGGGTGAGGGGCTTTAAGGGAATGAAACGTGCTTAAGGGGGATAATAGGGCACGGACGTCAACGGTATGGAGCCTTTAACGACCTGAAACAGGAACGGCTCAACCGCCACAAAGGCGGATAGGAATGGTACAGGCTGAGAAGAAGGGGACATCAATTCCTTCACCTGCCAATCGGCGCCGGCCGGGGCTCCGCTTGATTCCTTGGTAACGTCGCAAGCGGAAATGACGTAAACCTAGTTCCGTTTTCTCCCGCCCCACTTGCCCTCTTAGGCCCCGCCTTCCCGGCCCCGCCTTCCCAGCGAAGAGCTTTTGTCCAACTCCGACCGTTCAAAGTCTCCGGGATGCAGAGCTACGGTTTATGAATAGGGTTGGTTCTGTTAGAGCCGTCACTTGGATTGTCACTGGCTTTGAGGCAAAGGATTTTGAAAGGGAAACCAAAGCGATTGTTTGCAAAGTTGGACACAATATATTATAAAGTCTGATCACTTCAACCAAGGACCTTAAAGATGCTGGAAAAATAAAATGAAATTTTATGTATTTAATTTATTGATTTGACAATAAGAAAACTGATCCTTCTAGCGACAGATCTTGTTCAAGGTCAAAGAATAAGTAAGCACAGAACTCATGACTGCAGTCCAACGCTGTTTCTAAATTTAGGCTCTTTAGCTGGTAAAGCCTAAACCAGTTTTTAAAGGAAAACAGATGACTTCCTAAATGAGGTTTCAAATGAATTATATAAACACTGCATATCTAAAGCGAGTTTGATGTGCTTGAATTCTGAATATCCAACAGTGTGGCAATGCTTTAGTTGGTCACAAATTACAGCAATGTAAAATAATCTTGTTCAGAACTGCCCAGTTCTGCTATTTCCCTCCTATGTTCATGCATGTAATAAAATTATTAATAGTTTGTAAGTAAGATGAAGTTCTAGGGGGAAAAAAATCCAAAGAAAAATTTCCCTGTATAAAAAAGTTTGTACAGAAGAAATTTCTTGTAGGTTAATTCAGTGACTCACTGAACTTCCAGAGTTCTTTAAAGTCATTATCACAGTGATAAGCAGGTAGGGAAGCTTTAGTTCCTCTTCAAATATTTTCCTTGATACATTAATACACAGTAGTTAGGAATAATAAACTGTAAAAATATAGTCACGGAAAGAAACGTTATGAGACCAGGCATGGTGGCTCATGCCTTTAAGCCCAGCACTTTGGGAGGCTGAAGTGGGAGGATCACTTGAGTCCTGGAGTTTGCGACCAGCCTGGTCAACATAGCAAGGCCCCATCTCTACAAAAAATAACAAAATTAGCTAGGTGTAGTGATATGCACCTGTAGTCCCAGCTACTCAGGAGGCTGAGGTAGGAGGATGGCTTGAGCCCTTGAGTCTGAGGCTACAGTGAGCTATGATCATGCCACTGCACTCCAGCATGGGTGACAGAGTGAGACTCTGTCTCTACAAAATAAATAAATGAATAAAATA
>NW_012151951.1:8178156-8178863 GCF_000956105.1 Propithecus coquereli
TTGGTAGACTTTCCATACAAGTTTATCACTTCATATCCATACAGGCAGACCCAAATGCATACCTTAAAGAAATCAAAGAAACCTGTCAACTTGGCTTTTCCAAGCTCCTTTTCTTTCTCTTGGAAAAAGAAATATCCTGTAATTCCTGCATCTAGCAGCTGTGGATTTTCTTTCGACAGCTGTACCAACTGGAGCCTCTCCTCTCGGCTATCTCTACCTCTGAAGAAAGCTTTCTCTGTTTTATTGATCCAGGAAGGCCCTAGAAGTTTGAGGCCATAAAAAAATTAAGATTATGAATTTGACATTTTTATATGGCAAGCATAATCATCCTTAATCTACCAATGTCACTAAAGATGTTAAAGTTCTTTTATCAACTCATTTTCTAAAGTAGATGCTATTTCCAAAAATATGGGATTGAGTCTCAATTTGCCAGAGATATTTTCAAGTTTAGACTTTGAAAAACAGTCATTTTATTTGCTGTATTATATAAAAGAATACTCTAATTTTACCCATTTGTCTACTAGTGAGAGCTCACACAAATATTGGTGTTTTCTGTTATATAACACTAGGAAATATTCAAAATAATGTTGGACCATGTTCAAAGCAAAAAGAGATTCAATAACTTGGCTCACTCACCAAGGCATTAACTTCCTCCGTTTTTTGTGTTTCACCATCAAACATGAACTAGGCTTTTGTTCTTAGACAGG
>NW_012151951.1:8178913-8180968 GCF_000956105.1 Propithecus coquereli
ATTAAGGCTGCTCTCTCCCTATAGAATTTCTTGAGGGGTTTCACTTTATTTCTCAAGCACATCCTTTCTGTTCCACTCCCCAAAGCTGCCTGGTTTGACTCAACTTGCTTTTAACTACTAGGCCTATTTTGGCAGCAGGTGATGTAAATGTTAAAAATTTAAGATGTTTCTAACAAAATGCCATTAGCCATCAGGACCTGAGGTTCAGGGCAGAGAAGTATGAGGGAGGCAACCTTTCTTGCCATAATCCCAGTTTTGACAAGCCCCAAACACTACATACAATATATGTAAGACACGTATTCAACAAGGTATGGTCTCAGGACAGTTTGCCCTTTATTTTATACTTGTGCACTTGTGGTTTTGAACAATTGATGGGTATTAGAGTTTGCCTTGGATACTTGGCTTTGATTAGACTGTTCTGAAATTTGGTTTTGCTCAGTTTAAAAAAAATCCTGTGTTCTCATTATTCTTCAGAAAAAATAGATATGACCACTTTAAAATGGCTACATTGTTTTCCAGAGATTAAGTAAATATTTCAACTAGGAGAGTAAATATTTTTAAATTGGGAGTGAGGCTAACTCCTGTTTTTAGAGCATAAAGGTAAAGATAGTGAACTGAATCTTGGATTGGTGGTACTGCAAGGAGTGTGTAACAAACTTCCGGGCTATGAGTTCTAAGTCACGGCCCTGTCCTAAAAGGCAGAGGAAATTTCCAAAGTCTTTATCTTAGTAATAAAACTCACTGAAATAGAGGAATGGTGGTGTGAGGCGCTTGCCTCTGCTGTTGGCATATTAGTGGATCCCAAGATACCAGGCTTCCTAAAGCTTGTTGTAGAGGTTTTCAATGTTTTGCCAATCTCTTTCAAAGGTTAAAAAGAACTAAAGTTCTCCACCTGACTACAATTATCTTTTATCTATTTAATAGACAGATAATGAATGATGCCCACAGATGGCTTCATCTATGTTAATAACTGTGTTGTCCTGGATGGGTACACAACCCAGATAGAGTGGGAACCACTAGCTGAAGGCTCAATCTCTCATTAATTTTGTCTCAGGCCTTAGCAAAATTTAGTTTAAAAGAAATGAAGATTGCTTTAAAAAATATTCCCTCCATGCCACCTTTAATAACAGAGTCATCTTCTTCTTCCTTAATTATCCTTATCAGACCTTCCAAAGGAGGCTGCTATTGCTGAATGCCAAAAGCAGCTTATAAAGGGAGAAAGTATGCAGTTAGGGTGGGAGGAACTCTGCACAAATAGTCTCTCTTCATTACTGAAAGTGGAAGATAGAAAGTGGGCGGGGGATAGAAATAAACCAGTAAGTATGATATGAACAGTTTCACAGAGGCTGATTTCTATTTTGGCAAGCCTCTCTACCTGCTATGATCCCTAAGTTCTCTTTTTAGAGAAACTGTCATGCTGATAATAGCAGTTTTTACTCAAAAGATATTACTATCCAAAGATATTTGGTAATACTTGCTCAAATACAGGATGAGCATCTCTAATACAAAAATCCCAAATCTGAAATACTCCAAAATCCATGACACCATCATATGGGTGGCCGAGATAGTGACACCTGATAGTTTGATGTACATAAACTTTGTTTCATGTACAAAATTATTAAAAATATTGCATAAAATTACTTTCAGGCTATATGTATAAGGTATATATGAAACATAAATGAATTTTGTGTTTAGACTTGGGTCCCATCTCCAAGGTATCTCATTATGTATGTGCAAATATCCCAAAATCTGAAGGAAAAAAAATAGGAAATCTGAAACAATTCTGGTCCCAAGCATTTCGGATAAGGGATACTCAACCCGTATTGCTTTATCCATCCACATTATATAAAGCCATTAAGAGAACTAGTCCACTGGGTAAAGTCTTTTGTACTGTTCTTTACAGCTTAAGGCTTTCTTTAAAGATGTAGTCGGCACTCACAGGAGTGTCAATCTGGGATGGCTTAAAGCTCTTCTCTGAAAGGATTTTTCCTGTGGCACTCACAGATGGATGTGCTATCTTCTGGCTGAGGAACAAGTTCCATTCCATCACGTATT
>NW_012151951.1:8192513-8198385 GCF_000956105.1 Propithecus coquereli
TGAAGGTAGGTTTGGGCATTACTGGGCCAAACCATGTATCTTTAATTTCTGGATTAGAAGAATCCTAAACAAGTCACTTTAGCATTTAATGTGCTATTTTTCTTTTCTCTTGGTAATAAAATAAGAAGAATGGTTTTTAAAAGATATACACATTTACTGTCTCTAACTGAACATTTCCTTTACCTTTTTACCTCTAATCTTTTTCTTAGAGCATTAACCTTAATTTACCTGTATTTCCCTGAATGGAGAGAAGATCATTTGTAACACCCCTCATTGCTTCCAGTGTGGAGTGGGTGATGTCATATGTTGGAAGTATAATGTCCCTTGAATCCAGAGAGCCACACCATGAAATGATAGGTACAGGGCCAGGGGTTTCATTGACCTTTCGATGCTCCAAGGGCCAATCTCCAAGATTAATGTAAAATTCTAAGTCCGGGAGAAGGACCTACATAAACAAAATATAAACATTGATGCTGGGAAGGCTTTGGTCTTTGGTACTAAATACTTCAGTTCTTTGGCTTTCTTAAATATTTCTAATAGAGCCGACCATCCGAAAACATTAAGACAGGAAAGATGAATGCATCTCAATCATCAGTAGCCTCAGAAAATCACAGGTGAGGATGGTACATAACAAATTCACTTAACCAGCAGTCAGCTACCTCTGTCCACAGGTGGCATTTAAAATTTAGTATTACAGAAGTGGAAATTGTGTAGAGAGGTATGAATGAGAGGTGAGAACCCTCTCTGCCAGCTGCCTCAGCAAGAATTTACAAAGTTAGACTCGAGCCTTTGTTTTCCTTCACTATCCCCCTCTTTACCTCATCTACCTTTGTTTCTAGAATCTGCCACCCCATTTCCATCTCCATGCAATAGCTTCCTTACCAGATGTTTTCATTCTAGCTACTCCCTATTCTAATCTACTCTCCACATGGCCCCTCAAATTCCTAAAACTAAAATTAATTCTAAAACTAAAATTTCTAAAATTAATTTGGTTAATGTCACTATGAAGCTTAACAAAATCTTAAGCCTGTGGGACAAGGTCATAACTCTCTGGCTGGCATTAAAGGCCTTGCTGTCTTGCACCAGCTTAGCTTTAAACCCATCTTCCATCTGCCCATGTACCAGGGAACTTTAGGCTACTCTTTGAAAATGCCGCCCACTTTAATACGAAATTCCCTTCACTTGGTATGTTCTACTCCTGCTTATTCAACTTGGCATTCTCCTTTCCCATCCTTCAAAGCCAGTTCTAAATTACCTCCTCTATGACTCAGGCACTTGAGTCAGGAGGCTCAGGCACTTGAACCCTATTTACCTACTTTTCTTCAGGCTTATCATGTTATGATATAATTGTTTGTATTCACACCCCACCTTCACTTCCAAGTAACAAAAACAAGTCCCACGAGAGTGGGCTGCTCAAAGACCAGGACCAAGTCTCATTTACCTTAGATTTCTTCCCAGCCACCAGGCAAAGAACAAAAGGGAAGGGCGAGGGATATGAATATTCACTCTCTTGCCTCCCTGCTATTATTTATAAAGTCATTAGTAAACTCTGCATCGGAAGCTCTCACTATGGAGCAGGATTTCTCAGGTTTGCACTACTGACATTTGAGGCTGAATAATTCTTTGCTGTGGGGAGCTGTCTTGTGCACTGTAGGAATGTTTACCCACTAGATGCTACTAACAACTCTCACTCTACCCACTAGATGCTAGTTGTGATAATCAAAAGTCTCTAGATATTGCCAATTGTTCCCTTAGGGGCAAAATCATCCCGGTTAAAAACTACTGCTATGGAGCCAGCAACACAAGGATAAGGATACAGGAATACAAGACAGGGTAGACTGGTGGTGGCCCAGGAAAAGAGCACTGCCTTGTATGCTCACATTGTGGGTTGGGGGGAGGGGAGAGAGGAATGCTATTTAAAATAAGAACTGATTGCAGCCACATATTTAGCATACTTGGGAATTCACTGTATAACATATCGGCAAAGATGGCTTTTGGTTTAGAAACTATCTTGATGGTCTCTCTGGGTGAGAAAGATAAAAACCGCTCACCTCCATCCCTCACCCTGCATGATCAGGAACAAGAAAGAACAAATGGTAGTTTGAATTACTCTGCTTAAGAGTAATTTAGAGTTCTGCAAATGTGGAAATAGGGGTTGAATAGTGGGATAGGGGAATGCTGTTGGGGGACGTGGAGAGCCTGAAGGACAGCAGGGCCAAGCCACATTTATTTATTAAGAGGCTAAGACCTGAAGATCAAGAATAGCCAGTGAGAGATTCCCAGAAGCAAGGATGACTGAGAACCAGATTGGTGCAGAGATTTCTATTTTTAAATGTCAGGGTTTTTGTTTGTTTGTTTTTTAGTATGCACTGTACAAAATAACCTCTCTCTGTTACCCCAACCTTCAACAAAATGTGTCATGCACACTATCTCCTATTAATAGATGTGCTTAGGGTAAAACAAAGAAAATGTGTTCTAAATTCAAGTCATTTTGAGGTGAAGAGAAGAAAATAGCTACAAAAGGTGAAATCTGAATAGAGGAGTATTCAGCAGGAACAGAGAACTTAAAGAAGTGACCTCCAGGCTATAAACATCTGGGAATTCACAGAAACCCTGGGAGTGCCCTGTATGTCCTACCTACCTGGGATGGGGGCTCAAACTATTTAATTTAAATCTTATAGGAAAGTGAGATCCACAAAGATGGAGGACTTATGAACACTTAGGTGGTAAATATCTTAGATGTACATTTCTGAGCCTGAAATCCATTTTCATCCTTTGCCATTGTAAGTATTTAAATGCTACAACTAAATAATTACATAATACTATTTTTGGAATCCATTCATTCATTTCTCATACCTTTCTTGCCAATGACAGCAAAATCTCATCAGAGAACATTTTGAAGTCTGTGTATTTCCCTAAAGATCTCCGGTAAATGTGGTTATTGAGAATTGTGTAATGGACAACAGCACCCCTCTCGTCCCCAAACCTTTTGGGGACTTCGTTTAGCATCTGCTGGAGATTGATGCTGGGGAAGGAAGCGAAATCTTTTGCAATCTGTGGTTCCTCAGTTGGACAAGAAAGAATTGTCTGCCAAGCCTGAGGATCCTCTTCCGGACACGCACAATATTCATGGTACACTGGTCCTAGGGAAGGTAAAACACAAACAATGCCACACTCCATTAACAAGCACCAACACAGGGGTTGTTTCTGCCCCTGCTTCTGGTGAATTCTAAGATCCTAAGATTATCCAGACAGAGATAATCTGCCCTAGTCAAATCAGTTACGTCAGAGTCCTACTCTTCTACTTTCTGTCCCCTTCTCACACCACCCTGGAAACTTAGTATAGCATATGCCCTCTCCCAGTCTAACCTACTCTCAGTCAATTAGCTGATAAATTGATTTCTGGTGAGGTATAAATGGTTGATAAACATACCAAAAAAAACTTACCTTTTAACAAGGAAAATGAAAATGTATTAATTTTTAGACATTATAGTATAGTAGGGGTAGTGATTTTTAAAGACCAGGTGGGGTCTCCTCCTCTGAGCCCCTAAAATCAGCACCTCTCAAAGAAGAAATGGGTAACCCAAGGGGGTCTGGCAGGGTAATTTTAAGTGACCATCCATAAGCACAGAACTTCTCTGAAGGCCCATTTAAAAAAGGATTTATGCAAATTTTATATCTTGTTTCAAGATATATCTATGTTTATTTCAATATAAAAATTATTTTAAAAATTATTTAAATCTTTTAAGGATTTCTACTTCAGGCCAACTAACTGGGACTCATTTATCCTCCCACCTGAAACAATCAAAAAACACCCAGACAAAATACATTAAACAACTATTTTTAAGACACTGGGTATCAGGCAATGAAAGACAGTGAGTCTGAAAGATGGGAAACAAATAAGGTAAGCCCTACAATTCCTATAGCTTAAGGGAATTTCCAGGTTGTAATGTAGGGAGGGGGGATGTAGGCAAAGCCAGGAAGTCTCAATGAGTTGAAGAAAGAGAGCTGACAGTCCAGGGAGATCAAGGCAGCTAGAATTTGTAGGACAAAGTATCTGAAAAGAGAGCACTGCACAGAGAAAGAACTCTAGAAATCTGTAGAAAGTCCCCTTTAAATATTTAGCAGAACATATGATTAGTGCATGTGTGTGAAGAAACTATCCAAGGCAGGGGAAGAACCATCTAAAATGACCACAGGGAACAGGACCTATCACACACAGAGGGCTGGGAATAGTGCCAGTTGGTACCAGCCAGACTGGAAAGCCTCCTAATTCATGGGGCTTGGGTAGAGTAAACGGAAGTGTATTGCCTCAGTAGTGGGGAATAATTAGCCCTAAACTAAACATGGTTCTAGTCCCACCTAATAAACTGTAAAAGCAAAACTTGAAAGGATTAAACTATTTCCAAGTAACTCAACTGCATCCCAGAAAAATACTCAGGAAGATAAAAAAGCATCAAGGGTGAAAAATACACTATATAAAATGAATGACAAATTGTGGACTTTGAAGACAAAAAGATTAGTGAACTTAAAGACAGCAACAGAAACTATAAAAAATGAAATAGAGAGAAAAAAGAATTTAAAAAATAAAGAATATTATTGAACCATGGGATAATTTCAAGCCTAATATATAGGTAATTAATATCCTTGAAGGTAAGCTGGGGTGGAACAAAAAAAAATATTTGAAGAAATAGAGGCCAGGCATGGTGGCTCATGCCTGTAATGCTAGCACTCTGTGAGGCTGAGGGGAGAGGATCGCTTGAGGTCAGGAGTTCAAGACCAGCCTCAGCAACAGCCAGACCTCCCATCTCTACTAAAAACAGAAAAATTAGCCAGGCGTGGTGGTGCATGCCTGTAGTCCCAGCTACTTGGGTGGCTGAGGCAGGATGATTGCCTGAGCCAGGAGTTTGAGGTTGCTATGAACTAGGCTGATGCCACCGTACTCTAGCCCCTGGCAACAGAAGGAGACTGTGTCCCAAAAAAAAAAAAAAAGATTTTGAAGAAATAATGGTCAAAATTTTTCTAAATTTGATGAGAACTATAAACCTTAAAGATCCCAGAAGCTCCAAAACCCCAAACACAAGAAACATGAAGAAAACTGCACCAAGGCACATAATAATCAAACTGCTCAAAACAACTGATAAAGAGAAAACCTTAAAAGCAGCACAGAGAAACAAAGGTAAGTATAATGGTAGATCTATTGTTGGAAACAATGCAAGTGAGAAGACTGAGGAGCAGAATCTTTAAAGTACTAAAAGAAAAAACAGCCCCATCAACCTATAATTCTATAACTAGTGAAATGTTTTTTAAAAACAAAGGCAAAATATAGACTTTTTCAGCCATTCAAAAGCTGGAAGAATTCATCACGAGCATCCTCACAGTAAAAGAAACATTAATAGAAATCCTTTAGGCAGAAGGCAAATGTTACTAGATAGAAATACAGATCTATATAAAGGAATGAAAAGGACCAGAAATGGTAACTACGTGGATAAATACACAAGACTTTTTTTTTATCATTTAAATCTCTTTTAATTACTTAAGTTTGCTTTCCCTTAAAATATCAAGTTAAATTGAGCTCCAGGAGGTATGTATACAAGGTTTACTCTGTTGCACATGACTTGAAGGTCATCATAACCCATTCTGAAAGGCATGGGGCCCACGCATGTAGGGATGATTCTGGAGTATATAATAATCACTTACCTTTCAAGATATAGGGAGACTGAGCCACATGTTCGTCACCATAAAGGACCTCTATCTTCAGCCCTTCATTGGCAGTTTCATACATCCTGTATCTTATCAAAAATGTTCCATCATTCCTGTCCAAAGGTTTAGGAACATGAATCCGGACTAACTCTTTAGGGGAAAGAGATTT
>NW_012151951.1:8200370-8204052 GCF_000956105.1 Propithecus coquereli
AAACAATAATGTAGCCAGTAGAAATACATATTTTAAATGTTTACTTATTTTTTAATCTTTCATGGCTGTGTCATTGTTGGTATGAAATTAATGTTAAAATCAATGCAAAATAAAATTGATCAGGACTGAAATAGAAATAAGCCATTTTAGCCTCATAAAAGAGAAAATGAGAAGAGTGAAATTTCAAATTGCTTCAAATGGAAGGAGTGTGAATTCTCATTTGCGCTGGGGGCTAATATAATGGATCAGAATTGAAGCTCAGCTTGAATTTTCTACTCCATAAATTCAAATTTCTTTAAGAGAAATAGCTACTTGGATGAGAATGCAGTAACTATGTAGAAAAAAGGAGGCTGGCAGTATCAATGTCTTACATATTAGAATTAGAAATCTTGAACATATTTGATTTGGAAAGAAATCATAAGCATTTTTAGAAATTCACTTAGTTAGCACCTATTATGGGCCGGTCCCTGAACTTGACATTTTCTTATGTATTTTCTATCTCATTTATTTTCTACAAGAACTTTCAGGTAAGTATTTGTCACCCCCATTTTACAGATCAAGAAACCACGGCTCCAAGAAGTTAAATAACTAGACAAGGTCATTTATATAATGAGTAGCAGAGCCAATATATGAAAGCAGCTTCACAGAATTCAAAGCTGGAAGAATATTTCTGGTACAATGGAGTCATTTTCTTCCCTATTGTTAGGAAGTTTAATAAGGCTCTCTGTAGCTGCATCGAAAGTGCTGACCCCACATGGGCAAGTGAACACAGCCCCAGAGGGCCAAGGTGGTACATTCTGTAACATAGTGTAAATCCTGCAAAAATATCTGGCTGCCTGCTGACCACACTCTCGAAGATCTTACTGAAAACGGACGCATGACAGTCATCTTAAGGGTGATTTGATAAAGGGAAAGAGCACCTAAGGCGGAGTGCAAAGGGTTGTTTGTTCTTAGCTCTGACACTTACTAGCTGTGGAGCCCACCTGCAATCTTAGCTTCACTGAGCCCAGTTTCTTATGTCTAAAGTGAACAGAATATATCTATCCTTCTACCTCACAAGACTATTTTGGAGAACAAATTAAACAGGGTATAGTTTAAAACACTAAAGTATTATGCAACCAGGAGATAAGATTATTTTATGACGATACCATTACTGATGAAGGTAGAGGACTGAGTAGAAAGAAAGTATTTATATCCTTTCCTCTTGACATATTCACATCCCTCTTCCACCTCTTCTTTCTTTTCATCTACAGTATTTACTCAACATCTCTGCTGGGCATTGTGCTAGGTACTGGGAATCTAACAGTATCAACAGGTTCTGCCTACATTCATAATTGAAGGAAATGCTCAATTTAAGTCAGAGGGTAGTAAAAATAGAAGACACAGTTTTTCCCCCATCCATGGTCCTAGAACCCCATAATTTCTGTCTATGGACCCCAGTTTGAGATCCCCTGCTTTAGATCACTGAAGTTCACAATATGTTTTGTTATCTAGGTACTTGGATATATGCAGCATAATAATGGTATTCAGATAAATGCCACACTGTTAAATGGGAGTGATAAGGGAATCTTCCTAAGTCATGTACAACAGGCTACAGCTTGAGAAAACTCTCCCTCTTTTTCAATTAGTTCTTGAAGAAGGAAAGATTTCAGCACTTGCAAGTGAATGACAAATGGCAGAAAATGTAAAAAACTGGTTTCAGAACTATAGGGCAGCTTTTTAATTAGAAGCTAGAAATTAAGCAGCCTGAAAGGAATGAAAGTAAGGTTGTCTGAAAAGTTTTTGGTGACTTGGTAAAAAACTTTAGTTTTTTTCCTTATGATTTTTTTTTCCTGATTATAAAAACATTATGATCATTTCGGAGGAAAAAAATTTGGGGGAAAAAAAAGAATATGAAAAAGAAAAAATTCCTCACTCTCTTGCTATAATACTGATGAGTGTAGCTATTTATTACAAAATTGGAATGAAACCATATAATTTCTATTTATTCCACCTTTAACCTTGTATAAGCATTATTAAATAATCTGAATAAATGTTACTTTTTTTAAATTTTTAAACATTTTTAATTGTGGTAAAAAAAAAAACCAACATAAAATTTACCATCTTAGTGATTTTTAAGTATACAGTTCAGTAGTGTCACCTTGTGAATATACATAAATATACATATACTAATACACAAATACTAACATAAACAAATCTCCAAGCATTTTTCATCTTGCAGAACTGAAACTTTATACTCATTCAACAACCTCCCACTTACTCCCTTCCCTGGCAACTACCATTCTACTGTCTATTTCTATGAATTTGACTACTTTAGATACCTCGTGTAAGTGGAATCTAAAATGCTACTTTTAATAGCTGTTAAATATTCTACCATAACGAATGTAACATACTTTATTTAGCAATTACTTTATGGTTGGCTATTTAGACTTACTATAACAAATAATTATAATGCTGCAAAAATACCCTTGTATATAAATCTTTGGCCACGCTCAGATTATTTTCTCAAGACATATACCTAGAAATCAGATTACCAAATTAAAGGGTATGACATTTTTTGTGAATTATATCTTTTTAAAGATTACATTTTCTAACCGTTGAAACTCATTTTTCTTATATTAGGTTTGTGAAGTTTAAGACTCTTGATAGTTTGGAAAATTACTTTCTAGAAACCATTTACCAATTCGTGTTCCACCAGCGGACAAGAAAGTGACTGAGAGTGTCACATTGCTCCCTTAGTAGCTTTGAGTATTTTCACCTAAAAAAAAAATCTCACAGTGGCTCACGCCTGTAATCCTACCATTCTGGGAGGCTGAGGCGGGAGGACTGCTTGAGGTCAGGAGTTTGAGACCAGCCTGAGCAAAATAGGATGACCCTGTCTCTACAAAAAATTTAAAAAATTAACCAAGTTTGGTGGTGTGTGCCTGTAAGTCCTAGCTACTCGGGAGGCTGAGGCAGGAGGATGGCTTGAGCCCACAAGTTTGAGGTTGCAATGAGCTATGATGATGCCACTGTACTCTAACCTGGGCAATGGAGCAAGACTGTCTCAAAACAAACAAACAAACAAAACTTTGCCAATATTTTTAGATAAAAAATTGAATTGTATTTGAATTTGTATTTCTTTCAGTAATAGTATTATTAATGGTATTTCATTTTGAATCATGTAATTTTCTTTTTTCATAATAATTTATTAATTTTTCATCTTTTCTTTCTAAAGTTCCCCTCTATTATAATATTATAAAATTAATTTTAGAAAACAAAGAAAAGTATAAATAAGAAAATATACCCCACAGTGAAAGACTTTGAATTTGGATTTAAGAATCTTTTTTTTGGACCCTTAGGACAATGGAAAGTCTTTCTGTAACTAAAAAAAGTAAAGTCATAGTTTGCAAGGGTAAACCATGCAGAAACATAGATGTAACTCCCCTTCTGTTAAGATATTTAATAGACACTGTAAACTGTTTCTGGTTTGTTTAAAAAATATGTATATGTATAATATTAATGTATATATTTATACACATACAATTTTAAGTCATGTGTCACTTGTATTTTAATTGAGAGTCTTTAATATATATCAGATTGGTAAACTATGGCTAATATAGCTCATTGCCTGTTTTGGTAAAGCCTGGGAGCTAAGAATGTTTTTTACATTTTAAAATGGTCAGAAAAGAGGCTGGGCGCG
>NW_012151951.1:8204102-8205414 GCF_000956105.1 Propithecus coquereli
TTCTGCATTGGGTAGGGTTAAAGCCCAGATAGTTAAAAATCCATGAACTCTACACATGACAGACCTCTACAGTAATCCAACTTTCTCCTTGTAAAACATACATAAGCTTTCTTTGTATACCATCTCAAGATCTAATAACCCTCTTTTCCGAGAAAATTCCCCCCTTCTTAAACCCAAAATTCAAGTGATATTTCTCAGCCCACTTCCTCAGGTAGAGGGAGATTATAGTTAGTTACCAGAATCTGTGCACAAGTACACACACACAAACACACACAAACACACACATCTTTGTACATATTAGAGTTTACCTCTCCGAGTCTGTTTCCTCAGCTTGAAATGAAATCATTATACTGTAACGATCTCTTCCAACTTTAAAATTCTGTGGGTTTTCTGTCGTAGGTAAATAATACTAAGAAACGTTCCCTTTTCTATTAGCTGACTTACTTAGACTTTGAAACACCACCATTGTATTAATGTTACTGTGGCCCAGGAATAAACTTTGAAACCTTTCTTCAGAGAGTGCAGTGGACATACCATTTAGATCCCCAAATCAAAGAGAAATGTTTTTATTTAATAAAAAGTGGTGAATCCTCTGAAATCTATATACCCCTGGGCAAATAGTAAGTTGTGACCAACATTGTCTTTCATCTCACATCTATATAATGAAATTAAGCATATCTAATATATATTTTTTGAAATTACTGAATAAGTTTATTTCTCCTATTCTTGGTTTCTAAATCTAGCGAGTGTAAAATTCTACTTTTTTTTGATCTTCAAGGGTTTTGTTTTTCTTGTGGGTCAGGAGGAATGTTTCACAGTCTCTTCAATTTAGTAATAGCAGTGCACTGTCCGACACGTTGCTATTAAATAATTAAGTACCAAACACATACATTTTAGGATCCTTGAAACAAGTGTGATAAAACTATGAAAGAAATCTTCTAACATAAATCAACTGTAATGGATAAACATAGGGGATGCAATACAAAAGGTAATAATAGAATATGAAATTATTAGAAATGTTGGCCAATTACCTGAAACTCATAAATGAAACACATAAATTATTGCTTTGCATTATTTCCCACTTGGTTTCAGAAAGAAAATGAGGCACAGCAGATGGAAGATTAGGAGCACAGAGTCTGAGGATTAGAAAACCATTTCCATTGTTCTGTCCCCAAACTGGACACATACAAAAAGGTTTTCTTATCTCCTAATCAGATAGTCTTTTTCTCCATAAGTTTAATGTTTTAAATGAGCAGAACAGATATAAGACAAGCATATTACCATGTGATTTTTTTGGAAAGAGCTAGACTTA
>NW_012151951.1:8211579-8231734 GCF_000956105.1 Propithecus coquereli
TGCTCAGGCTGGTTTCGAACTCCTGAGCTCAAACAATCCGCCTGCCTTGGCCTCCCAGAGAGCTAGGATTATAGGCGTGAGCCACCGCACCGGCCTTATTTTAATTTTTGAGACAGGGTATCTGTTGTCCAAGCTAGAGTATGATGTGCATAGCTCACTACAACCTCAAACTCCTGGGCTCAAGTGCTCCTCCTGCCTCAGCCTCCCAAGTAGCTAGGACTACAGGTACACACCACCACACTTAGCTAATTTTTAAAATTTTGTGTACAGACAGAGTCTCCCTATTTTGCTCAGGCTGGTCTCAAACTCCTGGCCTCAGGTGATCCTCCAGCCTTGGCCTTCCAAAGTGCTAGGATTACAGGCATGAGCTACCTCACCCAGGCCATAAATAGTTTTAATGAACACAGACAGGTCTCTTTGTTCACATACTGTCTATGGTTACAAAGGCAGAGCTGAGTAAATGTAACAGAGATTATACAACCTACAAAGCCTAAATTATTTACTATCTGGCCCTTTAAAGAAAAAGTTTGTTGAACCCTCATAAACACTCATAAGTCCCTGTCAATAGAGTCAGATTATTTTATCCTGATGCATATAAGGCATACAAAACCAGTTGTCTAAGGATTTGGGGTCTAATTGAATAGATACGTTATCAAAGTGATGATCAAAGACAACTTTAGGAGTGGTGTTCTGAGTCAAATGTAGAGCAGAAGCCACTGAGGTGGTTAAGGCAAAATCAGATTCTGTCACTCAGCTCAAAATTCTCCAATGGCTCTCCTTCATCTAGTTCTACAGTCCTTTGCTTGGCCAAGGTCCTTGAAGACATCTGGCTACCATCTGACTAGGCTTTTCTGCTCAGCATCATTAAATTACAGTACTTATTTTCCCAAACACCGCCCTCTTAAGAGCTCATGCCTCTGTGCTTCTGCACATGCCAGAGCATCCACCTGCCCAGCAAAACCTTCTCATCCTTCAAATCTCTGCGCCTGAAATCTTCCCGGACTCTCCCAGGCAGACTCTGGCGGTGCTTTAGTGCTCCCATTGCACTCTGTACATATTTTCATGATACCAATTACCCTGTTCAGTGATCTGTTATTTGCACATCTGTTTTACCAACAGACGGTAAAATCCTTAATGGGCAGGCACTTTTTCTTTTCTTTTTTTTTTTTTTTTTTGAGACAGAGTCTCACTATGTTGCCTTGGCTAGAGTGCCGTGGCCTCAGCCTCTCTCACAGCAACCTCAAACTCCTGGGCTCAAGCAATCCTCCTGCCTCAGCCTCCCAAGTAGCTGGGACTACAGGCATGCGCCACCATGCCCGGCTAATTTCTCTATATATTTTTAGTTGTCCAATTAATTTCTTTCTATTTTTGGTAGAGACGGGGTCTCGCTCTTGCTCAGGCTGGTCTCAAACTCCTGACCTCAAACAATCCACCCGCCTCAGCCTCCCAGAGTGCTAGGATTACAGGCCTGAGCCACCGCGCCTGGCCTACTTTTTCATTCTTACATTACCAGACACATAGAGGTAAACAGCAAATAAATGTTTGTTGAATGAATGAAATAATTAAAAAAAAAACATTAAATCTGAAAGTCAATTATGTTTGGTTCCTAAATTCTCTGATTTGACCAATCTTCGCCCCCGCCTCCCCAAACTTGGCGCCTACTTCTGGCAGCTTAGTGACTTTCCCAGCCCACTGGCAGGGGAAGAGGCACTGGGTTATTCTAATTGTCACTTTGTTGATAAAACAAGGTGCCAGTTGGCTGAAGCCCTAAACTTAAACATAAATTAGTAAATCCTGACTGGCAACAACTTGAAAGCAGCAGGACAAGTTGAAAGAAGTTGCAAAAGTAAGATGTGAAGGAGAACGTGGGAGGAGGACCCGGCCGAAAGAGATTCAGGACGGGATCCACCAGAGAAAACCGAATGATTTCGACTGAGTTTCACTAATCTCTGTAATCTGTCTTCAATAACTCAAAACCAAAAAGAAAACAAAAATGTAGCGTGCAAAACTGCCTCCTCCTTTCCGCTCGGACATTTCCTCTGCGTAGGAGTTCATAGTTTCAGACCCAGCAGGCCTAAGCAATGCAATCGACGCGATTCATGGGCTTGATGACTAAGCACTTGCAGGCACTCCCTGAATGTTTTAACAGTTCAGACAACTAAGTCAGAGATGCAAAGGCCATCCTCAACCTGTGACTCACACCGCTTTCACAAGAACACCCTGGGCGCCATCCTTCCAGAACATCAGCCCCTGCACACCCAGTACGGAAGAGCTCTTGGAGTTCATACGTTCATTCATTCGAATGCATTGACACATTCAACAAACTTTAGTGGCGGTTCCTCTGCCCTTTGTGTCCGGGAAGGAGGAGGGAAGACCTGCCCCAATAAAGGGCGACGCACGCCGGGCAAAGACGCCACGCAGGGCGCGGCGGATTCGGGGCGGCGCAGTCGCGGCGGGGACGCGCGGCGGGGAGGGGAAGAGAGAGGACCGGGTAGCAGGGCGAGGAAGGCCCCGCGGTTTGACGCTACCTGGGGGCGAGCGAGTGAGGTTGTGGCCCTCTAAGTTGACCGCTTGCAGGTAGAAATAGCGCACCGGCAGAACGACGGCCGCCTGCAGCCCGGGCCCCCACACCAGGCTCCGCCGCGCGCTGACCGGCGCCTCGGGGGCTCCCGCGGCCACGAGCAGGGCGAGCTGCAGCTGCAGCAGCAGGGCCCGCGGGAGGCGGCGCATGGTCGGCAAGGCCGCCGCGGTCCGGCTCCGCAGCGGGGAGGGGCCGGGAGGGCCGCGGGCCGGGGCTGGGCCCACCCCGGGGCGGGCTTGTGCGCCGCCGGCCGTCCCGCCCCGGCTCCCTCCGGGCGAGCTTGCGCCTGTGGACACGCCCCCTCGCTCTGGTCCGGGTTACCCCACGGAGGAACCGGGTCTAGAGGCCCCCGCAAAGACCGAGGGTGCAAGCGCTCCTGATTGCCGAGGCCTCGGACCCGCCCGGGCCCCACCTCTGTTGTTTTTAAAGGACGCAGACCGAGCAGGGGTTGCTGTGGGTCGAGAGAAAGGGTCCCGCCGCGAAGAACTTCGACTTAGTTTAGGGAAATACCTTTCCCCAAGGAGTTTCACCGAGTTTACAGGAGCCAATGTCACGTTTCCCCCGCTATCCACGTCTCTCACAGCCGTTCTGTTCACACCAGCACCGACCGCCTTCTGTTGTCGTCTGTGTGCTGCTTTTCTGCACAGCAATCTCCCTCACTCGACTGTGATTCTCTCCACTTCTCTTTCCTTCTTACCCCCAAACGCCTCTTCTTTCAGCAAGTAAAGTTTCCTGAGCATCACTGAGATTGGGCCAAGCTGGGAGCAGCCGGCCACTGGGTGGCAGAAGGCAGGGTCTTCCTGAGCTCGCAGGGGAGCTTCACCTCAAAGCCAGGAACTTCCTGTCCCCCTGTCATCCATGGGGGGGATGTCTGGTCTTGGCCATTTCCACCAGTCCTGAGAAGCTGAGCACTGGATCCAGGAAGAGGCTGGCAGGGACCCTAAGTGCCGCTGGCTGCCTCTGTTTTCTGACCATTGTATCCACATTTGTTAATTATTTTTTCTCCTTTTTATCTACTTAATGGTTTGAATCTATTTAAAGGAAATAAAGATTCTCCTCAGGCCACGTGAGCCAGGGGGAACTCACACCCCAGAATCAACGCGGGGTGCTGTACCCTCTTGGCAGATATCAAACCAAAAACGTCAGAACCAGGTACTGGGCAGCCTCTGCCCATCTCATGGCTTTAACTGTGCTACTCAGCATTTTTGCTATGACCAAGTTTTAGCAGGGCAAAATCTTTCCCACATTTTCCCCAGTTCGCTTGACCTATTTTAGTAATGCTGAGCAGAGGTTGTAGACAGTTTCTTTGTCCTTTGGAAAGAGGTAGTCAACTACTAGTAAATTGTAGGGCTAAAGTGTATTATTTGGTATTACTTTCATTGATAAATTTTATTTCATGGCGGTGTCTGCAGGCTTTAATTGGAAAGCTCTGCTCTGTTCCAGCTATCGGTTTAAAAAATTGTATGGAACACATTTTTTTCACACTCTTTCAAAATCAGACTTAAAAGATTGTTCAGAGAAATAATCTGAGGGTTAGCGTGTACTGGATGATAGTAAAATATGGCCTAGTAAGTTACATAACACTTGGAATGACACCCAGGTTTTTTTTTCTGAGAATGTGTCAAGGAAACCATATAATTGTATCTGAACATGCTCTCGTTTAGCAACACTAAGTCTGTACCAACCTGTTTTCTTTCTCATCTTAATCCAACTTTAAAGACTATATCTTTTCAGATCAACCAATGCCTTAACTAGATTCTTTATTGTTAATCAAATTTCATTTGTAAGGCTGGTGGCAGGCACCCCTCCCCCTCCTTAAAGCTGTAAAAGAAGAAGAAGCCGACCTGTGCCCACCAAAAATAACTAAACGCAAGGATAAGCCAGACGCAGGCAGTTTTGGTTCCCGGGACTGTGCAGCAGACTCTGTTTCTGGACCCCGCCAAAACCCTTGGTGGAAAATCCCCAAACCCGCTTCAGGCAGCATAAAAAGCCCTAGCCCCCTCCGAAGGGGCGCGACTTCTCTGGCCCCCTCTCTCGGGACCAGTGAACTTTGCCTGGGAGCACTCTTTCCTCCCCCCCCCAATAAAGCCTCGTTGCTTGCCCTTTTCACTCTACTCGTCTTTCTTTCTCTGCCACTGCCCATCCAAAAACCTTACATGATTCATTCAACAAACATTTGTTCAATACCTACTGTATTTTACATATTGTACTTTGGCTTCAAAGTGCCTGTAGTTTAGTGGAGAAGAAAGACAAAGACCAATGTAAATAGTGTATAGGTGTTCAAATATAGGCATCAAGAACTGCATGGTCTGGGATTTTATCCTACTTAACAAGCAAATAGGTTAGTCTGTTACTGTTTCATGGATGCTGTCAAAAGACACAAGACCCCTGGGTCAGAGACAATGGACTTTATTATCACTGCAAGAACAATAGCAAGAGCTTTACGTTGGTTTGTGTTTGTTCCCTATGCCTCCGAAGTCCTGTAGGGGCAATACAAATAGTCTGTTAGAGATGCCTGAAGTGGGTTATATAACAAGAGAGAAGCACTGAACTTAGGGAATTTACCTCTTTTAGAGTAAACAGAATTAATCCTGCTCTTTGTGGGTGGGGAGATGTTATCTCATCCCTCAAAGTTACTTTATGCAAACACTACCCCAAGAGACGGCCTGGGTAAAGAGCTCTAGGGGACTTACATGCTTGGCATACCCAGTAAGAATGTTCAGGGAAGTTCAAGGTCTGTGGCAGATTGCCTCTTCCAACATAAGTGCAGCATTTTATATGCTGCATAAGAGGGACAGTTAACCGAGCGTTGGGGGAACCAACAGAGGTTTCCTGAAAGAGATGACCATGACAGTCAATTAGGAATCAGCCACACGAAAGGAGTAGAGCATTCTGGCTAGGAGAAACATCCTGCATAAAACCTGAAGTAAATGATTCACTTCAAGAAGTATCTTATTCCCTTTCATATTCCTCTCCATATTGAGTTCCAGTTACAAACAAATAGAACTGTAGTCAGTGTGTGACTCCAGAAGGTCTAGATTCAATAGCCTTCTGTGAATTGCACCAGCCCTTGGAATCTTTACATTAATGTCGTGAAAAATTCACAGCTAATTATATTATATATATATTCATAATATTTCCACCTTTTCTAGTAACTGCTCCTCTTTTTTTACTCCACTATCCGCATGATTAACAGTGAGGCTTTATAAAATATGACCTTAACCTATGGCTACAGTTGATTGGCCCATAGTTTGGGACCTGAGTCATGCTGAACTAATCAGAATCCTTTCCCTGGGAGTTTATTTATTGATTTAATTTCAAAATATTAATTAAGGGGGTACAAGTATTTTTTCATTACATGGATATCTTGTATAATGCTTAAATCAGGGCTATTGGTGTGCCCATCACCAGAATAGTGTTCATTGTACCCAAGAGGTAAATTTTTATCCCACAACCACCCTTCTGGCCTTCCCCCTTCTTGGTTTCTCAAGTCCCTTATATCACTTTATGCCCATGTGTACCCATCTATTAGCTCCCACTTATTAGTGAGAATATATGGGGTTTTCCTTGGGAGTTCAAAATCAAGGTTAGGAGATTTTGATTTAGAACCAACTACTCCCAAACCAAGGAAATGTAACCTTTGCCTCCCCCTCCCCTTTTTCTTTTCAGTAGACTGAAAATGAAAGAGAACATATAAAACTCTTTGGGTTCTCTACAGTGCACTAGAGCCTGGTACCATTCATGGGCAGTATCTCTGTCCCTGGTTTCTGAGACACCCGTGTATTCGTATAACAAATTCCTCTTTAACTTTAGAGAAGTAATTTTCAATGTCATTAATTAATAAAAACCTTACATAGGGTTAGACAAGATTAGATCCCATAAAATTCATAAAACTTGATTTTCATTATTTTAATAATATTTATTCAGCACCCACTTTATATCACGCATTCTGCAAGGTGCTGGGGGTATAAACTCAGTCCCTGCCCTTCCATATATTACAGTCTATAAGGTAGAGTTTAGATTGTGAGACAATTGGTTTAAATTGCATCGAAAATCAGTTTCCTTCAAAAATGTAACTACTCAGCCAGGCGTGGTGGCTCACGCCTGTAATCCTAGCAATCTGGGAGGCCAAGGCGGGCGGATTGTTTGAGCTCAGGAGTTTGAAACCAGCCTGAGCAAGAGCAAGACCCGTCTCTACTAAAAATAGGAAGAAATTAATCAGACAACTAAAAATATATAGAAAAAATTAGCCGGGCATGGTGGCATGTGCCTGTAGTCCCACCTACTCGGGAGGCTGAGGCAGAAGGATTGCTTGAGCCCAGGAGTTTGAGGTTGCTGTGAGCCAGGGTGACGCCACGGCACTCACTCTAGCCCAGGCAACAAAAGCGAGACTCTGTCTCAAAAAAAAAAAAAAATGTAACTACTCATTGGTTCAGCCAGGTTCAGACAGCACTCAGCCCTGAACCAATCAACAGTGCCCAGACTCTTAGGGTCATGTAAGAACATTGATTATTCCACAACATGTGGCCTGGAGGTACGGGATGTCAGTCAGAATAGAGTTCCCAGAGAAAAGAAAAAATAAACATATCAGTATCTACCACATCCCTCAAAAACATTTCTAGAATGGAAATGTCAGCTGCAGACTGGAATGACAGCATAATCTGGAAAGGATGGTTGGGGAAGAAAGCACAGACCTAGAAAAAAACTTAGTGCTAGCATTTACATTATTAGAACACAAAGTTTCATAAAATCAACTATAATTATCAATTTTTTAAAAAGTAACTTACTACATATTTTTCTGGACAGTAAATATTTTAAAAAATTATCTTTAATTTTCTATCTAAGTGTATAAATAATAATTATACATTTATATATTTTATATATGTATATGTGTGTATTTTTTATGTTTTATTTTTTGCTTAAAATTTTTTTTTTCTTTTGCTCATCTCAGTTAGAATATGGTTTATTTTTTGGAAGGGGTCTTGCCTATCCTCTCTTTTCTCCTGTTCTGGAACATCCTTCCCCCAACACCTGGCCACAAAACAGCTGACATTAATAGCCTAGTATGTATCCCTCCACATGTACACACGCACATATATATACAGGTTTTTTCGTTACTGCTTTACAAAAATGGAATTTTACTTTTCTCATTCAACAGTACCTCATAGAAACTCTTCTACGTCAATTTATCTAGGTCTACCTCACTTTTTTAATAGTTTCATAATATTACATATGTGGATGTTCCATAATATATTCAGTCATTTCTTATTAGGTATTCACTTTGTTTACAGGTTTTGCCACAACAAACATTGTAGCAATAAAAATCCTATGTATGTCTATATATATTAGTGTTTTTATTTCTACAGGAGTGACTTCTGGGGCAAATGAATATGGTGATTCAGTGCATTGGCCCACTTAATGGCCTGATTCTGCATCTGCCTGGTCATAACAAGATACCAGCTCCCTTGGTAGGTCCACTTCTGTGGCATGGTTTCTGGAATGGGTCCTGGAATTTCAGCTAAAATCATCTATCTCCTCAGCCCTAACAGTAAGTTTGTAAGCAAAGTATACTATCCAATAAATCTTTTTCTATTTGAACCAGCTAGAGAGGAGTCTGTTTTCTACCACTAAAACCCTAGCTGACCCAATGTATTTTAAATTTTAATAAAGGACAGTAAAAATATTTTGAATAAATTGCCACCCATATTCAAGATGATGATACTCTCCTGTCCTTCGTAGAGAAAGGGCATTTTGTTGCTTTTCCAGAAGATTAGTACAAATCTATTAATGATTTGCTTAGCAGGAATTAACACTACATGACTTATATTGAACCAGAGAGACCTGCTTATCTTTCTTCAGTGCTACTGAACAGTGGAAGACCCCCAATGCCATGTAGCTTCCTCTTCCTTTATAAATGTGAGAACCCCCCCCCCGAAAGAAATGCCTTCTTCATTTCTTTCCTATGACAGCAACCATGCACATTGATGTCCTGATATTGGCTGGTTGCTTTGTGGGTACAAATGAAAGAAGAAAGAAGCAAGCCACTGTTTTTGTAAAACTACTTGTATGACGGATCTCACTTAATAGCCACGAAAAAGATTGTTTTGAATACTTCTGCTCACCCCCTTTTTGTATCTTTCCTGAAACTTTTAAATATAATCATTTGAGGATGGGAATAAAAACCAAATCAAATAGTACATCTGTTTAAATCATTTATTTCAACACAGGCATTGTTTTAAATTTGCACCTTGTCTTGTAACACATTTCATACCTAGAGAACAGGTCTGAGAACAACTACATAGAAGGATTATTTGAGAAAATTTTAACAAAAGTGCTTACAGCTTTCAGAAACACAGAATTTCCAGTCATAAAGAGCCACTAAGTGGCAATACATTCACAGATTTGCTTGGAAAGTAAAGTATTTTACATATTTACACTATACATTTAAATGGGATATTCTGAAGCATTATTATTGACAATAAACTCTTAGCAAAAAGGCCTCTTTAACCCTCCGGCATTTAATGGAAGATATTAATTTTATGGAGTTCTCCAATTTGATCCCTATCTTCACCATAACCTAAGTGGACTTCCTTTCACCACCTCCAGTACACATATTTACCTCTTACACAAAGTAGCTTTTATTAGCTTATCACCAACCAAACCCTTGTTAGCAGAAGTTCGAGTTTTATTAACATCAATGTATTTACAACGTAAAGGTAAATTATTTAGAGAGAAGTCTCTAAAAATTGAAATAATTTCATGAAACCCTATTCTAAATGGACTTTACAGTACAAAATTTATGGTTACAGAAGTCTAATAGCTAAACAAGTTAATAATTTACAAGGTACTTATTAGTATTGATTCCCCCATGATTCACTCCATTTACATGAATATTTATATTAACAATGATTATATCTTTTAGAAAACGAGTTATGAGTATAAAAATGGCTATTATAAATTACCATAGCTATACCAAAAATGAACATTAAAATGCAGCAGTTTGTATGTTAAAATACATAGAAATTTGCTAGACTTCTTTAACGAAGTGCTTTATAAAAGTATAAAACTATAAAAGGTGCTATTTTCATGAATTTTCTGTTTTCCTCATTGTTGAGCCAGGCCAACAAGCAAACATTATAAATAGTGCAACAGAGCATTGGCCATCAATTACCTTCGAATTCGGACAGTAGATTCCAGTGCAGAGAGTCCGGGCCCCAAAGCAGTTTTTTATCCTTACCTTACCTGTTGTCATAGCCTGAACCCCCTGAAAAATAAGCTAACTTCATTTTACCTTTTGTAGCATTCATGTATTCTCAGAGTGTTTACTGAAATAGAACATGCAACCTGATCGTTAGAAAAATCAAGAATCTTACTATTAAAATACTAACTTTGATTACCTTAAAATCACATAGAAAACACAGGTCATGGTTTATAAAAAAATTACTTAAATAATCTGATAAATAGAAAAAAAGGAAAGGTAGAATTTAAAAACATACATTAAACACGGAATACAATGTTATTCTTTACATAAATTTGAGTTGAAAAGTCCACAACAGTTGATGTAAAATTTTATTATCAGTCTCTTTCAGCTCAAGATTGGTCAGAGCTTGAAATTTAAAACGGTGGACAGATTTAAGGAATAGCTTTCGTGTTAGTTACTTCATCATTAGTTTTGAGTTATATGGGAACAATGTTAACTAGCCCTGGCATTTTGCTTCTAGGCAAGGCAATGATTAGGAGGATAATAATAACATAGTTCTTTCTTGCATTTCTATTGGTTCCAGATTTCTATACACTTCACCAACATCTACCATTATCTGTAATTTATATGGATAAAACAGACTAAGTGAGAAAAATGGAAAATAAAATTAGGTCAGGTGGCAAATATAAACCAAACAAGATAAACCACTCATGTTGACGGTCATAATACTGAGATCCAGGACTGCATGCTTTCTATAGTTCTAGCAAATTATCTTCACTGCCCTCTATTGGTCTTCACCGTGAATTAGGAGAGAAATCCCCCAATGTTTTGCATGGCAGCTAAAGAGTTAGGAAAGCCAAATTATCAATGATTATGAGAAGTAATTTATTCTAGATAAATCACTGAAAAAATTACAGGGACAAGGCTTTAGGAGCTCTCCCTTGGGATTTCTCAAGGGTTTGGTAAATGATCTGGCAGAGAAGCCTGTGAATCCCAGGGTTGTCAGATCTGACTTGACTACATTTTAGGGACTTGGCCAAGGTTCCCACTTGATACTTGTGACTAAAATGCCCCACTTGAAAAGATGTGTTCTATCCTGCAAACAAAGAAAATGGGAAAATGGATAGTTCTGGGGAAACGGGAAAAAACAATTGCTGAGAGAGCTGGAGTAAAGGTAAGTCTTCCCATGAAGAGATGTCTACTTATCTCTGTTCCTCATTTATGTTCCCTTCTTAAGCAGAAATTCTGTGGCCATGCAACTATATATGGTCAGGTTGCCTGGCCCAAGTCCCTGCCTCAATTAAAATTCAGCCCTTAATAATTTCAGCCAGTCCCCACAAACCGTTTCGGAGGAATTCCTAGGAGCACTAATCCTCTATTGGCTTACTAGGGATTCAGATCCTCATGTATAACCTTAACATGTGCCAAAACATGTGCCTCCTGGGCTCCACTACGGATGTAACAGGATGTCCTTATGAAAATTCCTTTATCTTTGTTTGAAAGAGGAAAAAAAAAAGAACACCTTAAACCTCCTCAATGTTGATGAGTCAAACAGGATGATAATATTTACTCCCCTGTTATCACTCCCATATTTTGTTTAATGTCATGAGTGTAGGGTGTGGACAGGAAGAGGCAAACAGAGTTTTGCAGTTATGCTGGGTAATTAATAAGTTTTATGTGTACCTGGGATATGAGGATTGTAAATCACAATGAGAGATGTAAAAATTTTAGGCAGAAAGTAAAGCAGAAAGCCCAAATGGGACAGTGAATTACAGATTAAGTTGGGGAGAGGTAGAAAGGCAGGCCAGGAACATACAGAGAGAGAGAAAATAGCAGAGAATCCCTCCAAATAAGAATCAATTGTTCCAGCATCCAGGAAGTGTATATACAGGGTGTGGAGAGGAAAAGGGGAGTTTGGGTTATCTCAGCGCAGGCACCACTCAGATTAGATCTTTTAAATCTGTCCTTCCCATGGACACACATATCTACACTTCGTTTCTATTACAAGCTTTCTGTGAAAAAGTAATGAATATTATTGAAAAAGCCTCACAGTTCTGACTCTTTATCTTTTTCATCCAGGTAGTATTCATCATCCGTAGTTGTGTCAGTGTCACAATCTGAGTCTACTGGGTCCTCCTCATAGATATTAAGTGGTTCACTAGGAGATAAGCCAGCCTCTGGCATCTGAGTACCAGGAGAATTTGAGCTTAACGACTCTGATGGGTTGGGAGGGTTAATCACATCATCTTTCAGGAAGCCAGGGTTCTTAAGAAAACTTGGTTTCCATAATCTTCCTTGTGTGAGTGACCTCTTTACATTCTCCAAGAAAGCTAACTGTTGTTCTTTCCCAAAAATTCCATAGTCAATAGGTCTGGATATAGATGTTGCAGACCTGGGACCTGTTTTGGTCCTGCTGCTATTATACAAAGCCCAACTTTCATTTTCATCACAGGAAGGAAGTTCAGAAAAAGATCTGAATCTTCGACTATACCCGTTGTTGATAGAGAATTCATTCCCAAGGGTCAGTCGACTCAGGGCATTGTCAATAGAAGTGCTTTCAGAAAAATGGCGCTCCCTGACTTTTGGAGGAAGACTTTTTCGTAGCAGATCACCATGCACATTAATGCTTTTTAAGCTCTTTGACCGATAGAGGTGTGGCTCAGACTCCCACTCCAGAGTTGAAGCACCCCTTTGTTGCTGCTGAGAACTGGCCCGTGGGATGCTTATTCTAGGTTTCTGTGCAGCCTCCAATGGAAAAGGAGGGCTCAGCCTCCTCTGATGGTCAGAGAGATCTGCTTTCCTGAGGCTGCCGAATGTGAGCTGGGCTGGGGCTCCTGATTCTCTTTCCAAACTCTGGGCTACTGTTACACCTTTAGAATTCTCATGCTCAGGTGGTGACTCTGAGATATTTTTAAACTCATTCTGACATACTTGTGAAATGCTACTAGACTTCAGACTGCTAAAGAGTGCAGAAGGTTCTCTGTTGGATATTACAGTAACCTGGAGAGGATTCTCAGAATTCCTGACATTCATTCCATTGTTACTCAAACTGCTTTCACCTGTGGATTCTGAAGACTTTGGAGTAGGCTCAGGGCACAGCGGGCTGCTCTCCAGCATGCCGAGAGATAAATGGCCAAAGCCAGACTTGCTCCCACTTTTCGGGAAGATAGTAGCCACATGTCTTCTAGGGCTTAAATCTTTAGCTGGGAATTTCCTGCTTGCTTTAGACATGGCTGTGAATCTATGTTTAACTGAAGGTCTGTTTTCCTCTTTTTCTAGATCATCCAAGAAAAACTTCTGCATTTCATCTCTAGCTTTCCTGCTCTCTGTCATATTTACCTCCTGATTTCTTGGAGGTAATTCTCTGGTTTCAGACTGCAAACTCTCTAAGTCTGGTTCACCTGACTGAGTCTCCTCAACAAGTTGTAGTTTTTGCAATGCTGGAGTAAGAGCAAAGACTTGGCTCTCTGAGTCAGAAAGTGTTTTATTAGTCATTTTTTGGCAATTGGTTCCAATTTCCCCTCTTCCTTCCCTAGAATATGATCCATTGGAGCTATCATCTACAGCTCTGGCTCTATGATCTTTGTGAGGGCACTTCCCACTTCCAGTAGATGTAATGGCTATACCACTACGTGCATACTCCCCAGAACTTCTGGTTTGGGAATTTTCAATATTATTACTATCCTCTGAATGGGCTAGGAGACTAGAGGGATCACTGTTACCTGAATTAATGGATGGTTGACAATTTTCAGATTTTTCTTCTGAAATATTTTTTCCCTGAAGCATCAGTGAAGTATACAGGGTTTCACTTTGCAATTTTTCCTCTCTTTCTCTCCTGCTTTGTGAATCACCTAAAGGTGTTTTAGCTAAATTATTGACATGATTATTCTTTTGAGCAGAACTGATTGGCATCTGTAGATTTTCAGGTGAAGTTGTTCCTGACTGCTCTTGTGTAGAATAATTTGATTTGTCTTTTTCTAAAGCATTAGAAAATGTTTCAGTCTCCACTTGAAGCGATTCTGTAAGTGAATCGGTATTTTGTGTATACTGTTGAAGGAGGTCACAGAATTTTTTGCTGGGTTTCCTTGGTAAAGTGTAATATATTGAAACCACCTCAAGACATTTTACATTATCTTCATCACCAGAAACAGAAAACGTACTAGTAGTCTTAAATTTGTGTAATGTTTCCCCACTTTCTTTTCCTGACAAGTCTGAACAAAAGGGTAAAGGGTCTTCATTTGAAAGGGAAAATACACTTGTCCTAGAGGCAGCAATTTTACCATTCTTTTCAGTGCATTCTTGAGAGTATTCCTTTTGGCAGTGTCTTTTCGTTAAAGAACCATCTCTAACAGGTAAGTCCCTTTCCACAGAGTTAATGGTTCTCTCCCAAGGCCTTGGTGTTATAGGAGAGGTATCCGTGTCTGAGACCAATGACTTTTTTCCCTCATCTCTTCCAGTTGAGGCATATGGATCCCCTGAAGGACTTGACATAGCCTTGTTGATGAGGAATGGAAGTGGTCCTTTTCTAACAGAGGCAGATCCAGTGATTTTCGTATTTGTCACCCTCACTGTGGCTTCAGGGGCAACTGGGACTGAGTCTGGTATGACTTTAGAACATTCACTCTCTGACTCAGGAGAATTGGGGCTGGATTTGTTTGATGTGCACTTCCCCACTGGATCTTCCACATTATTTTTGATTTGGAATGGAAGTGGTCCCTTCCTAAACGAAGCAGCCATTATCTTACCTCCTGACTGCCTGCCGTTTATGAGAAAACTGGTTGATTTTCTTGGCAAAGTACAATAAATTGTGTCAAGCTCGGAAGCTTTGGAGCTGCTCTGATTCACCTCCGTGAGACTGCTGCTATTGCTCGTGGGTTCTGATGTACTTTCTGTTTTGCTTAACTTTTCAATGCAGGATATGCGTCGTCTTACTTTTCCTTTTCCCTTTCCGCTCCTGAAAGGGGAGTGTGAATGGCACTTGACAACATCGACCACTTCGTCATGTATAGGCACGTGACTATCATGACTCTCTTGGTTTTCTGAGGGGCTTACAGAAAACTGATTATTTTGGTTCTTCCTAGAATAGTCTTTTTCTTCTCTTTCTTCCACAGATGGATCTTTGTCTGAAGGACTTCCGGAGAACCCTGTAGAAGATGGACTCACAAGAGCATCAGGGAAAGAATTATTTGATGGTGAGGAAGGTGGTAGTCCACCTAAAGAACCACATGAGATCTTGTGGCCAGCAGCCGACTTGCTACAGCTCGTCGAATGAGTTGTGGCACGTTGTTCTCCCTCAGTTTCTAAAATAACCGGCTTTTCTGGAGGTTGTGCATTTTGATTATCAGTAGGTTCAGAGCCCTGGTGGTTATTTGCAGTAATGCCTGAAATATCTTGATTTCTTACTGTTAATTCCTGGTGACAACCTTGATTTGGCGTGGGAAAAGACAGTGTTCTGCTTTCCTGAACAAAAGGAAGGGGAGCTGCTAAGCCAAGTTTTCTGTTCCCAGTAAACCTCTTATCTTTTTTATGTTCGTTGCATTTATCTTTGTGTGGTATGTACATTTTGCAGCTATCTTTCCTGGAAAAGACTCTGGGTGACCTTTTTGAACTTACTGTGGTAGGTACATTAAAACCAAACCTGTTGCTCTTGGCTGAGTCCTGGGAGAGGGAATTTTGAAAACCAGTTAAAGGGTTAGAGGTCGCTGTCTGTGAAATAGGTTGGGGTATTTCACCTGTCATGTTTGTCTGGTCCATCTTGCTTAGCTGTTTGTCTTCTTCTGAAATAGATTCATTTAAGTCTTTCTCATCATTCACTTCTGTGACCGAGCTATCGGGCTGGCTTTCAGCAAGAGGCAGAGAACCAACTGAATCACTGTTGGTCACTGTGACTTCTGTATGGCTTCTTACTGGACAAGAAGCAGGCTTATCAGGAACAATTTTCTGCAAAGTGACTGTGGGATTCTGAAAACTGGGACTCTGAGGATTCCCTTTGTCACCAGGAATCTGGGGGAAGGAAGTTTTGAATGAGGATGCTATAGTCTGAGCAATTCCAAATGAGTGAGGTTCTTTGTTTATATGTACTTCCACAGGAGAAATGTGCTGTTGATATTCCAGCCCACCAGATCTGATGTGATAGCTTGAACCAGACACAGAGCAAATATCTGGTGTGCCGAAACGAGGAGTCAACTGGTTCCCATTACCTTGTGATACCTCCATGCTCTCCGGCATGGATGTCTGAAAATCAAACTGCCAGGGATGTGGCTCTTCTTGGCCTCTGCAAACATTTGTTCCATAACTAGAAGAAAATGATTCCCAGCGTTCAGAAGAAACACTACGGCCATGAACAGCTGATCCACTATTTGCTTCAATGAAAGTCATTTCAAAGTCTCTATCGGAAGTGAAGGATTTCCTGCTTTGATGAAAGTCAGAACAGGAAGAATGTTCTTCCCGTTGGCCCCAAAAAGGACTTTGTCCAAATCTCTGTTCTCTGCTTTGTCCAAAGGTATTGCTAAAGAAAGACCTGGCAAATGGGTTGTCTTGATGGTAGAATGGCATATTCTCTGAGTTCTCAAATGTGTCTGGACTCATTGCATTATCCATGGGGGCATTTAAACTAATACTTTGGTAAACATTCTGTGAATGGTACGATTCATATCTCCTATTCTCCTGAGGACACCTAGGATACATATACTGGTCAGCAGGATCAATTTCCATTGGTGATGGTGCTCTCAGGAACTCTACCTGGTTCTGCCTATCTCTGGAAGAATCTGCTCTATTCCATATGATGGATGATAAAGGAGTTCTCTTTGGGCTTTGCTGGTGCCTTGGTGGTACAAATCCACTCTTGTTCTGAATTGTGGATGGAAAATGTAAGCTTCTTGCTGTGAAATGACCTCTAGCTGGTAAGGCTGATCGTTGCCTGCTGTCAAAACACAGAGAAGTACTACCAAAAGTATTCTTTTGTACATAATCTTCTCTTACAACTCTGGGCTCCCTTGTCCTGTACATATCATAAATTGTCCTTGTCCTAGGAGAAAAGGTTTTAAAACCTTCCCTAGGAGTTCTTGGTCTTAGGATGTCATAGATAGACATATTGGAAGTCTCATAGTGATTTTTGTGCCTTCCTGTGATGTTATCATGTCTGTTCCCACTGGAGTAAAAATGACTGAACTGTGTTCTTGATCCATAATTGAGGGGTGTTCTGGTATTCACTGAGCTTGCAGATTGTTCCTGAGCCAGTTTGCTATCCAAATCATCTAAAACTAAAAGGAGAATATTAATCAGCTTTTTTGTATATGATTTTATAGTTTAACAATTTGAGTTGTTGAATGACCCCCTTTAAGAAACATAATCATTCATAATTTTATTTTTACCATATTATCATAAATGTGATGACATTAATTTTAATTATGTTTTTAAGACACAGTCTGCCTTTTACAAGACTGTAATGGAAATTTCTTTTTCATACGTTTTCAAAGTAAACCTTCAATAATGCCTTAAGGACAAAAAGCTATATTTTGTCTAACAATGAATTTTAATCATGGTTTCTTTTAGTGCATTTAAAGTGTACTGAATTTTTTAAAGATATGGGCTAATAATAAAAGGGAATTAATAATGCAAATTGCTGTATTGGTTCTACCACTGAATAACTAGACAACTATGAGTATAATTAAACCACGTCTTTCTGTGTTTCTTTCATGCCACTAGGTTGCTATATTTCCACTTGTGTATATCTCATGGGATTGTAATAGAAATGAGAGTCTGTAATAGCATGTGATTTCTCAGTTGTACTGTTTAGAAAACAGTATTAACATCAAAGGTTTAGCACCTAATTTATAAACATACTTAGTTTATAAACTAAGGATAGATTTGAGCATACATATAATTAAAAGCTATATACAATATTATTAAATGATATGCCAATGATAGATTGTTTTTCTTGGAAAAATTAAGACCCATTAGCACTCCTATAATACAATACTTTGTGTGTCAGAAAGCACTTAATATATTAACTCTAACTTCTTAATATATTAAGCACTTAATATTAACTCACTAAATTCTCACATAACCTTACAAGGTTGGTACTATTACTATTCTCATTTGTATAATGAGTAAACTCAAGCATGAAGAGATTAAGTAAATTGCTAAGATCACAATATGCTGGGATTTGAACCCAGAGAGTCTGTCTCCTGAGTCCATGCATACAACCACTATACAATGCAACCTCTGTGCTATAAAAGTTCACTTTTTATTTTTTGCTCTTTATGAACTATAAAGGTGATTTCACTTGTTATAAAGATATAAAGTTGCTGTTGTCAAACAATGATACTTTTCTTTCAGTAGCAAGGTCAGAGGATGGCGTCCAAGACAGGGCCCACTGACCTCCTTATAATATTGAGGACCTAGGCCAAGCCAAGACCAAGGGCTCATGCTTACTAGGACCACAGTTTCTGTGATCTCAGAAGCCAAGTCACAGCATATTTTCAGTGACATGGTTGGTATTTCTTAAACCGTGTTTATTTAATCATACCTGACATTTTTTTCTTCAATAAAAACCTGTTAGACTTTGAATAGAACCATAATCTTTTGAGGTTTTTAGATTCTCTAAGATCTACCCTGAAATAGATACAGTTTACCATGTTCATATTATAATAAATACAAATAAGTTATATGTATTTATTGAAGAAATATTCATTAATGAAAATCAAATCTGAAATGCGAAATAAGTTATAGCATTGTTTAAATTACCAAAGAAGTTTTTGGTTTACAGAAATCTTTCCTTCTGAGTTACATAAAATGGTTCACTCTCCTTGGTTATTTTAAATTACTTGTCATTCAAAATTTTGATTTTAACTGTACAATGACAGGGAAAGTGAGGCCTATCAGTGTCTGAGGACATATCAGGAGGATGTGCATGTGACATGCCAATTATGTTAGGGCACATGCTAAAGGGATTCACATCTGTTCTGGATTTTCCCTACCCTGTTTTATTTATAAGTTGGTGCTATTAAGTTCGTACTGCCAACAGAAAAACTAATCTTGAGCATTAAGGATCTGTAACTGAGGAATTCTTTAGAGACTCATCTGTCAATGTTTTAATGACAAAATATTTATTCATCCCTAGTCCCTGAAATAATCTATTCCCTATAGCCACAACAAAATAATTGAGCAATACTGAAGTATAACGTGGGGCAAATGAAACAAAACAAACAGGATTTTAAATTATTCAAAGTCACTTAGAATCCCAAATTAGCAATGCTGTTTTACCCACTACTCCTAAGACGAGAAAAATTCCTGTTCTGCTTTTCTTCTTTATTTTAGAGAGGCCACACCATTTTTTTCCCATTCCATAAACAGTGGCTCTTCCCTTTAATCAAAACCCTCATTTTAGAACAGAGATTTTCCTCTGGTCTCTGCCAGGAACCACATTACTGAAGGGAGTCCCTAGGATGACTGTTCAGCTGAATGGCTCTCACTGACCACCACACAATAGGGTCGAGGTGATGTTATTACCTTTGCAAACTGAATTTAGTTCCTCAGGGTGAAGCTAGTGATGACTTTAAAGGTTAACTTTTCAAATGGTCAGACTTATTTTGACACAGAATAACCTATGTGAAGGTGAACTATGATTATATAATGATAAGAAACACGTGCATGTGGTACTTTCGGAATCTGTTTCAGTTTTTATCGTTTTTTTTTTAATTTTTTAAAAAAATTGGCCATGCTAATCTTCTCTGTATTATTCCAATTTTAGTATATGTGCTGCCAAAACGAGCACAAGTTTTTATCGTTATTTATTGCACATGGTTAATTATTTAGTGACAATTAAATTTCATCACAGTGCATTTAGGTCCTTATTAGGAACAATAAAAGTCTATTAAGAACAGCAAACTTTGTAGATGTATTTCCTAAAGATATATTTTCTTTTTACCTGAGGTTAAATATTAAACATTATTACTATTCATCAGTCCTTGATCTGAGGATATTTGCTTAGAATAATGTTCCTTACTATTTATGTTAATAACATTAATAACATGTATCAGCATCCTCTTCAACTAAGGTGAGCAAGGGGACTTCAAAAGTAAACTACAGGGGTCCTTCTTGGTGTACTTATACACACACACACACGCACACACACAGAGTAAACTACGGGACTGATATGTGTTGAGCACTATAATACAAACTATAATTATTATTTGCTTTCTTTAGTACCAGGAGTTCCAAAGGCAATTTTAATACATAGACTTACCTTGGAAAAACTCATTCTCCAGCAGTGAAGCATCCCACGGAGGAGGCATGCCACTTTCCTCCCTCATGACTGCTGGCTTGGGGGCAAATGTACTGACAACTGGTTGATTTTCCACAGATGAATT
>NW_012151951.1:8233324-8238885 GCF_000956105.1 Propithecus coquereli
AGTAGCTGGGACTACAGGCATGCACCACCATGCCCGGCTAATTTTTTCTATATATATTTTTAGTTGTACAGATCATTTCTTTCTACTTTTTAGTAGAGAAGGGGGTCTCGCTCTTGCTCAGGCTGGTCTCGAACTCCTGACCTTGAGCGATCCACCCTCCTCGGCTTCCCAGAGTGACAGGTGTGAGCCACCACGCCCGGCCCAAAGCTACAACTTTTTAATTTCTCCATCACAAGTCTGCTCGATTCTAAAGCCCAGGTTCTTTTAACCCCTGCATTCCTTACACACCTAGTATTTTTCACTCCTGCCTGCTTTCTTTCTCAAGGTCTAGGTCAGTCTTTTCTTAAAGAAACCTGCCCAAATTTCATTGACATATGTTTTTCAGTTCTGTGGGCGAGCCACAATTAACTACTCACAAAGGAGATTTATTAATAAAGAAGGAATTTTCCCATGACAATTTATTGGTCATTGGAAATAATTTAACACACTAATATAAAATTCAGAAGTAAAGAAATATTGGAAGGAAAACATAACTATTGTGAGATATCAATTGGAAGTTATAAAACCTCAAACTAATCATTTGAGAAATCAGATGAGTTAAAGCTAATTCTTTTTACTATAAGGTACCTCAAAATATTTTCTTTAATTCCCTGCCTAACATCTCTCTAACTCCTTATTTGTGATAATAACAATTAGTCACAGTTCTTATAAATCCATTCTTCCCAAACCTGCAGTTTTGACAGTTGGTGTGGAATAGACATATCTGATTAAAAGACTATCAAGGGTCATTGTTTCTGAACCATTTGACACCTGAACAAACTTCGAATTTTCTCTTTGTCGACCAGGGCACATTCCTTGTGGGCTCCAGGATCATATTCCTTTGTAAAGAAAATTTACAGTGACATGAAAATTACATGAACAGAGGGCTCTGTACCTCTGTACCTCTGCTCCTGATTTTTGCTCTTTCTCCTCTTCTCCTAGAAAATAGAAACTCATCCTTCAGAGTCCAGTTCATATATTACTGTCTCTGCAAGCCCTTCTCTAACTTTTCCAGGCAAAATTAATTCTCATAGTTTTTTTATGCTCCTTTAGTACCGTACCTATTAGGTTGTATTGAAAGTTGTTTACACTGTTTCCACTTGTACATTACCACTAGCCTTCTCCGCTTCCTCCCTACCACCAATTTCAGTTCCTACTCTGATCTAGGAAACCAGAGATTCAAAGACAAATCAGTCAGGACCCTGGAAGTGGACAATCTCTAAACGACTAAGAAAGCATAGTATTCCAGTTTTCACCCCAAACACCTAGCCTGGCCTCTAGCATGCAAGAGACTGGTTAATATCAAATCCAAGACTACGCTTCCCACAGTAACATTTCCTTCTTCTAGACTTTCTAAACACGTTTTTGTACACTCATTTGCTACCAATTTTCTTATATTTGAAGAAAGTTACTCATTTATTCAGTTTTCAAAGTACTTTTTAAAATATACTCCAATTGACAACAAATTTGTGAATTATGGATTATCATTTCCATCTTGCAGATGAGAAAACTGTACCTCATGTAAGTGACTACTTAAGTCACATGAATAATATTCATGTATGGTGGCACTGACTACGCACACTCACATGATCTGATCCCAAACCCTGTTCTTGCCATTATGTTGTTTTTTTACTGTTACTTTACTAACACACACATCTTCAGTGAGATGGTAAACTCTCTGAAAAGGGGAACTTGTCTTAGACATTCCACACCCTACATTACTCGTGACATGATACTCTGCACATAGTTATAAACTGATTTACGATATATCAAGGTTGAAAACTACCTATTTAAGATTTCTAGTATATATTATCATAGAAATTGAGACACTGAAGACTTATAATATTAGACTCAGAAAAGCATGTTGTAGGCAGGACAGCAAAGTGGTTAGACACATCAGCTCTACATAGGTTCAAATCTTGGCTCTGCCCATTAATAGCTATAAGACTTTGGGCAAATTATTTAACCTCTTTTACCTTAGTTTCTCTCTAGGTAAAATGAAAATAACAACAGCAACAATAACAACACCTATCTCGTAGGACTGCTATGAAGATTAAGTGAATTAATAGTTGTAAAACATTTAGAATGGTGTCTAGCACTTAGTAAGTCCTTACTGTTGGCTATTCCTATTCTTTTGTGGTTATAGAGAATTTTCTAGAGGCCTCCTGCTGATGCTTGCAGCCCATTGAGCTAGAAAACTATCCCAAAGGATTAGAGGCCAGAGTTCCAAAATTCTGGCTTTCAGATCTCAGTTACGTTCTCAGACATGGTACATAACATAGGCTGAGCAAAATGAGGCCTTTTACACAACTCCAATTTACTCTACTGATACTGTCTGCAATTCTGACATGACTGGACTAGACAAACAATCCTTCTGTCACAAAGTAACCTTAGACTATTGAGAACTTACAAGGGCAGCCAAACCTGCAGAGCAGCTGTCAGAACTGGAGCTTGATGCTGATTATCAAGTGCCTTGCCAAATCAACAAATAAATTTTTCAAGGTGTTCCTGAATTTGCTCTATGTCTGTTTTCCTGCATAGGTCATGTCCACCAGTGTACCTGTGGCTTAAAACCACCCAATAGTTTCTTCTTTCAATTACTGAGTGCTCAGGTTGTGCCAGAGAGTGGGGACACACAGGCGAGTGTGACACAGTCCCTGCCTCAGGGAGCTCACACCGACCCAGATGAAAAGCCCAGTGTGGAAAGTGCCACATTGGAGGTGTGTCCTAGGGGCACAGAGCTGGCAGTATCACCTAGCAGGAGGCCCAGCCAGAATCTGTTCAGATGTAAGGAGTAATCAAGTAGCCCAGGCATGCTGCCAACTTCCTACAATACACAGGAGACCTCCCGCTCCCCAAACAGAATTATTCAGCCATAAATGTCAATTGTGCTGAGGCTGAGAAAAACCCTGGGCTGGATGATCTCCAAGTTTCTCTCTAGCTCTAAAAATTCTGTTTTCTGAAGCTCTTTGCTTCCTTTAAGCATATGCAAATGTTTAAATAGCAGCTTCCTCCTTTTCTGAGTGAAGTTCATCCAATAATGTAGTACAAACTCCCATAAAATGATGGAATCCCCTTGTACCATTCCTGCCAGGCTGCCAACCATGTGATGGGAAGTTCATCACCTCAAATCTTGGCAAGAATTCCTGTGGCATCAATGGTCAACTTCCAGCTCTCTTTAGGGGTAAGGGGATAGGACTTCCATGAATAAATAGTGAAAATCTCCATGTCATGCAGAACTCTTGTTTTAGATAGTACTTTTGTTATTTTCTCTCTCCTACTTTTTATAATAGCTGCTAACTGGGAGCAACAATTATGGGCTTGAGTTTCGCTTATTTGCCTAGCTCTTCTCTTTCATATTGTCATGCTCTGAGCAGTGAAATGGTTACACGCAAGTGGCAATCAGGAGTGTCAAAGAAAGATGTCCATGAATCCTTAGGCTGGATTCTCAAATCCTAAGAACTCCAAATTAACTCCACCATTTAACAACTTCTAGGCATTTGCATTTCTTTTCACATTCCTTGTCTGCTTAAGACAGCAGAGGATGGTCAGTTTGAGCATTTCTCCCTGGAAAATTGAGAGTACAGAAGCATCCTGGAGCAGGGCTCTGTCTTCTTAGAGAGCAAAGCTGGATGCAGAGGATGTTCTACTTCAGTCCACTGCTCAGTGAAAGCAGGGTCTCTGCAGGTAGAGAGCACCCGGGGGCCATATGCCAACAGGGCGCTGGGGCTGAGGCTGACAAACTATCGGCATTATTGACTTCTGGTTGTGAAAGTATAGAGACCCATGGTAATCATGAGTCTACCATTTACCAGAGTGACCTCAAGCATTATTTTTAAACTCTAAACCTCAGTTTCTTCATCTTTAAAATGGGAACAGTGATAGGACCTACTTCATAGATATTCTTTAGGGATCAAATAAAAGGGTCTATGTCCAGTGCCTGGATGACAATAAATTCTCCGTTATGTGTAGCAGCTGCTGGTGCTGGTGTCATGGTTGGGGCTGAAGCATATATAGAGAGAAACAGAGTTCAGTGTTAATATCCAGAAAGAAGAAGTAGCATAAAGAACCTCTGTTTACATGTGCTCCTTGCCAGAATTCTACTCCATGGTTTTTGTAAAAAAGAGAGAGAGAGAGAGAGAGAGAGAGAGAGAGAGAGAGAGAGAGACAAAGGTAGGCAGCAGTACTAAGGCCACAATAAATACCTTTGCTCTCCTCTTCACTCTTAGTCCCTTCCAAAACTACCTTTCTTTCATTTCCAAACCATATGAGTTACACAGAAAGACACAGGCTGAAAAGATCAAAAGTTATGACCATGAAAAAGCAGAAACCTTTTTAAAGCTCCTCCATCCGGTAAACATGTGAACACAGTGGTAAATTTAAATTTAAGCCTTTGAGGGAAGGTCTCACTGGTTCAGTCCCCTCACGCGAACTTGTTCCAGCCTCTCACCTGTCAGGGGTTTCCTCTTTGAACACAAATGACGAGCACACTCAGAAAGGATCCAGTCCAGACCCACCCTGACTGGCAAAAGTGGCTGTGGCTGCCTCTGGCCTCTTCCTCCACCCAACCCTTCAGGACCATCCAGGAATGACACGTGGTGAATTATCGGAGATGCCACTGATGGCGTGAGAGGAAGCATGATGGCGTCCCTTCTTCCTGGCAGAGCCTAGCCTACTATTTGAGCGTTCTAGTGCCAGAGCCAACTGGAAACCAACTACGATTGGGAAACTGTGAACTCTCGAGTGGAAATCTCCACTTCTAAAGTAAATTTAAAATTGAGCCAAGGGGAATCCTACTTAAATAGGTAGCCAACCTGGAATTACCTAAGGTCTAAATTTCCTAATGTAAGCTTTAGTTCTCTGCTTACTTACCCCAGCAGTTCCCCTCACAGACACAGGAGGGCCTGCATGGCTGTCACATCTGTGGAAAGAATTTGAAATAATTTCTTTAAAAAAGAGCCTTTTACCAGGAGGAAAAGCAACAGCACATTTGCCATTATATCTTGATATCTTGAGAAGATACATTTTTAATTCTCTGTAGAAAGGTATCTTGGTTAGTGCATTGTTGAAAAACATTTCAGAAACCTCTTCCTATGATTGCTTAGAATCAATGTTTCACATCTTTGACACTCAGGTTTCCAAGAAAAAATTACGTAATGGTGGATTTGTATTGGAGCACAGCATGAAAATATCATAAAACACAGTAGTCAGATTTGTTCAGTGTTTTTTATGTGTCAGGCACTGTTTTCATGATCTAAGTGCGTGTTAATTCATTTAGATATGTCATTTCCATGAAGAGGATATTATGGCTACTCCCATTCTACAGATGATAGGATGGAGAAGTTAGAACACACTGCCCAAGGTACACAGTTATTGGCTGAACTAGGTGTCAGGCACAGCTTGCCTGAATCCAGAGCCCTCTTTTTTTTTTTTTTTTGACACAGAATCTCACTCTGTTGCCTGGGCTAGAGTGCCATGGCATCAGCCTAGCTCACAGTAACCTCAAACTCCTGGGCTCAGGC
>NW_012151951.1:8246955-8249063 GCF_000956105.1 Propithecus coquereli
AACAGTTCCTTACCTGGTCTCTCTGACTTTAGTTTTGCCCCCTCCAATCTATTCGTTGTGCTACAGCTAGAGCAAAGTTTCCCAGCCTTGGTACTACTGACATTTCTTTGTTGTGGCAGTCTGCCATGTGTGTTGTAGGACACTTAGTAGCATCCTTGGCTTCTATCCATTAGATACCAATTGCACACCCCCTTCAGTTGTGAAAACAAAAAACATTTTTTCTAACACTGCCAAATATCCTTCAGGGGACAAAATCCTCAGTGGTTAAAAACCACTGAGCTAAAGTGATCTTTCTAAAATGAAAATCTGATTATGTCACTTCTCTGTTCAAAAACTATCAATGGAAAAAATACACACGCGTGCACGTATACACACACACACACACACACACACACACACAGAAATACACTGAAATGCTAGTGTTTGTCCAGATCAGTGGGTTGTTTATATACAAAGTATATGATTGGTATTATTTTAAAAGGGATTAAGGTATTATTTTGAAAGTGCTTAATGGCTCCTGGCTCCCTACAGGATCAAGTCCAAGCTCTTTCATACAGCACTGCATATATAAGGTCCCTGCGTTGTGGCCTCTGCTAACCTTCCCCATCCCATCTTATCAGTCCTCACCTTTACTGGGTCACTGAACCCCAGTGACCTATGTGAATTCCTGTTTGCTCCAGTCTCTGCACCTTTGCTTGTGTCTTTCCTTTTGCCAGGTGCAGCCTCTAGACCCTTAATTGCCTGGCTCAGTCCTATTTATCCTTCAAAAATTGGCCCTTCTCTTCCAGGAAGGCCTCTGGATCCTCTAGTCTGAGTTACGTGCTTCTCCTACATCTTTTCCTGGCAGGAATAACATGCACTACCATAGCACTCACCACATTAGACCACAATCATCCAGGTACCCAGCTGTTACACAGGTTGCAGCTATGCCCCATGGTATCGCTGTGTCAATTCTAAAGGGCACCCCTTCCTCAAGAACTTTTGCTGTCATTTGCTGGAAACTGCCACAACACATACAATGACAGTCATGACGTAACTGGCACTTCCTAGACTTCTGTGGTGTTACCTCCTGCCTGACCCTACGCAGCAATCTGGTGTTCCCTACTAGATTACAAAGTAATCCTCCAGGCAGGGACTTAGATTTAATGTCACTATTTTTCTTCTTTATTTTACAAATTTCACTATTTTATCTCCAGTACTAACCACAGTGTCTGATCCAGAGTAGGACTTTGATATTAATAAAAGCTTAATAAATAAATGAAAGGGAGTATCATCTTGGCTATAATCACCCATGCCAGGAATTCTGACAGCCCTTACCATAGTGGGAATAAGCTAAGCTGTAGTGGTTCCCAAACCTGCACGAGCATCCAAATATCCTGGAGAATTAAAAACAAATAAATAAAGCTCCCCGCACCCTACTTCAGACCTTCTGAATCACAATGCTGGAGCCTAATTATCTGTCATTATTTTTAAATTGCTGATGAGATTCTATAACTAGATCAACGGGGAACCACTGGCCACCCAGGATAAAACTCAAAACCACTCCCTTTGTCTTGCTTCTCCCTCTCGCCATCACAACCCTGCTGTTTATCTGTGGACACCACACCTAGGACCACAGAAGGAGCTTTTCTAAAGAAAGATCTTGCTTAGTCTGACTTCTCCTTCAGTCTAAGTGCCTTAGAGTCCTGTGTCTTTCAACTCAGATATAAGCACTCAACTGGAAAAGAGGAAGAGTGTACAGTAGGATGTCTGGAGGGATGGGGGCGTGGAGAGAGAGAGAGACAATCTATCCAGGAAAAAAAATATGATCTGCCTTTTCAATTTTCCAAATTAAATTTGGCCGTTTTGCTTATGTAACCCAGAGGTTGCAGCTGGACTGCCTAAGCTGTGTACGCCCTACGGATCAGGCAAATTTGGGCATGTCTGAAGAGCAGCTAGGTGGATCCACCAAAGCTCTTTGCAACTGAAAGATACCACACATCACCTACTCATGGTGGGGAGGGCACCACTGGAATAACTGGGGGTCTGGAACAAGAAAGGAACAACTGTAGATTCTCCTTGGCAGCCAGAGGACTGCATTTATAAGTTCATGACACAAAGTACTGGAT
>NW_012151951.1:8249113-8253279 GCF_000956105.1 Propithecus coquereli
CTTGAATTCTGGTTCAAGATTTAACAGACCATAATGAGTCAGAGCTCTGTACGAAATCAGCCCTCCCCTCCATTAAGAGAACAGTAATAGGGATCAAGAGTTAAAGGAACTGGGATTCCAGGTCAGACCAGTCAAAAGTAGCAAGGTGCAACTGTCTTTCATCCGAACTCCTAGCTGCTTCGTGGTGCATAAAAGTTGAGCATAAAACCTAGGAGGCCAAATAATTCTATACTTTTAAGATATCCATATGTATTTTCTAGTTTAGCTCAGATTTTAAACAGAAATTGAAATTAATACCATGGCTTTTTTTCGTATTACTCTGAAATACTAGCTCTACTAAAGAAGTTAAATAATTGGTTTTATCTTTATTCTTCTTTTCCATACACAGTTATTGAGCCTGCATTCCTCCTACATGCTACATACTATGTTGAGATCCTTGAAGGAGACAAACATGACTGACATAGGGACCCTGTTCTCTGAGAGCTTTTAACAACAGGAAAGATTAAATATATAGTGAGTCAGAATATAAGCCAAGATTTGATAATGTCAGTAGAGATATAAGTAAAGTACGCTGAAAATGCAGAGGGCCCGGCAGGCACTTCCTGGGATGAACAGGGAAGGCGACAGGGAGAAGATGGCAGTTTAACTGGTACAAGAGGCTAAACAGTGCATGAGGAAAAGCTTGGAGATGGGAGCATTGCAAGGGAGGTTGGGAATGGGCAGGTAATTCAATATGTCTGGAGCCAAGACTACATGCCAGATCGTGAAGATTCCTTCCAGAAGCTGCAGCCCCCACGGTACATCCCCACAGGCCAACACTCTTCACCAGCTCACCAGGCCCTCCATCTGATCTGGAGTGAGAGCAGCAGGGGCAGGTTTCTGAGAATGGCAGGTAAGTGGAAGATGCAGCTAAAGGACCAGAGGATGCCTGGAGCACAACTGGGGCAGGGTACCATTAAGTGCAAGGGTGTGCAGCGAGTGGAAGGACGCATGCTCACCTGAGGGTGTGCATGACTGAGTATGCCCTTGTGTGCATAGGTACAGGGTATAGGACTCAGCCACTTCAAAGGCCCAGAGGCTCTGCACCCACTCCCAGGCCCTCCCACAAGTTAATTTATGTTTCTGATGTGAATAGCTTCCACTTGAAGAGCGAATAAAAGCAACGGTCGTATCATATCATGGAAGCTATGCTGGTAGAAGCTAGCTGGACTTGGTCATTTCAAGGGATACCAAGACAACTCATCTTCTGCATTTAATCACAAGCCCTACTAATGCCACAACTTTGAGAGCCCTCGCATATCCCCCCACTTTTCCATCTCCAATCATTCTGCCTGATATTAAACTTTCACAACTGCTCTGTGGACTACTCTGCATCCTTCATGCCTCCAATAGAAAGATCCATCTAAAATGCACATTTGATCTTATCAATCCCTGTCTAAAAATCTTAAGAGCTATTATCCAAAAATCTTAACATGGAACAAAGCTTTTCTTTTATCTTGTGCCCCTCACCCCCAGACAACCCTTCAAGTCTCATCTCCCCACACTCTACTCCTCCATAGCTACCTGTACTCTAGACTTGTCAATTAATTCCACCTCCATTCAATATTCTCTCTTGTTTTCACACATTTTCGGATACTATTCAGAAATGCTCATTCAGTAGAGTAGGGTGGGGTCAAGAATATTCTTTTCCAACTAGAACCCTAGGTGATTTCCCCCCCAAGTGTTGGTGGAGCACACTGGAACCAACGAGAAGCTCCACCCGTATGGCCACAGGCCATTCAGACCCCACATGTCCAACACGGACCCCACACTCTCCTTCCAGCCTCGCTCCTTCCTACCCAATCAATCAATAAGTCCTGTGATTCAAACTCGGAAATCCCTCTCAAATCCATCCACAGCTCTACATCTCCTTGTCTTTACCCTGGTGAAGACATTTATCATCTTTTGCCTTTATTATTGCACTAGCCCCTTAAACTGTCCTTCTGTCTCCAGGCTCTGTCCTAATCCAATCAATTCTCCATACGTTAGCCAGAGCAATCAGTATTAATCCAATCATGCCACTTCCCAGAAGGCTTCCATTTGCTCTCAGGTAAAAGTTGAAATTCTTCTCTGCATTTGTAAGGCCCTATATGATCTAGTCCCTGCAAGCTTTCCAGCCTCATAACTCATCTTCCTATATCCCTTCGGCCACAGGGAATTGGACAGATCTCTGAGCCTATGCACATATCGTTCCTTTACACCAAACACTTTTCTACTACCTATTTGCCTGGATAACTATGTCATACTTGAAGAATCACTATAAATATCATTTTTTTCCAGGAACCTACCTGGCCTTTGTCTGAGATACATACCCCTCATATGTCCTCCCATAGCATACAGATCTTCCCCATCTCTTAGCATTATTCTTGTATGTTTCTCCGTTTCCTTTTTGTTGTCCTCACAAGACTAAAGCCTGGGAATGCAAGGCCTGTTTTGTCCCACAGTGCTGCATGTGGTATTCCTCAAGCCGTTTTTGTTGAATACACGAATGAATGCATTCATTCCTACCCTCACCAGATCTGCCCTTCCTCTTATTTTCTTCACAATCATCCACCTAGTTTCCCAAGCAAGAGTGGACAGTTCACCTCTACTCCTCCATCTTCCTCACTCACCACTTCCAATTGGTTCTCATGATTCTACATTCTAAATCTTGCACAAATATGCCCATTTTTGCTTTCCTCATAGCGCCTCTACCTTATTTTGGATCACCACTATCTCAACAGTTCCTTACCTGGTCTCTCTGACCTTAGTTTTGCCCCCTCCAATCTATTCGTTGTGCTACAGCTAGAGCAAAGTTTCTCAGCCTTGGTACTACTGACATTTCTTTGTTGTGGCAGTCTGCCATGTGTGTTGTAGGACACTTAGTAGCATCCTTGGCTTCTATCCATTAGATACCAATTGCACACCCCCTTCAGTTGTGAAAACAAAAAATATTTTTTCTAACACTGCCAAATATCCTTCAGGGGACAAAATCCTCAGTGGTTAAAAACCACTGAGCTAAAGTGATCTTTCTAAAATGAAAATCTGATTATGTCACTTCTCTGTTCAAAAACTATCAATGGAAAAAATACACACGCGTGCACGTATACACACACACACACACACACACACACACACAGAAATACACTGAAATGCTAGTGTTTGTCCAGATCAGTGGGTTGTTTATATACAAAGTATATGATTGGTATTATTTTAAAAGGGATTAAGGTATTATTTTGAAAGTGCTTAATGGCTCCTGGCTCCCTACAGGATCAAGTCCAAGCTCTTTCATACAGCACTGCATATATAAGGTCCCTGCGTTGTGGCCTCTGCTAACCTTCCCCATCCCATCTTATCAGTCCTCACCTTTACTGGGTCACTGAACCCCAGTGACCTATGTGAATTCCTGTTTGCTCCAGTCTCTGCACCTTTGCTTGTGTCTTTCCTTTTGCCAGGTGCAGCCTCTAGACCCTTAATTGCCTGGCTCAGTCCTATTTATCCTTCAAAAATTGGCCCTTCTCTTCCAGGAAGGCCTCTGGATCCTCTAGTCTGAGTTACGTGCTTCTCCTACATCTTTTCCTGGCAGGAATAACATGCACTACCATAGCACTCACCACATTAGACCACAATCATCCAGGTACCCAGCTGTTACACAGGTTGCAGCTATGCCCCATGGTATCGCTGTGTCAATTCTAAAGGGCACCCCTTCCTCAAGAACTTTTGCTGTCATTTGCTGGAAACTGCCACAACACATACAATGACAGTCATGACGTAACTGGCACTTCCTAGACTTCTGTGGTGTTACCTCCTGCCTGACCCTACGCAGCAATCTGGTGTTCCCTACTAGATTACAAAGTAATCCTCCAGGCAGGGACTTAGATTTAATGTCACTATTTTTCTTCTTTATTTTACAAATTTCACTATTTTATCTCCAGTACTAACCACAGTGTCTGATCCAGAGTAGGACTTTGATATTAATAAAAGCTTAATAAATAAATGAAAGGGAGTATCATCTTGGCTATAATCACCCATGCCAGGAATTCTGACAGCCCTTACCATAGTGGGAATAAGCTAAGCTGTAGTGGTTCCCAAACCTGCACGAGCATCCAAATATCCTGGAGAATTAAAAACAAATAAATAAAGCTCCC
>NW_012151951.1:8255839-8258980 GCF_000956105.1 Propithecus coquereli
ATATGAGCTTGGAAATAACTTGCCTATACAGTTAACAGGTTCCTCAACTTTTCTTGGTTTATTAATGCTACATTGTTCAGCTATACAATACTCTGCCTCAAAGAAAATCACCTAAAATACAAATTACATCACAAATCCTAGTTACACCACACATTAAGAGTATTTCTTTTCTCCTTAAAAGAAGTACTTCCTGTGCAAGAAATACTCCTCAATTTTAAATCCCCAAATGAGAGAATCACTAGTGTCTCAAACATTTTTTACAAAGAAAAGCAACTCACCTATTCGAAGAGTATTTCCTTGCAAAATGACTCTGGTAGAGACAGTCACATAAATCTACATTTTGTTCAGTTCTTCATTATTTCATCAGACAAAAACAACCCCAGGTAAAAGCTGGAAGTAAAAAACCTTCCATCCACCCAAGAGGGGAGGACAGTGCTTTGCTAAGTCCCAGAGCCTCATCACACGCCCCACCAGCTGCTTGCTGGCTCTTGTTTTTCAGTGACAGTGACCTCCAACACCTTTTATTTAGTGCTGCAACGCACTCTTAAACCTGACGGCACAGGGAACACATCACGTGCCAAGCCAACACCTTAAGAGGGTGGGAAGCTTTGCAACCAGGAAGACGTGCCAAAAATATTCAGCAGTCAGCTCAATGGCACATAAGCACAGCCTTGCTTGTTTTTCACAAAACAATCCAATAACACAATGAGTCAAGTGAACTGATTTATACAGTTCTAAACCGGGAACCATCTGGACCTATGTCTCCACTGCTCCAAAAGCTTCTCCTCTCTCACCTTATATTTAAATTCTGAGCAACCATAAGGGAACAGCTACCCTCAATATTTCTAGTAGCAACAATACATTTTCCTCTTCTGTTTTAAAATTCTATTTTCTCTACTCTCTTTGCTCATCTCATATTTACTCTCGTCTAGTCTTTATACCCCAACTCTGGTTATGACCAGGACACACATACTCCCTAAAGGAGGAGTAGTTTTGATTTAGTTATCTCTTTCCGGCCAAGACATAGACCAGGCTCTTGAAGCAGTGGAAAAACCGTCAATTTCCCATTGTTTAACCATCATTCACCAAATGCACCACCCAGCAGTTCGTTAGAAGTTGGATTTCAGGTGAGCCAAGTTTCATGGTCTCATAAGAATTTTGTCATTGTGTGAGCTAAGTCCTGTTTCCTTTGTTACTATCTGAATTGAAACTCTAAGAACAAACATTAAACATTCTGGACACAAAACAGGCTGCTGGCCTCTGATATCAGCTAACTAGTGGGCTGTCACATGATCTGAGTTTAACTCACCCTTTCTGTCCCTGCGACTGAAGCTTTAAAGTCTCCTTTCCAGATTTCCTGAATGAGAAGAGGGAAGCGAATGATGATCTGAAGCTCGGCCGTGAAGGAACAGATGTTGGTTTTTTTTGATTAGTTAAATTTTTAGATCTTGATGTTTGTAATTCTATTGGATCTAAAAAAAAATTGTAAAAATTTTGCGTCATTAAAGTATTTCCAAGCAAACATACTTGAAAGAACGAAGCCTTCGCTCTTGTTTCCCTCTCTCCCTCTATGCGTTCTAGAAACGGAGCAGGCATCCTCACATGAAGACCTCAGGATTTAAGTGGAGTCAGAGCCTTCTCTCAGAGTCCTGTGCCTCCGATGTTCCCCTGGGTAGAGAAAATCCTCCCAGGTATTATAGTAGGGAGTCTTTAAGTATGTACTGTGGCTCAAAGCTCTGTACCATGTCCCTCCTCTCACTCTAGCTGTGTCAATCTTTTCAACATGTCATCCCCATGGCTGTCCCAAACCCAAGCTAGGAAGTCAGGGACCTCATCCAATTCTCATGTTGCTTGACCACTCTGTCCTTCAGAAATCATGGCGACAGGTATCACTACATAACTTTTATGTCAAAGAAAGTAAAGGAAAAGAAAATTAAGCCATTTAGGCTTTTCTTATTCCTTTCCAAAATCTATCTCTGTGCGTATGTATTTGCTACATATATGATATTATATGTGTGTTTGCATGTAACATTTACAGGCTGAGCAACCCAAATCCAATAATTCAAAATCCATAGCGCTCCAAAATCCAAAACTTTTTGAGCACCAACAATGATGCTCAATAGAAATGCTCAATGGAGCATTTCAGATTTTGGATTTTCAAATTTGGGATGCTCAATTGGTAAGTATATATAATGCAAATATTCCAGAATCCAAAAAGAGCCAAAATCTACAAGTATTTCAGATAAGTGATAGTCAACCTTGTTATGTATAATATACATGTATAGACAATATATAGTTTTGTACTTGAGTGTTAAAAATTCAAAGGCAACATCAACATATACAAAGTCCATAATACCTTAACACTTTTGGACATGCTGACTTTATAAATATTAGAAGAATTTAGGGTAAGGGAAAAGTCCCCATGGTATATATGTGGTTGATCTAAAAATAAACTGTCTTTTTAGATAGATTTGTTTATTGTGGGAGTTATAAGATATTATCAATATAAGTTTAGAAATAGTATTACATGTTTTAAGACGTTACTAATGTTAGTAACATATGCAAGAGCAATCAGTGTGATTCTGTATCAGTAAAAAGATACTTTATACTATTTTAGTACTTTATAATTTCTAATGCACTTTCACAATAGTCCTGTGAAAGCAGGTTTTAGTATCTTCCTTTATAGACTAAAAAAAATAATTGGTGAAGTTAAGTACATGCTGGTGGTCACATGGTTAGAATACGCATAGAAGGTGTTTATTAGAACTCATTTACGGAGTTTAACAAAGTACTACAAGGGGGACGGCCCCTCTGCTACCTTCCCTCCCCCTTCCTTCAGCCTCCTCTGATTCTCCCCTCCCTCAACCCACTCCCTTCTCTGCTTCCTCCTCCTTCATCATCATCCCATTTATTTAAGTGCTTACTGTGTTCCAGCTTAATACTTTCTACACGTAATTTTACTTGATTCTTACAACCATTCTATGAGGTAGGTATTATACCCATTTAAACATGATAAAATTGAGGTTTATAGAGAATGAATAACTTGGGTACATCACGTGGATAGAGACAGAATGGAGAACTGAATCCAGGCTTTTCTTTTTTAACATCAATGGCTGTGTTCCTAACCACTATACCATCTTG
>NW_012151951.1:8259030-8259935 GCF_000956105.1 Propithecus coquereli
TGGGAAGTGTATACATTTTGGAGGAGGAACAAATCATATTTGAAGCAGGAATGGTAAGCCTTTTTGCCTTTTTATACATTCATGAAGTCCTGTTCCTATGGCTTCTTATCTACCTATATTAAGAAATCAAAGCTTCAAGGTACCATATACTTTTATCGTCTGGGCCTTAAAGTAAATGAGTATATCTAGTGAAATGATGAAGTCCATTGTCTTCTGGGGACGGTTACCCATCACCCAGTGCCATTTCTCAGTTAAAAGTAAAGCTTAAAAGAGAAAAAGAAATTTCTCTGATAAGCAAGTTTTTTAGGGCTGAACAGAAGGCTGTCTTTTGTCTTCTGTTGGTTCTTTGTCTCTGATTTGCAGAAGATCCTCTAAACTGCTTTGCTGATTTGTTATCCAGAGCACCAAGTGTGACAAAGTCAAGCCCTTGATGGCTTCAGCAAGTAGAAACCTGACTGCTGCCTGGCCCAGCATGACTGTGCTTCCCCGGGCCCTTTGTCAGTCCTTCCTGGTGTGCTCACAGGCAAGGAGGAGCTCCTGAATCAGAGTCTGTATTTTGAAGGCTGATTTTGTATTTCAGAGGATCAGAACTGCCAAAGAAAGTTAGGTTCTACCTGAGATTAAAGAGCCCCTCAGAATGTATGACACACAATTTATATCATTTACCATAATAGAACACTCCCCTTTGAAAAAATACTTCCTCCTCCACATTTAGGATTTATATACAAATATTTAGGTCACATTCAAATTTAAAAATCAAAAGGACATGATTTTAAATTTTATCTTCTGAGACTTCTTAGGAGCAAAACACAGTGTCTTATTATATTCCATACCAGCAGAATTAATAAATATTTATCAATGTCAACGATAATGTTAAATGTTAAATATTCCCACTTACATTTTTC
>NW_012151951.1:8263702-8275895 GCF_000956105.1 Propithecus coquereli
CAAAACTTTTTTCTTTGAATTTCTTCAAACCATTCACCAGTCACTCCTTGAAGCCATCTGATATCCCTCTTTGTCTTCTGAAGTTTGCTGAAATAAAATAAAAATATCAATGTACCCTTTAAATTCATTCTCATGGTGCAAAGTCATGTGATGGACAAAACTTTACCTAATGGAGGAGCAGCATGAACTATAAGTCTAGAAAAACATTGACTTTAGTCAGATTTTCCTTTTCGCCACTGTCTATATACTTTAGGTGTATTCTTCAAATTATGATGACAATTTAAAAGTTTTTGCCAGTAATTAAAATAATCGCCAAGTCAATAAGGACAACCTGAATTGAGCAATGTGCTAAAACCTGTCCTAGTAATGTAATCGAATGGTAGATGTTCTGATGACATGCAGAAACTAGAATATTCTAGTTCTGATTACTCACTCATTTGCTAATACATTAAATTTTTATTGAGCAATCTTAATTAATTGTTTATTGAGGCCCCATGTAGGCTGTGGGGATTCAACAGTGAATGTAACGAATAGGGTCCTAACTTGTCCATGTAGTAGTCAAAGATAAAAGCTAATATGCAGAAAAAAAATCATCGAATATAATGGTCTTAGATAATGGAATTCTTTGAACACAAAAACACAAAAGCCCATGACTGAGCACAAGGCTAATGCAAAGGTAGTAAGGGATAATACGATTTCAGATGAACAGGAAAAGGCCATGCAGAGCACAAATGTGTCTGCCCCACAACTTCAGCATACCAGGCCTCAAATTCTACCATTATTTCTTTTTTCCTTCTCTCCTGCCCTTTCCTGCTCAGTCCTCTTTCAAATGAAAACGCTGCTCTAAGTCCTTAATTAAATCACTGGTTGTCGTGATTTATTTATTTTTTTTCAAAGAAGATCATTTTGCTCTATTTAAGCAGTTTGGAAATCCGAGGTGCTAATCCAGAGGGGGCAAAATGAGCAGAAAGGGGAGTTTGAAGAACTTGATCACAAGGCTAATAAAATGGCTGGTTTTGCATAGCTGATGAAAAAGTTAGGCATGTTGCCGAGTTCTAATCTTGGGAATTTCTGCTGTTCGGGGAAGTATTTCATGTGACTCAGCAGCTTCACTCTTTGTCCCAGGTCTGCTGGGAAACACAAGTGTTAGGGTCTTTACTAAGAAGGTGTAAACAAGATGTCTGCAAAGCGGCAAACTTGGGGTTAAAGGCAATGAACTGAGATGGCGGTAACTCAGGCTCCTGCCTGAGGCTATGATACTGCCATTTTATAAAAATATTCCAGAAAGAAGCCAGAGGTCACCCTGCCCAGACTTGCATTTTGAAAAGCATTAGGCAGCAGTCATTATGTTCAGCCTAAAGAATCTGCATTGGTGCCTCCCCTTTTGCAATTGCCACCCTCTGACACCTGGTCACTACTGTCTCTTCTCTATTGCTGTTTCCATTACTAACAGAACGGACCGAGAGACCCTAAGTATCTGCTTCTAACCAAGACTAGCTGCCTCCAACTTATTAACACCTACCTACCAATGTCTCACTTTTGTACATAACCTCCACTTCCTCCCTACCCTCCCTAATTGCAGGTTCTCCGAAAGCCAGCACCACCCTCCCCTACCTCTCAACAGGTCCCTCTCATTTCAGAAGACAGCCAAGCTACCTAACTTAGGAACATCCTATGTAAACATAACATTTTTTCCCTACAAGCTTGATGTAACATTGACTCTCTTTTAAAAACAATCATACTTCACTTAATCCCACCTCAAGCACTCGTTGCACACTTGGACACGTACCTATAACTGCCTGTTCCTTCTCCAACTTCTGGCAAATGAAGCCAGAAGTCTGTATTTCCCTGCAAGTACTCATAGGCTTTGAATTCTACTCCAGGAAATACATCTTAAAGCGATAATCCCACCTCAAGCACGCTGATTTAACTGAACATCATGAAACTGCTAAAAATAATGATGCAGGCAAGGCAGAATCCTGGGAAAATACATGTGACACAACATGAAGCAGGAAAAACAAAATACAACACTGTGTCTATTATCGCTGTGTAAAAATGATTCCTCATTTGGGACACACTAAAGGAAAAAATGAAACTACCTATCTTTTAGAGTAGAATAATTACAGGTATCCTTTCTATTTTTAGCTTATTTTATTATGTTCAATTTTAGCTTTTTAATTATTCAGTATGTACAATACGTAGTTATTTCTTCTTTTTGTTTAATTGTGAATTTGTATTTATACTGGCATTGTTCCATTAAATTTTTTTTGGAGAAAGAGGGAAAAAAATCTGTCATATTGTCATAATCCTAACACAGTCACTGTTGCCCTTTTGGTGTGATTTCTCCTCTGCGTTTTTCACATGATTGTGATACAGTGTGTTCAGTACACCTCTGTGGAACACACTGTATCACATCATCACATCTCCTATGGTGCAGACCCCGGATAGCATAGTGAGCAGAACAGATACAGCTCACACCCCAGAGATCTTACAGCCTAGTGGGAGAGAGAAAGATGAATCCAATAGTGATACAAATGTAAGGTAACATGTAGTAGTAAACACGAGTCATTCATTCAATGCATGTTTGAATGCTGGGCAAAGAGCAGCGAAAGAGTCAAGTCCCTGCCCTCATGGGATTTAAATTCTGCTGCGCTGGGAGTGCAACTTTGTGCACAGGTGCAAACAATAAAAAAGTAAATGCCTGCTATGAGAGCATATAACAAGGGACGCCCGAGGCCGAAGCAACAGCAAAGATTTCCCTGAGAAGATGACACAGAGCTGGAAGGATGCAGGATGAAAGGAGTAGTGGGGGCAAGAGTGTCTGGGAGACAGCTTTCTAGGCAGAGGGATAGCCATGGTAGAGCAAAAAGTGCCCCAAGGGAAGAAGCAAGGAATGAAATGAGGCCTGCAAGGCTGCAGTGTGGAGATGGAGAGGAAGACTAACCCAAGGAGAAAGGAGAGAGGACAGAGGTGGTCGGATAACGCAGCATTAGGGGTCAGGTTAAGAGTTTGGTGTTCGGTCCTAAGCAAGGAGAAAGCATGGATGGCTTAGCAGGGGTATGACACATCCGATTTGCATTTTTAAAAGATCATCCTAGCTGCAGCTGGAGAATAGATTTCAGTGGGAGACAGGAGACTAGTGAGGGTATTTATAGGGTCTAAGAGAGAAAGGCGTCTGCTTGGTCCAGGATGATGGTGGTGAAGCTTAAGAAAAGTGGAAAGTGTAGTGTTCAGAGAGACTTAGGGGGAAAATTGACCCCCCAAGTGATGAAGTGACTTTGGGGGTTTAGGGGAAGAGACATTTCAAAGAAGATTCCTAGACTTCTGATTTATATAAGTGCATAGAAGATGCCACTCACAGAGATTGTGCATATATAATTTTTAAAACCCCAAATTTAACATTATATCAATAACACCTTTAACATTACTCATCTTCAGAACAATCATTAAATAGTTGAATAATATTTAAGTTAGTATGTTTTCCATAATTTATTTATTATCCCCCTGGTGAAGGACACTGATATTTTCCCTTATAAATACTGCTATAATAAACATCATGGACAATTTTCTATTTTTATAGTGTTTCTGGCAGACACTGAAATACAATGATTGGGTCAAAGAGTCAAAACATTTCTGTGATTATACATACTACCACAATGGCTGTACCAATATCACTCATGCTAGCAACGTACAAGGACATGAGACATCGTTGGAAGACTAGGTATTATTATTTCCAGTATTTTTGTCCTTATAATTTAATATTTTGATGGCAATATTTATAATGTCAGCAATTATTTTTCTTTCTAAGAATTTCTGTTTTCTTTGTTTAATAAAATATGCTAAATATTTTAATATTTACCTATCAAATATTTCTTTGATAGGTAGTGAGGCTTCAACATTTTCCCATATGTCTGTTTGCTAAGTATATTTTGTGATTTGGCAATTGTATGTTTTGCCAATTTACAAATCAGTGCCTCAGAGTTTTTCATTAGAATGAGACATATTTAAGAGGAAATATTAGTGCATTATTTTTCTTATTTGTTTTAAATATTTTGTCCAGGTTTTTTACTTTCATTTTGATTAAATGTTGAATGTTGGGCCATACAAACCTCATTCTGGCTAGGGTCAAAGTAGATAAAAACATAATCTGTAGGTATGTTTCTGCTGATATTTATTTCCTGAAGACAATGAGAAATGAAATTCAGATAGTAGTGACATGTAGATACATGAAGATTTTGAAAAAATTCACAGGCTTTTAAAGTAGAAATATTTCAAGGATGATCCTGGTTGTCAGGAAACTAGATAAACATGTACAGTCAAGAACCAGAAAATTCAAGGTTTAGGTGGTCAATAATGGCACTATGTTTACTATTAAATATTATCAAGGAAGTAAAACAGAAATAGTTCTGGCCTTTGATGTAAGGGTGACCAAAGAAGGGAAACTATGAATGACATAAAAGTCTAAACTCTGTGGGTACCTGTAACTCACTCCCTTAACCTTACATACCCAAGAGCCCTGTAAAATACTATAGTATAGTATAAAATGTAAATTATAGTATAAAACATAAATTTAAAATGGTTGACTGAGCTTCTTATACTAAAAGGAATACAACAATTGTAAAATCAGTGGTTTAGACTTCTTTGTTTACTTAAAAAGGTAAAATATCAAATAGACTGAACATTAGCAAGTAAGAAAAAATTATGGACATAAAGTAGGGGCACAGTGATGTGTGAAACTTGAGCACAGTATTTTATATCTCAGCTGGTCTCAGTTTGACAGAGAGAACATTTGTTTGCAAGCGGAATTCAACCAAGTTCACAATCAGCCTGCACGACAACGCTCTTCCTCACCTATGATGGTTTGTTATAGTCTCGGCAGTCAATTAGGGTGCACAGTCTACTTTATGCCAATGAGAAGAACCTCAGGGGTGCCAATGACATACATATAGGCAAATTACCAGTACACAGCTTCTCTGCTTAATTAGTCCAGCTTGACGCAACATAGCAACGTAGCACAAGGGACTGTTGTCTACACTTCTAATTTGTTTTACCCTCAGGCTGATCAACTTGACTAAATTAAATCAGGTCTTTTCTTGCAGGGCTGCAGGCCAAGCCCTCTCCCTCCAAGTCAAAATGCCCTTTCCTCATTCACATGAATCTTAGTCTGCCGAGTGCGCCCTTGGCTTCCATCCTGGCACTTCCTGAACACGGCACTGCTCTTATGTTCCTCCTCCCGAGTTATGTTTATTTTTCCTTTATTTTCCAGCCTTGACTCCCATTGCCCCCTCCTCTTTGTCTTCCCCAGCGTGCCTTGGCTGACCTTTCCTAGTCACCTTTGTCTTTGTTCTGAGCAAGCCTTTGCGCTCACCTTTATTTCCATGACTAATTAATTACGCACTAACCACTTAGAATGTGCTCAGTAAATGATAGCTACTCTTTATCTCCCATTTTTCAGCCTCACTTATCTGCTCCCTGCTAACAAAACCCTGGCCCATTCTCGAGTTACCATCAGACAGTAGGAAGAACACAGGACTAGGGTCAGATTCTAGCTGCGTAATCTTGGCCAGATATTTAACTTTCTTAGCTTTATTTTTCCCAGCTGTAAAAGAGGAATAGATGATGGGTAGCTTGTTTGCAAAGAAGGCTCCGAAATTCCTCTTATCCCTGAAGGTCACTCCTTGGCTGTGTGACTTTGCCATTCTTCCCCACCCTGGAATCTGGGCTGGCCTGGTGCTAGCTTATTTAGGTGAATAAAATGTGGTAGAAGTGAAATTCAGACTTCTGAGCCCAGGCCTCAAGAGATTTTGCAGCTTCTGATCTCTCCGTCTTGGGACCTTGGGACTTCTACGTAGAGAAGCCTGAGCTAGTCTCCTGAGGATGAGATCACACACAGAGGCCCCGCTGAGAGCCACCACCAACGGCCCCACATGTGGGTCAAGCGATGTTAAATCATCCAGACCCAGTCGAGCTATCAGACTAGCAGAGCCAAATGAGTGGTCCCAGGCAAACCACCCAGCTGAGTCCAGGCCAAATGGCTATCCCACAGAATTTTAAGGTAAAAAAATAGAAGTTGTTTTAAGCCTTTAAGTTTTGGGGTCATTTATTATCATAAAACAAAAAAATGGATATGGATGAGGTTATCTTGAAAATATCTTCTGGTCTAAAATCTATGGTCAAAAAAACCTCAACATACCTATGTCACATTTAAATTATTGAGAAATCTTATAAAGCTGAAAAGGGCCTCAAGACACAATCTGGTCAAGCTCCCTATTGTTACAGAGGGAATGGCCTGGGGGGAAAAAATGGCAAAAGATGTTTTCCGTCTCTTTAAAACTTCCCCCAGTCTTTTTGGGAACTGAGGCCAGTAATCCCTGTCTCTGGCAGGTGGTCAGGAGAGGCAGGGGAGTGTCTTTTATTCTTTGTGTTACTGGAGATAGCTCAGCTGAACTGTGGCTCCATCTCAGGCCAGGCGCCTGGCTGGGGGAGGTCTGGGTGGGCCTCCCAGGTGGGCGGAGGTCACAAGCTTTATCTTCTGCAGAGACGGGACAACTGGAATCATTGGACTCCTTAAGGACAAGAGGCTAGAACTGAGGGCCCTCCCTTTAAAAGCTCTGTATTTCTCCTTATGTACAGGAATTTGGATTTTGAGATAGTATTTCTGCCATTTTTCCTCCTTTTCTGGCAAAGTAATAAATTTCTGTTTCCTCCTCCTCAACCACTTGTTCTTGTTCTTCTGATGCGGCCTTGGGGACAAGTGCTGAGCTTTCGGTAACAGTACCATCCGGTGAAATAATATCAATAAAAAAAATAATAACAGCAGATGATACATATTGAGCTGCTATCTCCCAGGATTTTTCAGTCATTGTGGCCGATCCTTACCAAGACACTCCAAAGACATTGGTGTCCTCACTTACATGGAGGATGTGGAAGTTTGACAGGCTGGAGTTACTGAACTGAGATGTGAACTCACGCCTATGATTCTACAGCCTCTGATTCGAAAGCTCATGTTCTCCTAACCAGATACCTCATTGGCTTATGGGGATTACTAACCCCACTCATAAACAATGCAATTTGATACAAACCTACAGTGACTTTTGCTAATTAAACAGGTGGTAATGATAATTCAAATATGATTAAAGAGAGATCAGTTATACAAGTTTTGAAAGCAGTTTCCCTAAGCCAGAAAACAGGAATTTACAGCTTCCATTTTCTTGTCAGAAGAATCTCAAATATTTCTCAAAATAGTTCTCTTTACTAGCACCTCTTGCTGTAGGCATTAATTTCTCTTTTCGCTGTTCTCACCTCTTTTTTTAATCTCCTCACTGACATTTTTCCTCCCCTTTTCTTACTTCTTTGGCTTCTGTACACATATCATTTTTCTTTGACAGCTGACCTTGGTCTTGACCGTCTTGTTACACCTTGCTCTGCCTTCCAGGCGGCTAAGCCACCCGATCCCTATCAATCCTCTACTCTAGGCTTCAAGGACCTCTTGCCAAATAGTCCCCAAATACAGGTTCAGTCATCAGTGAACCCCAGAATCAATTTTTCAATTATGCCAAATTCCGTAAAAGTGAATTTGTCGCTTGATTTACAAGGCGATCAAAGCAGCATTCAACTTTTCCTGCCACATAGAAATTCAAACATATTTTTGTTTCATATCACCCAGCAACCACAACACATCGAAAAGCACAGACGGAGGGCACAGGACAGGAACTATATCCTGAGTCAGCTTAACCAGCGGGGCAATGTCATAATGGAGACTGGATCGGTATGTCCAAGCAAGAACCTTTTCAAAACTCTGAAGCCCCAGGGGAGACTCACCATCTTAGGAAAAGTGTTGCCCTTCGTTTTCCTGCTGCAGAAAGGTGATACCTCCAGGTACAGATTTCTTATTGCTACCCCCTAGGGAAAGCTTCAGAACAGCCACTGGGAGTCTCAGTCAGAAAGAGGCAGAGCAAAGGAAGCAAAAGCCCTGCGGTTCGGTTCGGTTCGGTGGCTGCAGCAGCAGCTTTATCATCCAGAGCCTGATCTCTCTTCTCCCTGTGGCTCTTCTGAAAAGATTGTTATTTGAGAGCCTTTGCCCCTGACATCAGAGTTTGTTCTTTGGCTCAGCCCACAGCCAAGACTCAGGGAGGGGCAGGGATTAGAAAAAGCAAGCAAGTATATTGAAAAATGTGTTCTTTTCATACAGGGAAAGTTAAACCACCCAGAGGGAAGTCTGGAGTAAGAGCAGCTCGGATAGGGAAAAGTGGTAAGTAAAGCAACAACAAACCCTTAGAACTCAAAGAGGGGCAACGAAATCATGGCACCAGCATTCAAACCAAGCTAGATAATGAAGCCCATTTAAACTCCTTGAATGGCTGTGACTGAGACTGCCCACTCTGGGATAAATGACAACCTTTTTTTTATTTTTTAAATTGACCATTATAGTCTTCCTGGATGTTTATTTTCACATGGCACAAAGTCACAAAAGAAGGAAAAAATAAATTATCTAAGTAACAATAAGGATGCGTAATTCTCACACTGGTTCAGACCACAGTAAGTGACCCTTTACCAATAGTCACCCTTTTCCAATAGTCACCCTACAGAAAGTGCTATCGAAAAGACCAGCTGTCCACTCTGAGGTCAGACTTAGAATTTAAGTGTCAATCTTAAACTTTGTAGCCATCAGAGCTCTTCTGTCTTCCTAGGTGTATCTTCTTTCTTTTTGAATCCATTTATACCTTTTACCTGAACCAGCTAAGAAATCACCCAGAGTCACCTCCAGCTGTGCCATCAGGCTGTCAGCTCCCTGAGGACAGGTACTGTGTCTCATTCATTTTGGTACCCCCAGGGCCTAGTGTAATCTCTGACTCATAGTAGATCAATACATATTTGTTCAATTTTGGGGCTAATGAATGAGTTCTACAAACTTATTCAGCTGTCCTTGTGAAGTAACTCTGTCAATATTTGACATAAGTGTGAGATGTGATCCTGCACACAACTTAACATCGTGTCTATAAAAAGTAATTTTTCCATAGGAATAACACTGGAAAGCTAACCATAGCTAACAGTTACACAGTGCTTGCCCGGGGCCAGGCATGGTTACACATGGTAACTAATTTATTTATTTATTTGATACAGGGTCTGGCTCTGATGCCTAGGCCTGAGTACAGTGGCTTAAATGATCCTCCCGCCTCAGTTTCCCAAGGAGCAAGGACCATGGGTGCGTCCCACCACACCCGGCTAATTTTTTTTGTACACCTGATCTTGCTATGTTGCCCAGTCTGGTCTCAAACTCCTTGGCCTCAAGTGATCCTCCTGCCTCAGCCTCCCAAAATGCTGGGATTACAGGCGTGAGCCACTGAGCCCAGCCCATATTAACTAATTTAACCTTCATAAGAACCCTTATTCCTATTCCTTGTTTCTAATATTATTTCTATTTTACCAATGAGGAAATTAAAATACTGAAAGGCTTAATTAAAATCAGACTACCTGGTATGAATGCTGCCCCTGATCTTTATTAACTGTGATTTTAACCTCTCAGTGCCTCAGTTTACTCATCTGTAAAGTGAGAATAAGAGTAACAAAATCTAAAGCTTTTGTGAGGATTACTGGAGTAAATGCGTCAGGCCCACACATCTATGCCTGGCACAAAATAAGCACTGTCACTGTGACCTGTGGAATGGGCAGGATGGTAAAATTGGTGGAGGGAGAGTTGGGGGTTATGTATTATCACCCCCAGCACAAAAGAGGTATTGGTAGAAAAGAGAATCATCCTTAGGTTTTTTTCTTTTCCTGTAAAAAAAAACCCTCAAAAGCATCAACCATTTGGCTTAGGCCCAACGGATCACTCCTGGATCTCCATGTTGCACTTAAATGCACAGCTGTATTATGAGAAAGCCAAACTCCGCAGTGCAGATGTTCACAAACACAGTTTAGACAGCACACTCAAGACAAGAGGAGTCACTAGGAAAGGCTCACTGCAGCCACTGGGCTCTCACGCTGCTCTGAATGCACTGGCTGATGTCACGGTCTGGGTCACACGATTGCTAAGAATACTGCACACATTTTATTAAAAGGTCCAAAGACACAGACTCTTCCAAACTTGAATAAGGCATACTATTCCAACATACATAAAGAGCCTACACTTTTATTTTAAACCTGGTTTCCAGTCTAATTTCAGAACATAACCATGATAGGAACTTGCATACTATTAAGACACATTGTTCCCTGAGGAAGAAAGTGGGCCTGGAGTTAACTATTAAACATACTAGGTGACAGCTACCCCGCTGGGTGCTTCCACATAGATTATCTCATTTAATCACCATAGGAACCCAATGAAGTAGGTACTACACTCATTTGACAGTAAAAGGAACTGAAACCACAAAAGGTGAAAAAAACGTATCAGAGGTTGTAAAGTGGTGAGTGAAAGAACTAGGGTCCTCCCTAGCTCAGAGCCACAGCATGATAATGTTCCTACAGTGAGAACAGTTATTTCCAGATTATTTTCTAGGGCCTGAATCACTCACCACCTGCTTAGAATAAACCTCCTCTGTTGAGTCTCTGCACTTTTCTCGATGCTGGTATTCTCTTCTCTGGAGTGTCAGTCCCTAAGTCAAGCATCAGAATTCTTGAACACACAGCAAGCCGTGAATAAATATTTGTTGAATAACCCAACAAATGAATACAAGAGAATGAAAAATGAGTTTTTAGTTTTTGCATCCTTCTCATTCCTCTTTATACAGATGCTCAGACATTGTCCACTGAAACTTGTAGGAGAAGGCTTAATGCAAGGTGAGTGTTAGGAAGTGCAAGGAAGCTGCTCGGAGCTGTAGAGGGGGCCACAAATGCCTCTTGAACACTGTAACTAACACAGCAGCAAGGCAGGTCACAGCCAAAAAGGTTCTGATCGTAGATAAAGTGTAAGATTTCATTTCAACATCTTAGATTTGTTTATTATATTAATATTATTCATGGCTTCTTTCCAAAGAAAACTGCATCCTAAATTCTGACTATATCCTCTGTACTGCCAGTTACATAGAGTTAGGTAATAAGACAGAACTATACACATGAATACCTAGTGTATTCCTCCTTCATTTTCATTAATAAGAATGTAGAGCATGGTTTTTTCCCTCATATTCAGGCAACTTAATGCTTATTCTTAGTTAGAGTCTGTCCTGCCAGGAGAAGACGAGAAAGAGTCTATGCTATTTCACAAGGTTAAAGGAAAGGGTTCCTTCTATGTCCAAGCAAAAAGGTCACAAACTACATTACTTTCATTCCTCATACTATAATTAAAATCCACAATTATCATATTCAACTTAATTCACCCTCTGTATTATACAATTTTAAAGGTGTTAGGAAACCAACTCAAATCCAACATTCTGGAATTAGCTTTAATTTAAGGAATTTAATGTTGCAATATGAGACTCTCCCCATCCCACCCTCACACCCCACCCACACGCTGATCAAATATGCAAGCCAGAGGAAAGAAAGAGAGATCCTGAATAGCTAACCAGTCTTTGCTTTAGGACATTGTGTTGTCACCGAAAGGGGGTTTGTCCAGTTACTTACCACGCAAAGATCCAATTATTGAGACAATGAGGATTGCCTTGTCAGAAGAATGGGAGACGCTGCTTCAAATCTGTCCCTATAACTAAGGACTATTGTGAGCTTTTGAAGGAGGGAACATGTGCCTTGGGGCAGGTCACACTTTATCTCACCAGGGGCTACATGCATTGGGGCAGGTCCTGGGGATGGTGATTCTTGCCAACAGGAATCTTGCTCAGGGGCCTTTGGAATCTCAACTCCTTTGTCCAGCATCCACCATTTCTGGGAAACAACTCAAAAGGTCACTTAGTTAAGTGAGAGGATATTATAAGGGTCATTGAAGTTTGTTCAATGGGGAGCCAGCTACAATAGAACGCTGAGAAAAAGCCTGGAGGTTTCCTAAACGTCACCACTGTGAATGTACTGCTCCTGGGTTCCCATCAGGGATAGCAGAGGTTTGGAAAGTCTTGACTTACAAACCACTATCCACTGCAGGATTCACTCTCTGGGTCAAAGAAAGCTTGATGCTGACATCAGTTAAAGCTCATTGGTTTGGATTATAGTTTGTAATACAATTTCAGAAAGAGTTAACCCTTGAAGTAACCCTTATCCAAATGGTTGCTGCCTTTTCCAAGTCCTCTCTAGGAAACCTACCTTACAA
>NW_012151951.1:8277025-8280533 GCF_000956105.1 Propithecus coquereli
TTCTCTTTACCGACATCCCCAAAAAGGACTTGATTGAGCCACAGAAGTAATGAATTAAGCATGGCAGTAGATCTGCTTGAGAGATATGGACCACTTTTCTAGCATACAGGCAGCTCATGCTATGTTGGGAGTCTATCCCTCTCACGGCAAAGTATTATATTGCAGGTAGTTGCTGTGTTTTGGGTTACGGGATCCAAAGTTTTTTGCATTCCTGGCCCTCATCAACTGACCCAGAGATTCATGCTTGACCCAGAAGCTAAACAGAAGCAAGAATGCCGCTCGGCTGATGTGCTCTATTTTGGAGAGTGAGCAACAACTGAATCATGTGTTTCCTCTTGGCATGTCTTGAAATCATGATGACAAATAAGAAGAACTAAAGTGACACAGAGGCTGAGAGCCACACAGTGAGAAGGCGTTGAGCAGTACCATGAGCAGAAGCTATGAGGCAACAGAGTCACGACAGGTAGACACTATGGGGCAAAGAGAACAGCTGCAAGAAGAAAACCAGCCATGGCAATGGAAGCAAGTAGGGAGAAGCAGAACAGAGAAGCTGAGCCACAGCCTGTGATGACCAGCCCAGTTGATCGGCACCAGAATGCTGCCATGTTCTGATCGACATTCTAGTTCGCGAGGGCTGGCTGTGCAGGGCTGAGGCTGGTTCCGGTGCTGCCTTAATTCCCCACTGTATCTTGACTATAAAGCCCCACTCCCCGCTTGAGTCAACTAGTGTATGTTCCTTATCACCCAAAAGGATGTGACTAAAACAACCGGCCAAAGGCAACATGTAGAAATTTGTTTACAAGAGAATTCTTCAGCATTGGGACAGGAAATTTCAGATGTCGATAAAACTGACTTTGCTTTGCCATTATAAAATTTTAAAGTTAACATTTTTTATAATTATGAAAGTAAAACTGCACTCAATGCAGAAATTACAGAAAAGCTTGAAGAAAGAAAAATCACTCATAATTCTCACAACCAGAGATATGGCTGCGTGTGTATATGTGTTTGTCCAAGAGTTTCAAACTCATACCTCTCCTCCCATCCACCCTCCACTTCAGTCCTGAAATGGTGAAAAACCACCATCAAAGGGGTGGAGAGGTAGAGGCTTGTGTGCAAAGGGAGAAGGATCCAATCCCTCCTCACTGTCACAGGCATCTCATGGCAAGTGGCTGTACAAGGGGAAGTGGCTGCTCCTCTGAATAAAGCTGGGATTAACCTGGGACCAGACATTCTTATTATTACATTGAATTGAGACTGCTTGTGTCTTAAAGTGACAAAAGGACTTTTATTACCCAAGAGTAAGCCGAATAGTTACGGAACTGCCCTTGTTTTTATCCAGTGGCATTTAAAGGGATAGTAGGATACAAAACTCAAGATGCTTTCTGATTATATTCCATGATTCCTACTTATTCAACATACTAGTTATATGGGTTTTTAAAACATGCTCTCATACTATGCATACTGTTGTACAGCCTATGTTTCCCACTTTGCATTGTATTAAGAATGCTGTGCTACATCAGTATTCTGCCATTGTATCTCTGTACTCTAATGTACCTTCTCCCCTGTTGTTGGATATATGAGTTACTTCTAATTTTTCACAGTCATAATGCTGAAATAAACATAGTTCAAAACTAGCATTGTATACATCTCTAATTCCTTAGAATCAATTTCCTTGAAGTAGAACTGCCAGGCCAAAGCATGAACGTGTTTTAATAACTTACGAAATGTATCAAGTTACTCCAGAAAAAAGGTTGTACCAAGTTTTTTCTTATATGAGGGCCCATTCTCCCATGTCCTTGCCAACATTAGTTATTACTATTCTTTTTAATCTTTGCTAATCTGATAGGCAAAAAAAAGCATTTTCCTTTTTGGGGGGTATTTCTTGATTACTAGAGTTTGAAAATTATTTTACATGTTTATTGGATATATATAGTTTTTTATGACTTATCTGCTCAATACCTTTGCTTATTATTTTAACCCAGGTATCACTGAAAATACTGATTCTATGAAGTTTAAGATAAAGACCTAAGAGAATGGAGAATTAGCAACTCTTGGTATTTGGCTCAAAGGCCAATCTGTATTGCATTAACCAGGGACTCAGACTGGCCACTACAGTGTGCCACAGATCAGTGCTGAAGGCTGTCTTAGATACACCTAACTTTCTTGATTGTTTGCCTCCTGTTGCAGTGGCCTCTGCTCAGGTTGCAGTGATAAGTACAAAGAGAGGTATAATGTGGCCCGACCATACAGACATTAATGTAACAGATGCTCTCTATCACTATCTTCATCTTTTCCCATCCAATCGCCCCAGACTGGCATGACAGCATAAATCACTGTCCGAGCTTATGTGAGGGTGCTGGGCTTGGATGGTGGGGATGATCAGGTCATGGGTTCTAATCCCTTTGTTACTTGGGCTGGTCAAATGACATCTATGTGTCTCATTTTCCTCATCTGTAAAACTCAATTCTTTCTCACCAGCTCCCTGCTTACCTCTCTGGACTTACTTTCCATTAGCCCATCATTTGAATCATTCCAAATGCTTTGCCATGCTATCTAGGCCATTTCCCAAGTTTCTCTTTTGCTTGCAATGCTCTTTCTACACATTCTTTGTCCTGCAATCTAAGTCAGTGCTGGCACTTAGCTAAAGGGTTGAAAAATGTCTTTTTCAGTTAAAAAAAAAAGGATCCAATTCAAACATAATGAGCATTTAAACTTGTAAGGATGATATGAAGACACTAGGAAATTTAGGATCTGCTGGTGGAAAAAGGTATGTACAAAGTAGCTGTGACATGATAGATCCTGCAATAGAAAACCAAGAATCTTGCTTTGGGCTCATGAAGAAAGATAAGGTTACTTCTAGCTAAGGGCTAGGAAAGCATTCATGAGGACAGGGCTTAAAATACAGAACTAGACTTCCTAGAGTATAAACTCCATTAAGGCAGGGTCTGATCCACCAGTGTTCATCACTAGTGATGCTTTTGCCCAGTGAATGAGTGAATAATACGGAAAATAGAGAGGGTGTGTGAGTGGGGAGAGGGGAATGGGTGAAGGCCATCATTGGCAGGGAGGGTAATTTGAGCGAAGGAAGCTTTGTTATTTTGGTTTCTGTGGTCATACAAAGTTTTTATTTGCTAGTCTTATATCAAGAGAAACTCTCTAAATTTACTCATGGAGGTAGATCATTACCTATTAATATTTTCATTACTGTCCTGTGTCATTGTGCTATAAATAAGAATCCCAGAAACTGAAATTCTCTCAATTCCCTGATAGATACACGGGAGAAGACTCAATACTAAGATTACCCAAGTCTCTGAAAGCTTCCTATGTGCTCATGTAAAGAACAGGGCTCGGAGCGGAAAATAAAGATTTCTGTTTGGAAATCAGAAAATAAAAATTTCTTCTACCCGTCACTGGCTCACACAGACAGCACCGACACACTGCGTGACCGCACCCTGACGCAGCTGATGCATCGAGAGCCAGAGATGTGGAGAAAGGTGTCACAAAACCC
>NW_012151951.1:8281288-8289466 GCF_000956105.1 Propithecus coquereli
GTCTTCAAAAATATTTTTGTCACGGGGAGCATTGTAGGGGGGAAGGGCATGCCTTTAACCCTCGCTTGGGTGAGGCAAAGACATAAAGTGTATCCATAATGATTGTGCCCTCATAATACCCTGAAATAAAAAAAAGAAAAAGAAAAAGAATAAATAAATAAAATAGTGCTGTGAAAAAAAAATATTTTTGTCAAATATCTCTTATTTTATTACAAATGGAAACACCACCAATCTCAATCCCCCAAATGTTGGGACTTATTTAAGTAAAGCAACACCATGATAAGCCAGGAAAGGGGTATCTCTTCACTTTATCATCATGCATGCTGAAAATATCATTTTCAGCCTTGCTGCTTTGAACCTAGAGGTGTTCCATACATTGAAGCAAATTCTGGAATACCAGAGCCATCTCCCAGGGGCTTCATCCTGGTGCCCTGCGGCTTACCTGGTGGGTGCTGGGCAGCACACGGTAGAATGATGACTTTGCCTCTCTCCTCAGTGACTCTGGACAAGCTTCAAAACGCAAGTCCACAGCGCCCTATGCTGGTGGGCAGGACACACTGAAGACAAGGGGTCCCCCGCTCGCTGAAGTTGAAATACACTGTGCTGACCCCGTCCTGAAGGGCAGGGTGCTGCTGAAGGCCAGCTTGCTGCTGCTTCAGGAGGAGAAGCAGTCACTTGAAATGAAGCGTCCTGCTTTATTTTTTGTGGAAGGGGGTGTCTCAACGATAGGTTGATCTTGATTATTTTTGCTTAGAATAGGAGAAAGATAAAGCTCCCCACCAAAGTCCAAAGCTGCAGGGAGGAAATGAAAGCACCCGCAGCTTCCTCTGGCTCGCTGGGCACCTGCTGTCCGGCAGGCTGTGCACCGTGGCTTGCCTCGCAGTGGCTCCCGTGGGCCAATCAGTTCCCTCCTCTTCTGTCAGGTGGCCGCTTTCAGTGTCTCCCCCAGAAGTCCTTCACCAGGCCATCTGGAGCTGGGGAACAAGTTCCAAGCTCCCTTGGCCAAAATTCTGCTTTGAAATCTGCCCAGTCCTCCCCTCCCCACCAATCCTGGTCACAGGCCCAAAATCTGAGGCCTGAGTTGCCAAGAGATAATGCACATCAAGACATACGTATGTAAATATTTCAAAGTTGATAGAGGAACTGACGTCCTTTAGTATTCAGATGCGTTACCTTACCCTGGAATCACAAAGTATAGAGTCCACTTGGATCCACTGGTTTCAGTGTAAACAGTAGGTCAAATGCCAAAACCTCATCAGAGCCAGAAGCCTGAGTTCACATGAACTTTCCTTTATCCTTTCTCCTGCATCCAGTCGGCCACCAAATCCTGCTAATTTGACTTTCCAAGTATTTCCTGAGTCTCGCGCCTTCTTTTCATCCCTAGTCAAGGCCCCTAAACACAACTCTCCCCTAAGCCAGCCTTCACCCTTCACCCTCCACCCTTCACCCAGAGCCATCTGCCTAGGAAGCAAGTTTGACTTTGTCACTCTGTCACTCTAAGCATTGCAGCGGCTCCCCTTCCCCCCAGTTTTGTCACATGCAGAGTCCTCAGCACAGCACACAGGCCTTCCACGACTCACCCCTGCCACCCCTAGCTCACCCTCTTGCCCGTCGTTACCTCTCACGCTGTAATCTAGCGACACCCACTGCTGACGGAGCACGCGTCTCACCATAACCTTTTATGCCTTTGCTCCTCACCCGATGGCGTTCGCTGCATCTGGAAGGCCCTCCCCACCTTTACTCACCTCTTCAAGGCTCAGCTCATCCAGCAAGTCTTCTCTGAGACCTCGCATGGGGTTACATGACTTCTGTGTCCTGGTGTGTGACTATCTTATTTGCCACATTACGGCAAATACGCTGTTTTTAAATCCGACTCCTTCACTACATTGAGAGGTTTTAGAGCATCTTTGCATCTCTGATGCTAGGTTCACGGTAGGATCTCAAACATGAGTGCTGCTGAACAGGCGTTGTTGAATCATGATAAGGAAAAGGAAAATCTATCCTATGGGTCCCTCACTTTAGAGAGGAACACAGAGGTCCCTAGACCTCTGACCCCTGATGTTGTAAGGCACTGATAGGAGGGTCCTGAGGCAGTGACAGGTTCCAAGACAACCACCTTAATGCTGCAAATGGAAGAGCTGGTCATACCTGGCAGCTCCGAGAGAAAGAGGTGAAATTGCAATGCTACTCCTAACACTTCAGCCAGCCGGCTGACCTCCAACTCAAAACTCCTGATGACTGCCTGCCTCTCAGGAAGGAAAGTAGATCCAAGCCAAAGGAGTATCCAGGACCTGGCCTACCACCCGAAATGACCCAGGTCCCTGGAGCTGTAGAAGCTTCCAGCTTCAGGAGGCTGCCACCTGTGAGTGCCTGCAGCACCTCAGAGACAGAGCTCAGGTAAGGTGTGAACAGAAAAGCATTTTTATCACTTTAATGATAAAACTATTGTTGTTTTGGAATACTGTTTGGAAACTGTGGCATTTACAACATTTGGGAGTTGGTTTTTAGACATACGCAAATTGTTTTTAACAAAAAATTTACAATGTATGGATTGGTTTGTTCCTGTGAACTGTCCTTAAGGCTCTGGGAGGCCCAGAACAAGGTGCTGTAAGTTGACACATGGGGGAGTGAAAAGAAAGCTGGGGAAGAAGCTGGAGCCAGAGCTCAGCAGAACTGGGCATACAAAGAGCAGGTCGAGCCAGCTGAGGGTGGGGCCTGGTGTGGCTTTGAAGGTGGAGACAGCTACCCTGGCGGGAGTGTGTTACTCATAAACCTTTTAAAGACTTTTGCCTGGATGGCAGTGGCAAGGCACTTAAATAGCCATGGATAGACATGACCTAATTTATTGGGCTTCCCAGTTGCCTTCTGTAGAGCCAGTGCTATACCGTAACCTGCAACTAAGAACAAGTTTTGGTGGGGTGATGAGGGGGGTTGCTGAGACTAGGGAAGAAACCGATGTCCTTAAGGAGGAAGAGGCACCAAGAAGCAGATCAGAGAGCGCAGAGAGAGGGACATACCCTCCCTAACATACTCTGCATGGAGAAGGCCATGGTCAGAATCCCCCCTGCTGGCCTGCTAGCCACTACTTAGAGGACCACTTTCAGCAAACAGAGCTCTCACCTGGTCCCTCGTGATGCTGAAGGGGAGCTTCAAAGTACAAGCTCAAGTGCAAATGCAGTAATTAAGCCAGCAACTTAGACCTACCCTCAATTATGCACAATCCCAGAAGTCACTTTTATATACCTTTATGGCATCTGGAAGAAAAGAAGAGAACTACACACAAAATACATGGCGGCAATTTTTTAAATGGGCATTGACCATAACCACTCAACAGCCAACGTGAAGAACTTACGACTACAGTGGGGTTCAAGGAAGCCAGGTGACAAGGCCAGGATCTAATCAGCTTGTGGACGTGACGGGCATTAACCCACACTAAGTGGGCAGTAAAACAAAACAAAAAACAACAGAATTAAAAAGGATTCTTCCAGTTGCCTGACTGAATAGCTCCAGGGGCAGAAGGTCCCTTTGATCCTGCCAAGCAATTGTAAAGTGGGAAAGTACTAGAAACAAGGTTAATCACATCTGTGTGGGGCATAGCCCTCTCATCGTCGCCAGGCTTTCTTCCCCCAAACCACAGGATTTCCTGAGAGATCAAGTCTCTCAACTCACGCAAAGGAGTGGAATGTAGGAAGGATGTGACAGGTGAGGTCAGTGACCCAAGTACCCAGGCAGCCAGGATGGGATCTTAGTGCCCATTAGAGTCACTGGGGGAGCCTTAAAACAATACCCATGCTAACCTAGTCACACAACAATTAATGTCTTGGGGTGGAGTCTAGCTCTGGTAGTATTGAGAGCTCCTCAAGTGGCTGTAATTCCAGCCAGGGCTGAGAATCCCTGTCTTAGCAGAGCCTGTGGCCTAAGACCTGTCATCACAGATGCCAGGCAGACACGTCAGATGAGTCATTAGCCTTAGTGCACGGGTGGGCACACAGAGAGAAGAAGCAGAGTCAGTACAGAGAAAGCAAGTGCACAAGTGCACAACTCCCTCCTGGACAGGTGAGTCTCAGTGCCTGCCACGTCAACATTACACCACTTTAGCCAAACAAGATGGCCCCTGCTTAGGAAGCCCAGCACTAAGCCTTCCCCCAAGAGGTGCTACAGATGGGATGTCTGGCCATAGGGCAGCCCATCCACAGGGTGGCTAGAGATGTAGCAGGTGACCTGGCATGGTGGCCATGACCATCAGAATCTGGGCCAGGGAGAATCAGCCAGGTGAAGAAGGCAGCATGAGGTGAGGAAATCAAAGGCATCCTAGGAGGAGGACAGACTGGGCTGAGAGAGGTGAGCAGAGTGAGTAGCTGGTCCCTAGAGGTGTCTTGGTCCCTCAAATCTTTCAAATTCCAGTTTCAGCTCACGTGTAACGTTTCTGCAAAGCCCCCTCTGCCAAGGTGCCCTGAGTGAGACTTCCTTCCCACCCACCCAAAGACCCTGACTCACACGCACATGAGAGAGCCTGATCAGGGCTCCTTTCTGGGAAGAAATCCCAGAGAGGAGCAAGGCGGAGAGAAGCAGCAGCACAGAGCAGCAACAACAGATGGCAACTCCCAAAAGGTGCAGATGCAAGAGAGAGAAACTGTAAAAGAGCAAAGATTGGGCAGGAAAATGGGAAGGGAAATTCATGAGAATTTTCAGGCAGGGAAGCCATAATGGGCAATGAGAAAATGTAGACTCTAAAGGATGACAGAAGAGATCGACAGGGGTGGAAGAGAAAAGAAGAGGACAAGCAAGTGTCCTTCCCCTGCTGTGCAATGTGCTGCCTGGAGGTGACCCCTGCAGGATGCATTTCCTGGGGTCATACAACCTGCCCAGTGGCTTCCAAATGGGTTTGGCCAGGAACTGGCAGGAGATTAAACGAAAGGGAAAAGTCTGAGTATTTCTCCTCCTCCCTCTGCCTCATGCAGAACTTCTGGAAATGACGATCTCTCCTACATCTCCAAATCCCCAGTCACACTTGTTATGGTTCTGGTTTCTCTTTGGGTGTGCTAGAGCTGGCTTGTACTGGCGCACAGGAGCAAGTGGTTAAATATTCAGGAATTTTTCAAGCTGGCTATTAAACTGTTACTAGCTTGAAATTGGCCTATGCTATAAATCAGAGCTTCCCCCACCACCCCACCCCGAGAGCCAGTTACCTGCTAGCACATCACTGACTGCAGCCTAGGGAGGTTTCCTGCTGCTGTCAATCTCTGGTTTGCCTCACTGTCCCCAATTGGATTTTGGCTTCTTTTTATCTCTGTGTAACCAATTGACTGCACTACATTCTGTTTTAAATACTGAGTAGTTTTCCTGTTTTCCTGGTTGAAGCCTGACTGATACACAGACAATGATCTCCTAAGGAGTTTTACCAACTCCCCTGAGAGCAGAGAAACATTAAATTCTCACAACATGTGAGGTTTTTATTTTGTTGTTCGTTTGCCTAGTAATTCTGCTAGACATTTAGCCTTGTGATTAAGTAATTTTTCAAGCAACTTAATTTTGTTGTAAGTCAAAAGCTTATACCACCCTACCAGGGTATTGGTTTGACCAGCAGAACAACCACATCTAAATGACAATTGGGCCACTTGACGGAGACCTCCAGATGAATGGTCTACCTCAGTTGGGTTTGCCACCTGGCACAGAAGATGGGAAGAGGAAGGAAACTAAAACGGGACCCATTAACTATGTACACTGGTACAAGTATAATAACAATCACACTTCTCCATACACAAGTCTTTTCCCCATAATTTCCTTCTTAGATTTCATGAAAGCTGATGCTGTAGCATTTTGCCTCATCAACTCTTTGTTGTTATTGTTTGGTTGCTCCAGAGTTTTCTCCCTAAAAGGAATTATCATGGGCCTTAAAAGGGAATGGAAATAACTGGTACCAGGACAACTTGCCAGCTATTTGGAAAAAAGTAATTTATACAATTATCCTACCTTAAGAGACAAAATATACATCTAGTGAATTAAAAAGTTAAATTTTAGAAAAGATTTTAAAAACTAGAAGTGAATATTGATCTAATCTCTAGATGAGAAGAGCTTTCTCATCTTAAAAACAAAAGGAAATTTCTAAAAACTTGGTATATTTTGCTACATAAAAATGAAAAAAAACACCCTATTTTCAGATAAACAGAAGGCAAATGTAAACTAAAACCTGCGAAATACATTTATAATAAATAGGACAAAAGTCAATTTCCTTAATATATAGTGAAATACATAAATCAATTAAAAAAAAAACACACCAAGACTGTGTCAGACTTTGTTGTCTTCTAGAATGCATTCCTCTCAACTCCCCTCCTTTCTGATTTTGTTGTGAACATCATGTGTTCAATCCCAGGAGATGGATCATGATTGGTTTGTGCCCAATATCTCAGTTCTGTTTCTTGCTTTATCGATTTCCTTGCAGCTAAGGGTGGCCACATGACCTGGTTCTGGTCAATGAGACATAAAGGAGACATCTGCTGGGAAAGCATCTGGAAAAGCTTTTAATTCTGTTATTAAAGGGATACCTCTACCCTTGGATATATACCCAAAGATGCAGTAGTCTCCACTGTTTCCCCTTCTTTCTGCCTTGAACATGGATGTCATATCCGGAGCAGCTATAGCCATCTTGCATTGTGAAGACACCATCCTGACATGAAAAAGGTTTAAGTTCACTACAACCACAGCATTAGAAATTAAATCAAGCACAAAATTTTTTTCTTGCAAAATTGGCAAAGATTTTTTAAAAATAATAACACCATCCAGGTTGGAAAGGATATGGTAAAATAGGGGCCTTCCCACACTGCTAGTCAAGGCATAATTTGGTAGAACATTTTTGGAAAGCAATTTGGTAACATATAATAAGAATTTAGAAAATATTTATACTATTTGAACTAATGATTCTACTTTTTGTAATTTACTCTTGAGACAATTTAATTAAAGATGTAAGTACAAAGGATTACCAGTGTTATTTAACATAGAAGTGATAAACAGTAAGAAAAAAATCAAAGTGGCTCAAATATTGGAATGGTTATCTAAATTATAAAATATATACAGTAAAATAGTGTACAGCCGCAAAAATAATGTTGACCCTGAGTCTTTAATTTGAAGGGGTTATTTTTATGTTATGATGTTCACAAATATTAGGTTATTAAGTATGAAATGACCAATTTCCTTAAGTACTAAGTTTGACAGTTGATATCTCTGACATTTCACTGTGACACATCCTATTTTCTTTTTATTGTGAAAGTACATCCTCAGTCTTTCAAAAGAATGGTTTGGCTTGTGATTATCTTTCAAATTTTTTTAGAGCAATTTTTGTGAAACCGTGGATAAGTCAAAAATTCATGTTATTTTCGAATATGAGTTCTGTCATGGAACCAATGCAGCTCGGACAGCTCAAAATATCAAAGAAGTGTTTGAGAAGGATGTGGCTAAGGAATGCACAGTATGTCCATGGTTTGAGAAGTTCCGTTCTGGTGATTTTAATCTTGAAAATGAGCCACGTGGGTGACCTGAGACCCAGATGGATAATGATGAGCTGAAAGCTGTAGTGGAAGTGAATCCATCTCAACCTACATGTGAATTAGCAGCAAGGTTTGACGTCACTATTCCAAGAATATTGGACCATCTAAAACAAATCAGCAAAGGAAAGAAGCTGGATAGATGGGTACTGCATGAATTAAATGAGTGTCAGAAGAAAAATCATCTCAAAGCTTGCCTTTCTTTGCTGTCACAACATAAAGGTGAACCATTTCTACACCATATTGTTACATGTGATGAAAAATGGATTCTTTTGTACAATCGCAAGCATTTGGCACAATGGTTAAAGATGAAGTGCCGAAACACATTCCAAAACCAAATATTCATCAAAAAAAGCTAAGGGTGTCTGTTTGCTGGTCCAGCACTGGTATCATCCACTACAGCTTCATGAAACTTAGTCAGTCAACTACAGTGGATGTCTACTGCAACCATTGGACGAAATGATGAGGATGCTTGCAATGAAGCAGCTGAGACTGGTCAATAGCGACAGGCCAACCCTCTTGCAAGACAGCGCTTGACCACATGTCATACAAACAACGCTGCTCAAACTACAGAGGCTGGACTTGGAAACTCCCTGTCATCCACCATATTCACCACACCTTGCACCAACTGATTACC
>NW_012151951.1:8292140-8296452 GCF_000956105.1 Propithecus coquereli
TGTTGGCATATACCAATGCTACTGATTTATTTATGTTAATTTTTTATCCAGAAACTTTACTGAATTCATTTATAAATTCTAATAGCTTTTTGTCTGAAGAGTGCAAGTTCCCCACCATCTGCTTTTAATATTTAACAACACTCAGGCAGATTTCCTTTGAACTTAGAGATAAACATCAGAGCAAGGAAGCTGAAAGAAATACAAAGCACAAAGGGTATTCTTAAGCAGCTCCTTTTGTGTAGATGGTCATAAGTCTTAAGATCAGTTTAAACTGCCTTAGTTGCCTTATAGTACCCTTTAGTTGATTTTAATACTAAAGTCTTCGCCTAATGGGAAGTGCTGCACGTGCTTGACCCACATGGTATGTAAACATACAGCGACGCAGAAAGCTCATACGCACTAAAACTATGAGGGAAGGGATCTTCCCTTCTGATCAATATAAGGTGCTGTAGTCCCAAGAGGATGTGGTAAACATCTTTTGCTTTTTTTCTCTTTCTGTCCTCTCACTAGAGGACAGAGGACTGAAAGGCGGAGCTCCAGGGAACCACAAAGTACTGGGAAAATCACGCAGAGAGAGGAACACACAAAAGCAACCTCAAAGTGCTAAGACAAAAGAACCATCAACCCTGCATTCTATATCCAGTGAAAATCTTCTTTAGGAATAAAGAAGAAAAAAAGAGATTCTCACATAAAGGAAAATAGAGAATTTATTTCAGAAGACTTGCTGTAAAGGAATTGCTAAAGGAAGTTCTTCAGATGGGAGGGGGATGTTAATAATCCCAGAAGGAAACTGGGAATCTCTGGAAAGCAGAAAGAGCAATAGAAGCGGTAAATGTGGGTAAATAGAATAGACTGTTCTCTTCTTGGGTTCTTTAAAATATGTTTGATGGCTAAAAGCCAACATTATAGCATTATTTGATGGGATTTTCAATGTATGTAGTTCTAACATATAAAACAACCGCAATATAAAGCAGGGAGGTAAGGTGACCTACGTGATGGCAAGGCTTCTACATTTCACTTGAAGTGATAAAATGCTCAGTCTAACTAGACTGAAAAGTTACGTATGTATCCCTGGAGCAAACACTAAAAACATTATAGAAAGATACATAGTGAAAATTACAATAATTACATTAAAATAGAATACTAAAAGTGTTGCAAATAACCAAAAGAAGGGAGGAAAGGGGGAAACAGAGGAATGAAAAAAGAGGGAACAAATAGAAAACAAATAGAAGGGTGGACCTAACCCCAAACTTATCAATAATTACATTTAATGTAAATGATCTAAATAAACACATGAATTAAAAGACAGAAATTATCAGAATGTATAAAAAAATAAGACCCAATTAAAGGCAGTCTACCAGAAACTCACTTCAAATATAGTAATATAAGAGTGTTAAAAGTAAAATGATGAGAAAAGGTGCTTCACACAAACACTAATCAAAAGAAAGGAGTAGCTATATTAATACCAAAGAAGAATTCAGAGAAAAACATATTACAAAGGATAAAGAAGAGCATTACATAATGATAAGAGTATCAATTCACCAAGGAGACATAGCAATCTTAAATGTGTATGCACTTAACAACAGAGCTTCAAAATACATGAAGCAAAAATCAGAATTGAAGAGAGTAGACAAATCCACAATCATAGTTGGAATCTCAACACTCTTCCCTCCATTACTGACAGAACTAACAGATAAAATGCAAGAACATAAAACTGAACAACAAAAGCTAAATGTATCTTATCATGATTTATAGAATTCTCCACCAAACAATAGCAGCAGAGCACATTTCTTTCAACGTAAGTGAATGGAATAGTCAGCATAATAGACCATAATTTGGGTAATAAAACAAACTTTAGCGAGTTTAAAAGAACTGAAATCATATAAGGTATATTCTTAGCAATAAAGGACTTAAACTATCAATCAGTGATAGGAATGTAACATAAGAATTTCCAAACACTTGAAAATTAAACAACACACTTTAGAATAATCTACAGGTAAAAGAGAAAGTCTCAAAGGAAATAAAAATATGCATTGAACTGAATGAAATAAAAATACAACATATCAAAATTTGTGGGACAAAGCTATAGCAATACTGAAAGGAAAATGTATATCACTAAATGTTTACATCCAGAAAAGAGAAAAAATCTGAAATCAATAATGAAAAAAAAGTACCTCAAAACGTATGGGATGCAATTAAAGCTATGCTTAGAGAGAAATTTGTAGCATTAAATGTTTATACTGGAAAAGAAGAAAGGTCTTCAATCAATAATCTAAGTTTCTACCTTAAGAAAATAGGAAAAAAATAGCAAAATATACCTAAAGCTAGCAGAAGGAAGAAAACAATATCAGAGCAGAAATCAATGAAATTGAAACAGAAAAACCATAGAGAAAAATCAAAACAAAACAAAAAGCCAGTCCTTTGAAAAGCAATAAAATTGATAAAAGTTTAGGAAGATTGAAAAACAGGAAAAAGACACAGACTACCAATATCAGGAATGAAAGAGGAGCTATCGGTATATACCCTTCAGACATTAAAAGGATAATAAGCAAATAAAGTGAATACTATAAACAACCTTATGCACATAAATGACAACTTAGATAACATAGATCCATTTCTCAAAACCACAAACTCTCAAACTCACCCATGATGAAATAACCTGAATAGTCCTATACCTATCAAATAAATTGAATTCATAGTTAAAAACCTTTCAAAAAAGAAAATTCCAGTTCCACATGGTTTTATTGGTGAATTTTACCAAACATTTAAGGAAGGAACAATATCAATGCTACACAATCTCTTCCAGAAAATAGAAGAGAAAACACTTCCTAAGTCAATTTACAAGGCCAGAATTATCCTGACACTAAAACCAGACAAAAATAGTATACAAACAAAAGAAAACTGTATGTCAGTATCCCCCAACCCAGATGCAAAAATCCTCAACAAAATATTAGCAAATGGAGTAAAAAACTTATAAAAAGAGTAATATACCATGATCAAGTAGGATTTTCCTGAGAATGTAAGCGTAAAAGTTTGCTAGGGCTGCCATAATAAAGCACAATAAACTGAGTGACAGGAACAACGGAAATGTAATGTCTCATAGTTGTGGAGGCTACAGATCAAGGTGTTGGCAGGGCCATGCTCCCCTTGAAGGTGCTAGGAAAGAATCTGGTCCAGGCTTCCCTCCTAGCTTCTGGTAGTTCCTTGGCTTGTGGCAGCATAACTCCAGTCTGCATTCTCCGGCATTCTCCCTGTATGTCTATCTGTCTCTGTGTCCAAATTTTTCTCTTTTTATAAGGACATCAGTTGCATTAGAATAGGACTCACTCTATAGAGACCTCATTTTAACTTGGTCACCTCTGTAAAGACTCTATTTCCAAATAAGATCACATTTTGAGGTACCACAAATTAGGACTCCAATATGTCTTTTTTTTAAAGGACACAGTTCAACCTGCAACTGTGTAAAGCTGGTTTGATATTTTAAAATCGATTACTGTAAACGACTATATCAATAGTCTAAAGAAAAACCACATGATAATATTAATTGATACAGAAAAGCATTTGATAAAATTCAACATACATTTGTGATAAAAACTGTCAACAAGCAAGAAATGGAACCTGATAAAAGGCATCTATAAAAAACTTACAGCTAACATCAGACTTAATAGTAAAAGACTGAATGCTCAGTAACAAGGCAAGGATATACAATTAACACTCCTATTCAATAACATGCTTGAAGTCCCAGTCAGTATTAGGCAAGGAAAAGAAACAAAAGGCGTACATACTGGAAATGAAGAAATAAAACTGTCTTGGTGGGGAGCAGTGGCTCATGCCAGTAAGCCCAACGCTTTGGGAGGCCAAGGCTGGAGGATTGCTTGAGCCTAGGAGTTTAAGATCAGCCTAGGTTAACATGGTGAGATCCCATCTCTATAAAACAAACAAATAAAACTGTCTCAATCTGCAGATGACGTGATTGGCTACATAAAAAAATTACCCAGAAAAACTACCAAAACAAATATAATAACATCCCAGAGCTAGTAAGTGAATTTACCTAAGTGATAGGATACAAGATCACTACAAAAAAAATCAATTGTGTTTCTCTATATTAGCAATGAACAATTATAAATTTGTTTAAAAATTTATATGGAAAAGCAAAATAACTATAAAGACAAGCAATTTTGAAAAAGAAGAATAAAATTGTAGAAATCACACTACTTGATGTTAAGACTTACAATAACGCCATAGTAATCAAGACAGCATAGTATTTGTGAAGGAAAAGACATATAAATCAATGGAACATAACAAGAATCCA
>NW_012151951.1:8300516-8302006 GCF_000956105.1 Propithecus coquereli
AAAAGAGTTATATAATGTCACAAAGCTTAAAAAGAACACAGCTCCCCAACCTTGGTTTATGGAACTATATTGTTATGGTAGTTCTGTGGGTATTGCCCATGGAGACCGATCCACAGGAGTAACTAAACAGGAGAATGTATCTTCGAGGAAGTTCTCCCCTCAGTTTAAAGGAAGTAGCTAAATTTGATGTCATTGGAAACTGCAGACACCTCAGATGATGATAATATATTAGAACACTCAAGCCTATTGGGCATGCCTGTGACTTTGGGCATTGTTCTTATCGTCCCTTTTACAGGCCACATAGGGCTTAAGGGTGAGCTACATTTATATAAACACTTCATTTTATAGGTTCTACCACGAACACAAAATTGGCACAGACTGCAGCTATTTGGGGCAGAATCTGTGTTTTATTCTCTGTTGTATTCACAGGGCCAACACAGTGTCTGCCACATAGTAGACACCCAATCCATAGACACCCAGTGTCACCTGAAACTATCTCTTAGCCAGAGGCAGACTACACAGGCTGGGAGAGGAGAGGGAGGGTATAAAGCTTTTGTATCAGGCTTTTAATTTCTGCAGGACGCTGCAGCTTCCACCAGCTAGAGATCGCTTCACAACTTTGACATACACAGTTCCATTCAGAACTGTGCCACAGCTCAATGGCGCAATCAGAAACCCTAAATCCTGGAAAACTTTCCTTGGTTGCAATCTCACCATGGAGCAAAGATGGTCTAAATCTAGACATGCCGTATTTAAATGTGATTACACTAGGCACTGTAACATCTTATGCTTTATAAGTTTTCTGCAATAGGAAAAATAAGCATTTTTGATTTATTGCTATCGGTGAGCTGCCAAGGTGACATAATCTTTCAGTATTCTCTATTTCAGAGTTCCATTCGTGAGACCCAGTGGTGGAGGCTGGAGGGGAGATATGTGGTTATGGTTTTCAAAGACTTGTAAAGAGTAACATGCTTTTCAGATTATATACATAAAATATCTATGTGTGTGTTTATATATAAACAAATATATGCATGTACACATATACATAATAGATACATATGCATACGCATACATCATATACACGTATATATGGAAAGAATACAGGTTTTGGAGCCAGATAGATTTGAGTTCAAATTCCAGCTCTGCCTCTTATGAGATGTATGACCTTAGGCAAGTTCCTTAATCTTGCTAAATTTCAGTTTCCCTTCTGTAAAAAGCCATTAATAATACTCACCCCAAGGAATGGTTGTGAGGATTATTCAATACCGGTAAGTAAAAATAGTTTTGAGATAGACCTGGGTTTGAATTCTGGCTCTTAACTCGAACTGAACTTGGACAAAATACTCAACCTTTGTAAATGGTTTCCTTCGCTGTGAAATGGAAATTAAAGTATACACCTAAAGAGGTTATCGGGAGGATAAATTAAATTTGTATAACATGTTTAGTACAGTGCCTAGTATACAGTGAGGGCCCAATAAATGTTAGCTGCT
>NW_012151951.1:8303273-8305592 GCF_000956105.1 Propithecus coquereli
TTATAGCTTTTTCTGTGGATGTTTCAGTTAGGATGTGAGTGCCATGAAATCGGAACATGTGTCTTGACCTTCCTGCTAATGCCCACACCAATGGCTTTACCACCTATGTGTAGACACAGTTCCCCCTAAAGTCAACAGAACTGGGCACCATGAGATGCTATAGAGAGAACACACAGCAAACATCAGGTCAAACATAAAAAGTCAAAATTTCCTTGAATGAAAATTAAAATAAATTACATCACTATTTCTAAGAGTATAGTTCGGGAGAAGCCAAGCTGATAACATACTAAATGGAAGCTTCCCTCCCTCTCGTTATTTCCTAATTCTTCCTTCAATTTCCCCAAATATACCATGGATCGCTTAAGAAGTGCCATCCACTTCAGAGACAAGAAACACTTCCAATAAAATACGCTGAAAACAATCACCGTGTCTTAGTGCCTTTGGAGTATGTGTTGAAGCCAAACTCCACGCAGTTCTGAAGTTCTCCTTCCCAGAGGTGGTTGTGCCTGTGTGGTGCATGTGCCCACGTGTGGGTACATGCACGTGTCTGTGTGTGGGTGTGGACATACTGTTGTCAGGAGAGCACACTTTTTACACTGTTTGGGGGGGATGATGAAGCCTATTTTCTGAAGGCAGAATATAATGGTGTGAAATCCACATCATCAAACTCTAAATATCCGTTCCTCCCCCAGAGAGTCACGTCTAGGGGAAAAGAAGGGCTTGGGACCTGCATGTTCTCATTCCTTCTGCAGACACCAACTAGGCTTTCTCAATTTGAAGAGGGTCCTTGGAGGATTTTTTTTTTTTTTTGGAGTTAGAAGGTGGGCAGGCAGGGATACCTGGAAATTAAAGACCTGGAACTCAGAGCACCTGCATGTTCTCATTCCTTCTGCAGACACCAACTAGGCTTTCTCAATTTGAAGAGGGTCCTTGGAGGATTTTTTTTTTTTTTTGGAGTTAGAAGGTGGGCAGGCAGGGATACCTGGAAATTAAAGACCTGGAACTCAGAGCACCAGTCAATCACAAACAAAATGGCTTTCTAAATTCCAATCGATTCCACACATCGTGGCCTGAGAGTGCCAGCCTGAGTTCCTTTCCACAGTCACGTAAAGAAGGCCCAGATGGGTCTACTCCAAGACAGAGTCCCTTTAATTCATTCCAGGACTTATCCCACGCTTTCCCAGCAGAAAAACTGACTACCTGTATCTCTGGATTTCATTCTTTGGTAACTAATCCCTCACCTACATCACTGTATAGTAAGGTCAAGGGCGAAATTCTGTAGAAACTTCCTCCCCACAGCACCACACACAAGGAGACCCACTCATTCCTGCCAACCTCACGCGCCCAAGTCCCAGGCACCCACACAAGCCTCTATTCCTGAAGCTCCTGCCCTTGGGGTGGGGACGTTTCGCCGCCCGTGGGGTGCCAGCTCTCCCGGGCCTCCCTGACTGTCCGCGTGGGGTGGATAGACGTGTCCCTGGGGCCGAAGGAAAAGCGTTAGGCGAAGGCGGACAACCTGGAGCACCTGTGTGAGCACGTGGGGGCGCGCGGGCCGCGGAGGGAGCAGCAGCCAGGATTCCGCTCCGCATGGCGCCCCCGCCCCATCACCGCGCCTGAAATGACCCAGGCCCCGCGACGGCCCAGGAGGTACCTGAGCACAACGCCACTTCGCTCCGCAACGCCCACAGCGCCAGGATCCCACGCGGCCGAGCGCCGCCCAAGTGTCCCGGCCGAAGGCGGCACAGCCCGCGGGACCCACTCTCGGAGAAACGCACGGAAGAACGCGCCGCCACCCTGCGCGACCCCAGGCTCGCAACCCAGCCCGTCCGGCGTGCCGTGTGTGGAAAGGACCAACCAGCCATGCCCAGGTCCTTGGGCGAGCAACTCACTGCAGACTTCCCTTTCCCGACCCGCAGGCTCCGCAGCATCCGCCCGGCGCGCGCGCCCCGCAGTCGCGCGGCCCCCAGGCAGGTGTCTGCAAGAGCTCCGCGCCGCCCGCGCGCCCTGCCCGCCCGAGTCCTGGACCCGGGCCCAGGGAAGAGAGAAAGGCTTTTGTTCTCTACCTGATCCTGTCCTTCTCTGCCCTTTGTAGCTCCTCGTTTCTTTCCAGCACCCGAAGGATCTTCCTGGCTTCGTCGTCATTTAGGAAACTGAAATCAAACCCCTGGGGAACTTTCGTCATTTTTACGGTGTGTGAGTTACTCTTAAGCTCCTTGGCGCCTCCTGTTACGATGGCATTTTTCAAGATATGGAAGACTAGTTTCATGAACTTGATCCCAATAATAAGTCCGCCTCTTTGAAAATGTAAAACCACAAACC
>NW_012151951.1:8305662-8309356 GCF_000956105.1 Propithecus coquereli
TTAAGTGTTGGCCCCAAAGTATTTGCTTTGGCTGTTGCTGTTTGTTCTCAGAACTTGAGCTTGAGTAGTAGAAGGGGTGAAAAACAAAGATATTTATGACTAATCCTCCCTTTCAATAATTAAGGACCCATAGGAAATAGAATCGTCAAGTAGGAGATTTAGAACTGTCAGGAGGGTTACCCTATTTGAAAGACCAGGAAGAACTAAACTGATTACATTAAAGACCAGGAAGAACTAAACTCTGTGGACAGACCTGGCTGAAGCGCTAAAATTAGTGTATCCTTGGCAATGAATTCTACGCCACGCCTCCCATCCCTCATACGCCTCCCACTCCATCGTCCCACAAAAGCCATTCTCATGCTTTAGAAAAGAACAAACCAAACCAAACAAACAAACAAAAATCAAAAAACTGTTTATGGCATTTTAGGAGAAGACAGCCCCGGAGCAAAGGATGGTAGAAAACACCTGTTACAAGTTTTCTGTAAAATTTTATTATTGTCTTAATAAACTCTTTAAGAGAAGTAATGCAAATGCCACTTTGAAATACCTAATCCTCTGACTAAAGCAAAAGGTAATCCTATGAAACCACAGAAATAGCGTTTCCTAGAAAGTCAATTACTCCACAATGTAATATGAAGTATGATAGAAATTTCTGAAGACATTCATATATACACATTTTAAAAATTATCAAACTTGGGGGGAGGGGAGACAAGGGCAACATACGTAACCTAAACATCTGTACCCGCATAATATGCTGAAATAAAAAAAAAATTATCAAAACTTTTACAGAAAACACGTTTTTGTTGGTTTCACTTCTTATATGAAAATAACTGTCAGCTTGACTTTCTTCCTCCATATAGGCTTAATTTGGTTATTTCTTATATGGTAGTGATGATTACTAACATTTAAATTGTACTTCCATGTCTATCCTCTCTTTTCTTGGTAGATGAAAAGATTTTGTATCTGTAACAAAAATATGATGTCAAAAATTGCTATTTATCTTTTGGTTTCTGCACCCAAACCATAATGACATCTATCCATCTTGGTCGTCATTATTTAAGACATGTCTAGGCAGCTAGCCATTCAAATAACCTTCCGTGGGTGTATGTTTGTTATTTGTTTGAAACAGGAACCAATTCTGTTCACCAATATTGTACAGCACACAGAACTCCTTTGTAAACAGTCTCTGTGTTAATGATCGTGGTTTGGGAGTGTGTCTTGTATATGGTGTCCAATTTTTCTAGTGTGTTCGTTAATTCAGCATACATATAGGACTTTTTCATGTGGGGACTGAGGAGCTTTTACCCTGTTCCCAGTATAACAGTGAATTGATTTCAACCAACATAATCTGGTGCCTATTACATGAGGGCATTGTACACTGTGAATAACACAGTCCTTGTCTTTAGAAAGTCTATAATCCAATGGGAAAGATAACATAAATAGGAAAATGACTACATAACCAAGAACATAATAGAGGAATGAAGAAAATTTCCTGAGAGCACAGAAAAGTAGTTCCAACTAAGTGGATCAGGAGAGAGAATATGGTATTTAGGCTGTAACATTTCTTCAGATTTCAACAGGAAGAAATAGAGTGTGGTGGGAGGAGATGTGTGAGTTTATTCTAGGCGAGGGGAACCGTGTGCAGAATAACAGAAATACACTCTGGGAATCTTTTCCCTCAACTCCTCTAACTAATGGTCAGAGTGAGCAAAAACCTGGAGACTAGAAAATTCAGGGACATATTCAAGGATTGGTAAGTGATTTGTTTTGGCTAGAGCATGCATTCTTAATAGGGGCGAAATCTTCCGCTTTTATGTAGAAAGCACAGATACATAGATATACAGTATATCTAGGGTATTATTAATAACATTTCATGAGGGAGGTGAGTACAAAAATAATTCTAAAAAGGCTCCTTAGAGGTTTAGAAACACTGGGAAGCTTAGGGTACAGGAAGAGTGAATCAGGCTGAGATCTGACTACAAATGACATGTTAAGAAATCTGCACTTCACTGTGTAAACAACAAGGGAACAACACAGGTTTTGGAGGTGACAATGACGTAGCTGAAACTGAGCAGTTGGGAAGGTTACCCTGAAAGCAGTAGATAAGGATGAGTAGAGTGAAGATGGGGTTAAGGAAACTGTTGTGTTGGAAAGCTGATGCAGGAGAAAGGGGAAAGAGGACCTGATCTAAGGAGTAAGTGAGAGTAGAAAAGAAGGTTGAAGTCCAAAGATACTGGCTGGACGTGGTAACTCATTAGACATGAGGGTTAAGATAGATGGAGTCACAAAGATGATGCAAGATTTCAAGAGAAGTTTGTAAACAAGGACTATATTTGATGGTATGACAAACATAAGGATTATAAAGAGATCAGGTATTCAGTTTTAGACGTAAGAAGTTTGAGGTACTTGCGATTCATCTACATGATGATACCCAGCTAAAGTGAGAAATGTGGGACTGGAATTCCTGAAACAGGAATGGAGAAATAGGTTTGGAAGTCCTCTGCTTAAAGATGATTGCCAAGACCCTGAGATAGCAAAGGAAGACAGGGAGCAGAGGCTGAGTTCAGAATTTTGAATGACCAACCCCATCAGACATCCACACCAAGGCATGCTTCAGCCCTGAGTTGTGGCACAATAAGGCACACTATTTAAAAACTTTTATATTGAGAAATTTATAAGGCATTGGGGGTTGCCCTGGAAACCATATAGAATCATTTCTGTGGGGTCATAAACGCAAAAGTCTTAAAGTAAAAATAATTTTCAAAGGTTTGTTTTATGGGCTTATTCAGCCAGTTGCAAGCAGCTATTTTCAATCTTAGTGTCTGGTAACCCTGGCAACCTCCTGCCCAGCCTCTCAGCTAAAGAGATACTCATCACTTTGGTTTTTAATAGTAAAAGCTGGATAGAAAGCAATAATCTTTAGAAATCTCCTATAGTCTCCTATCTTCTTCAGTCTGTTGGCCAAATCTCCAGCAAAGGGCTTAGTTTTTTTCCTCCAACCAAGAGAAATGCAGATCATAACAATCATTTGCTTGAAAGTCTGAATTTTTGCCATTTAAAGTCACCTATAAACCCCGTAGTCCATTAAGAAGCGTCTCTGTAGATTGGGGATAGTTTTTTCACAGAGGTGTCTTTTCAGCCCGTTTTGACTCTTCTCGCTGGACAATCCAAATGGCTTCTCTCCCAACAGCCAATCATGGGGTGAGTTTGGATGGTAGCTTTCAGTTAAACAAGCAACTACAAGTCAGCTTGAACATAAGATGTTAGTAACAGGCCTTTATTAGTAAACAAGAGACATAAAACTGAGAAGGGAGTTCGCATAGTTGTTCATTTAGGTTTTCACTATTCTAACTGTTAGGGAATAGCTTTACAAATTTAGATAGAAAAGTCCCTTTCTGGTTGCCCCCGAGGCTTCAGTCCTATATCCACAATTATAGAATAAAGATTCCACAAAAACCAACAGCTTAACGTCTCTAAAGCTTAGATTTTTTTAAACTTCTAAAAAGAAGACCATAATAGAACAAACTTAGAAGATTGTAAAAACTCAGTGAGATGATGCACATAAAGTAATCAACAAGGTCATCACATAGTCGATGCTCAATAAATGGCACCACCTATTAATAATATTATTTGCACACAAAGAAGCCAACAATTTTAAAAAGTAACATTTTCTTCAGTCAAAAGGCCACAAAAA
>NW_012151951.1:8310116-8334053 GCF_000956105.1 Propithecus coquereli
AGTTACAGGATGTCAAAGGAGAAGTATGAACATCACCTAAGGACTTTGTATCTTCTGGGGAAATGGTTATTATATTTTGGTTGCGTGCAGTAGAGTGGTACCATGTTAGGAGGAAGTATGAGTTTGTTAATATTGTTATTTGGAAATTAAGTTTGGTGTAAGGAAATGCGTATGTGAGCCAAGTTGAGAAGGGATGACTGTGATGATCAGTTCTCTGTGTCAACTTGGCTAGGCTTTAGTCTCCAATTATTCAAACACTAATCTAGGTGTTGTTGTGAAGCACTTTTGAAGACATGACTAAATCTAAAATCAGTTGACTTTAAGTATGGGAGATTATTTTAAACAACCTAGAGAAGCCTGATTCAATCAGTTGAAAGGCTCTTAGAAAACGAATGAGGTTTCCCTAAGGAAGAAGCAATTTCACCTGTGCCAGGGAGTTGCACTCTGCCCTCCTGGTAGCCTGCCTGCCCTTTGAATTTCAGACTTGCCTCGCCCCACAATTACATAAGCCAGCTACAAGTAATATCAATAATTCTCTTAATGTATATATCCTACTGGGTGTTTCTCTGGTTGAACTCTTACTTGTACACCCAATAAAATGTTTCTACAATGAAGGGAAAAATTTACCTAAAGATGGTTTTCAACCAATTTAATCATCTGTGAGACTTCTTGCTACCCTCAGTTTTGACAAGTTATCTATTATTTTTTGCTGGTTCACTGACCAATGCTTACCCAGAAAAATCATAGCTATTACCCATTATCCCCTTCTCTGAAGATTTCTATTGTTATAAATCATCTCATCTTTCCCTCTTGAATGCCACTCTTCTGATTTTTGAATAAAGTAAGTTATAACTGCAGTACGATATTAAATACATAACAAAATTATAAAATCTAATTATAGCTTTTAAAAATCTGGGATGTAGACAAAATAGTTAATACTACTATAGTTTTTCCTTTTCTGTATATTTAAACATTTTAAAACAAAATATTTTAAATATTAAAGTAAAAAACAAAAAGCAAACCTATAACTATAAAAGGAGAGAGAAACACGTGCTGTTACAGAGCCAATTAGATAACTCACTTGGAAGTCCAATTTGTCAAGTAAAATAGAAGATAAGTAATGATACTGAGGATTTGCATAACAAATTAGCTAATGGTTCTATAAAAAACTCTATTTGTTTATTTATTTATTTATCTTCCTCAACCTTATTGAGATACAATTTGGTATGCAAAAAACTGGACAAAGTTAATGTATACAATTTGATGAGTTTGGACACATGTCTACACTGTTACCATCACTAAAGTCAAGGTAATAAACATATCCATTATCTAAAAAAAAAAAAAAGAAGAAGAAGAAGGTAGCAGGGAGAATGACAACCAGGTGCTTCAAGCTTTCTAATGAATTAGTGCCACCCAGTCAAAAAGCATGGATCAAGGAATTTCATACCCTTATCAACAGATAACTTACTCCTCCACCTATCCTGAGAAGGAAGAAGTAAGGACCAGGCAGAGAGGCTGGAAGTTACTCCAGTTGTAGAAGTCCCATCACAGAGAAGTGATGGGATGGTTGCTCCTTCTAGTAATGTTTATTATATAAAAATATGAAAAAGTAAAAAAAGAATAAAAAAAATTAATATCCATATATCTATATCTAGCCGATATTTTTATATTTTATATTTTTATTTATATCCTTATATATTCCCCTTTTCCATATATATATATATATTTTAATAGAAATGGCATATTATTAAATAGTCTTCCATATATCCCTTCACATGGTTGCATAGAGTTCCTAGGATAATGAGGTATGATCCCTTGAGTAACACAAACGTTATGCAAGATTCATAAAGACTTCTGGAATGTTTTAAAAAGTCAGTGAACCCTGATGTGACAGATAGCTGAAGAATAGGATTCTGAAACCCAAAGCATCATATGAGTAAAGGGAACCAGAACCTGCTCTTTCATGTCAGAATACAACATATCTGAGATCTAGATCTCAAATCTACCTGACAAAAACCAAAAACCAAAAACCAAAAAACAACCCTGACAAAATCCAGGAACTAAGCAAAACGTACTTACTATTCATCCTAGACCTGAACATTCAAATCTGCCTCATCTCACATGCTCCTCATAAAGGGCTGTCTGTGTTCCCCTTCCACCTCAGAGATGAAGGAGGCAGCAGACTCTGAGAATTGCACGAACGCCCAAGACTCTCTTCTGAAACTCAGAAAAAAGTAAAACATTTCACAGGGCATTATAGGAATCTATTGTTATCCTGATAGCACCTGAAAAAGCTAGGTCAATAAACAAACACACAAGCCAAAAAACACACTACAATTTCCCTTGCGACTATAGATGTGAAAAAAACCCAAAGAAAAATGCCAGAAAAGAAATATATTAAATGGATAAGTAAAGTTTATTCCAGAAATGCAAGAATATTTAAACATTTAATATTAACATAGTTTTCCTTATCATTAGGTCAAAAGAAGAAAACAGTATTACCAAAAGTTCTTTCAGAAAATACCAGAAAAATACCAAAAAAAAATACCAAAAATACCAAAAAATACAGAAAATTCAAGGTTCCTTTTTTATTAGAACTAAACTAAATTGAACTAAATTTGAAATACTTTGTAAAGTAGGATTTGAAGGATTTTTCCTTAATGTGATAAGGAATATCTGCCCCAGACAATACCAATGTTATAATTAATGGGGAGTCCATTAGGTAACAACAAGTCTAAGATATCTGCCATTATCTGTATTATCTAACATTGTTCTGGTAGTTCTAGTTGATACAATAAAGAAGGAAAAAATAATAATAATTTTCTCAGAAAAGAGAAAATCGATCATAGGTGATGATCATCTACTTGGGAAAAAAAAACCCAAATAAATTCATTTAAAAACTATTAGAACTAGAAAGGGAGTACAAATTAGTGGTAGTGTATGGGGTTCATTCAACAAATATTTACGGCATGTTTACTATGTGTTGGGAAGTGTTCTGGGAACTGTGTAGATAAGATGTTCCTGCCCATAAGAACATTACATTCTAATGAGCAGAGGTAAAAAATAAGAAGTAAGTTAACATAAATTTAGAGTGCTGTGAACCAGGTAAACAGGGTGGGGGACGGAGGGATGGCTCCAGCCAGGGTGGTCAGGGACATGCCATACGAGCTGAAACCTGAAGGATGAGAAGCCAGATATGTGAAGAACTGGGAAAGTAAATGTACATGTGTCCTCAAAGTGGCTTAAGTTTGAATATAATGTGGGTAAAAAGTTTAAGATCTGTTGAACCTGCATCATCGTGCAAGAAATAGCCCACTGAGTCCCTGCCCCAGAAAATGTGGCTTAGTGGTTAAGGGCATTTAGTATTTGTTCAACCTGCTACGTGTCAGCTCCTGTGCCAGGTGCTGGAAACACAGATGTACAAAGACAAACAGGTGTCTGTCCTCATGGAGTTTGCATTCCTGAGGGAAGAGACAGACAACACAAAAGTAAATAAATAAAAGATTTACCAAGTGTATTCAATGCTATCAGGAGAACTAACTGGGTGATACGATAGAGAGTAACTTTAGAAGGGAGGGAATTATCTTACATGGGGTGGTCAAAGGCCAGCCTGAGGTGACACGTGAGTGGTGACCTGAAGGGTGTCAAGATCCAGCTTTGCTATGACCCAGAGGGCTTTCCAAGCAGAGGCAAGTGCTGACGTCTCTGAATCATCATGGTAAATACAGGGAAGAGGGACATAAAAGGAGGTTGGAGAAGGAAGCATGGGCCTTTCAACATAAGGCAGTTAGGCTGAGGAGGGCGAGGTTACATTTTATCCTAAGGGCAGGGGCTTGGGATCAGGAGTCCTTGGCTCAAGCTCTGGCTTTCCTTAGATGTGTGATCTTGGGTGGTTATTTCACCTCTTCATCTGTGAAATGAGGGTGATAACAGTACCTACCTCATAAGGTTGTGGAATTAAATGTGATCATGTCTGTGAAGTGTTTAGCATGTTGTAAGCCCTCATGAATAAGAGTGAGAGGGGGAGAGAGAGAGAGAGAGAGAGAGAGAAATATCTCCCAAGCCAGGTGGCCAACTGGACTCTGCCCAGTTTCCTCCTCACACCTGGCCGGCTTCTGGGATTATAAAGGATTTCCAGATGTCATCTCTTCTCTCGCTGCCTTCAAGCTGAAGGAACTCTTGCCTCAGGGCAGAACCCACCTCAAAGCATTTGTGACATAAGGATTAAAATTGTTTTAAATTGAAAATACAACATGATGACACCAAAGTAATAAAAGAAAAAACTATATTTATAATCCTATCTTCCTAATTCAAGGACTATTTCCATATTTGAATATCATCCTAAAGTTCTTTCCTCTATGTGTGTATATATTTATCTGTAGTTATAATCACAACTGTGTATGCACATATATACAAACATTCATAACACAGTTGTAATCATATTTGTGCATATTTTGTGCACAAATTGTGCACATTTGCACATTGCACATTGTGCATATTTTGATAAAGGCTTTTAATACTACTATTGAAAGACCTCTGCAGAAGATTTCACAATCTAGCTGAATTAAAAAACAGTTCTGAAGGTTCTTTGAGAACTTTAAACTGCCTTACACAACGATTATTGATGCTTTTTATATTATCTCAGTAACCAGTTCTAGCATTTTATAGTATTCACTCTTTGAACACTCTTCCTTAACAGCAATTCTGTCTAGCTCCATGTGGTTGCCTTCTTCTTAGAAGACATTGCCCTTTCATAACAGTTCTTGTGCACACATTGACACCTGGAAAATAGATCTTTTTTGCTTGTTGTTGGGTAATCTTCTCATCAGTAAAGAAAGCAGGGTGAGTGAAGAGCATCCACAATGCTGATGGGTTGGAGACTTTAATATACTGTGAACCAGAGAGGAGGAATGCCATGCCTGCTCTCAGTAGAAAATAACTCACTTCTTCAAAATCAAAGGCTTCTATTTGCTTGCTTCCATAATACTAATTAATCCATTGAACTTGGTTTTACTCTTAGAGTCCAGGAGATTGTCATCTGGGTAACTTGAGATGCATAAGGGAGGTGAGAAGAGAGGACTCTTACCTATTCTTTCCATTCTATATTGCATAGAGAGGTGGAGGGAAGCGAAATAGAGAGTAGAAGAAAATTCTAATATAGAAGACTGAACTCAGCTTCTTCCAAGCTTCAAAGAAATGTCCACTCAGAATGAAAGGAATGAGATTGAAAGTTAGGTTTTCCTTTCTGTCAACAGCCTTCACACTGGGGTGCAACGGCCTCTCCGCAACCTCTAATTAAATGGGTCATTGCAACTAATTAATATACCACTTATATCTAATCAGATGGTGGCTCAGACTAAACCTGAAGTTTCTTTTTTTTTTTTCTTCTGTGCATTTTAAAGAAAGTTTAGTTTGATTTTTTTTTTGGTTTGGACTTTTTTCTCATTTTGATTCAAAAACCCAGGTTTTAAGCAAGATAAAATTGTTATCTGTTTAATGTGACTGACCCAGTTTTAAGGTTGTAGTTCTTCAAAACTTCTATTGTGACTTAAGAAGGCAAATTTCCACTAAATAGAATTTGATAATTTCATTTATTATTTCTAAATTCATTATCAGGACCAAGCTAGTGTCTCATTGGAAGACTTTTTTTTTTTTTTTTGAGACAGAGTCTCACTCTTGCCCTGGCTAGAGTGAGTGCCGTGGCGTCAGCCTAGCTCACAGCAACCTCAAAGTCCTGGGCTCAAGTGATCCTACTCCCCCAGCCTCCCGAGTAGCTGGGACTACAGGCATGCGCCACCATGCCCGGCTAATTTTTTCTATTTTTAGTAGAGACGGGGTCTCGTTCTTGCTCAGACTGGTCTCGAACTCCTGAGCTCAAACAATCCGCCCGCCTCAACCTCCCAGAGAGCTAGGATTACAGGCGTGAGCCACCGCGCCCGGCCTCATTGGAAGACTTAAAGCAGAGCTAACTAATGAAGGCTTTTGTAATTTAACCTCCATAACTTTATTTGGATGTATTCTAAGTACTTTTGGTCCTTCATTTGCTTTATTAGTCATTTGTTCTTACATATGGAGCATGCTTCAAACAATACCTACATCACACAATTCTAGCTATCACTTTTTCCATAGCATACAATTGTTTTCCCTGGTTATATTTGTAGTTTCGTATGGCTAGAGGTTTATTGTCAAGTGACAAGTTTAATGACAAGTAAAATGTTATCTGGTGCCTTCAAACAGGATAATGACCCATAAGTTTCTAAATATGAGCTTGCAAGAACACAGAAAGTTGTTGCTGTACATTGAGAAGCACGCTAAGTCCTGTGGATCAGCAAGAATTGTTCACAATAGAGGGGCTTCCTGCAGGTAATATTAATAGGATATTCTTGCTGGAGGTAAAAATGTGCCATATATGCTTGTTTTCCTGAGTTCAAATGTCTAACTTGGGTATTAATTGGGCAGAAATGTCTACTCTTCTGGAACAGAATAACATCCAGGTCTTGCTAAATCCTATTAAACTAATTATTGTGTAGATCAAAATATGCCAGTGCTTTAATTAAGTCTGGTTATGACACTAATAGAAACATGATGGTATGTATTATATTAATACATTCTTCTGGTCAAGGGGCTGACTAGATAGACAAACTTTTAAATTAATAACATACTTCAACTAATAGTTGTAGGGGAGAAAATGTACTTAACATGTAAAGAAATACAAACTAGGAATAGTATCCCCAAGACTGACTAAGAAGTGGTCATGCAAATTTACAACCACACTAGGTGCAATCCAAGCTTATAAACAACAATTTATATAATAACAGATGCCCTTGCACTTCCTGCTTTTTTGTTAAAACCTTACGTACTGGAATTCAGTAAGTCTATTTCCCCCAAAGCTGTCATTTCATAAACTCAAGTCTTTAAATATGATAAATAGCAAAATCTATAAAAACGTTCAGATTTTCCCCTATACTGTACCTATTTTAATATGAAATGATAGATTCTTTATATCTCTTTTCTATTTGTTTTTAAGATTGGTCCAACTGCCATGACACACCCCACTCAGTGTGCTTCCCCTTGTGGCTTACCCACTGGCTCCCTTGAACACTACCCCTGGCGTCCTGCATCCATTTCCAGTGCAGCCATCCATCCACCGATTCTGGATTATTGTCATTAATTCATTTCAGGTTATTTTTGTTCATTTTATCATTCAACATACATTGATTGAGTACCTGCTATGTGCTAGGTGCTGTTCTAGGGCTGCTCTATACCCGTCTATTCTATTCCTCTTTTTAGTTTAATTCCTCCAAATTCTTTCTTCATCATTTCAAACAATTATTTTCCCCCATTTCCTACGCTTCTCTTTTTGGAGAGTATGTTCTGTATAGATTTAAGTTATCCAGCAATTTTCCAGAAAGGCAGCTTATCTGGGCCAGAGGAGTTTCTCCCGTGTCACTCATTGTCCTCCTACTTCACTAAAACTGTCTTTAACAGAAAGTAGGTTACAAGGGGTCAGTGGGATGAGGAAAGAAAATAGAAACCCAATACCTATGGCAAATACTGAGCAAATCATTTTCCAGGTTGGTTTAAAAACCGTATTTCAATGGATGCAGGGTTTCCTCCTGCTGTGCTTAAAATGTTTTGGAACTAGATAGAGGTGGTAGTTGTACAACATTGTGAATGTGCTAAATGTCATTTAATTGTTCACTTTAAAATGCTTAATTTTGGCCAGGTGTGGTGTCTCATGCCTGTAATCCTGGCGCTCTGGGAGGCTAAGGTGGGAGGATTGCTTGAGGTGAGGAATTGGAGACAAGCCTTAGCAAGAATGAGATACTGTCTCTACTAAAAATAGAAAGAAATTAGGTGGGCAACTAAAAACAGAAGAAAGTAGCCACCTATGGTGGCACACACCTATGGTCCCAGCCACTTGGGAGGCTGAGGAAGGAGGATCGCTTGAGCCCAGGAGTTTGAGGTTGCAGTGAGCTAGACTGACTCCATGGTACTCTAGCCCAGGCAACAGAGCAAGACTCTGTCTAAATAAATAAATAAATAAAAATGCTTAATTTTGTTATGTGAACTTCAGCTCAATAAAAATAATTTTTAAATCCTATTTCACTGTTTTTGCCTATGTTGCTAACATTATAAACCTCCCCACCCTCACCCCAGTAGGCTAAAGGATAATCTAAATATAAATTTAGTACAGCAATCGTAGTGCCATTATTAACTTAGTCTTCTCAAAATGTGAAGCTTAAGTTTAGTTCAGAGGACAGCAGTAAGCCAAAGAAGCTATAAACACTTCAAGTCACAACCACTCTGTCCTGATTTATAGCCTGTTTGCTTCACATGACTCTGAATGCTGGAACAAATATGATCTCCACTTGTGGGCGGAGAGCAGTTCCCAGTAACTACTTACTAACTGTAAGGAGCAAGACTTCCTCATGGATTGACCTAGAGGAAAGAAAGGCTGTTTCCGGAAGGAGCGAGTACAGATTTCAGAGATCTGAGGGAAGAGATGGCTGGGATCCCGGAATGACGTTGGGGAAGCACTCCAGGCTGTTATTCACCGGTAAATGTGCATTACAGATGGATCTAATGGTCCAGGTCAGAAAAGAAGATCTCCTGATGGTAGTCTGTCTGTTTTAGATTTTTTGGAGGTTGGCATTTAATTGAAGAAAAGGCTGAATATTTTTGCCAATTAAAAAAACTTAGTTTCCTTTTATTTCATCCTCTCCTCACTACCCTGCCCAACCCCTTGATATTTTCTGTGTTTATTTTATGTATATTATTACTGCGAATTAGAACTCAGAGAAAAGATTTTCCTACTGATGAAGTCTGAACCCAGACCCTTTTCTATAAGTGTGTGTCCTGGTTTATAGATGACAGGATAGGACGCCAACAGGAATGTCAAGAAGTTGACTTTTTAAGATGATGATACTGAAGAAAGATGGCCGGAAAAGTGGTCCAGAAGTGGATGGGGAGGCCACGGAGAATGCCAAAACCCAAGGGTCCTGAGACCCTAGGATGAAAGGGAAGAAGGTAATATAAGAAGTGGCCACCACCTGTGGTCACGGAGAAAATTCAAGTCATGAGGATGAAATCAGTTTTAGGTTAAAGGGGAAAGGAACACTCAGAGATAGGTCTGTAAACGTATACAAAATTTTGGTTAACTTAATAAAGGTTTCAGAGGTCATAAAACAAATAAGTTAGAGAAATGGCTTAGTTGGGTGGAGCCGAGTTGGCTGGGACTGACTTGGAAGGGACTGAGAGTAAAGAAGAGGTTAGTGGAGAAGAGGGACATTCCCCAAGAACAAGATCACTGGGATCGGGGTGAGGTCTCAGGTAGTAGAAAACATTTCTGGGACAAAAGTATCAAACCAATCATCCCCAAAGTTCCAGATGGAATTGGGATGTGATGGTGAAGCATGTTGAAAGGGCGCTTCAAGGTAGAGAAACTTCTGCCGCTAATGAATTTTAGCCATCGTTTCCAAAATGAATTAATCACAAAAGCAGTGACTCTGCTGTGTGGATTCTTGTCCTGCAAAGAATTCATGTCTGAGCAGCACTGGCTTGGGGTTTACAAGTGAAAGTCATGGAAAGCAGCTGCCTAGCTAGAGCATAGGAGGAGAGGTTATTCTTAGAAAAATCAAACTGCGTGATATATCTGAGTGGTTGTTCTCAATCGAGGGGGATTTTGCCACCCCCGGGGTCATTTGTCAGTGTCTGGAGACATTTTTCATTGTTACATGTTGGAGGAGGAGTGCTACCAGCATCTAGTGGGTAGAGGCCAGAGATGCTGCTAAGAATCCCACATCGGGCAGGACAATGTGCAGGACACTGCCCCGCAAAGAATTACCTAGTCCAAAATGTCAATGGTGCTGAAGCTGAGAGACGCTGTGTTAGTGCAATTTGGATTTAGAGAACCTGGGTTCTCGGATATGCCCTACTCGTTTCTAATTCTGTGTCCTTTCAAAAGCTAGTCAGCTTCTCTGATGCTTAGATAAAGTTGCTTGCCATGCCCACTGTACAGTGGACATATGTGATAATGAACCATCCTGAAAAGTATGAAGAGAACTACGAATGTAATAATTCCCCATCAGAGGCAGCGGCTAGCGGTCCCTTCTCCCCAGTTCTCTGCAGCTGCCACTTGGCGGGATTGCAGCGGCCTCTGTTCTGGCCTTCCAGCCTCCAGCCTAAGTGCGTTTTAGTCCATTAATTTGAAATGGAAACTAGACTTGTTTTGCTGAAATACTGCATTCAGCATATGACTTCCCTGATAGGAACCTGTGAGGTCTCGCCAGCACTTTCTATATCAAATCAGCTCTGAAGCTGGGTCACGCACCTCCACCAGGGTCTACCAGTAGCTCCTGCCCCAGCCAGCTGGCTTCGTCCTTCATGGGGCCTGTCTTTGCTCAGATCCTCTCCCTGCCCGGTGCTCCCTGATCTCCTCCGCTGTATTTATCCGTATCTTTCCCATTCCGAGGCTAGGCTGAGCTCTACCTCCTTTACAAAGCACTTTGTACCTGCTCCAGCCCACCTGCCCTACTGTTTCAAAAGATTTTTGTAACTATTAATCAGTCCCACACCATTTGATATCAAATTATTCACTAATTTTTTCATATATTTTAAACATATACTCTGCAATGAGCTTACAAAGTCCTTGATTTTAAGCCTTTGAAAGACAGAGTTTCGTGCTAATATCTTGGCTTGAGACTCCCTTTGTGCATGAAGCCTTTCCCGACCCCTCCCTTTTTGATTCACCCCTGCCTGACAACACCCTCCGTGGAGCCTCTTCTCCCCATAAGGACTTTTATCACAGCACCTAGAATTCCTTAGCACTTTTTGTTTACATGTCTCTCTCCGCTAGCTAGGCGAGAAGCTCTGAAGCAGGGACCCTGTCTTAACTATTTTCATTAAACTCATATACTCTGCTCCAGCTTCGATTTGTTCATACCACTTCCAGATTTTTAAAGTTCATAAACCATTGAGAACATCTCCGTTTACCTTCACAGACTACAAAGATCTTAAATGATGGGCTTTTCGTTGTCGCCAGCTAAGAGTTGTCAAACTGAGGCCCAAGTGAAATTGGAGAGAGTAAGAGATCTAAAAATCTCTATCTCTGGAAATCCTTTGAAATATGAATTTGAGAACAAACAGAAGTACATCAGCCATTCCAGACTGTGTCGTACACAAATATAAAACATTACTAATGAAAATATCACTATCCAACATAAGATGTTAGAGAAAGGGAAAAAGAGCTTCATTTCTCTTTCAGTTTATCACTCACATGCCTTGAAGTGCTGAAAAAACTGAAAGACAGAAAGGAGAATTCTACAATTCCATGCTGGGAACACTCAATACTAACATCAAGAATAAGAATTATTTTTAAAACTTACTTAGACCTATATTTATTAAATAGGTCTTGCGATTTTTAGTGAAAGGAGAATATGGAGTCAACTAGAAAAGAATTCATCATAATTTTTCCTCGTTCAATGTACAAAATATCTTCTAAATAAAACATCCACACATAACTATCAGAGCATCCGACAGTTGGAAACCATTTCATTGCTGGTACTTACATCTGGGCAGCTGGAAATGATGGCGTGACTGGCATGCTGGCTCTAGAATGTGCTAAACAATTGTCTTTGTTTTGTTTGGCTTATAAGCCATGTATAAAGCCATATATATATGTTCTTCTAATTTGCATGCATAATTACCTAAATGCCAAGCAATTACCCACTTTCCTCACAAGGTGACTTATGTTAATACACATGAGGAATCCCTCCCCTTCACTAATCTTTCAAATCTCCACCCAGAGTTGCATCAAACAAGGGCCCACGTACTTGCCAAATGCCTTGTCTTAGACCAAGCATAGGGACATTCCTGTAATCCTGGGACTCTGCCCTATTATTTCCAGAGCTCTTCCCATAAACCAGTTTTTTAATCTTATCTTTATTGAAGAAAGTTGCTTTCTGGCATTGCTGGCAAATCATACATTTCTAACCAGTCTCAGTACATCCTTATATTTTATCTCCTTTATAAAGTAATATTTTTCAAAGCATTGTCTGAGGATCAGAATCACCTGGGTTGCTTGTTAAAAATGCAAATTCCTGGGTCCACCTAGACCTCTGAATCAGAATCTCTGGCAATACCAGGAATCTGCATTTTTAATGAGTACTATAAGACAATACTTATACACACTCGGGTTTGTAACCACTACTAAGGTTTTTAGTGTTCAGATTTTCCTTTCCAAGGTAAAGATTTGAGGCTTATCACCTCACAGCAGCGTAGTACAAAAGCCAGGTGTTTTTGCGATTACTAAATTCTTGAAATGGACATTCAGGACAAGCTAATAATATTCTGGAAATAGAGGAAGCTTCAAATACACAACTGTTAAACTCAGCTCTTCTGAAAAATGTTCCTGTCTACATTGCTGAATACATATTTGCTGAGTACAGAAAGAAGGGGCTCTTCCATGCTTCTCTGCAGCTCTTTCCCAGAAGCTCAGACAATTGAGCTGGTAACCTATGTGATGGTATAGAAAGCGGCTCAAGCAGAGATTGCAAAGACTTCTGTTTTAGAGGGCTACTCTCCGTGGGTTAAAAGTCACATCATCAGTGTGAGAGAGAGGGGAGGGGAACACGTAGGGAGAAGGAAGAGAGGGAGAGGAAGGAGGGGGGAAGAGAGGAAGGAGGAGAAGGACAAAGAAGAGAAGAAGGAGGAAGGAAAAGTGTAGAGAAAGAAGAGAGAGGGAGCAAGTCCAGGGCTAAAGGCTGATTCAAGCAACCACCGGCCTTGAGAATTGTTCCTGCTTGAATCAGTCCTCCACACTCAGACTCCTTTTGGGGCTCTTCATATTTCACAAAGATGCATGAACATTGGTTGCTGATATTGTCCTATGTAAGTGGTTCTTAACATTGGGCAAGTTTGTCCCCATCTCCCCACAGAGAGAACATTTGGCAACGTCTAGAGAAATTTTTGATTGTCGCAACTCCAGAGTGGGGGTGAGGGGCGGGGATGGGCAGGGGTCGCTACTGGCATCTAGTTCTTAGAAACCAGTGATGCTGCTAACTTCCTTCAATCCTCAGGATAGCATCCAAAACAAGGGATTATTCCATCCAAAATGTCAACAGTGCAAGATTGAGAATCTTTGTCCTATTCGATATTGTCCTGCCTGATGTGCCTGATGTGCCTGATGTGTGACCCTCATCATCCCTCCCCTCCCAGCCCATTCCCCTTTGCTGGTGTTTTCTCAACATTTCCTTCTCAAGCACATTCCTGGTTTGGGTACCTTGCCCTGGCCCAGCTTTACTGTGAGGCCTGCCTGAACAATTAGGACACATTAGGGAGCTCACCGGAGAGTACGGTAGTTCCCACTCCAAGACCCCCAGCACACCTGACACTGCAGATAGCACAGGACCTGGTTGCTGTCAGTTGGAACACATTTCTGTTCATGTCTTCCACCCACAAATTTAATGCCTTTCCATCTGAATTAAGCATTTATTATGCAGTGTGGCTGAAATGTTGCAGTCTGAGGTGGGACAGCAAAACTAGCATGAATTTCTTTTTCCTTCTTCACAATATCACAGATAGAAGATTCATTCTTAAGTCGATCTTAGCAACTTCAGCATACGATTTTTTTTTTGTTTCCTTATTAAGTTGAGAACTCTCCCCTTTTCACTTAAAGGAAGCACTTCACGGCTTCCCTTTGGCCTATCTGAATTGTCAGCATCACTATTTTTGTGCTTTGGGGCCATCATGAAGTAAAATAAGGGTGACTCGAACACAAACACCTCAATACCTCGACCACTGATCTGATAATTCAGACGGTATGAGGGACAGAGAGCCTGGACATCACGGACACACAGCACGAAGATGATTCACGTCCTGGATGGGACTGAGCAGGACAGCGAGAGATTTCATCACACTACTGAGAATGGGGTGCAACTTAAAAGTTAGGAATTGTTTATTTCTGGAATTTTTCATTTAATATTTTCAGACCACAGTCGGCTTTGGGTAACTGAAACCATGGGAAGAAAACTGTGGATGGGGGGAGTCACCGCATGTGGTCTCCTGAGCAGCCAGGTATAAAAGAGGCTCAGCCTCGCACTGTTGCTTTGCTCTTCTGCAGAAAAGCTCAGAGGCCTTTCTTCCTTTTTAAATTAACCCAATCTTCAGATCTCTCATTGAAGAACTGAGTAAAATAATAAAATCCCAAGTGATTCTTATAGTTTTTATTTGCCCTTGAAAGAGATTTTGATATTTCAGTTGATATACTTCTCTGCCATTTGCCTGAACTGGCTTTCTATTAATAAATGTAGCCACTTTTTACATTTTTATTTCATCTTTTTAATTATTATTATTATTATTTTTTGGAGACAGGGTCTTGTTCTGTCATCCAGGATGGAGTGTAGTGGCACAGTCATAGCTCACTGTAACCTGAAATTCCTGGGCTCAAACGATCCTCCTGCCTAAGCCTCCCAAAGTGTTGGGATTAAGGGTACGAGCCACTGCACCCAGCCCTAAATGTAGCTACTTGAGATGGATGTGCAGGCAATATGGCGGTGGTGGTGGACTAGCAGTACCCAGGAGAGTGGGGAGTTGGAGAGCAGGAAAGGAAAAGAGGGTCATACTCTGTGGTCTCACTATGCTTTTATAAGACAGGAATAACCACAAAGTTTTGTTTTGCTTTTTTCTTTGGAGGAACGGGACAAGAGACTGCAATGAATATTCTATTTGACAATACTTGCTTTAGACTTGCAAAGTCCATCATGTACAAAAAGCCAGTCCTCAAATAAGACAGTAGAATACTCACAATTTTGAATAATTTAATTCAGTACTTATATACGTCCCAGGAACACGGCGAGAAGTCAAGATCAGAAGTGGTGCATTCTTCTACTTCCCTGTAATAGAACAGCTATCATTTATTTATGTTATTATTAATCCTTTTACTGTGTCTTCTTATTAATCCTCACAGTAGTTCTATGAAGGTTGTTACTCAGATTTCACAGTTCTAAGAATCCCGCCACTTAACATCTCTGAAATCAGGACAGATCATACAATGTCCCATAGTTACCATCTATAAGACAGCAGCCACACACCAGTTGTCATTGCCTGCTTGTGAGCAAATTTGGGTGTTACTCCTGATGGCACGAAAGTAGCAGCGTGAAAGCATGACGTGGAAGAAATTCTTGGAGGCGATAGTGGAGGTGTCATTTAGGAACTAAGCATCATCAATGCTCTTGATGGCATAGAGGCCATTATTGTATAGAAAAGTGGGGACGTTGATGACTGCAAGTCAAAAACAGTTCACAAGGGTCTCACTATGTCATATTCGAGGAATATGTTGAGTAATTTATTTTGCTAAGATTTTTTAAATCTATGTATCAGGGGTGATATATGATTAAAGCGTGTCTAAACATATTTAATGAGCTCTTTAAATAAGTATGAGATAAAAATTCTACATTATAAGAAAGCACTGTGTCTAATTGGGAGTGTTTTTTTCTCTTACTTGTATATGAAAGAACAATGAGTCTTACAACATATGGGATACTAAATTCAATTAAATATGGTATTATTCCTTTTCTGTCCATGAAGAATATGGGCCTTAAAGACATTGTCTTGCCCAAGGTCACAAAACTATGAAGTGGCAGAACTAGGACATGACCCTTCTTCTCTCTAATTTCAAAACCTATGTTTATTTTCCACCACATTGTATTGCTCCCCTACTAAATATTTATTAAAAAATCATAGACTTCTCTGTTTATTGTCACTAACACTTTGTGGATCTAGAATGAGGACATCCAATTCTTTCTATCTTCCTTAGTTCTTTTACAGTGTGATGCATGAATTCAATAAATTTATTAAATAGACTTGACTTTGTGGAGGCAAAGTCTGACTCTTTGATTCTATTTTATTAGAGCTTGTCAAAACATTTTTAAATTTATTATTTTTTAAATTGTTTTATTTTTACATTTTTTAAATTTCAGAATATTTCCGGGGGTACAAAACCTTTGGTTACATAAACTTCCTTTCCACCACCCAAGTCAGAGCTACAAGTGTGCCCATTCCCCAGACAGCACATGGCGCACCCATTAGGTGTGAATTTACCCACCTCCCCCCCTTCCCACCTTCCCGACACCCAGTGAAAGTTAGTACCAATTCCATGGTGAGTACATGTGGTGTTTGTTTTTCCATTCTTGTGATACTTCACTTAGAAGGATGGGCTCCCTAAATTTAAAAGAAGAAATGAACATTTATTATGTTCAGGCTATACCAGGCACTGCGTTTTCCAGATAGGTATCATTATCCCCACTTTACAGATGAGGAAACGGAGTCTCACAGAATTTGGGTAACTCATCCAAGGACATACTGCCACTAAGTGGCAAAACTGGAAATCTGAGTTCTTTCGACTGTGAATGTGGATTTATCTCCCCAATACGCAAAAGCAATAGAATGTATTAACTCACTATTATTAGATACTACTGAACCAAAGTTTCATTTGTCTGGCAAGGAAGAATTAAATAATGCAAATCTTTCCTTTACACGTCCTTTTGTTCAATATTGTAGTGTTTGGTATTAAATGGGGCTTGTTCTTCTCAGGCAACCACAGCCAGACATAAAACTATCCCAGTTACTAGCTCTTCAGGGGATACTTGTGGGACTGCTAATGCTGCACTGGTTTCTCAGCATCCCAGCTTCCACTGACAAAGGAGCGATTTCACCCTGTGGTCGGATGAGATGCGTTAGAGTAACCTAGTAAGCCCTTAAAGGAAAGGGCAACGAGCCCTTACAGAAACATATTCAGAGATTCTGCATCAATTGTGGTCCTTCAAGAATGTCATTCTCTGTTGACAAAGACACAGGGTCGATCAAGTAATCACTCCACCCCCATTTTCTTATGGGCATCCCCCAAGAACATGGTGAAGAGTTATTCCATTATTGGTTCAAACAGTGTGAAAGCAATAAGTTATTTTTTTAATTTACAAGTTATATGAATTTCTGGGTGCATATTTCAGAGAAGTCAGGCTATTCATTCTTGGACAAGTTATTACCAGAATAAACTTGAAAAACCTTTATACTTCTGGATTGAAAAATTCTTTTTGAAAAAAAGTTTATACAAGTAAGAAGAAGGTTAAGATGACCATATACAGAGTTTAGTTACATAAATAGTAAAATTTAAGAAACTGTTTGTACAGTCAGATTTCATTATTGTGTTAATGCTCAACAAGACATGCCAAATGAATTATTATTGTACTGTACAGGTTAACACACAACAGAATACATATAGTCTAGTTGTGCTGATGAGTCATGATTTTTAAGTCTCCGTTTGTAAAGCATATCAATTGGGCACTCCGGGACGACTGGATTAAAACTGGTGAAAGACATTATAGCAATTAGAGATGGAGGAAGGAATTGCGTTTTATGCTCTATTCTTACTCTGCACAAATCATTACAAAGAAGGAAGCTTTGAATAAAATGACCAGAGGGCAACCCAATAGTCTAGTCTGGGGATGTGTATGTAAATATCGGTTATTTGGTAACTCTCGAGACCAATAGGTGGCATGAGAAAAAGCTGCTTCTGACAGAAGTATTAAGCGTAGTGCCAAAGCAGTTCATGAAGTTTATCTGAAGGGCCTACCATAAGCTCAGCAAGTCAAAGTTGAGAAATGCATTAATTCATTTACCTATCATGTGTCAAATATATCCTGGATATTCATTGCGTAGAAGACACTTTGTGGGAAACCAAAATTGCTGACATGAGCTTGTAGAGAAAGCTTAGTTGTGCTAATATCTACACAAAGAGGTTGAAAAGGCTTAAAAAGAGAAACAGCCAACCTATTTCTTTCTTACCAAAAGCCAGGAAAAAAGCTTTGCTTATCAATCATAGTGATATATTAATAAAGTTCTATGCATTTTTTTTTTTTGCTACAATGTGGCTCTTTTAATAGTGTGACCAGGATGCTTTATCAGTTATATTGCATAAGAGACAATAGAGTTCATGTTATCTCAAGAGCTACTGTTATGCTGATTATGTTAGGAGAGGTTTTTCTGTGGGAAAACTATTCTTCCATCCTTACTTCCAATAGCTATTCACAATTATTGAGGATGTGTTATTTCAGTGACTATTTAATTTGGAAATAAATATAACTCCTGGAAATGTATACAAAAGATTTGTGAAATGGGAGAAAATGTGTATGATTCATTTGATTTCCTCCATGCTCACAAAACTAAAATATATTTGTATACAAAGAATATGTAAATGAAAAAATCAAATAATCTGGGCCTTTTGTTTCTGTCTCTGTGTAGATACACTGCCTATTATTTACCTAAGAAGCAAAACAACCTGGATATTCAAACATAAAACATGACTCTTATGACTCATAATTCCTGCTTGATTTTAAATCCTATTGTCTAATGATGGCCTCATTGGAATTGGGTGAATCATCACCTTGTCTTGTGTGTGTTGGCTAACCAGAAGGAAGGCTTCTGGTTTCTCCTGAGAGATTGTTTTCTTTTTGCTGTGGTCAACATCACCAGGACACTTCCAAAGGGTGATCACATTCCAGAGCAGTGTATCATATACTGAGCCAGGAGGCTGAATTAGAGATAGCATGATTCCATCCAATCCCTTAAATATTAGATGAGTTCTACTCGGCAGGATTCTCTGTATCATATTCCCTGGCCTCTAAAACTAGACCCTGGCAGAGGAGTAGAAAATGTAAGGGTACAGCTGAATAACGTGGGCCAGAGTAAGAGGATTAATCTTGGAACTTCCATCGTTAATCAAGGCCCCTCTTAAATTGCCATTTGAAGACTGAGCTAAACAAAATACTCTCCCATTTTGGGATAGGAAATCCTAAGATAGAAAAGACAGGGCTTCTGTCTTTTCTTTAACATCAACTTATATGTGTAGTAAAAAGTACCATGAGGTTATCAGCAAGAGCTACTTTGGAATTTCTGAACTCTAGGATCCAGTCTACACTCTTCAAATTTTTCATGGTCCCCAGGATTTTTCTTTATAAGCAAGGCTTAGTGTGCTAACAGATTCTGCTAAAGCCATTACATGAGAAGGAAGGCAAAGTCTTCATCTCCTTATCCGCTGTCCACCCCCTCAATACTCAGAGCATTATTTGTTAATGGAGCATCATATTTGGGTACAAGGGGAGATGAAGGAAAGAAGGAAGGAAAGGGAAGAGAGGGAGGATGACTAAGGATACATCAGTGGCTCTGAAAGAGGTGGAAGATTTACCTGTTGACTACCACCTTGTTAGCCTGCGAAATGCAGATGCTGTTTGTGGGCATGAAAAGCTGAGTCACCTTGCAAAGGTCCAAAGGAGGCAAGACATTTTTCCCATCTCTTCTCTGTGTTTTCTGTTAACACCAGATGTATAGCAGGGAAGTTCCAGACAGTTTAAAAGTGCCTTGAGATTGTATCTGATTAGTGAAAAGTTAATGAATTTATGGCAGAATTCTGGGTAAACTGAAAAAGAAAATCAGTTGAAGTAGAATCTTCCTAAGTCACTTAGGCAGGATGCTTAAGTACATGATTGCTGGGTCTAACCTGTAGGGAAGCATTACAAGCTGTACGCCACCCGAACTCTTCCTCAGCTCTTGTAAATTCCTGCGGCACAAGGAGACTTCATTTTTACTTTTAGCATATGTATTTGTTAGAATTACTACTTAAATAAAAAATCATAAGAGAATATTTTTTAAAAATTCAGATGTGTTTGAATAGACAAAATAAGGAGGCATTTGTTTAGAGATTAGGAGAAGGTGGTTGTGTGTGTGCCCACTTGCTCATTTGTGACCCATTTTTGAGGAGGAAGAGTCCTGGTAACATTAAGAAATGTTTCTGCCAAACACACTTATTTTCCTAGTGTGTTCTTAGAATAATATTCTAAGAATCTTTCAATCGGCTTCCATTTAGCACCTGAAACACACAATTCCTGAATAGAAAAGACTCACATTGCATAACCACCTGTCCAGGTAATAATCATGTCCAGTTTTCACTGGGGTTTCCGGGAAAGCTGAAACTCTCACTCCTACAACTCAAGTTTTACCCAGAATCAAATACAGAAACCTTATAAACGGACTAGAGTTTTAGAAATTAGCTATACTGGGTTCTCTCCTCTCCTCCTTCTCCTCCCTCCCCATATAAATAAAATCAGTAGCATCACAAACAGCAGTTATTTTCTTGTGGTCAATATGATTCATGTCTATTGCAGCCCCTTGTAAATTGCCTCATTTCATACTGCCTAATTCTCCTGGCTGCCTGAGGCTGGTGCTTGAGAAATTATTATTATCATCCTCATACCTGGGACTTTAGATTAAATCTGGTATCACCCTGGCCACTAAGATGAATGTATACTGATGCTGTCCCCAAATGACTGGTCAACTTCATGTGACCTTTAGGATCTATCCAGAAGGTAACCCTTACTGTTCCTTCCATTGTGTCTGCAAAAGTTTTCTTTGTCACTGATTTGGGGGAGGAGAGAAAAAAAAAGTTTTGTCTCTGTCTGCTAAGTCAAAGACTATACGCATTATATATATATGTCCATGTATTTGTGTATAGCTCTTTTATATCTCCACATAAATTGTTTTGCCCGGAATTCTTGCAGTTTTTATCCATTCTTTAGGAATCTTATTTGATGACTTCGTTTATCTACATGTTTTGGTTTTCTACTGAGCATAGACTCATCATCTTCCTCTTGTCCACCAAATTAGTATCCTACGAATAGATCAGTCACTAACTGTCACTGATATTAAAAATCAGTTTGTGGCTGATGCCGTCTTGGACTCACCCCATCTGTACGCAGACATTAAAATAAACTTCTTTTCCCCTAATCTGGCCTCGTGTGTTCCTCCCTCGGCGTCTCCGGCAGGTAACTCTCTCCTTTAACCCTTTTCATCAGCTCCTATAACTTTTTCTCCTCTGGTTCTAGGTCTGTTGTTATGGCCTGACAGTAAACTGTTTATCTTAAAAGCCATGTTTTCCTCCAGTATAACTTAATTCTATTCTTGGCTTTTCTTGATATGTCTGAATTGTTCGATGTGGTCCAACCCCTTTCAAGCTGTTACTAAGAGTCATTTGCTCCCCTGCTCAAGGTAGTAGTTTTCCTTGTTCACATTCCTCTATACTACGCTGTGTGCTTGTGACTCTGGACACCTTCTGTGTCTAATTAAGTCGGTGCCCTTTTCATCAGGTTTGTCTTCGGAGTTGTCTGGATCGGTTTTCCATAAGAAAAAAAAAATTTACATTACAGAAGGTTTTTCTTTACCTGTTGGTAAAGAAACAGAGAAACAGAGATTTTGTGTTTTGTCGGGATGATTCCTGTGTCATCCTTGTTAGGTTTTTAATTGCTTGGAAAAAACCTAAATTTTGAACAGATGAGGTTTTCTCATCAATGTAACTTTATGTGTTGCCCTTAAAGTCTTTTTGATTATCACTCTTGGTTGGGTGAATTGCTATTACTTTACAACAGCATGTGGTTCTGTTTTGATTGGGTGCTTTGGGCCTTTTGACAGGGCCATTTGAGGATGGGTGTCCTCAAATCAGGTCAAGGCTGTGTCAAATATTGTTAACTAACCCCTGTGCTGTTAAGTTACAGAGCCTTGACTCATGGGTGTCTAACACCAAACTCAAGTTAATCGAAGTCCTGTTTTCAGACCCAGGAAAAGGCAGCAATCAAAATAAGCTGCTTTCATGAAACAAAGGACCAGGGCAGTATTCAGAGATATTAGGACTCATTTAACAATTTTGCTTCTATCTAAATTAATATAAATTTGCTACTAAATAATTTAAATGTTTAGCTACCTAGAAGCTTCCTTTTCCTGTCATTCTCATAACTAGCTAGTTGGGAACATTTATCTACGATTAAACCTGTTTCTCATGAGCCCCCACAGGTTGGCACAGAGGAGCTAGCATACTCCTGTGAGCCCATGGGGACCTCAAGTACCTATTCAAAAGGCTGCCTCCCAAAGACAGCAAGAAGGCTAAGTAACATCCTCATTCAAATGACTAATATGAATGTATTTGCTCTTCTTTTCTAAATCTTTGTTAGTATTTGCCTAATAATCTACTGGTTATTGTTAACATCGCTTGCTTTCCAGTGGCAGGAATCAAGTCACTTGCATAGTTATTAACCAAACTCGCATTTTGCCTTAGTAGTTCACTATGTTTATATTATACTCTCCCCACTGAAAAAGACCTTTTTTGTCCATCTTGGATGTAGGTAAATAACCATGTTGCCATTTTCCTGAACAGGGAGCGGTAAGTGCTGTTGCATACAGGTCTTGTTGCATCTATATTAATGTTTCAGGGGAGGTAAGAGCAAAGGGCAAACATTTTCCTTCAACAGGCTATATGGCTACATAACATCAATAACCCCACTGCCCAGACCATCTGGGATTCTATTAAGGGATATTTGCCCAGTATTATTTGGTTCCTTTCCTTCTTAGGGCCCTTATTGTCTATCCTCCTTCTTTTAATCTTTGGATCATGTTCGTTTAACCTATTGACGAAATTCTATCTTCCAGGTTACAGTAGACCCTAGGAAGGGTCTACACCTATAAGATCAGCAGGAAGAAGCTATAGAAGACGGACCTTCATCCTTTTACAACCCCTTAAGATTAAAGGGGAGTATTATCTCTGAGGGAATAATGGGACAGGGACTGGCAGGCACTGCTTTGGGCACTGTTCTAGGCATTGCTTAATTGGAAGACATTGTTTACCTGAGTTAGGAAGTCTCAAAACAAAGTTTCAAATACCCTGATCAAAACAGGATGGAGGCAGGGCAAGTTTCAACCAGTTAGAACCAAGATGGTGGAGAAATTCACCACTTCTTTACCTTATAGCTTCATTATACACTTCATTACCATAAAAGTTTCTAAAAACCTCCCACTCCCATCATGCACCTGACACTAGGACACTTCCTGTTTAACCATGTGTAGTTGAAAGGAGGGTGTCACCCTAATTCCAGAAAAACGCTACCCCTTCCTAAAAATAACATGAATATTCCTCCCTTTGTTTAGCCTATAATTAAGCCATTCCTCAAATAGAGGGGCAACAGAAACCACGGGGCCGGTTCTCTTCTGCGGGGAGAACTAGCCTCTGCTCTGTCTATGGAGTAGACTTTATATAGTTTCTGAATAAATATTGCTTTGACTTTAAAAAAAATTAGTTTGGTCTGATAGATTGTGATAGTGCAAACATAAGTTTTACTCTCTCTAACCCAAAATAGTACAGTCATCCTTCATTATACTCAAGGGATTAGTTCCAGAACCCCCACAAATATCCATATCTGTGCATACTCAAGTTCAGCAGTTGGCCCTGTGGACCAGCCCTCATACAAAAAGTTGACCCTTCATATACCAGGGTTTTGTATCTCGGGAATACTATATTTTACATACGTGCTTGATTGAATCTACATATAAGTGGACCCATGCAGTTCAAACCCATGTTGTTCAAGGGTCAAGAGTATACAGATTTTGACAAAAGTGGCCTGGATCTTTATGGCCTTTCCATGTAGGAACCTGTCTTGTTCTTCTCGCCCCTTGTAACACTGATAATATCTTGGCTTTCACTAGCGTGGCATTCAGGCAGTGGGAGAAGCTCTCGGTCCAGCATTGAGTCAAGAATAGGAATGGAACATGGCAAAGCCATCTTTGAGATTTGTGGTGGGGTGAAAAGGAGCTGGAGTCTCCACTCTTCTTGGGAAAATTCTGTCTTTCAGCTAGTTCTCCTCTCCCCTCTTACCTAGTGGTTGGGGTCTGGCTATGATGCCCAGGCTGGTCTCCAACTCCTGGCCTCTAGCAATCCTCCTGCCTCAGCCTCCCAAATGCTGGGATTATAGGCATGAGCCACTGTACCTGGCCTGAGAATTTTCTTAAATTAATGGAAGCCATAAATCTTCAGGATAAAGAATTACAGAATACCTAAAATGA
>NW_012151951.1:8336665-8339383 GCF_000956105.1 Propithecus coquereli
AAAAAATGTGGGGGGGGGGAGTGGGGAGAAACTTTGGAAGCTGGAAAGCAAATGGGCCAGTGTAAATTGACTTAGCAGAACCAAGAAAGGTATAACCAAAGAAATAGTGGAAGCCAAGAAGCAAGTTGCTTCACACTGTAGAACTGTAGAAAGGCTGGAATTGAAGGTGCCAGGTACCCCTAAAATCAGGGTATAGATAAAGTTATTATAACAAGATTATTTGAAAGCCTGTGTAAGAAGCAATGAGATCGCTAGGTCAGCTCTCTGCTCCTGTGGAGCTAGGGTCAGGTGGTTTTTCCCATCCTGACATAGGACTGGAATTTTAATACTCCCAAGAAATAGAACCAGAGGGACTTGGATTGGATGGCACCAGGCACAGCTGAAGGTGGGGTTAGGAATTTCAGTGAAAATGACCAAGGTGATGTAAATCCAATGGTGATAATCCCAACTCCCTCTGAGAATGATGATAGCAACATGATTACATCCAGGTAGGAGACTGGATGATTTCCTGTAGTGGAAACTGACAATCCCATAAAAAAGAGGTACTTAAGAGAATTAAAGATATTCAGTTGTAGCCCCAGCAAAATTTTAGCCACCCTAGAGTAGTGGTTCTCAACAGGGATGACCTCCCTGTTGGCCTCCTTCCTACTAGCATCTGGCAATGTCTAGAGACAATTTTTAGTAGCAAATGGAGTGGGGGATGATACTATCATCCAATAGGTAGAGTTCAGGGATGCCGATAAATATCCTACAATGCACAGGGTGGCCCCCCACCACACGGAATTATCTAGATCAAAATATCAACAGTGCCTCTCTTGAGCAACCCTGCCCTAGAGCAAAGTCTACCGGTTGATCAGCACAGCTCATTTGATCACAGGATCAAATCAGCTTTTTGATGCCTTGTTCTTAAAAATGAAGAAACAGCCAAAGAGCACTCAAAGTTTTGAATTGTAGAAAATCCTGTAACCAGGAAGACAGAAATCTTAACAATAGAGGAAAAAAGAAATACAGAGGAAAAAGAGGTAATGAAGGAGAAAATGTATGTGTTGTATATATAAGTATAAATATGCATATACATAGCTATAAAATCCTCATTAAAAATTTTAAAACTACAACCAAGAATTAGGAATAAGAGGCTAAATGAAAGGAACATTTATAAAACAGAAGGAACAAAATCCTAGAAAAACAATATATAAATTCAATAAAGAGTTGAAAGATTAAGTTGCAGAAATTATCCAAAAACTAGAACAAAATAGCAAATAGAAAATTGGAAAAAGAAAAAAGTACAGAATATATCAAAAGATCCAAAACTAAACAGCAAAAGTTCCAGAAAAAGAGAACAGATAAAATGAAGGGGAAAGAATTATCAGAGAAACAATATAAGAAAATTTTCCCCAAACAAAAGGTAACAGTTTTTTGACTAAAGGAGGTTACCATAACTGATGACAAAGATCCTCATTAAGGGACATTATTGTGAAAGTTTACAATTTGGTAATAAGGAGAAAATAAGTAAGTAAATAAGTAGGGATAAAGAGAAATACATCATAAAGAAAGAATTGGGAATAGAATGGCATCGTATTTGTCAAGAACAAACCAGAAAGCAAAAGACTTTGCAGCAATACATTTCAAATATCCCAGGGAACGTGATTTCCAAACTAGAATTCCATCCTAGCCAGACAACCAAAAAATATGATAGTGTAATGAAGACATTTCAGACAAGCAAGGTCTCATCAATGTTTTTACCTCTCATGTACCTTTTCTTTAAAAGCTTCTGGCCAGGTGTGGTGGCTCACACCTGTAATCTCAGCACTTTGGGAGGCCACAGCAAGAGGATCACTAAGGCCGGGGGTTCAAGACCAGCCTGGGTAACATAGCAAGACTCTGTCTTTATAAAAAATAAGAAAAATTATCCAGGTGTGGTGGCAAGCACCTGTAGTCCCAGCTACGTGGGAAGCTGAGGCAGGGGGATCACCTGAGTCCGGGAGTTCAATGCTACAGTGAGCTACGATCAGGCTACTGCACTCCAGCCAGGATTGACAGAGTGAGACCCTGTCTCTAAAAAGAAAAGAAAGAAAGAAAGAAAGAAAAAAGAAAAAGCTTCTGAAGGAGCTTCCAAAATAAGGGAGTAAAACCAAGAAAGATCTGGTGACCAAAGTTAAAAGAGCCAAGAGTAAGTCATTTTGATACCACATACCGTTGCTATGATGCAATAAGAAGGACACCTCACCTCTGTGGTATTCTTTTGCAAAACTCAGGACATTCTACAAAATATCTGACCAGTACTCTTCAAAACTGTGAAGATCAGGAAAGCAAAGATTGAGAAACTGTCACAGATTGGAAGAGACTAAGGAGATACGATGGCTAAATGCAACGTGGTATCCTGGACGGAAAAACGACATTAGTAGAAAAACTGGGGAACTCTGAATAAAGTCAATAGTTTAATCAATAATACTGTACTAAAATTAATTTCGTAGTTTTCATAAATTCACCATAGTAACGTAAGATGTTAATAGAGGAAGTTGAGTAAAGGGATATACAGAAAGTCTCTGCACTATCTTTGCAACTTTTCTGTAAATCTAAAATTATGTCTTAAAAAAAATTAAGTAGTATGTATACCATGACAATATTCTTAAAAATTTTTTAACAATCTATGCTTCAAACCATCCTCTATTTGTATATATAAATGAAGAGATGCTTTAAAAAATGGTCACCCAATGT
>NW_012151951.1:8339433-8342156 GCF_000956105.1 Propithecus coquereli
TAGTTAAAATTATAATAGACTTTTCAACAGGAATTATCAAGTTCAGCATCAATAGAATAAATATTTCCAAACTGTCAAGTTAGAATTCTATCCCCAACTAAATTATCATTCAATTGTGAGGGAAAAACAAGGCAAAATAAATATATTTTAAGACAAAAACAGAGAAAATTTACCACTCACAGGTCCTTGCTAAAACAGCTATGTAAGGATTTACTTCAGAAAGAAGCCATTTGAATAAAGAAGGAAGGAAGAAGACAGAGAAGGGGTTGGACAATCAAGGAGGAGGAAGACACTGGTTTTTGACCTCTTGCCTCATTTTCTTCTATCTCTTCCCCATTCCAGAAGGGCTTCTACATTCCTTTCTAGCTTGTGATTAGTTTTACTGCATCATACATATCCTCTTCAATCTATGGACTTTCCTTCTAGTTTGTATCTTCTCTGGGGCACAATCGGGCTCAGCATGAATGATATAGTAGGGTACCAGGAAACAATTTATGAGGGGAATGAGAACTTACTCAACACGTTCAAAACATTATCCCTATAATGCTTATATTAATTCTACCGGTTTGTCATTGAAATGAAAATATGAAAATTTAAAATCCTATGTCCAAGGGTTCAAGGCCACCAACTTTTGGCCTCTCCCCTCAAGATTGTTCTATTTTTTTTCTTGGCGGGAGGCTCATTTTCATCATGGTTAGAAGCTTTTCTTAAGCAAACAGGCCAACATACGTTCATTGTTTTCTCAAAGAGTTTTTCATTTGCGATAGGGCCTGTGTGTTGGAGATGTGCCCATGGTGAAATTGGCATTATTGTTAAAGACAAGCTTCTCTAAGAATCAACACAACTCTGTCTAGCATGCTTTCTGGGTGCAGCATTTATGTTGGCATGTAGGTCCATGGAGAGTTTCCCAGTCCTCCCTGTTCGATCCTGTTGTAAACACCAGTGCTTAAACAGTGGTGAAGTTATTGTATGGCTAAATAGAAACTTTTCACACTTTAAGAATTGAGCAGCACTTATGCAACTGGTTCTTTTAGATTCATTTGAAATGTTTGAGAGGAAATGACCTCGCCTTCCAGATTTCTGCCCTCATTAAGCAGGAAAGGACGGAGACTGAAACTTACGTGACATTTAAGATCCTGCTGTTTCAGTCTATCCTCTGTCCCTTGTCTTCTCTTAACTCACTTTTGTTTTTATACAGTGGGTGGGGAACTGGCAATTCACCTTAACACACAGTGAGTAATGCAATGCTTCTGTCAGTATACAGAATTGGAAACACTGCTAATCTAGATAAGCTTTAGAAGGTAGACTACCCAGCTGATAATACTTTAGTGTTTCTGTTGAAGCTTGCTTTCTTAAAAAGGCCACTTTTCACAATGTAGAAAAGACTTCCTGGCCTGATCTGATAAAACGCATTCAGTATCGGGGGTTCATGATGTCCCCAATAAAGACAGGGTCCCCTGGCAGACTGTGTTGCAAGAGATGAACGAAACAAAGACACAGAAACAAAAATAGTATTTAAGACAGCGGGGAAGTTAGGAGACCACAAACACTCTGGTGCCAAGGTGGTGAAGACTGAAAAAGCACTTGCTTTTTATTCTCTTTGCTATGTTGCAAAATACAATGATCTCATGTGAAAAAATCATGGGATACAATGATCAAAGGTTTCGGGGCTCCCCCCAAAATCACAAGGTGTACTAGCTAATTTCCTTCTCCTTTCTAGAAGTGAAAAACATAATTCTTCAGTAGGTACAATCCTTTTGATCAAGGTAAACTAACTAATTTTATCCCAAGCTCAAGTTATGTACATGGATATCAATCTCTAACTTCAGTAGCTGTGACCCATTTGAACAAGGAACAAAGTAACTACATGCCTTCCACTGGGAGACTGGTTTTATACTAACTGAGGCATTGTTGAGAGAAAGGGAGAGAAGGAACTTGGCCCAGTGTTCAAACATTGGAAGCCTCGAGACCCTTCTCCCGGGCTGACATGTTGCAATCTACCTCTACAGCCATGAGAAGGTTTCACGTCGGGTCACCCGCGGCTTTTCAGGCATGAGACCCCTTAGGCTCTGAGGTTGGAGCATGCTTTGCTGTACTCCCAGATCGCTGATATATGTCCCCAAACTAGGCAGTTAACATCTGCCCTTATTTCAGGCTTCTGCTCAGACAATTCCTTCACCTCCTATCCTCTCACAGCCTCAGACATAGCATCATAAGTCCCAGTGGTCTTAATCCCATCAATTCAGTGAGATAAATGTTATGGTTTCTGTCTTCCAAAAAGGAAGACAAGCAGGTGCAGAGAAATTAGGGGTAGCAATAGCATTGGTAAGTCATCGTCTGTATCACAGGTGATCACAAATCCCAGGCCCACAATTTCTTCTTCAGTGGCCTTGGCTAGGTGGTAAATGAGGTAGAGGGAGAGCCAATTTACAAGGGGTCTCCTATGACATGCTGATAAACCTTAACTCTGAGAGGGTAACAGGAAGATGTTAAGGGATTTTGTTGCTGTGTAACTAAATAACCTTATTGTCTTCACAAAACTTATCGTCTTCATAAAAAACAGCATAGCTCATTCTATGCATCTATATGCAGCAATAGAGTTCTTTGTAAAGAGCGGGTTGAATACATGCTTTTACTTTTACTCTTCTAAAATCCCATTAAAATTAAAGTAAGGAATTTAAGATGGCAAAAATCCACAAAGACAAAGAAAACAAAACAAAACA
>NW_012151951.1:8345631-8349990 GCF_000956105.1 Propithecus coquereli
TATTTATATATTACTTTTCAATGTAAATTATAACACTTAATTTTATGAAATTAGCAGAAGAAAAATAAACAAGGGTTAAGAAATCATTGAACTTCAGATGAGTTTTTTTTACGATAAGAAATAGTAACTTCTATAATTCAGTAAGAAGTTAAGAAAAGAAATGGTAAAATTCACAAATAATTTAGAGCCATTATTTTAAGAAACTGAATTTTCATTCACTCAACAAATATTTATTGAGCATCTACTATGTGCCAAGCATTGCTCTAAGCAGTGAATCAAACAGGCAAAGATCTCTACCCTCTTGGAGTTCACATTCAAATTGCAGGGATGGGGCTGAGTCAAAAAGTAAACAATAAGCACAATAAGTGAGTACATTATATAGAGAATCATAGGGTGAGAAGGTAAGAAACTCAATGGAAAAATTGGAGCAGGCTAAAGAAACTCAGCAGTGGGAGTTGGGAGATATTTGCTCTTTTAAATATTGTGGTCAGAATAGGCTTCATTGTTGAGAAGTTAGCATTTGAGCATTTAGCTGGAAAAAGAGTGTTCCAGGAAGAGGAAGCAGCCCCGTGCGAAGACGCTGGCAAGTGTGATGGTTGACTTTATATGTCACCTTGGTTGGGTCACAAGTGTGCAGATATTTTGTCAAACTTTGTTCTGGATGTTTTTGTGAAAGTGTTTTTGGATGAGATTCACATTTAAAACTGGGGACTTTCATGAAATCAAGACTTTTGTTAGTGATTATAAAAGCTGTAAATTAATTTTATTTCCCCAGGTGTCATACTTTCACTTGGTGTTTATAATAAAGACCACACAAAATTAATTCACATGTAATATGTGACCTTTTGTGAAATATCCAGAATAGGTAAATCCATAGATACAGAAAGCAGACTGGCGATTGCCAGAGGCTTGGGAGAGGGAAAAATAGGAAGTGATTGTTGAATGGGTACAGGATTATCTTTTGGAAACAAGAAAATATTTTGGAATTAGGTAGAGAGGTGGTAGTTGCACAGCACTGTGAATGTACTAACGCCACTTCATATACAATTTAAAATGGTTAATTTTATATCATGTGAATTTCACCTCAATAAAAAATGAGTTAATTAAAAAAATAAAAAAAAACCTGTGGACTTTGAGTAAAGCAGATTGGATTGCCCCCCTAATGTGGGTGGGCCTTGACCAATCAGTTGAAGGCCTGAATAGAAGAAAAAGACTGCCCTCCCCAGACCCCCAGTAAGAAGGAATTCTGCCAGCAGACTGCCACTGGACTTGAACTGTAACATCAACTCTTCCCTGGCTCTACCTTACAGATTTTGGCCTCCATAGTCATGTGAGCCAATTCCCTGAAATAAATCTCTCCGTATACATAAACACATCCTATTGGTTCTGTTTCATTGGAGAACCCTGACTATTAGAGTAAGTTAAAGAAAAAAAATCCCTGCAACATGGTCAAAGGGACTGGAGCAGAGTAGAGCATCACTAGAGGTGAGGTTAGGGAGGTGACAGAGCTTTGTAGGCTTTGGCAAGAGCTTTGGTTTTTCCCATGAATGAAATGGCAAGCCCTTGCGCCATTTCATTCTCTTTGAGGAGGGGGGTGACATGATCTGAGTCTGCCAGTCTCCTCCTTCCTGTGACTGTTGATGTGATCAGCACCCTCTCACTTCTTCCAATGTCCCATTCCTTCAACCCCTAGATTTGGTCGTTAGAAATATTTGCTTTCTTTTCTACAACCATAATTGCTCGGGCTTTAGTGTTAGTCTGTATATGACATTTCTCAGATTTCCCTGAAGCAAAGAATCCACATCTGATCGAATTTCTACATTGCAGATGCACCCACACAAAACGGGAACTAAGTGACCTTGGGCAGGGAGTTTGGGTCATATTGAAGCAATGTGTCAAAGGCCTCTTGTTCTTCTGGGGATAGTCATGGTGTATTTTCTGGCATGTGGTCTTTGTATAATGAGTAGCAAAGTGTCAGGCATTGGTAGCAGCATTTTCCCACTAGAATAGTTCTGTGGGATGATTGGCCATTTTCCTTGGCTACTTTTGTCCCTAGCTACTTGGTTATTGACTATGTAGCATTTAAACCCAGTATTCTGGTCCTCTCAGAAGTCTTGAGAGTTACTCGGAGATGGCCAGAAGTGCTATTCAGCTTTTTAGCTGTTTTTTTGCTTAGTTTCTTGGCCTATTACAAGATTTTCGCCAATAACCCCCCTTTTTTTTGTGCCTGCTATAGGGCAAGAGATCATCAATATCTCTAAGGGAACTCCTCCCGAGTGTTAGTATCACTTCTCCACATCTTTCTTCTTTCTTTTTTCTGAGATATTGGTCCCTTAAAGTTCTGACTGCTTTGGCAAGCCTGACCTCCAATTTTCATCGCCTCGACCCCATAAAATTGCTGAAAGTTCTACTAGCGTCTCTGTCTCTTAGTAGCAGCCCTCTACCCAGCTTCTCAGCTTTTCTCCTGAAAAGCTGAAAAATCAGCAAATGCTCCAGGAGACACATAGAATGATGGGCTCGCTTCAATGAGCTCCTCTTCTCTCTTGTATGTTAGCCCCTCCAATAGATCTCACTATGTTGGAAGCTCTCCTATCTATATCATCTATATCTATATCTATAGCTACCTATGTCTAATCTATATCTATATTCATCCTCTCTCCTCTTCCCCAACTTTCCTGGTTGTTTTTAGTGGAAGTAGTTCATTTGTTCAGGCTACTTCATTATAGCAAGAAGCAGAATTCCCCTATTACCTTCTTTCTCGTGCTATGATTTTCTTTTTTTTTTTTTTTTTTGAGACAGAGTCTCACTGTGTTGCCTGGGCTAGAGTGCCGTGGCGTCAGCCTAGCTCACAGCAACCTCAAACTCCTGGGCTCAAGCGATCCTTCTGCCTCAGCCTCCCGAGTAGCTGGGACTACAGGCATGTGCCACCATGCCCGGCTAATTTTTTCTATATATTTTTAGTTGTCCAATTAATTTCTTTCTATTTTTAGTAGAGACGGGGTCTCGCTCTTGCTCAGGCTGGTTTCGAACTCCTGAGCTCAAACAATCCGCCCACCTTGGCCTCCCAGACAGCTAGGATTACAGGCGTGAGCCACTGCGCCCGGCCTCGTGCTATGATTTTCAATATGCTGTTTACTTGTCTTTTCTCTTTTCTCCTTACTTGTTTTTTGAGGCTAACTCCTATTTAAAGATTCTGCTCCATCATTATCTACTCTGATGATCACGCCCCAACTCTAATTTAGATTTGCCTTCTCTATGTTCCCATGGCACCTTGTGCTTATTCCTTAATACATCATTTTTAAATCATTTAATTCAGTTTTTAACCTGTAGACCAAACTCCTTGTGGGCTGAGATTTTGTCTTTTAGTATTATATCCCCAGTGCCTAGGACAAGTCTGGCCTATAGTAGTTGCTCGATAAATGCAAAGCTAAAATTGAAATTCAAAAGGCAATAATTTTACTATATGGCTGCTGGACTTTGGAGGGATTTGATACGAGTAAATAAGCATGAAATACACTTTATTCTTCTAATTCCAAGAGTAGACAAACTTGGTTGCTTGATGAGAAGGGCAAATCTTTTTTTATGGGGGGATGGCCCTTCCCATTGAAAACTGTAGGAAAATCTACCCTCTCAGAGTCACACCTTCTGGAACAGGAGCCACCTGGTGTTTGGACAGGCTGTTGTCCTTGTACTAACGGTTATCTCTTCTGTTTATGGTTTTCTGCCAACATGTTCCAGCCTCCAGAACAGCCTACCAGGATTGCCTGGAGATAGTGATGCCATGTGGCCATTCCATATCTTAGGAATCTTGGCTTAAATCCACATATTTTATCATTAACTTGTCAATTATGTAATTGGATTATTGATACCTAAACTTTCTCCACTTTACAATACAGCTGACAAAAATAGATACTATATAACTCTCCTTCCAAATTTACTCCTTACATCCCAGCCAATTAAAGTATTGAAATTATCCTACTGACTTGATCTCATTGGTGAGTTGACCCAGGCTTTACTTTAGTTATTCTCCTATCTGGTGTTGCTTTCTGTTGCTCCGTGAATTAATATTAAACGTGTTTGCAGACAGGATTTGTCTTAGGAGTTTTTCAGAGCTTTGCCCTGAAGGAATATGTGAACGTGTTGGTTTGCATTTCAAATGCTGTTACACTTGGAAGTGTGTCTCTGAAAGACAGTAGCAGCTGTATCTCACAGGGCGCCGCGCGTTTCTCAGACCTAAAGGTTTGGATTTGCTTTGTAAAGCAAAGCGAATCTGTTAAAAACTACAGGATGAGAGCTGACAATGGAGTGCCCCCTGGAACAGACAGCTTCCCGAATGGCTAAAAGCAAAGCTCTTGTTTA
>NW_012151951.1:8350434-8352859 GCF_000956105.1 Propithecus coquereli
GGGGGGGAACCAAGGGCAACACACGTAACTTAAACATCTGTACCCCCATAATATGCTGAAATAAAAGAAGAAGAAAAAAAAGACAGGAACATCTCAACTACTGTGCTTTGAGGGGGCAGATGGAAATCATAAATGTGCTATCATAGGGGCAGAACGAAACACTAAAGGAGGTTCCCAATTGAATTTAAGCCCACAGGGCTTTGGCATCCTAGTAAAACTGAAACCAAGACTTTGTGAACCCTTCTTCCCTCAGATGCCACTGAGTCTTGGCCTGGCAACAGCCCTCTGGGGCTGGATTGCACTGACAGCCGGGTATGATAAAAGCAGATATCCTGATGCTTGTTGGAAATGTTTGTATATTATACATGCCCCCAATTGTCAACCAGTCTACCACTTTTCACGAGCTTTCCAAGTACAAGTGCTTAGATATTTGAATGGTATCACAGAAAGTGAGGTGTGACTTATGCCATTCATCAAGTAAGTCAGCCTCAAATAAGTCAAGGTTTATTTATAAGTATAATAATGAAACTAAGTTAAGTCAAAAGATTCTCCACTTCACCTACCAGTCTTTACAAGAACTCAAGGAAACCAGAATGAATTCCCTAATCCTGAATATTAGCATTGGTTATATAAATACAGGCATTAAACCAATAAAAACATACCAAAAATCCACAAAGCATCTAATTACTGCCTTTTTACATTGAATAAAGAAGTTCTATGTGCTGAAATCTTCAGTAAACAAATTTATTAAGTCCCTATTCTGCTTGGAAATGAGAGTTACTAAGATGTATAAAACGAGGAATTATTCCAAGAAGCTTGGCATAAAGTTTTGAAAGAAAGATGAATACAAAAGAGGATAATGGACATTATGGAATCTTAAAAGTATGCCAAATGAACGTCAAGGCAATTTATCCATTTATAAACAAATAGTGAATCAGTAGACACTGAGACAGGTATTGGGAATAAAGTCATGAATAACTAGAATTACGATCTCATAGAGCCCACAGTTTAGTCAGGAAGGTAGAAAATAAACAAATAGAAAACCTGTAAGAAAGATAATTTGAGATGGTTATAGGTGCTCTAGCTACCAAGAGTAATCAGACACCATGGGATACAGAGGTCAGGGAAGGCCTCATTAAGGAGGTGACCTTCGGGCTGAGGTCTGTTTGATCAGAACAAGTCAGCTGAGTGAAGATCTGGAGGAAGAGCAAGTACAAAGTCCAATGGCAGGAACAAGCTTGGCAGGTTTGAGGAAATGAGAGAAAGTGTGGCAGAGTGTTTTGGGTAGGGAGACATAGATAAGATTGGAGATGCAGCTAGGGCTAGAATATAAAGATCTTGAAAGCTTTGGTAGAGTTTGGACTCTAGTTTAAGTGCAACAGGAAGCCAACTGGAGCTTTCAAGCAGGAGAATGAACTTATTCAATTTGTTTCCAAAGACTGATGCTAAGCATATGTGCAAGAGAAATGAAAACATTTACCCACACAAAAACTTACACACAAATGTTCATAGCAGCATTATTCTTAATAGCTAAAAGGTGAAAACAACCCAAATGTCCATCAGCTGATGAATCAATAAACAAAATGTGATTTATCCATACACTGCAATATTGTTTGTCCATAATAAGAAATAAAGTATTAATACAAGCTATAACATGGATGAACCTGAAAATATTACTCATAAAAGAAGCTAGTCACAAAAGGCCACATATAGTACAATTCCATTTATATAAAATGTGCAGAATAGGCAAATATATAACAGAAAGTAGATTAAAGTTTGCTTAAGGCTGGGGGGGAATAGGGAGGTTGAAGAGGGTAATAGCTAAAGGGTAAGGTTTCCTTTTGAGGTGATGAAAATGTTCTAAAGATGATTGTGGTGATGGTTGCACAACTCTGTGAATAGATTAAAAGCCATTGAATTGTATATTTTTAAACGGATAACTTCTATGGTACACGAATTATATCTTAATAAAGCTGTTAGTGAAAAAAGGACTGCGATAAACACTACAGGAATCGTGAAAATTTCTTCCTGGATGGACCAAGAAAGGTTTAATGGAGAAGTCACAATTTGAGTCGACATTAAATAGGAGGAAAGAAAGCCTTGCATTTGTAAAATTCATGGCTAATTGCCAAGTAATTTTCCAATCTATTTTTCAAGGGACATTTTTGTTCTGCAATAAAGATGGTATTAATGGTCAAATAAGTTTGAGAAGTAGTCATATTGCTTTCTTGGAGATTCACAATGTACTTTATCAGCCTATTAAAAAGTTTTGAGAAATCTGGCAGCGTCCGTGGTTCAGAATAAAAGTGCTTGCTCACAGGAGAATTCAAGGCTGTATCATTGGACAAAGTTCTCTCTTATCTCAGGATTAAGGTGACAGGATGACAGAACTCAAAGTGGAAATGCAAAAGGAAGGTATAGTCAA
>NW_012151951.1:8353589-8377405 GCF_000956105.1 Propithecus coquereli
CTCTGGGGCTGGATTGCACTGACAGCCGGGTTCTGGGAACCGAAGTGAGGCATATGAGAAACTTTGGATTGGATTCATTCAACATTGGAATTGGTATAGGAACTCCCAACTCTACTCGGGAATGCTATTAATATTTATGTAGTTTTTATTCAACAAGTATTTATGGAGCCTTTACTATGTGCCGGGTGCTGTTCTAGGTACTGGGTTTATAGCAGGGAGCAAAACAGAAAAATATTCCTTGCCCTCATGGAGCCACTACTCTAGTGGAAGGGACAAAAACAGGAGGAATAGACATAATATCTTACATAATAAGGACTAAACAAATAAAGCTATTTCAGAGAGATACGAAGAGTCAGGGTGATAGTGTGGGGAGATCCTTTATGAAAAGGTGAATTTGAGAAAAGACTTGAAGGAAACGAGGAAGCCAGCCTCAGGAACAGCATGTGCAAAAGCCCTGTCGTGAATGAGAACATGCTTGGCATGTTCAAGGAACAGAAAGGAGGCTGGTATAGCTAGAGTGATAGAGTGAAGGGAGAGTAGCAGGAAATGAGGTCAGAGGGAACACAGGAAGTCAGATCACAGGGGGCCTTACAGGACACAATAAGGACCCTGCCTTTGCCTCTGAGTGGGACAGCAAGCAGTGGAGAGTTTTGAGCAGGGGAGTGACATAATCTGACTTAGATTTTAACGGGATCACTCTGCCTGCTGTGTGGAGAACAGATTGGAGGGGCACAAAGATTGAAATTAAGGAGAAAGTAAGAGGCTTACAGAATAATCAGAAAGAGAGGGATGGGACCAGGGTGGTGGTAGTGAAGGTAATAAGAAGTTATTGAATTTCGAAGACATTTTGAAGGTAGAGCAGACACATTCGTGAATAAATTAAGAATGTTCATTCAAGAATGACACCAAGGTTTTGACCTGAGCAACTAGAAAGACTGAATTACAATGAACTGAGCTGGAGAAGACTGAGAGTAATGGTTTGGAGGAGTGGACCTTTCAGGGCTCAGGTTAAGTTGGACATACCAAATTCGAGGTGTTAATTAGATGTCAAATAGCCAGTTGGATATACATGGCTGGAGGCAAGAGAAGAGGTTTGTTCTAGAAATATAAATTTGGGATTCATCACTATAGAGGTACTATTTAAAGCCATGCAGCCAGGTGAATTCAGTTAGTATAGGTAAAAAGAAGTTAATGTAGGTAAAAAGAAAGAAAGGTTGAAAGACTTGGATCACTTCAAAGTTTAGAGGTCAGGGAAAAGAGAGGAAAGTAATAAAGGAAACTCAGGGTGGTTGGAGAGATAAACATAAAATTCAACCACTGTGGTGTCCTGGAGCCAGGTGAAAAGAGTAAAGAAGAGAGAGATCAACTGTTTCAAACAGTGGCTGCTGGGATTGATGCCTGTATTTAGCAATGAAGCAACCTTGATAGAGCAATTTAGACAAATTGGTGAAGCAAAAACTTGATTAGAGTGGATTCAAGGTTGAATGGGAAGAGAAACATTAAAGACACCACATATAGATAACACTTCCGAGGACTTCTTCTGTAGAGAGGAGAGAGATGGGATAATAGCTCATCAAGAGAAGTTTTTGTTTCTGTTTTTTTTTTTCCTATATAAAAAAAGCAAAGAGTAAATTCACTAAGGAAGGAAAATTTGGGATAGAGGAGGGAAAGTGCACAATTGCTGGGTTGCAGTGAGGTCCTTGAGTAGCCTGGAGGGGATGACATCTGATACATTGATTTTAGGGCTGTCCTAGGATAGAATCACATTCAGTTCATCCATAGTAATCTGTGTCAAATAAGATGTGAAAGAGTGGTATTTGGCATTTTTATTTAATTTTAAGAATTACTATCTTGTACATTAGCTGAAAAGATGGAGATTCATTAATTGGATTTTAATTTCACCATGGGAATTTGATAATGGAAGGGGGGTTGTAATGTTAACATTTATTTTTTTTTTAATATTGTTGACATTTTATTATTTGGAACGACACCATTAGACTCATTGCATACCCACTGTTGAGCTATAGTTAGGAACTATATGTCCTATTTTGCCCAGGATGGTCCTAGTTTATGGCTTATGTTTCAGAGTAATTATTAATAGCTCTTCTTTTCACTCTCAAAAATGTGTCAGTTTGTTAGATAAATGCCTAAGTTCAATCTCTAGTTGACAATGGGTGGATATAATTTATTCACAGCATAGGAAATATTAATAGATAGGGAGCGATATTTTGCCTAAGACATGCATAGTATGGCCATGACCCATTTCAGAGATTTTTCAGAGAATAAGAACAGCCTACCAGAGGTCCCAAAAGAATATTTGAAGGACAAGATGCCACTGTGTCTGATTATGGAGGTTGTTAGTACACATACACATGGGCTGACTCTGAGAGTAGTGGCTGAGGTAGAGACAGTAATTTCTTTTTCAACATCTTTATTGGGATGTAATTTACATACCAATTTATCCATTTAAAGGGTACAATTCAATGAGTTTTAGTATATTCATAAAATTGTGCAAACATCACCACAGTTTTAGGACATTTTCATGATCCCCAAAAGAAACCCCATACCCATGAGCAGCAGCTATTTTCCCCATCCCAGCCCTAGACAACCACTCATCTACCTTCTGTATCTGTAGATTGTCCTATTCTGGCAATTTTCATATGAATGGAATCATGCAATAGGTGGTCTTTTGTGACTGGCTTTTTTCACTTAGCATAATGTTTTCAGCAGTGATTTCTAGAAACTGGACCCAGAACTATCCTGATAGAGTGTTGATTTATTTTTCTGAGGGGAATGATCACACTCATGGATGATCAAAGGTTTAATTATTAAACTGGAGAGTGCTAGGGAGCTTCTCCTCTACTGCTCATGTTTCCACAGAGGGGAGGGAACATCTTCCCAAAAAGGAAAAACATGGGAAGAATACGGTAGAAATGTAACAGAGAGAAAGGCCTGGGAAAAGGGTAGAAATGTTTTCTGTTTCTTTAAAACCTCACTCCTTTTGGAGAACTAAAACCTACATCCCTCCCTCAGGGCAGTGGTCAGTGGGGCACAGGAGTATCCTTTGTTCTCTGAGCTACAGGAGATGGTCAAGGGAACTGTTTGGGGGTGGGGAGGTTCTGGGCTGAGGTCACAGGATTGTCATAGGCAAGGAGCTGGGAGGATCAAAATCATCGACTGTAGTTGAACAGCAATAGCATAGACCCAAAAACCCTCTCTTTAAAAGCTCTGTATTTCTGCTTATGAGGAGGAATTGGTACTTTAAGACGGGAGTCTGCCCTTTTCCTCATTTGCCAGCACATTAATAAATCTCTCTTTCCTTTTCCTCAACCACTTGCCGAGCTTTTGGTAACAGAAATGTTAAATAGTGTGGGAATTCAGTGCAGGGAGGATTGCTGTGAGCTTGATGGAGAGACATTTGCAGTTTTGTCATGTTTTAGGTGATGGCTCAGATTTAGATAGAAGACTATGAGGGCAGAACCTAGTGCACAGAATCAAGGAGGCAAAAATGGAAAATCTGTTACATTATAAACCATCGCATAAATACCCAAGGGATATTTTGATGCTTGTGCTTGCATGTTAGAGAGCACCACAATCACCCAAATAGTAAGAATCATGAAGCAGAGGCTTGAAAAACCCCAGCCAAATGTTTATAGACACACACTGCATACTATGTTGATGATAAAATATGCACAGCTGTGAGCCAGAGTCACAAGGTATTTTGGTTCCCTTTGGAAACTAAAAGATGGCGTCTTAACATATATTCCTGAGTTGTTTTTCAGAAACCCCCACCAGATGGAAAATATAGATAAGGGGAAACTATGGAATTGAACTCTGCCATTCTTAGTTCTAAATTTCCTCCTGAGGAGTCTGTCACACCCACGTTAACATTCTTTTCCACTAATCCAAGAATCTCTGAATCCATCTATGCCCACACCCCCGATCCCACTTTAGGATACCCCACTGTTCTGGGCCAGGCCAGCGTATAACCTCCATGTATTGATTTTCAATTTTTGCTTTCCTGAAATGTTCCCCTGCCTTTGAAAACCCTGGCTTGTAAGCCATGGGGGCAGCTGGGGGGAGTTCAGGTTTTAAGTATTGGCTGCCAGTACTCCTTGCACGGCTCCCTGCAATAAAGCCTTTCTCCTGCTACAACTCTCGGTTTGTGTCTGGCTTTATGGCACTGGGTGAGCAGGCCTCAGTTTGGTTCAAAAACACTTCCCTCAAGAGAGCGTTCCTAAAAAAAAAAAAAAAAAAAGAGCACCGAGAAAGAAGAAGGGGGCTACAGGCAGGGAAAAGAAAGCAAGGGAGAAGCTTGGTTTGTAGAGATGCAGCTCTCTTCAAATTCTCGTGTATCATCCTGTCTGATAAGGGGAGACTCAAACTCAATTCCTGAGTTGCCCTGTCTCTAAGGAAGGTCCGAAGGTAGCATTCAGGGCAAGGGAAACAGCTGTACAAGGAAGCACCAGCTTTCTATTTCTTTTGTATTCTCAGTCTCAGCAGAGAAGGGGAAAGTTGATGCTCTTTCACATTCTCCCCTTCTCAACTAAACAAACAAAATTTATCATACCGTAATCAAACTCATTTTCTCTGCAGTCAAAATGAAGGCAGGGAGTTCTTTCTTATTATATTTGGAGGTGCTCACAAAAGACTTAGCATAAGGGTTTAATTTTATTGTTTGGCCTCTGATTTCTACCACCTCATTTAACATCATGAAGTAGTTTCTATGGTTCCTATGAGACTCGAAGTGTTGACCTAAAAGGAAGAAGCTGAGGTAAAATTAACATAAGTAGAGACTTTATGTGGGCCAAGGTTGAGAACTGCAGTCTGGGAGCATGGATTCACGTTGCCCCGAATGTACACTTGGATTAGCAGCAGTTACAAGTGGATTTTTAAAGCCAAAAAGGGAACAGCGAGTGAGTTGACACGAAGTTGTTTGTCAGGAATTCCCATGGGTTTACAGAAATAACATTGACTAGTGACTGGCTACACATTGTCAAGCTATAGAGTGTGGGTTATAGTGTTCAGTTTGGCATTATTAGGTTAATTTATAACTACTTGTGGCAAAAGCAAGCAGTTTCAAGAAATACATATGGGGGTGAGTAGGACTTGATTATAGTCTCATTTTAATGTCTCTCTGGGCCTGATAATTAAAAGGACTTACATTCTCCAGATAAAAGTTATTTTCTTTTCTTAGAAGTTAAGTGCTTAGCCAAGGTCCTGTAAACATTGAACAAAAGAGCCAGAAATCAAATTCAGGTAACCTGTCAAATGAAATTATACAAGTCTCTAATTCCTAGGAGAGCACTTTGGGTAAGCTCTTAACACTCCTGTAGCTGGTCCCTGCCAGGAACCTGAGTGCCTTGGATATAGATTCCTGGTGACGGAAGCTAGTTCTTCCTCTAGGCTCTTCTGCGGTTCCTTACGGTGGCAGAGAAAGTGTAGTTGAATATAAGCCATTCTGTCCTTTTGAAAAATATTCTAGGATGTGTGTTTTTATTTTTTGCATTATAGATACATTCCAAACAAAATCTATATTTATCTTACGGTCCTTCATAAGACTATTGCAAATATTGCAGTGTCCCAATATCCAGAAATCTCTTGCCCTGGGCTCTCTAAATAGGATCCCAGCTCTAGACATCACTTTCATGTCAATAACCAAGATAACTTAATGCCACACGATTTGAACCACTCTGAAAGTTCTTAAATGTCATTCTCTCTCAGGGTGACTCTTCCTCTTAAAGAATCAGTACTCCTCATCCTTGATTCCACCTTTAGAACATTGATGTACCCACACAGTTTTCAACGATGTTTGGACTATCAAGGGTGAGCATTTGTCATGTTCTATAACGGCAGAGAATGAAAGTCAATAGTGAGTCCTTGTCTTCCAACTGCATTGAATGCAGGAGGAAAGTGAACAATGTCATCCTTAATCTGGAATGTCAGTGTTGGTGACCCACTAAACTTCAAGTCTGCTCAATTTCCTTGGAAAAGATGCAATCACTGTTTTCTATGTCTTTAGTATCTTACCACTGAAAATATAGACTGTGCCAATGTCAGGATTTAACAGAATTTTAGAAACTTAAAGATTTAGAGATAAATTGGGCATAGTGGCACATGCTTATAGTCCTAGCTACTAGGGAGACTGAAGTAGGAGGATCACTTGAGCCCAGGAGGTTAAGGTTGCAGTGAGCTATGATTGTGCCACTGCACTCTAGCCTGAGCAACGGAGTGAGACCTTACCTCTAAAAAAAAAAAGTTAGAAAAAAATGTCATTTAGATTAATGGTTTAACTGTGATAAAAGGGAATTTAAGGAATTTTGGGAATCATGATGTGACTCAGAAACCTATACTCCAAAATATGGTGCTTTGTACATGCTCCACTGAAAAAGGAGCCTCAGATTTCAGGGTGGCAGCCTTGAGAATTCAGTTTCCTGGTGGGTCCAAGAAAGGCATTGATTTTTCATTTATCCAGCGTTTTCTTGTAAAGATGGGAGTGGCAATATCTAAGCTCTTTATATTTCAGAGCTAGAACTAGAAATCTTTTGATGAAGATTTCTTTTTTTTTTTTTTTTTTTGAGACAGAGTCTCACTGTGTTGCCCGGGCTAGAGTGCCATGGAGTCATCCTAGCTCACAGCAACCTCAAACTCCTGGGCTCAAGCAATCCTCCTGCCTCAGCCCCCCGAGTAGCTGGGGCTACAGCATGCGCCACCATGCCCGGCTAATTTTTTCTATATATTTTTAGTTGTCCAATTAATTTCTTTCTAATTTTAGGAGAGATGGGGTCTCGCTCTTGCTCAGGCTGGTTTCGAACTCCTGAGCTCAAACAGTCCGCCCGCCTCAGCCTCCCAGAGAGCTAGGATTATAGGCGTGAGCCACTGCGCCCGGCTTGATGAAGATTTCTTATTCAATCTATGCAAGACATAGAAATATTAATATATGGAAATTGTACATGAGTAGTGAACAATTAGATTCGAGGTCATCTCAAATAACCAAACTCGGTCTCATGTTAGAAATAATAAGATTGACCCCAGTATAACATAAACTATTATTTGTAAAGATCCTAATTCTTCCTAAACAGGATAAATAGAAGGCTTTCCATGATGAATTAGATAATAAATTTATGTTTTGCAGTGCTACAAACTGAGGCAGAATACCAGTGCTGTCATTTATAAAGTTGGTGACCCTAGGAATACCATTTAATTTTTCTCTTTTTTTTTTAATAGGGAGATTTAAAGATTATCTCATTCAATCCCCTTCATTTTAAAGATGAGAGAATGCAATCCAAAAAAGGTAATTAACACTAATCTTTCTTAACTTAAGTATTCTCATCTGGAAAATGGATTGTGGAAGATTTAGAAGTAATGTGTGTAATGAATCTAGCAATACATAGATAGCATTTACTAGGAGCTTAATAAATGTTAGCAATTACTTCCTATTAATTAAAAAGAAGTGTTGGAAGAATGGAATAAAAAATATTCCAGAAAATTTTTAGAGTACTAATTGTAGAGTATATCCTAAAAACAAAATGTTATAATAAGGCTGATAAACTGAGCAGCAAACCAACTACTTGGTAACTATAAAAACGCAGGCTGAATTCAGGCTAACCGTAGGGGAAAGATAGCACTTAATCCTAGACTGCCACCTGCTGGTCAATGATGAACCAAAAACAACTTTCTGGAAGTGCCAATTCCTTGCTAAGTGAAAATAATGGTAGAACTTTAGTTTATCTCAGACAAATGATTAGGGCCTGAATTTTCAGGTGTTTTTACTAGTAGACCTCAGTATGAGAATCCTTATGTCTGAAAGCCACAGTAATTTTAACTGATAACATTGGTGAGTGAAGATAGTTTTGTTAGGTGTATTAGTATTATCTATGGCTCAGTTATAAATCAAGGGCATACAGATAATTTATCTATTACTATTTTACCTTTATGTCTTAATTTTTGTAGTTTTATTATGGTTTAATTTTAGTAGCATTAAACTTGAACTGATTCAAGTTATATAATTAATTATAATAAGCTTCAATTATTATGATTAATTATAATCTACTAGACTAGAGGTTCCTAAAAGATAATCTGTAGACTATTTGGCTGATTGCATCAGAATTGCCTGGTCTCTGTTTCATACTTGTAGAATCAGAATATTTTTGGGTAAAGCTCAGGAAGTACTGTTTTTTAAAAGCTCTCTGTGTGATTCTCCTGCAGGTAACTCTGGAGACCATCATACTAGATTATAAACTCCTTGAGGCAATGACAATTTCCTCTTAATTTATGTATTCTTGAGGCTTAAAAATGTTGGCCAGGCGTGATGACTCACGTCTGTAATCCTAGCACTTTGGGAGGCCAAGGCAGGAGGATCACTTGAGGCCAGGAGTTTGAGGCCAGCCTGAGCAAGAATAAGACCCCATCTCTACAAGAAATAGAAAAATTAGCCAGGTGTGGTGGCGCACGCCTGTAGTCCCAGCTACATGGGAGGCTGAGTCAGAAGAATCACTGGAGCCCAGGAGTTTGAGGTTGCTCTGAGCTATGATGGTGCCACTGCACTCTAGTCAAGGCAACACAAGGAGATATGTCTCAAAAAAAACGTCCAACACAAGACAATTAGATGAATAACTGAACAAAAACTAGATAAATGAATGAACAAAGGTATGCATAGACAAACTAATTTATGACTTCTGAGTAGTTAGCAGCACAACAGTTTGGCAGGCTTGAACCTCCTGGTGTTCTAGTTTATGTGTACCAGCCAATTACGTAAATATATTTTTGTTGTTAAAAATTCGGAGACGTTACACTCAGGAATCAAAGTGGCTACGTGTTGGCCCTGCTGGGCTCAGGCAGAACCACAGGGGTGTAGAAATTGTCTTCTTTGCTGTGTCTGTTCTTGGGTGGGGGTTGCAAGACCAGTTGCGTCAATTCCTTAGTATGGGCCTCTGCTCTGGGTGGGTCAGCTGTTCCACCAGAATGCAGGGCCTGGAAGATATCTCAAAAACTAGCCTTGGGTTTCACAAGGGTGTCGTTATTTATGGGAACAATGAAGAAAGGTAAGAGTCTTTATGAGCATCAGCTATATGACCCCTGAATAGTAAGCAATTACAGGGAGCAAGCTAGGGAACAATCGCTGGTTATGTATATATTTCCCCTACCATAGTTTCCACCTTGTGGCCCTTTATTAATTTTATAAAGGGTGGTTTCAGTGTCCAGCTATTTATTAATATTTTTAAAGATAAATTATCTAGATAAAGTCTAGAATGCTAGCCAAAGTTATACTTTTGAAAATACCTATGTTTAAATGTATTTGCTCAGTTCGAATCTAGCATGATTTTTTTGTTGTTGTTGTGGACATTTTATATTTTAAACCATTTTTATTGAAAAATATAATATACCTATTGTTGGAGAGGAAATATAATTTTTCCTCAACCCTCATAAATTCATAGTTGGGACAGGCTCCTGTAACGAAAGACAGATTAACAAAAGAAACACAAGTTTATTGTTTTTCTGCAGTGCACATCACATGGAAGGAACCTCAAGGAAAAGTAACTCAAAAGCAGTGGCTTAGCATTCTGGCCTATATAGCATTCAACCAAGAGCAACACATTTGTAGAGAAATGACAAGAAAAAGGAAAATAGTTTTGGGTTTCCTAAGGCAGGAAACTGTGGAACATAAATGTATGGGAGGAAATTAATGGCATAGATTTGTTTGCAGATTCCTCTGGTGCCCTCCCTGGGCTTCTATGACAACTAGAATTGTCACCAATAAAGAAGAAATTATTTCCTGTCTTTACGCAGAAAAGTGGGCAGATAGGAAGAGCTTTTCCCCTGTTTGCTGCTTCTTAATTGCTTTTAGCTCAAAAATAATTTTTATATCAAAGACGCATATTTTGGAGTGATGTATTCTGGTTTCCTTCACTATAGAAAACTACATAAAACAAGTATAGAGTCTACTGAAGTACTATTAGGCAGACATCCTTATAACTGTCACCTAGGTCAAGAAATAGAACTGTGTCTACCATTCCCATCATTTGTTGAGCACTTTATTTTCTGACACTTCAAGATATTCTAGCTCACTTTGTACTTTTTTCACCCCAGCCCTGGAATTAGCTATTTCTCCAAAAAGCTCTGGTTCATTTGATTAGAAAAAATAGCATTTATAAACTGAGATCTGGGAATAGTTGTGCTCCTCTCTACTGGGGCATCATTCTCTCTCTGTTTCTCAAACAAAATAAACTTCTAAAAACAGTTTTAGAGTACTGAAAGGATATATTGGTCTTTTCAGAGTTTTAGAGACATATTAATATAATTTGAAGAATTATGAGGATGAGCTACTGCAACTATGTAAAGATTTACAAATAGAAACTAACTGATGAATAATATTAAATGGGGGCATCGATGTATGACAATGAGCTAAAAATATTACATTTCCCCCCCTAAATTTTAATATGTCCCCCTTTACTTAAGTTTTGCCTATATTTGTAGCACTAGTTACCAGGCACATTTCCAAATCATTTTTAGTTCTTTAGAAATTTTGTGAATATTGATTGGCAGTGGAGAATATAGATTTTTAAAATTAAAATGTGTTAAAAGCTATTTAGTGTCCTCAATGTCACAACTGAAAGCTTGTCTAGGGGTCATTCTACAGAAACAAGGTATTGGAACAAAATAAGCATTGAAACCATTACAAAGATGTCATTTTATGTGCTCAAGATATGGACTATTTTTATTACAAATTATTAAATCCTAATGACTTTGAAATGTGATACTGAGTTATTAATTGTGTCTGAGATTTGAATTTTCTATTATTTTATGTTAAAAATTTGATTTATGTAACAAACAAAATGACTTCTATTGAGAGTTCTGTTTTGTTCTCTGAGTATTCTTTGTTTTTATTTATTTCTTGGATACAATGCCTTATCTTTCTAAAAATATGAATAATGATTTTTTTGAAGATTGTTTTTGCTTTCTGCATTGGTTTGTTAGTTTTGGCTTAAAACTTTTAAGTTAAAAGATTTCCTCAAATCTTTGGTGGTTTTTGGTTATTCGTTCATATTTAAGAGTAAAGCTGATTAGAAACAAGCGAATGGAGGGGTTATTAACTGGTAAGTTTCACTGAAGAGTGAGGGGGAGGTTGGTTGGTGACTTGCCATTTTTTTTGCAGCTGCCTAATTGTATCATATGGAGGTCTTTCTCTTGGGTATTCAGTTTCCCTAGAGATGAATGTGCCAGTTTCTTGTCTGGGGTACATATATGTCTGGCTGCTTCAGTTTTAGGAGAGTGAGTTACAGGTGAGGGCCTCCTTATTCTGTATGCATAACTGGCTCCATTAGCAAAAACAGCTTTTTATAGTTCTCTTATGTTTCAAATTCCCAGGCCAGTAAAATTTGCTGACCAGAACTTTGTAACTTTCTGTTGCACTGATGCAACAGTAAATATTTTCCCCCAGACACAGCAGAACCTCCTTACAGCCATGAGGTAATTACAAAGCCTTATACTTCCTGTTTGTCCAGAGAAGACAAGATAAGTGACACCCCAACCCAGATCGTGCCCAAGGACCAGCTGTGCAACCTACTCCCTGCATTCCTCCTGCACACAAGGCTGAAAGAAGTGGGGAACCTGAGGCCTTGGGGCCACATGTGGCCTTCTGGATCCTAGAATGCAGCCTTTTGATTGAGTTCAACTTTTCCAAAACAAATCCTTTTAATAAAGGGATTTGTTCCATGAAGTTTGGATTCATCTGGTCGAGGGGAAGCACTTGGGGATCTGGAGGGACTCATGGGGCCTTGAGACCGAAGGTTCCCTGCCTAGCTCATTATGCTACTAAAATCCCTGCCCTGGGAGAGACTTAATCACCATTTTTTGATCATGTGATATATGTACTAGCATGGTTTCTTACTGTGCTTGCATGCCTACACTCTGCCCCAAACATGTAATGATGCTTACTCATTTCATGCATTAGTTAGTTTATCCCCAGAAAACCCCCTGACCCTGTTTTTTGGGGAGGGCAGTCCATTCCTCCCACCTCCCAGTTCACACGTCCTCCACAATAAATCTCCTTTCTTCCTTGATGATCCTTGTCTCCATAATTGGCTTTCTGTGGGGTGAGCAACGAAGGGAACCCTCCCTGCCAGTTAGTGAACATATGTATACATATGTGGTAAACATATATTTGGTAAAGTACACATAGCATAACACTTACTATTTTAACCATTTTTAAGTATATAATTCAGTGGCATTAAGTGTATTCACACGGTTGTGCAACTAACCTCCAGAACATCTTGCAAAACTGAAGCTCTACACTGATTGAACTGTAATTCCCAATTCCCCCTATCCCCAGCCACTGGTAACCATCACTCTATTTTCTCTCTTTATGATCTTGACAACTCTACCTCATAAAAGTAGTATTTGTCCTTTTTTCACTGGCTTATTTCACTTAGCATAATGTGCTCCAGGTTAACCAATGTTGTAGTGTGTGTCAGAATTTCTTTCTTTTTGAAGGCTGAATAATATTCCATATTATGTATATACCATGTTTTGCTTATCCGATATTCATCAGTCTACGGGCGCTGAGGTTGCTTCTGCCTTTTAGCAATCGTGAATAGTGCTGCTATGAACATGGGTATCTAAATAAATAACTCTTTGAGACCCTGCTTTCAATTCTTTTCAGTATGTGCCCAGAAGTGGAATTGCTAGCTCATATGGTAGTTCTATTTTTAATTTTCTGAGGATGTATATATACTTTTATATAACCTCTCCTTACTGAGCTTTACTCTCCACCTCATCTACTGTCCGTGAGTGTGGAAATTCTCCAGTTCACCTCCTACCTCCTTCCCACTTCCTAATCAGCCATCTCCTGTTTGGGGGATGGGCATAGAGTTGTGGGTAGTGATCTGGTATGTGGGGTTGGAAAGGTAATTTGAGGGCTCACTCTATGTGAAATTTTAACCCAGTTCACCAATTCCCATTGCCACAACTGAGCTCTCCTACTTCCCCATCCCTTGTGTACCTGCGGAGGCTCTAGGTAAACGTGTAAAAAAACCCTAATTAATTGAAAGCCAATTCACTTAAATGGCCAATTTGGGAACAACTTATCATTTTGTCTTTATAACAGCATTTTAGGCAAGTTCAATTAGACTCTGCCTCAGGTCCCTTACTGCTGCAGCTAGAGTCTGAGGGATCCAGAGGAAAAGGAAAGCTCAGAGGGGCATAACAAAAATATATTCATTTTAATTCCTATGGGGATGTACACTGCAGAGGATGGAAAACAGAAGTCATTAACTAGCTGTTCGATTTGGGGCAAATCTTTTGGCTCCCTGGGCCGAAATGTGCAAATCGAGGATCATAATTATAAGTCATAGATTGTTACGTGTATACGCGCGCTCTCGCGAACGATTTACAAAGCTGAACCCAGCGCCAACGTGTAAGGTGCGTGTAAGACGTCACCATACTAACAGCAACCAGTGCGCATGCGTCCTTTTAAAGAGCCGGCGTGCTCCGAAGCGCGCACAGCACGCCCTCTTCCTCAGCACGCTGCGTCCTCGTTTCCTTAGACTGCTCCTCCCTGCGGAAGCCAAATCTCCAATCACCGCTCGCTTTTTCCCTGCCGTCATTGGCTCGTGCCCCGGTTTCAAAAGCTTGGGGGCGGGCTCCGGAATTCGCGCATGCGCTCCGGTGCACTTTCCCCACGCTGGTTCCGCGAGCCTGGCCTTCAGCGTCTTGTGTTTGGGTGCGATCTGGAGTGTGGCTACCGCCACGATGGGCAAAACTGTTGACTCCCGGGGTTCGGGGGCCCGACCCGACCCAGTGCGGAGCTTCAATCGCTGGAAGAAAAAACACAGGCACAGGCAGAGCCAAAAGAAACAGTTGAGGAAGCAACTGAAGAAACCCGAGTGGCAAGTGGAGCGCGAGGGTATCAGCCGCCTCATGCAGAACTATGAGAAGGTGAGGCGCTGGGGAGGGGGCGCGGCTTGGGTCAACAGCAGGGTAGCGTGTCACTGCGGCGGTGGGTTTCAGAAGGGAGGGGGCCGACCTATCACTGGGGTGCGTGCCATTAGTCCAGCGGGCTGGAGAAGGGAGCGGGGTGGGAGGTGTCACCGAGTGCCACAACCCAAGTGTGTGCACCGCCCTGGCCACTCTTCTGCTCACCCCACAGTTCTGGAAAAAGAGCACAGAAATGTAGCGGTGTTATCTAAGGGTAGGCAGATTGATGCTGTGATGGTTACAGTAATATTCATCGTTGTAATACTAACGACAATGGTAATAACGACACCTACATTTTTAAGCAGTCATCATGTGCTTTACATTATTTGACTTGATTTAAGGTATGGATCTTAATAGTCCCATTTTAGGGATGAGAAAATCGAGATTTCGAGAGGATAAGAAACTTGTCTGAATCTCTCACACTTGGTAGGTGGTGTGGAATTGGAACCTAGACCCATGTCTTTCTAATTCTAAACTCGTTGCTTTTAACCATTGAGCCAGACTCCCTCCCTCAGCAGCAGCATCCATCCTGCTTCCTGTGACCATCTCATTTTCTCTACATGCTTCATGTCCCCATGAAGAATTGGTGTGGAAAAGCTAGACTGCTGGTCTATTTTTGTCCCCTATCATCCCCACATTGTAGCTGATGTTCCCAGATGTGTCCTTGTAGTTACCACTTTGACCTGTTGATCTACCCCCCTCTCCAGGCTGTCAGTTCTTCTCCTCCTCCTTTCCCATAAATCCCATGTCTGTTGGCCTTCACCCAACCCATTCAGCTTCTCTGCCCCCTTCTAGTGCAGTATACTCAGGGATTTAAGGGGTGGAACATTCCTGTGACTAAAGTTGCCATTGTAACAACAAATTACCACAAACTGGGTGGCTTAAAACAATAGAAATTTTTCTCTCATAGGTCTGGAGGCCTGAAATAAGTTTGGGCAAAAATCAAGGTGTCACCAGGGCCATGCTTCTTCCAGAGGCTCTAAGGGAGAATGTGTTCCTTGCTGCTTCTGGCTTCTCAAGGCTGCTCACATTCCTTGGCGTGTGGCTGCATAACTCTGATTTCTGCCTCCATGGACATGTTGCCTTCTTTTAAAGACACTTGCAGATGCATTTAGGGCCCACCCAGATAATCCAGGATAATCTCTGTGTCTGAAGATCTTTAATTACATCTGCAAAGTCACTTTTGCCATGTAAGATAAGGTAACATTCACAGGTTCTAGGTGTCAGGGCATGGACATATTTTAGAGACCGTTTTTTAGCCTGCTGCAGCCTAGTTCCACCATCTAAGCAGACTGTCAAGCTAGAAACCCAGGAACAGTCCTACATATTTCTCTCTTACCCACTCTTCCATCCATTTGGTCACACTGGTGATCTTTTCTGCTGCTTAAATTTCTGAAGTGCTTATCTATCCCTACTGCTGTGCCTTAGTTCAGGCCCCCTCATCTCTTGCCTGGATTACTATAGTACCTATTGCTTACCACAGGGGTCAGCAAACCTTTTTCTGTAAATGATCACTGAATGTTTTCAGCTTTGCAGTCATCAGGGTGGAACTACTCAGCTGTGTCCTTGTAACACAAAAGCCACTATAGAAATACTGAAATGAATGGGTATTGTGTTCCAATAAAACTTTAATTAGTGAAGCAGGTGGCTGATGGGATTTGGCCCTTATACCTTTCTAATTTATCCTCTATACGTCTGGTAGAATGATTCTTTTCAAGATGAAAATCCGATCATTTTAACTCCTGATTAAGACCCTTCCTTGGCTCACAGTTACTTTCAGGAAAATTGTCAAACACAGTGGGTCAACATGTTTGTCTACTGAAAGAGTAAAGTATTTGTCGTGAAACAGACCTGGTTTAAATCTCACTTAGTTCAGGTATTGACTAGCCAAGTTTCTTAACCTCTCTGTTTCTTCATTCAACAAACAGATTATTAACCACGCTGGGTGTTGTAAAGCCCAAATGAGATAATATATATAAACCAAGCAGTACATGATTGGCACATATGAAGGAATGACTTGTAGTTTTGTGAATTGGCCATGCTCCTTGTGCTTCTCCTCCTGCTACTTGATGTTTCCACTGCTTGCAGTGAGTGTACACATCCTCCTCACCCTAAGGACATATACAGGTCCTTCAGGATTTAGCTCAAACTTCTCTTCATAATCTCCCCAGGCAGAGTCAGGACTGCTGTGTATCCGTAGCATTTTGTAGATACCTTTATTACAGCATTTATCACCTGGCTGTGATGATTGGCTTCTTTATTTAACTCCTTTGTTAATTCTTCTTCTAGACCATGAACTTCTTAAGGTCAGCACCAGTGATATACTCATCTTGCTCTTCCTAGAGGCTGGTAGTACAGTGCTTGTCCTTGAGCAGATACCCAATCAGTGTTTAGATGTTGTTTGCTGTAAGACTAGACCTTTTCCAGGTGGCTTTGCTCCAGTTGGTAGCATTAGTTCATTTTTTTTGGTCTCTTGTTTCAGTAGTAATTACTAATACTTACGAAACTCTTATGCATGTTGACTTGCTATATCCTCACAACAAACAACCCTGTGAAATCATTCCCACTATACAGGTGAGGAAACTTTAAGGCACAGGAAGGTTGAATAATTTGAGCAAAGTTAACAGCTAGTAAGTGAAAAGGAGTTCTAATCCACATAGTCTGACACCAGAGCTTCAAGCCACTACACTTTGCTGCATTTCTTAAACAAAAAATTCTTTTTTCCTTAAGAGACAGGGTCTTGCTCTGTCCCCCAGGCTGGAGTGCAGTGGCCCCATTGTTGCTCACTGTAACCTTGAATTACTGGGCTCAGACAATACTCCTGCCTCAGCTTCCCGAGTAGCTAGGACTATGGGTACACGCCACCATGCCCAGCTAATTTTTTAATTTTTTTGTGTAGAGATGGGGTCTTGGAATGTTACTCAGGCTAGTCTCGAACTCCAGGTCTCAAGTGATCTTCCTTCCTTGGCCTCCCGAAGTACTGGGATTAACAGGCGTGAGCCACCACTCTCAGCCAGTTAAACAAATGTTTAAATCCCAATCTTTTCATTGAGTTGAAGGAGCAGCTTTTATCTCCCTATGCATTGTTCTGGTTTCTTTCTTTCTTTCTTTTTCTTTTTAGAAATATTTTCTTAAGATTTGGTCAAGAAATAAATGCAGTGTGAACTCAATTGCCTGGACTAACAATACAAGGATATAATTATTTGAATAGCAGATTTGTTATTCTCCAGGTAACCAAGGTGCAGGCCATCCCTGTATGGCTCCTCAGGTGGTAGCATTTGTGCACGAAACTTTTATGACAGAGCCATGGTACATAGGTGATGTTCAGTAGCCTCACTGGTGAAATATTAAGCAATTTGATTCAGAAACATTTTGAAATAATTAGACAGGCGCTTGTTAAGGCCTGTGTTAATATACATGGGAAAAATACACGTCCAGGTTCCTAGACAACTGTGATGGAGGTGGGGTTGATGCATTTTTGGCAAATGTTATTAATAGTATGTACAAAATGTTATAGTAGTAAATAGTAAATATGTAGCATGTAACTCATGCTGTGGAGGTAGAAGACGGTGTAATTAGGAGGAAAAAGGTTGAGTTGTCCTCTACTGAGCTCCTTCTGGCCAGATGATTAGAAAAAAACATGCTTCCTCTGTGTACGCTACCCTTTTTCCTGGTGATTGCAGCCTGGGGCTTGGCTTGGGGGGTGAATGTGGGCTGGACTTTAGATCCTGCACTTCAGCTTTAGAAGATGTCTTTGTGTAGTATACAAACTGTCCAGTAGTTTGTGGTAGCCATGAGTGGAGCTAGTTCTTGATTGATGAGTTCACCAGATAGAAAAGATTGGTGAGGACATTCTAGGTGGAAAGAGCAACATGAGATGTAACAATGCATGGTGTTCTTCAAGGGAGGACATACTCTTTGGAGTGTTGCATGTGTTCCTGAGTTAGCGTCAAGGGGGTTGGAGGTAGACTGAGAATGACTTTGGAGGCTGTGGCAAGCAGAATAATGGCTTCCTAAAGATGACAGCAACCTAATCCCTGAAACCTGTGAGCATGGTAGATGAAAGGGGTAATTAAGGTTGCTAATCAGCTGACCCTAAAGTAGGGTGAGTAGCCTGGCTTATCCAGGTAGGCCCAATATAGTCATAAGGGTACTTAAATGTGGAAGAGAGGGGCAGAACAGTCAGTGTCAGGGTGATGTGAGAGAGACTTGAAGTCTGTTGTTGGCTTTGAAGATGGAAGCGGGGGCTGGGTGCGGTGGCTCATGCCTGTAATCCTTTGGGAGGCCAAGACAGGAAGGTCGGGAGTTCGAGACCAGCCTGAGCAACATAGTGAGACTCCTGTCTCTGCAAAATATTAAAAAAAAAAAAAAAATTAGCCAGGTATGATGGTGCACACCTATAGTCTTAGCTACTCAGGAGGCTGAAGCAGGAGGATCACTTGAGCCCAGGAGTTTGAGGTGGCAGTGAGCTGTGAAAGCTATGTACTGTGGGCCTGGGCAACAGAGCAAGACTCCAAAAAAAAGAAGGGGGGGGGGCGCCATAGCCAAGGAATGTGAGCAGCCTCTAGAAGCTGGAAAAGGCAAGGAAACAGACTCTCCCCTAGAGTCACCGGAAGGAATGCAACTCTGCTGACACCTTGATTTTAGCTAAGTGAAACCCATTTTGGACTTCTGGCTTCCAGAACTGTAAGGTTAATAAATTTGTGTTGGTTTAAGCCACTGTTTTTGGTAGTTTGTTATAGTAACAGTCGGAAATTTTCACAAAGGCTGTGCTCAAGAGACTTATCTGGAAGCAGTAAGAAGTCTCTGGGGGCAGTTAGAGAATATGTCCAAGCTGTAAAATTTTTGGAGGCTAAGAGACCAGTTAGGAGACTATTGGTATAGTCTAGGTCTTGGGCCCTCTGAGAAACAGATGCCAAGATGGGATTCTGTGAATTGGAGCTTTATTGAGGGGAAATGTCTCTGAAGGCTGAAGGAGAGGGAATAGGAATAGGGAGGGAAGGAGGAGCAGGTAGGCAGAGTCTCAGACTACAGCAGTCTAAGAAAGCTTTGGTCAGGCTGAGGGGGAGTCCTTGTTCCAAAGTTGTCTGTGGGAGGAACCCCAGGCCTGTAGTAGCACTGCCGCTGAGCCCAGCCATTGACTGGGAGTAATCCAGGGAAACTTGTTTTGTTCGTGGTGGATTTATAGGGGTGACAGCCAGCACAGTCCATCAGTTATTCTTTTTGCAGCAGGAGGTCTGTGTGGTGTATTTCCAAGGCCACCACTTTGGGATGGGGTGCATGTTGGAGGGGCTGATGGAGAACTGGGGATTGAGGTTTAGTGAGAAATGCTGAGCTATTTGTTTCAGTTCAGCAATTGTTTTCCCTATTGCTGGGTGACTCAAACTCTCTGCACCTGGGATTCATCAGCTGCACTACATAGAAACTCTGCATTCGAATCTCTTTTTTAATCAAAATTTGGCCTGGAGCGATTTGAGCAGGTTGCTTTTCTTCTCTTGATTGCATTCTATGAATTTTTATACTTTTTTTTCCAGGCATTATTCACTTTAGTGAGAAATAGATGTTATCGGAGTTGTAAGAAGAATAATAGGGTGGTTAAGTGATACTCACCCTGTTCTCTCTTCTGCCCCTTCTAACTTTTGCACCATCATTGGGAAGTCTTTAATAAGGACCATCTTGAAATATCTGTTCTCTGAGTTCAGAAGAATGATTACAGAGATTTTAGAGGGAGTATGAGGATTGTGGAGACAGGAGTGATTTTTTTTTTTTCTTTTTCTAAGAAAGGAATAAAGGGAAGGAGAAAGTGTTATTTTGTTTGTAGGAACCATAACCTTCTCCTGCTGTGGCTAAGTATTCCTTGGAGTGTACCAGAGAACATTCCAGAGCAAGGTCAGCAAACTTTATGTAAAGGGCTCATGGTCCACATTAGGCTTTATAGGCCATACAGTCTCAGTCACAACTGCGTACACAATATGTAAATGAATGGTTGTAGCTGTGCTGTAGTAAAACTTTACAAAAACAGGCTGCAAATTGGATTTATTTGGCTTGTAGGCTGCAGTTTGCTGACCCCTGTTCTAGAGCATCAGCAGGATCAGAATTTCCTTTTCTTTCTTAGACCTCTTTTTAAGACTATGGTGTATAGTTTTACATTGTAATGGTTGATGGTAGGGTGCTGGAACGGTTTCATTTTTCTAAACCTCCCTGTAGGAGGCTAACAGACTTCAGGAAGATTTGCGGTATTTTGTTTAGGGAGCCAGCCTTGCCTGTGCTGTGTCTCTGGCTGGGGGTTGAAGAGTGTGTTGTTGGTGTACTGTGGGCACTCCATTCCCTGTGAAAACAGCTGTTTAGCTGACAATACCACAAGTGCAAGAGTGGACCACACCTAACTTTAATGTCCTGTTTGGAAGATTATCTTCTGTGCGAGGTTCCTAGCTGGGACAGGATGTTATTTGGATAAACCATTCTTCTAATGCTAGTACACTGATTCTGCCTCCTCTTCAATGATACCTGTAATGATTCACAACTGTAATGATTCACAAGGATTAAGATAATGTTTTAATATCTGAGTTCTCAGTATTTGAGGGCAGAGAGTAAACCTGCCTGGGCTACTTTAAGAATCCTGGGACAGACGATGTGTAGATTGTAAAATGAAATACAACTGTCGTCTCTTTACCGCCTAGAGTGTAATTTAAACAAATGAGCCTTACAAATGCAGCTTTTCCCTTTTGTGAATCATGAATAATTTGGCAGCAGGTCCCCAGATCTGAGCAGAGTTCTTCCTGCATTCAGCATCTGTAATAAAATAATTCCCCTGAGCAGCTGAAGTGAAATTCGGAAAATTGGGTTTATGCTAATCAAGAACATCGGTAATGAACATTTGAATAAGATAAAGAGCAAAATGTTGCTTATTGTGGCTTCAAAGCATGATAGACATTTTCCCCTGATTATTTGTGAAATAATACCCCTCTTTCAGTATACCCCAGAATGAACAGTTATCAGGTGGGATTTCATAGGCCACTGATTTATGGTTAAATCTTTGAAAGGTTTGTGCTAACATGATATATTTCTCCAACTAGTTTCAGTCTTTTCTCCAAGTTGTGTATATAGAACTATTTTCATCATGGTCTGTGGTTTGTGGTCATTTTGTCCCTTTTTCTTTAACTGATATCCCTTGAAGGATGATTGAAAGTAAATTTTCCTCCTAAAGTTGATGTGGTTAGCCATGACCGTGTTAACATTTTGGAGATAAAGAATGTTCAAGGTGGTAATGTGTGTCTCGTGTGTGTGTTGAGTGAATTTTTTTCTTATCAACTGAAGTGGTTACAAATTTATATTTGATTTAGGACAGCTTTTTCAAGGTATATTTGCTTTCAGAAGGAATGATAGCTTTTAATTAGAAGCGATGATTGAATTCAATCCCACAGTATGAAGGATGAGCTAGGCAGTACGGTGTAGAGAAAAAATGGTTTTATTGTGAAACAAAGGAATTATCCAGTAGGTTATTTTGTCATATCTCACAGTGTTCCCTTTTTCCCTTCTTTTCCAGATAAATGTGAATGAAATTACAAGATTTTCAGATTTCCCCTTGTCCAAAAAAACATTGAAAGGTAGGTATGTGGTGATCTTGGGATGCGTTATTGGATTTCTTGGCATTTTTGGTAAGTGGGAGAAGATTTAGAGTTTAACCTGAAAAATCTAATTTTGATAAATTTTGATATCATGAGACCAACAAAAATAAGTAATATTTACATCTAACAATTTGTCATTTTCATTCTATCTGGAGTGGCTAAAGAGCATTAGTTAAAAAAATATAAGATTCCAGGAGCCACTGAATAATTAAAATGAAATCTAACTGTGTCAGTTAAAATAAGGGAGCAAACAAAAGTATATTTTTGCTTGTATTTGTTTGGTAGGGCTGCCATAACAAAATACCAGACTGTGTGGCTTAAACAAAAGAAACTTAACTCTCTTATAGTTCTGGAGGCTGGAAATCCCTGATCAAGGTGCTGGCCGGGTTGGTTTTCTCTCAGGGCCATGAGAGAAGGTTCCAGGCCTCTCTGCTTGGCTTGGGGATGGCCATCCTCTTGCTACCTTTTTTTTTGATAAATACAAATTGTATATGTTTATTGTATGACATGCTTTGAAATATGTATACATTGCAGAATGGCTAAATAAAGCTAATTAACATGGAACATAATTAACATGTAAGAACACTTAAAATCAACTCTTAGTAATTTTCAAGTACATAGTATATTGTAGTTAACTATAGTCACCGTGATATACAATATATTTCCTGAACTCACTCCTCCTAACTGAAATTTTCTATCCTTTGACCGACATCTTCCCAATCTCCCCTCCCTCCCAGCCTCTGGTAACCACCGTTCTATTCCTGTTTCTATGAATTCCCATTTTTTAGATTCTACATATAAGTGAGATCGTGTGGTTATTTGTGCTGCTGTTCCTGGCTTATTTTACCTAATACCATGTCCTCCAGGTTCATTCATGTGGAAAATGACAGGATTTCCTTTTTAAAGACTGAAGAATAATCCATTGTGTATATATACCACATTTTCTTTATTCATTCATTGGTGGACACTTAGGTTGATGTCATATGTTGCGTATTGTGAATAATGCTGCAGTGAATGTGAAGTGCAGATAGCTCTTCAGCATGCTGATTTCCTATCCTTTGGATATATACCTGGAGTGGGATTGCTGGATCACATGGTAACTTGCTGCCTCTTCACATGTTTGTTCCTCTGTACAGGTGTACCCTTGGTGTCTCTTTGTTCAAGTTCCTCCCTATAAAGACACCAGTTGTGTTGGATTGAGCCCACCCTAAGGGACTCCCTTTAACTTAATCACCCCCTTCAAAGGCCTCGTCTCCAAATATAGTCTGAGGTACTGGGGGTTAGGACTTAAACATAGGAACTTTGGGGAGGACACTCAGCCTGAAACACCGTCCTGCAGGGATTTTCTAAAGTATCATTCTCTCCTCCACTTTGTCAGGTTTGCAAGAAGCCCAGTACCGTTTGGTAACTGAGATACAGAAGCAGACCATAGGATTGGCTTTGCAGGGTAAAGATGTACTTGGAGCTGCCAAAACTGGATCTGGCAAGACTTTGGCTTTCCTTGTTCCAGTAAGTATATTATTCATATTGGTTCAGATTCTCTATTATATAATTCTGTAACATCCTATGCCTAGATGCAAATAAATTATATAAAGAGTTGTTTTCATGTTAGATTTCCCTGGATAGAATGCAAGCTTTATTACACAGTAGCCATATCTGTCTCATTCTGTACCATATTCCCCGGGTCCTAGCACAGGGCTTTGCATGTGGCAGGCACTCAGTAACTTATTGAAGGAATGAATTATTGTGCCTTGACAAGTCATTACAATCTGATGGAAGTGGGATTCTCCAGTGTGGTGGGTCAGAATGGTTCTTCCCTATAGTAGGGCTGGTGGGAAGATGTTTCTGCTCTCACCCTTGTGAGCTTGCCAGTGCCATTTATTTAATACTTGCCATCTGTTTAGTATAAAGCTGAAATATGCTCAGTTTAAGGAGCTTTGGGCATTTGTTGAATTTTCTGGAACATCAATACCTGTCTTTTACAGTAGTAAAACAGCGCTTCTTAGAGGTTCACTTACATCTCAGTTATGCAGTTTATCTCTTAATTTTTCATTCCTACAAAATGATTATCTCAGAAAAATCTCATTTTAGTTTTTGTTCCAAATATTGCAAAATTACTTTTCTCTTAAATCCTAGGGCTTTTTTCCTTTTTTTAAAAAAGCAATTTCTCTCTACAATTAGAGAATTCAGTCACTATGTAAGTATAGCACCTAT
>NW_012151951.1:8379825-8382722 GCF_000956105.1 Propithecus coquereli
AGTAATGCCCACTTCTCATAACTTCGAATGGTCAAATTGGCATCTTCTCAGTGAACTTTTTCTTTTTTTTTGGCTTGGTAATACTATCTAAAATGTATTTATTTTTGAGTATTTTTGATTTATAGAAAAGTTGCAGTGATAGAGTTCCTGTGTATCCTTCACCCAGTTCCCCCAGTGTTCATGTCTCACATAACTATGGTACCTTTAGCTAAGGTTAACATTGGTACAGTGTATAACTTTCAGGCTTTATTCAGATTTTACCAGTTTTTCCATTATTGTCTCTTTTCTGTCTTAGGGTCCAATACAGGATATCACATTGCATTAGTCTAATGTATAGTAGTTCATTGCATTTTCCTTTTTTAGTTCTTGATGAAGCAGATAGAATCTTGGATATGGGCTTTGCTGATACCATGAATGCGATTATTGAAAATCTTCCCAAGAAACGTCAGACTTTACTATTTTCAGCAACACAAACCAAATCTGTAAAGGACCTTGCACGCTTGAGTTTGAAAGACCCTGAGTATGTCTGGGTCCATGAAAGAGCAAAATATAGGTATGTATACTCTTTTATTCAATCAAAATCAATATTTTTTTTAGTTTAAGGATTTGATGTTTTACACTTATATTTTCTGAGAAATAAGATACTTTGTGTTACTGGATGTGCAAAGCATAGTAAACATATCAGTTAAAATTACTCAAATTCTGGATATACCGTTAAATGTCAGAATAATGCAGCATTTCCCAAAATGTGTGGGGGACAAATATTTTTCCATAAGATGTTAACCGATATTTTACCATTCACCAGCTACCTTTCCATAATGAGGGGAGAAGGGATGAGATAGATAGCAAATGTTGAGTCATAGTGAAACAGTTTACTTTTCTTTCTCAGAACCTTTAATGCTTTCATGGACATTGTGATTGTCCTAAGAAGTGGAAGGTGGAATATAGCTTGCTATGTTTACCAAAATTACTTGGGTACAGAATCATTCTCTTTGGTAGGATTATGCAGTACTGAAGTGCTCTGGAACACATTTTTATCAAATGCATTAACATTTAGCAACATAATTTTCTGTTTAAAATTCTAGTAAATGTTATTTGTCTTGGTTTCACTTAAAACTGGAGAGTAGAGTGTGTTTTAAAGGTATATGTTTGTGATATACAAATGGTTGGGGAAATATGTTTTAAATTGTATTTTGGTCTGACAATTGGAAGTATATATATTTGGTATGAATCACTGCAAACGTCCAAGAAAAATGTCTTCCAGTGAATATAAGTTGGATTCTGTGTTGAAGATATCAATATGAATTCAATTCTACTGTTATTTATGTCATAAGACTTCCATTTCTTCTTGCTATGAAATGTTAATCTGAATAGATAGGAAAATAAATTGTGTCATCACAATGGAAAATCCTTAAATATAGAAAATATGGATATTGAGGCCCACCTTGACCTTGTTCAAAAGCTATCTAGGATTAAAAAGCCTGAGGGGGGAGAGGCCAGACTCTATGCTTCTAGGTGATCTTAATGAGTAAACTTTGGAGATACTGAGTATTGATAACGTTGGCTGTCAAGAACTTGGGACTGGAATAGCAAGAGATACTTTGAGGTATAATTTTCCTTGGCTTACTATAGAGTAGACATTGGTCTGTTTAAAGTTGTGTTGAGGTAGCTATTGAAACTTTTGATAATGTAAAGACTGTCCAGGTTTTTTGGTTTTCTTTTTTTCCTTTTTGCTGTTTGCCTCCTGCGTATTTTCAAAATTCATTAGACTTAAACTTTTTAATTATTAGATGGTCTGTAAGAGCCTTCATAACTTATGTAAAGTAATTATACATATTTTCACTGTCCCCAATTTTTATAGACAAGAGTTGGTTATTTGAAGATCATAGTTTTAGAAAAGACTGAATGCAAAAACTTTGATATTCCACAAATGATTTTTGAAACCCAGTTACATCACTTGTAAAAATGTGGCTTTTGTAAAATTGTAGGCAGACATGTAGCGACATAATTTACAAACTGCAGGTTATATGATGATGGCTGGAGTACTCTGTAATTCCACATTCACAGGAGACATTGTAAAAAAGCACTTGCTCTTAGGAATTTTGTCTAATGTCAATATTGCCTTTTCCCCTTTAGCATCTTATCAGTGTGGTTAATACAACATGAGATATTATAATCAAGAATATTTTAAGGTGTTAAAGAATATCTACTCTCAAATTGTGAAGGACTTGAAAATTGAAGTTTAGATCTTTCTGAAGTTGTAAGTCAGAGAGTTCTTAGAGAAAATATGCCAGTGTTTTCTTTGTGTTGCTTTATGTAGACAACTGGTACTTCTAATTTTATTTTTGAAAGATTATGCTTTTGGGCCATAGCGACTTGCTATTTTCCAGTGACCACAAGTTGAAATCTCTGATGAATTATAAAAAATTTCAAATCTGAGATATTATGAGCTTATGTTATTAGGTACCCACAAATAGAGTATTACATCTATTAATTTGAAACATTAATATTTACAAAATGTTTTATCTTTACTAATACTTTTTGCCTGTAAGTCTAGTTTGATACTAGTCTCCGTATAGTAATTTTATTTTGGTTAGTGTTTGCACAGTGAATTTTTTCCCATCATTTTACTTTCTACATTGTTTTTTATCCTATGTTTTTAGATTTGTCTTTGTGAGTAGCATATTGTTTTTATCTGGTATGATAATTGCTTTTGACATTTAATTTACTTATTACTTAGGTCCCTTTACTTCTTCCTAGCCTTGTTCTTCATTATCAAATATTTTAATTCCACCCATATTTTAAGCCCCATAAATCAGTTACTGTTTGAAACATCAATATTTAGACTTATCCAAATATTATTCTTACATTGTCATGCTTACATTTAAGAATTTTTC
>NW_012151951.1:8382772-8384273 GCF_000956105.1 Propithecus coquereli
TAGAAGAAAAACAAAATCTCTTCTTTTGGATTGGATAAAACTTGAGTGGTATGCCTTCTGCTTGGAAAGCTCCTTTGATTTGGAGGGGTAAGCTTTAGATGCAGGTCAAAAAGCTGACTTTTCTAAGGATTTAACATGACCTTTCCTATTTTTTTTTTGAGGTGTTGGAAGCCTTATATCGTCTGCAGTGGACCTCAACAGATGGCCTGGGAGTTCTGATAATATCACCTACGAGAGAACTAGCCTATCAGACCTTTGAAGTTCTCCGAAAAGTAGGAAAAAATCATGACTTTTCAGCTGCTCTCATCATTGGTGGAAAGGTGTGCTCTTTTGTCTTTCCTTCTTCTTTAACCTATGTCAGAGTACTATGGCAGTTGACAAGGAAGGAGTGGTGACCTCATTTGAACAGACTGACCTCCTAGACAGGGCCTCATGGGGTGGTAGCACCTTGGTGTGGTCACTGTCACCTAGAGTCTGATTGTCAATTTTGTTGGACCAGAAAGTCTGTTTTTGTCAGGGTATCTGAATTGATTAGGCTCTCCGAGACAGATTTACTCTAATTATCTTGTAAACCTACCTATTCATTAATATCCATTGGGAAATATAACATTTCAATATGAGAACGAGTACCTCCTAGTAAGGTATCTAAGAGATTGAATAATCCAGAACATTGCTATGTCAGCAGCAGAAGAAAGGAAGGTAGATTGTTTTGAGGAATTTTTATTTTAGGTTATAAGACCTGCTGTTCAACTTTTGTTCTGCCTAACAATGTAATACATCTGGAATGCCTGTGTCTACTGGAGCCTTCTCTGGACTGTGAGGATAAATACTTCTTGAATTTCTAAGCAAACGTACACCAAAGAAAGAATAGTATCACAAACCCTCATGTACCTGTCAACCAACTTAACAGTTAACAACATTCTGCAGTTCTTAAGGAGAGTAGCTCTAAAATACAGAGAGCTTGGCTCTTTTTTTCAAAGTGCAGTGAGTGTGTTACAGTCTGTTCAATGCCCCTGGATCCTGACTTAAAGAATGGGAGTAATTTCAGTTTTTAAGTCAGTTCTGACAGACCCAATAGGAAATCATGACTTGGAGCATTCATGTGATTATTTTTTCTTGGCCTCAAAATCCTGGATATGATTAAGAACATAAAAGAACTCTGAGCTCTTTGTCTTTACTTAAAGACTTTATTTAGCACAGAAATTTGGATATGCTGCAGATACTGAAGGGAGAAGTTATGTCTGTTTCCAACAGTGTCTAAACTGCTGCTGATACGCCACACGGAAATGGTTTTTAGTTTTGGTACACAGGCTGCTCGGAATGATGTGTCTGTAATTAAAAGAAACAACTGTTTTCAGGATCTGAAACATGAGGCTGAGAGGATCAACAACATAAATATACTCGTGTGCACACCAGGTCGGCTTCTTCAACACATGGATGAAACAATATCTTTTCATGCTACTAATCTCCAAATGTTAGGTGAGTCTAATGAATTTCTAAT
>NW_012151951.1:8387848-8391578 GCF_000956105.1 Propithecus coquereli
TTTGAGACCAGCCTGAGCAAGAGTGAGACCTTGGCTCTACTAAAAATAGAAAAATTAGCCTGGCGTAGTGGCACGTACCTGTAGTCCCAGCTACTTGGAGGGCTGAGGCAGGAGGCTTGCTTGAGCCCAGGAGTTTGAGGTTGCTGTGAGGTAGGCTGACACCACAGCACTGTACTCAGGGCAACAGAATGAGAGTCTATTTCCAAAAAACAAAACAAAACAAAAAAACAATGGGTGGGCATGTGTATACATATATAAATATGTAATGTATATCCACACCCCAATAAATGTTACCAAATTGTATGTACTATTCAGCCATATGCTTCTTTCATTAACAATATATCCTAGAGATGACTCGATAGCAATATATGAATAGATTTTTCGTTTTATTATGGTTGTATGATACAGTCGTGTGGGTGTGTAATAGTTCATTCTGGGAGTTCCCTATTGATGGACATTGGGGTTGATTTTAATCTTTTTTTGCTTTATAAATAATGCCATATGTTTTTTGTTTTTTTTAACCAAAGTATTGTAATAAAATCCTAAAAATAGGTTTATTAAAGAGAAAATGCATATATATTTCTTTCCAACATTTTATAATGAAGTTTCAAACATGCAGTAAATTACAAGGCTTTTACAATAAACACATTATACCTACCAAATGGTAGCATCCATTTATTTGCATTTATTCATTCCTCTAACTGTATGTCATCTTATTTTTGATGTATTTCAGAGTAAATTGCCGATCTCTGTATACTTCCCCTAAATACTTCGGCACATGTATCACTAATGAGTTTAATATTTGTAATATTAAGTGTAATATTTGTACAGGTTTTATCTTTTTGGTATAGAACTTACATACAATGAAATATGCAAATTTTAAGTATACATTTGTGTTTTGATGAATGTGTGTATCTCTGTAACCCAAGCCCTAGTAAGGTGTAGAGAACACTATCATCAGTTCAACAAATTCTTTTGTTTTTTATGATGGTAGGCAGTTATTAATATTTTACATTTCAGAATATTATGGGGGTACAAATGTTTTGGTTACCTGGATTGCTTTTGTACAGCTTGTATAAGTATGTCCATCACCGAGATAGTGTACATTGTACTTACTAGGTGTGATTTCACCCAGCCCCTCCTCCCCCCTCCCACCTGCATGATTTCCACTGAGTTTTACTTCCATCTGTGCACATGAGTGCTGATTGGTTAGTTCCAGTTTAATAGTGAGTACACGTAGTGTTTGTTTTTCCATTCTTGTGATACTTCATTTAGGAGAATGGTCTCCAGTTCCATCCAATTTTCAACAAATTCTTTCATGCCCCTTATTAGTTGATCCTTAACGCTGCATTTTCAGAAGTAATCACTGTTTACATGTTATTTTTTTTGACATATAATCTATAAGAGATTTTGAATGTATTTTAAAGTCATGCATTGACTTCATTTCGTAAGGATAATAGAGAAAGTTTCTTTTTGGTGTATATGTATAGGAAATTTGTTTGAGATGTGCCACTATTAAAACTTTTCCTTTTTTGGTCTGGCTTTCAAAGTTACCAACATGACATACTTTTAATGTCTCTTCTCCCCTTAATTCCACAAGCACCCCTGCCACTTTGGAACAGAACTACATAGTTTGTGAGCTGCAGCAAAAAGTAAGTGTGCTCTATTCCTTTTTGAGAAGCCATCTGAAGAAGAAGAGTATTGTATTTTTCTCCAGTTGCAAAGAGGTATGGACTGCTTTGTTTTTGTTCCTTCCTGAACTTATTCATGTTAAATTGTAAAGGAATCAGTGGATGAGACTTTAAGCTTCATGAGAGCAAAAACTGTTTTGTTTTGTTTTTTTTCCATTATTGTGCTAGGTGCTAACAATAGTGGACACATAATAGCCCTTGATAAATATTGGTAGAGTGAATAATTGTCAGCTAGGCTAAACAGAGGTCTTCATAATCTGATACTTACCCTCTGTAAATATGGAACTGAATGTACCACTTATTTCCATGCCTCATATCTTTGTTCATGGTGATCTTTGTCTGGAATCCCCCCTCTCCCTCCCCCTGCATCCGTTTTCCCTAACTCTGAGGAAATACTTAATGTTCTTTAAGGCTAAGTTTAAATGTTACACCTGAAAGTCCCTTTCTGATATTTCCTTTTTTAAGTATCAGTTGCTTCCTCCTCTGTCCTTTTGTAGTGCTTTGTTTGTATCTTTATTCAGTTAATAAACACTTCTTGAATGCTAGCCCTGTGCCAGCAATGAGGAATTCAGAGATGTATAAGAGAACTTGGTCTCCTCTCTTAAGGAGAAGGGTCCATGGTCTTTGTGTGTGTGTGTGCCACTTCTCTAATATATTTCAGATTCCTGATGATGTATGCAGTGTATAGATCAATTGTAGACTTGCAGCTTTTGTAGTAGGTTAGCATGATAAATACACAGGTGAGCTTCTCTCTAGCTTATAGAAAGGTAAGTGGTGATCTGTTTTTGTTGTTTACTAAACCCTATCATTTTACCATGCAGTTAATTAATTTATTTTTAGAAATGGCGTCTTCTACAGGCTGGAATGCAGTGGCACACTCATAGCTCACTGTAAGCTCAAACTCCTGGGCTCAGGCAATCCTTCCACCTCAGCCTCCTGTGTAAAGAATGACTTCAGTTTTTATAGGACCTATTTTAGATTTTCAAAACTTTACATCTTCCATTTCCTAAAGAAGGGTTGGTTTTCTTACCTGTTTTGAGTTCTGTTTAAAGTTTCTACTCTGTAATAAATATTCTTCTTTTCCTCTTACCATGGTGGATGAAGTATCCTTCCTTGTGTCTATGATCAGCCCTTCTAGTGTTTTCTAGGTTCTGTCCTCTGATTTGCACAAGGCATTTGCTACTGCAAATATCTACTTTCTCTCTTGCATTTTCTTTTCTCTCTATTCTTTAATATTGTCCATATTAAGAGTAAAAAAACAAATCCCATGTCCCTGTTCAGTCAATGCCTCTTTTCTCTGCTCCTCTTCATAGAAAACTTTTCTAAAGACCTATTTTACTAGGTGAATCACATTTTCACCTCCTGTGCTCTCCTTGGTCTTCCACTGAATGAGCCATTATTAAGAGATAACAGCTTTCCAGAGTCAGTGCTTAGTTATTAGTCCTTATTTTATTTTATCTCTCAGGAGCATTTGATACAGCTGACCATTCCCTCCCTCTCAAAATCAGAGTCATCTTTAGACACTTGTGACTCCACACTCATTAACCCTGCCCCTCTTCCTTTTTTCCTGCTCTGTTTTAACCCTCCTGTGCTGGGTTCTCCTCTGCTTGACCACTGCAATTGGGAGTGCCTTAGACCTCTACTCTGCCCTTTTTCCATTTATGCTCTCTTTCTGGGTAACCGTGTTAGTTTCATGGCTTTAAATTCATCTATATGCTAACTTCCAAATCCACATCTCAAGCCCTGCTTTCTTTCCTGTGCTCCAGACTTGTATATCCACTTTACTACTAGATATTTCCAATTGTGTGTCTAGAAGGCATTTCAAACTTAACATGGAAAAAACAATTTAAGAGTTCTTATCCCTAGATCTGCTTCCTCCAACTCTTCCTCCTTTCAAATGACTGACCTCTTAATTCCTGTCTTTATCCCATATTCAATCTGATGACTCACTAGCTATCACTTCTCACGACCTCCCATGCTATAGTGCAGTCTGAACCATGCTTAATTCTCCCCTAGCCTTCTAATTGCTCTCTCCATTC
>NW_012151951.1:8391628-8395079 GCF_000956105.1 Propithecus coquereli
AATCAATGCTTTATTCTTTTTATCAGCTTTAAGACTGAGTTGGTTCCCTAGCATTTTCTGAAGGTGAGCAGTGTTTGTGGGTTTTTTAAAAAATGTTTTTGGGGTTATCAGAATGAACTCAGATTTGATGATAATTAATGATAAATTAATACTGTTTAACTCATGGATTTAAACTTTTTTTTATATCCTTCAATCAGTAGAAGTTATGTTTAATACTGTCTTGCGTTGTCCCAGACTTATCTAGTAGGAGATGCTTGAAGTTGTTACCTGGATCCTTAAGACACATCTCAGTAGTCTTGGGACTCCTTGCTTTGTGGTGTTCTACGTTTATCTTGCATATTTCCAGCTCTTATAAAATCCTTTTAGCAGGATATATTATTTAAAGACTGTATGCTAAGAAGTTTTAGTGGAGATGGTCATTGTGTTAGGCTTTTCAGTGGACAGACTTTCTTTTTTAGAGAGTTCACAATGATGCTTACAAATCGAATTTAGGATTACAAGGTTTTTAAAACTCAGCCTCATTTTTTTCATATGTATTTCTTCTCTTAAGCTAAACATCTTCATTCCTAAAGACTTTTATTCCATTTATCAGTCAGTAAATCTAAAATAGTTTCAGGAAAATAACCAACATTGCTAATAATATGATTACTTATAGAAGTTTGATTCCAAAAAAAAACTGATTCCTGCATTTTTTTTCCTTAGCTATCCCAATAAAGATGCAACGAATTCTTTTGAGAGAATTCCTTTGTCATTAAGCCATCAACTTGATACATATTTGGGCTCATTTGTTTTCTTTTGTAAAGCTTCATTCTGTTTTTCCATGAACTCCTATAGATATGACCTGTTTATTTTTTAAAGACTATTATGTTAGAGAAGTTTTAGGTTCACAGCAAAACTGAGAGGAAGGTATAGAGATTTCCCACATACCCCCTGTCCTCACACAGGCACAGCCTCCCCCATTATCAACACCCCCGATGGGGTAGCACATTTGCCACAGTGGATGAACCGACATTGATGCAGCCTTATCACCTGAAGTCCTTGGTTTACGTTAGGGTTCACTCTTAGTGTTGTACATCCTATGGGTCTGGATAACTTGTGTCTATTATATGGTATCATACAGTATTTTCACAGCCCTAAAAATACTGTGCTCCACTTCTTCGTCCATATCCATTTTTCTCCACTTATCTTTTTACTATCTTAATAGTTTTCTTTCCAGAATATCATATAGTTGGAATCATATAATATATTGGCTTCTTTTTTTTTTTTTTGAGACAGAGTCTTGCTCTGTCGCCCAGGGTAGAGTGCAGTGGCATCATCATAGCTCATTGCAACCTCAAACTCTTGGGCTTAGGGGATCCTTTTGCCTCAGCCTCCCTAGTAGCTGGGACTACAGGCATGTGCCACCAGACCGGGCTAATTTTTGCATTTTTAGTAGAGACAGGGTCTTGCTCTTGCTCAGGCTGGACTCGAACCCCTGAGCTTGAGCAGTCTTCCTGCCTTGGCCTCCCAGAGTGCTAGGATTATAGGCGTGAGTCGCCACACCCGACTGGCTTCTTTCATTTAGTAATATGTATTTAAGGTTTCTCCATGTCTTTTCATAGCTTGATAGCATATTTCTTCAGTGCTCAATAATATTCCATTATCTGGATATACCACAGTTTATTCATTCATCTACTGAAGGACATGTTGATTACTTCCAAATTTTGGCAATTATGAATAAAGCTGCAATAAACATCCGTGTACAGGTTTTTGTGTGAATACATTTTTAACTCCTTTGGGTAAATCCCAAGGAGCACGATTGCTGTACCTGATGGTAAAAATGTTTGGTTTTGTAAGAAACTGCCAAACTGTTTTCCAAAGTGGCTGTACCCTTTTGCATTCCTGCTAGCAGTGAATGAGAGTTCTTGTTGCTCCACATCCTCGCCAGCATTTGGTGTTTTCACTCTTCCGGATATTGACCATTCTAATAACTGTGTGGGGCAGCTCATGGTTTTAATTTATAGTTCCCTGATGACATATGATGTGGAGCATCTTTCATATGCTCACCTGCCATCTGTATGTCCTCTTTGGGGAAGTGTCTGTTAAGATTTTTGCCCCTGCCCCAACATCTTTTTTTTTTAACTCGGGATATTTCCATTTTTACTGTTGAATTTGATATCTTTGGGTATTTGGAGAACAGTCCTTTATCAGATGTCTTTTGCAAATATTTTTTCTATTCTGTAGGTTGTCCTTTCATTCTCTTGACACTGTATCACAGATCAGAAATTTTTAATTTTACTGAAGTCCAGCTTATCTATTCTTTTATGGATCATGACTTTGGTGTCATATCTAAAACCAATTAACTTCTAGTTTTTGGTTTGCTGCCCCCTTTTTTTCCTCAGTATAAACACACCTGGCGCTGGGCACAGTGGCTCACACCCGTAATCTTAGCACTCTGGGAGGCCGAGGCGGGAGGATTGCTTGAGGTCAGGAGTTTGAGACCAGCCTGAGCAAGAGTGAGGCCTTGGCTCTACTAAAAATAGAAAAATTAGCCTGGCGTAGTGGCACGTACCTGTAGTCCCAGCTACTTGGAGGGCTGAGGCAGGAGGCTTGCTTGAGCCCAGGAGTTTGAGGTTGCTGTGAGGTAGGCTGACACCACAGCACTGTACTCAGGGCAACAGAATGAGAGTCTATTTCCAAAAAACAAAACAAAACAAAAAAACAATGGGTGGGCATGTGTATACATATATAAATATGTAATGTATATCCACACCCCAATAAATGTTACCAAATTGTATGTACTATTCAGCCATATGCTTCTTTCATTAACAATATATCCTAGAGATGACTCGATAGCAATATATGAATAGATTTTTCGTTTTATTATGGTTGTATGATACAGTCGTGTGGGTGTGTAATAGTTCATTCTGGGAGTTCCCTATTGATGGACATTGGGGTTGATTTTAATCTTTTTTTGCTTTATAAATAATGCCATATGTTTTTTGTTTTTTTTAACCAAAGTATTGTAATAAAATCCTAAAAATAGGTTTATTAAAGAGAAAATGCATATATATTTCTTTCCAACATTTTATAATGAAGTTTCAAACATGCAGTAAATTACAAGGCTTTTACAATAAACACATTATACCTACCAAATGGTAGCATCCATTTATTTGCATTTATTCATTCCTCTAACTGTATGTCATCTTATTTTTGATGTATTTCAGAGTAAATTGCCGATCTCTGTATACTTCCCCTAAATACTTCGGCACATGTATCACTAATGAGTTTAATATTTGTAATATTAAGTGTAATATTTGTACAGGTTTTATCTTTTTGGTATAGAACTTACATACAATGAAATATGCAAATTTTAAGTATACATTTGTGTTTTGATGAATGTGTGTATCTCTGTAACCCAAGCCCTAGTAAGGTGTAGAGAACACTATCATCAGTTCAACAAATTCTTTTG
>NW_012151951.1:8402839-8425738 GCF_000956105.1 Propithecus coquereli
TATCAGTTTTAACTTTTGTAGAAAATTGAGTTATGATAACTGAATATAAGACTTTCAGGCCTCAAACTTAAGATGCGATTCTGTGAGGTCAGGGAATAGAAATGTGAATTAAAGGAGGAAGGAAATAAAACTTCTTTCTGTTAAAGTGTTTCTTTAGAATTTTCACTTAGTTGATAGTGGGTATCAAATTGCCCTGCTATTTAGAATTCATTGGATATGTTTATGAGAGATAAGTGTTTAAAACATCAATATTTATCAGAAACTACATTCTTTGCAACTATTCAAATTCAGAGAGATTTCAGATATCAACATAAAAATGTGAGAAGAGCATTTGAAAAAAAATCTAAGGAAATATGTGAGCAAAAATGTTTGACTAGGCTACATTTCCCTTTCTCTGCTCCATATTTAAGTTTTTTTAATTGGTAAAATTTGTGCTCCTAATACATTTCTTGCTGTTCATCTTATAAGCTTTACTACTGCCATCTGGAAGTACCAAACTTACTCTTCTGTTAATGCCCAGGTTCAGTATCTGTACCGTGTTTTCTGCCGGCTGCGTCCTGGTATTTCTATCCTTGCCCTCCATGGTCGACAGCAGCAGATGAGAAGAATGGAAGTCTATAATGAATTTGTCCGTAAGAGAGCTGCAGTGCTCTTTGCTACTGATATTGCAGCCAGGGGACTGGGTAAGAGACTTTCCTACCATGAAATTTCTGTGCTTGTGGGGAACATAATTTGCTATAAGGTGTATTTTGGGAAATCTAATAGGCTCAAATAATTGGGTCTTTTCTTATTTTGTAAGAGAAAAATAAGTAAATTGGTAGCAGTTAATTAATGTTAAGGATGCGTGGTAAAAATTTCCATAGTATTTGCATCTTTTTTGCTCTTACCATTGTTTCATGACAATTATACTGTAGAATCCTGAGCAGCCTACAAAATCAAAGGAGGATTAAAAGTTTAAAGATAGGAATACCATTCCTGTTTCTTTGAAAATCGGAATCTTGTTTATAGATATCAAACTCATTTAACAAATCAGTGAAGTGCATCTTTTCACCAGCCATTTTAATTTTTATCTTAAAATCACTACATTTAATGTATTATGAATTTTCAAAAAGCCACTGTATTGATAGACAACTTGAGGCTTTGTGGGAGTGGGTTGGGGATGGAAGTATTAAATAATAGAGGAAAACTAGTTTAGAGATAAGAACAAAGGATGAGAACAAATGATGAGAATTTGAATCCTTCAATCACTTTGTCATATTTGTTAATTTTGGCAAGTTTTAAACATACACAAAAAGAGAATAAGTCTAATCTACTCTCATTACACATTACCTAGCTTTAGTAATCTTTTTCATAATCCCTTCTCCTGTCCCTCTTGAAGTATTCTGAAGTGTATCTCAGACATACCAGTTCATCCATGTGTGACTGGAGACAGTAGCCAAGTATGCATATTTTCAAAGTTCTCTAGGCTATTTTCTCAGCCCCACAACAACCCATCCTTCACCCTCCATTTGACTGTATAGTTTTGCAAAACAGTTTGATTGTGCTTGTATCTGTTTTATATCTCACTCTGATTTTCCTTTTTTTTCTTTTTTGAGACAGAGTCTTGCTCTGTGCCCTTGGGTAGAGTGCAGTGGCGTCATGATAGCTCACTGCAACCTTGAACTCCTGGGCTCAAACAATCCTCCTGGTTTAGCCTCCCAAGTAGCTGGGACTATAGGCACTCGCCACGACACCTGGCTGATTTTTCTATTTTTAGTGGAGATGGGGGTCTCCTCCTGTTCAGGCTGGTCTTGAACTCCTGAGCTTAAGTAATCCTCCCATCTCGGCCTCCCAGAGTGCTGGAATTACAGGTGTGAGCCACCATGCCCAGCCTCACTCTGATATTTGAACCTGAAATAGTTTGGGTCACAAAAGCTAATTTTGAATTGAAGTTTACTCCTTTTAAAGGTCAGATTCCTTTTTTAAAAATTAGAAGATAATTTTAAAAACATCACACATATAAATCATCTACTCACAATGAATAGATATAAATATTTTGCCATCTTCCTTGAATTTAGTTAAATATTAATCGATGTAGTCCTTTGTGTACCCTTTCCCTGTCCTGTTTTATTCCCCCTTCTCAAAGTTATTGTCATATTTGGTGTGTAACCTTTTATAATAGTTAAAGGATCTTCACCTCTAGTCTGAAGAGTCTGATAGAATTTGGTGGGTCTGTGAACTTGGATGAGGAAAAATATCATGTTTTCACTAGCCTTTAACTGAAGTTTAGTATTATGTAAGCAATAAACTATTGCAGTTTTAGTAGTATCTGTGACTTTGTGACCAATTGAAATCATATTTTCATTTTACGTTAATTTTTAAAGGTATCTTGGAATATTGTTTATACTTGGTACTAATTTGGTATTATAGTAGTTATTAGACCTGCAACTAAGTCGTGTTATTTAATGTGTTAGTAAATATGCATATACATTATATCAAAAGTCCAATAAAAATGTCTATATTTCATTGTTTTCTTTCCTGTAATCCTATGTTTTTATGCATTGAAAATATTCTGAGAAGAGGTTCATAGGCTTTTATCTATGGCATAAGATATATCAGGAGCCTCTGTTCTAGTTTATTTCCAAAGGAAATACTTTATGTGCATGTATTCATAAGCACTATCTAGTATTGGGTGTTTTAAAAGTTCATATAAACAATATCTTATATACTAGTCTGTGACTTTGGAAGTCTTTCCATGTTGATGTGTAAAGATCCAATATTTATACAGAATGTCCCATAGTGTGAATCTATCCAGTTATATATTTATTCCTGTAATACTGGACATTAAAGTTGTTTCTATTATAGTTTTTCCTGTTAAACAAATGTGCAATGAATATCTTGAAGCTCTCTTACATAAATGTCGAAGACCTTTAGAATATACTATTATCTTTTTAAACTTTATTTTGTCAACTTTATATGGGTAAGAATGAGTTATAATGAAACATAGCAGACCCTGCTCTTCCCTTCCTCACTCACTAGAAGCAACTACTTAAAACTCTTATTTTTTTTTCTGGTATTTTGATCCATATTCATACTGCCATTTTTTAATCTATCAAGTTTAGAAATTATCCCAAGACTTCCTTTTATAACCTCTCTAACAATCGTCTCTCTTCTGCTACCCCGTCTTTCCTGTTATTTCTTGACTTTTGGTTAAATATTTCATGTTTACATTGTTTTGATATAATTGTTTATTGCAGGAAACAGTGTACTAAGATTACTTGTCTCATACTTTTGTGTTTTTGAGGTAATAATTGCGTTAATTACTATAACAATTTGCTTAGTTTTCTGTGTTCCCAGTTATAAATTCTCAAGTGTTCCAGTAGATGTCATGTTCTATAACAATTCACAGTTCTGTTTCCTTTCCCCTTTGGACTTCCCTCTTGTAGCCTTCTGCCTCAAGCTCTAAGCCAGACTGGTTGCTCTTTAAGCCTGATGCACACCTCCATCCTGGGACTTATCTTTCTGGATTATCTGTTGTAGTTTTCTTGGCTTACTACTTATTTTTTAAAAATAAAGCTCATTCCCCTATAGCTTCATAAGGGTGAATGGGACGTAAAGTGAGTCCTTGCATGTCTGCTAATGGCCTATTCTTAATTTATATTGGGTTGGCAGTAGAATTCCAGGTTGAAGTTTTCTCTTAGAAACTTGTAGGTATTTTCTGTTGTCTCCTAGTAGTCAGTATTCTGTTGAGATGTTTGCTTTTCTGATTCCTTCTTGTTAACCCCCTTTTCTTTTTCTGGATATTCCTAGGATTTTCTGTTTATCCAGTGTTATGACATTTTGTGATAATATACTTTAAGTGTGAGGTCCTAGTTATGCAGGCATTCATTGTGCTTTTTAATCTAGACCAGCACTGTTCAACAGAATTTTCTATGATGATTAAAATATTCCATGTTTGCAAATGTTGTATACTATAGTTAGTAGCTACTTGTGGCTATCGAACACTTAAAACATAGCTTGTGGAACTGAGGAAGGGATGAATTTTCAATTTTATTTAATTTTAATTAAACTTGAATGGCTACCATATTGTGCAGCATAGAGTAGATACTCATGTCTCTCAGTTGTAGGAAATTTACCTACGAATTGCTTCTTGGTGTTTTGGTTAAATATTCAGTATTTACATTATTTTGACTATGTAATTATTTGCTGCTGAGGGAATCAGTGTGCTTAGATTGTTTCTTAAACTTTTTTGTGATTTTCTTGGCATTAATAACTGTCCCATTACAAAATTTCTTCCCTTCCCCCCTTATTTATTCTTTCTAGAAGAGTATTTGACTTTCTTGGTCTTCTAATTTTCCTGTTTTTCTCCTGTTGCCCATCCCTTTGTCCTTTTCTTGTTCTTTCTGGAGTATTTCCTTTACTTTATAGTTCAGCTTTTCTATTAAAATTTTTACTTTTAACCATTATGAATACTTTCTTTATAGCCTTTGTTTGGATTCAGTGTTTTCTCTCTGAAGATATTAAGTTTTTATGTTCTCTAGCCCACATTGTTTGTTTTTCATCTGTCTTTCATATTTAAGGCTTCTCTCAATTGTCTGCATTTGGATGTCATATGTAACAATGAGGCACTAGAAACCTATTTAAAGTGATTTGTACATAGGTGAGGCTTGTTGACTAATGGCCATTGTGAGGGGATTCGGACAGAGTTGACCATTTTGTGGAGGACTCAAAATTTAGACATCTATTCTCCTTGAGTATTTAGTCTTTCCGGAGAAGAAAATCTCAATCTCATGAGAACTAAGCTTGCTGCTGGCTCTCTGGAAGCCTAGCAAGGAAGTTAGCAAACAGGGCTCCCATGTACCATGTAGGCTGTTCCTTAGTACTCCTGTTTTCACTCTGGTTCTGGTGTCCTGGGCTCTGAAGTCTTTCTCCAGGGTAAGACTCTTGGTTTACTTCAGGAGACCCAACTGTACAAGATAAGGGAGGGGACCTTAGGTTCTCACTGCCGCTTTCAACCCATCTTCCTGTCTGTAGCCCTGCATCCTGCCCCTGTCCTGTGAGGTACCTGGTTATTTCAAGTCCCGAGAATCGTTCTAAATATCTCTGCCCTGTTTTTCTTGGTTCTTCCTCCTCATACTAAAATTCAACCCTTTTGAATACATTGCATGACTTAGTGACAGCTGTGATGCTCATAGCTATCATTATCTTCCAATATCTTAAATTTTTTTTTTTTTTAGTGCCTGGCCCTTTTCTCTGACAGAAATTGATCTGAAATCTTTGTAGCAAAATCCATAAATGACTAAAAGTAGCTCTCTCTAAGAGTTGAGAGCAGAATTCTTTGGAAATGAAAACTGCTATAGCCAGAAAATATATGTGGAATAATTCTAAGAAATAGGAGAGGGACCTAGAAAAACGTCATATAGTCACATGAAGGTGGAAACAGCAAGAAAAGTAAACCTTCAATTAAATTTAGAAACCAGTTTTATAGTTCACTGTGACCCCATGAAAAGCAGGGTTTTTTTTTTATATTCTCCCATGAAAAGTATTAATAGTTCTTTTAGGTTATTAAATGTCAGAGTATTTCCTTGTTTGTCTGACACAAAGCAATCTGTCTCTTCTGTGTCAGAAATGAAGTAATCTTCATATTCAGTCATTAATTTTAGTTTACTCTGTCAAGTGTTTCTCTTGGTTCATGCAATTAACTTTTTTAATAGAGTGCACAGATGATATCTATCAGTTTGATGTGATAGAAAGTACTAGCAAGCAATTTTGTAAAATAAAAATAGTGCAGCAGAGCAGATCTTGAAACTGATTTTTTAACTTGACATTCATTATTCTTCATAGATTTCCCAGCTGTGAATTGGGTTCTTCAGTTTGATTGTCCAGAGGATGCCAACACGTATATTCACAGAGCAGGTAGAACTGCCAGGTAGGTCTACTGGCCTGTTTCTTTGCTGTTGATGCTCTCTAAAAAACAAAGCATGCTTTCCCAACTATAGACAAAGAATGGAGGAATTCAGGTAAATGAGTGCTGTTTTGGTATTTTGTGGTGTGGATTTGATAGCAGCTTGACAGCTATTATAAATCATTATGGCAGAGACTTGATTAGTGCCTGAAAAAAATCCATGACAGTCTTATTTTAATTTTTTTGTTTTAACTTTTCCCTCACTAAACTTTTCCCCAGAATTGCTCACTGAACATCATCTCATTGAATCTTAATGACTGCTCAGGTATAGGGCTACAGTAGTCATCCGTTATCCTCGGGATACTTTCCAAGGCCCTCAGTGGTTGCCTGATTCTCAGGTAGTACTAAACCCTACACTGTACGGTTTCTTGTGTTTTTTTTTTTTTTTTTTTAATCTGATGACTGAGATGGCTACTAAGTGACTAATGAATAGGCAGCGTCTTCAGCATGGATACACTGTGTAAAGAGATGATTCACTTACGTCCCGGGCAGGTCAGAGTGTACGATGTGAGGTTTCATCATGCCGTTCAGAGTGGCATGCAATTTAAAACTTAATGAATTATTGCTGGAATTTTTCTGTTTTGTATTTTTGCACCTTGGTTGACTGAAACTGCAGAAAGTGAAATCGTGGGTGGGGGGACTACTGTATCATTCAGTCTCTATTTTCAGATTAGGAAATTGAATCTTTGAGCAATTAACAACTTGTTTGAAGATCTACAGAGTCAGGATTTGAACCCAGGCAGTCCGACTCTTCTAGTTGAGGTCTTGTGTTCTTCTTGGTTGTAGGCTCTAATAAGAGGCAAGGTAATTTGGAGTCATGGATTTCTTTTTCCTTTTTTCCAAGTGCAGGAATTAGAGGCCTTGCTGGAGGCTACTCCTTATCCCCCCTCCCTCTGAACTTTTCCTCCCCATAAAAGCTTAAGATGTCTGAGGAAATTTTGTAGTAAAGAACATAGTAAAGTCAGTCATTTGGAACTACATGGCATAGAAAGGTATGTGAATGAATGAAAAAGGATTACATGACATGTCATTGCTATTGAGGTAGCAGTGAAGCTGGGAGATGAACATTGTTAGTAGAATTGTAGATGGTTAATATCTTTCTGGATAGCTTTTGGTAATGCTTATTTATCAAAAGCCTTAGAGTTCTTCCTTTTGCCTTAGTAATTCCATATTCAGAAATGGATCTTCAGAAAATAGATGAATAAAGTTTCAGTAAAGATGTCTGACTTACTGACATTTGTAATGGTTAAGAATTGGAAATAACCTAAATACTAATCACAATAAGATTATGATTAGCCACAGATGGACTGTTTCTTCTCTTACATTTTCATTCCGTTTCCTTTCTCATCAAAACTGGGTGATTGGGTATTATATAGATTTCAGAGTTGGTCTAACTGGGCCAACAGTTGCTTTTGATTTCAGCCACAAACTTTTCTTTAAGGCTTTCCCAGGGATGGAATGCAATTTAAAACTTAATGAATTATTTGTGGAACTTGAGGCCCAAGCACAAAGACTGTGCTCCTCTGTTAGGCTTGCTTTTCTCTCTGCTCTGTGCCCACTTCAGCAAGTGGTCCCAGGTATAATAGTGTCCTCTATCCTTTGCTTATCTAGGAAGACCGTTTGGAGTTTATTCTAGATTTTTTATTTATAGTTTTTGGATAGCTTTGAAGAAAAACATTTTTTTGTGTGTATGGTGACTTGGTTATTTCAGCTGAAGGGAATATTTTTCATGTCCTACTGTGACCTAACAAAATAGAGCTCTTTCCTGTTTTTCTAATTTTCATAACATGTTTGAAATGTTTAAAGGTTTTTTTTGATTGATTCAGATTTGCTCCGGGGGTCATCTTTAAACATCGTTTATAATCAAAATGCACTCACTTAAGTGTGTTCCCTTTGACCAGCATGAAAGAAGGGAGAGAATATACAATCGTGAAAGACTATCTGAAAATAGGATTTATGTACTAGAAGGTTCAAAAGTGAGTCTTTTTTGAGACAGAGTCTTGCTCTGTTGCCCCAGGTAGAGTGCAGGGGCTTCATCGTAGCATACTGCAACTCCAAACTCTTGGGCTCAAGGGATCCTGCCTCATCCTCCCAAGTAGCTGGGACTGTAGGCACTTGCCATGACACCTGGCCTAATTTTTCTATTTTTAGTAGAGATGGGGTATCACTGTTGGTCAGGCTGGTCTCAAACCCCTGAATTCAATCAGTCCTCCTGCCTCGGCCTCCCAGAGTGCTAGGATTACAGGCATGAAGCCACTGTGCTTGGCCAAAGTCAGTCTTTTAATTGTAATTAATGATATATATTTGAATAAGTAGTAGTTAGGACTGGGTTTTGTATATGATGTCATTGTACATTCAGACAAACTTGTTTTTAGAATTTTTTCTTGTATCTGAGTGACATGGGTAGAATAGCAGTCTGTTCTCTTTTCCATCTTATAAGAAGGTGCATGGTGCCTCAGTGGTATTTAATGTGTTGGGTACATGTTCCAATTATTCATAGTGAGATATTCTGAAAAGTCATTGGTGATGGTTGGTGGAATGTTTCCCTGTGTAATTGTCCTCAGTAAATGTGTAGCATGTATAAACTTGTACATGTACTCGTGTACATTTGTATTCTGTGGTCCTGTGGGCCTCTGGATAGGTAAGATTGGATGTGGTATCTCATAAGCACATTAGGTGCTTTTGATTTTATTTTTTGCTTTTTCCCTTTTATGTATTCCTTAATGTGATTATGTTGATGTGTATTACATGTTTTCTAGATGTGCGAGTGGTATATATGTGGACAAGGCAGATTGATTCCTCCATAGAATACATCTAGCAGTAAAATTATTCTCCCTGTATGAAGGTTATTGAATATCTCCATATATCAGGGGTCCTAGAAGGGGAAATATTTCAGAGTTCTTGATTCTTGGAGAAGTTGTTGAAAATCTTATGTAGTTGAACATGCTGTGGTGAGCATTAAATTGGATTTTAATGACTATGGAGATGAAGAGTTAGAACATCACAATGATCGTGTCTAACGAGAGAATACTAATTTGAAAAAATGTTTTTAATGTAATTTATAAGGTGGTTCATTAATTTTTAAAGTACAAGCCTGTTTGACCCTTTGTAACCAATTAAAAATATTCTAAATTCACTCTTTTAGATGTATAGTCAGTGGAAAGGTTTAGCATATGTAATGTTTATTTTTTCTCTGGCAGTTTAAAAGTTGCCATTAATGGGCTTAGAGATAATTAGAAAGTTTTGTGGGCCATGAGACTGAATAATTGAATTGAATAAAGGCTAAATTAAAATTTGAAACTAATTAAAATCCTGTGTATTCGGCTGTAATTAAAGCCAGGTTGCCAGATAGTGTTTGCATTTGGAATTGAACTATAGTATATGGATATAGAAAAATAAATTAATTAACAAAATAGCTAAGGTTTGGGGACTCTGGGGTTTTTTGTTTTTTGTTTTATTTTTTTCTTTTAGCTAAATAAAAACAAAGGGTGATTCAGGTACTTGTACTTCATGCCTTGAAGTACTTAATTCTGTCTTAATTTATTTACCTGTCTAGAATTCGTTTGCTCTACAGCAGTTGAGAAATTTCCCTCTATCCCTTAATCATTCTACACCCCTTTTAACAAAATAATCTCCTCTAGAGACAAGTGAGGCAAGGGATATGAATAGTTTTATACTGCTGTATCCTGTGATAGATTCTGTCACTTAAAAGCAATTTTCTTTAGGGCTAAAATTTCTTGGTATACACAAAACCAAGCTCTTCCTATTGCTTTTAAAAATGTCCAGTTGAAAATAGAACAGATTTGGGAATGGAAAACAGACATCAGATACTCCTAATCTTTTAAATGCTTTTGTTTGGGGAGGGTGTGGGTAGAAGATGGGAGTTTATAAAATAAACTGTATTTTCTTCCCCAGAGTAGTGGGAGGCAAAATAATCTGAGTAGTATTCCAACTTAGCCTTATTTGCTTGGCTGCATTTTGTGGCTCTCAGAAATTTTGTGAGTAATTTAGGTAGCAGGATGTGATTCCACTAGGGGACAGCAGAGGCCAAACCTTGCATTGCACACTCACTGGCAACAGTTTAGATTTTAACAAATAGGAAGATGAAAACTAGCTAAAATTTCTCATAACTTGTGAAGAGTTCATGGTTTGTTTGTGAAAAAATACTAGTACTTTATGGAATAGATAATGAGAATTTTTATAGTGTCTTTAATTGGTTTGTGAATTGAAATAATAAAAGTAAAAAGACAATTTCCGTGAACATTAACTTACTGAAGCTTACTGTGTGTATCCTAGATACAAGATAGGAACAGTCTTTGCTGGTGAAAATTCTCATTTCTCTCATCCCTTCATCTTAGATTTGTGAAGGTGCTATCTTCAGTCCGTTCTTCCTAGACAGAGGCTGATCCTTGCAGGGCCTTTTGCCTTTGTCTGTTGGTATCTAGGATTTAAAGGTAGAATAAGAGGTCACAGCAAATTTTTTATTTTGCATCTTGGAGCAGTGAGGAGCTGGGGTAGAATATAGCCAGTATAGCTACAGAGGTGGATATGGGGGCTGGTATTTGTTAGTTTACTATTTCCCACACACCCCCACCCCCTTCTCCTGTCTAGTCACTACAGCGGAGTGATCCTTCTAAAACAAGCCAGTTCATGTCATTTCCTCTTATGGCTTCTCATTGAGTCATTACTCAGTGAAAATCAATGACCTCGTGGACCTATGCCATTCTTCCCCCACCCCGCATTTCCTATTCTCCCCTTGTTCCTTATGCTCCATGCTGCTCTGGCTGTTTTCTATGCTTGCTCTTGCCTGGGGCCTTTATAATAGCTCTCTCTCCTGCTGAAATGTATTTTCCTCAAGTCTCCACACTGCTATCTTCCTCACCCTCCCCAACCACTCCCCCTTACCCTGTTCTACATTCTCTTTTTTTTCCATTTAGCTCTTTCCACCCTCAGATACACTAGAGCATTTACTTAGTATATATTTTTAATTGTTTCTTTCTCCTTATTAGATTGTAAGTTCCATAACGGCAACAATGTTTGTCTACTGTATCGATGCACCCTAAGTGCTCAGAACAGGACCTGGCATACAGTAGACATTAGAGATAATAAATCAGACTCATGAATCAGATCATACCTAATATGTTAATTATCCTAATATGTTAATTATCTATTGTATATAGCAAATTGCCCCACAGCTTAGTGGCTTAAAACAATAAACATTTATTTTACGTTTCTGTGGGTCAGGAATCCAGGCGTGGCTCAGCTGGGCCCTCTGGCTCTCAAGTCTGTCACAAGGCTACAATCAAGATGTCCTATGGTACTTTAAGGCTTGACTGGGTGGGGATGGATCCATTTCTAAGTTCATTCACATGGTGGTTGGCAAATTCATTTCTTTCCTAGCTTTTGGTCAGAGGCACTTCTCAGTTCCTTTTCATGTGGCCTTCTTCATAAGGCAGCTTGTAACGTGGTAACTGACCTCACCAGAGAGAGTAAACGAGAAGGCAAGGGAGAGAAAGATACTAAATTGTTTCGTGACCTAGACTTGAAAGTCGCATTCCATCTTATCTGTTATATCCTCGTAGTTGTACATCAGCCCTGTTCATTGTGGGGGGAACTGCACAAAGGTGTGAATGCCAAGAGGAACAGATGATTGGGAGGCATTTTAGAAGTTGCCTATCATACCCAATGTCAAGCTTTACTACTAAGTTCAAGGATAAGGCAATCTTGAGGTAAATGTGAAGCAGGAAGAGGTCACGGACCTCCATTATAGCTCCCTGGGTTTTTTTCTTGTCACATTAGGGTGTGTTCTGACCCAGATTAACATGGAAGACTCCAAGTGATGTGTGGCATATGACTTACATAGATGGGCCATTTGTAATACTCAGTTACAAAGCTCACCTCACCAGAGAGACTTACCCCTTGAACCCATAAATTGTGAACAACTATAGTACATCCTATTAAAAGCCTCACATGGGTGAAGGACTCTAATGCTAGGAAATACCACATTTGTTTCTCAGGAGGTCTGTCAATAGTATATTTACGACGAGATTTGACCATACCACTATTTTTCCTGGGGAGTGGAGGGGAAGGAATCTTCCTCCCTACCCCTCACCCCTGTACCATACAGAGAATGAATGGATTGTGACTTAGCAACTTCCTAAAACTCAGTAAATATTTGTGTGAGTAAATGAATAAACTCATTTAGCTCATAGAACAACTTTATGAAAGAGATTCTCTTACTAGAAAGCTTTCTTAGAGACTTTGAGGTAAAATGTGTCTAAAATTACTCTGTTTAGTAAGTACCAGGCCTGGGATTTATACTTAGGTCTTTCTGACTCTATGGCTCATTTTTGCCAGTGTGCTCAAATCCAGCTATTTACATTTAACGGATTCCTGTGGTTGCCATTTCCAAGTAGGGCTTCTAGAATGCATGAAAGCCGTACTTGGAGAAGGAAGGTAGATGTTTCTAGATCTGCTGCCACTTATGGTCACAAATATAAAGTGTGTGTATTTTCCTCCTTTGGACTGTGAGAGGCAGATATCCTGTAGTTGTTTAATCGCTGCCTTTAAAAATCAGGAAAGTTAGGTTTGAGTTTGACTTTGTCACCTAATGGCTATGTACTCTTGGAGCAGCTTTTCAATTCTCTAAGCCTGTTCCCTGTCCTCCCCCCGCCCCAGGAAAATGGTATTAATCATATAACTCTGTTTCCTGAAAGTATAATTTTAGGAAGTGTTAGCACCACTCTTATTTGAGTTTTATTTTTACGCTTGTATATTAAAATTTAGCCTTAAAAAATTCTGTACTGGGAACAGAGTTGATAAGTTTAATGATTTCTGTCCTTTCTCTGTGAACTCCATAAATCCTTTTTCCTAATCAGTTTGCTGGAAGCTTTCCATGCAATATGTATTAGCCAGCTTGGTTTCTTTCTAATTATTTTACAGTAAACTTCATTTGTCACTGTTAAGCCTGTCAATGGTATACCTGTTTGTTACTTGAGATCCTAGGCTACAGATGACTTTCTTTCTCTCAGAATATTTCCGAACCTGTCCTTTTTCCTTTTTCAAATCCAGAGTAGTCTTTAGAGCTTCTCTAAGTCAGATACTCTTTTCCCTGAAATAAGATCTCCTTTGTACCACATTGTACCGGAAGAACAGAACAGTTGGACTCAGATTCCTTATGGCTGTCTTTCTGCATCTGCATGACAGACTGCACTGTTTTTCCACGGTGACATGACATTTTGGGGGATGGTAAGGCTGAAGTATAGTATAGGGAGAATAGAAGGAGATATAGGGCAAGAAAAAGACTGTGCCAATGGCACACTTTCTCTGCCTCTTGATTATGCTTGTGTTGTGAACAATGACTAGTATATCAGTAGAGTTGTAGAATTTTGAATCATAAAGGGACCTAGATCTTTTTTCAATTGTATAATGTATAAATAAATAACAAAATGTCTTATCCAAAGTTATATAGCTAATGAATAGTACAGTGGAACTAAAATCCAGTTCTTTGGACTCAGTATAGAGTTTTATCTGCTATTGTAACTTATAAATAGTTATTTGTATTCACTTGCCAAGTATTATCGCATGCATACTAGGAAGACATGGCACATGTATACATGTCTTTAAATTTAGGATGTATGTTAGATAAGAGTGATACAGAAGATGTAGGTCTTAAAAGCATATAGAAGTTTGTTTTTTAACTTATTTTTAGTAACTTGTATTTTATTACAAAATGCTTAATCACTATGCAGATTCTAGACAATAACAGCAAAACAACTAAAATCACCAAAAATTCACCACCCAGAAAAACTTCTTTTATGTGTGTGTGTATATATTTTTTTCTAATTACAAAAATAGTATTGTTCTAAATAAACCTTTTTGTAACCTGACTCATAACCTAGAGCTGCGGTCTCCAGTCCCTGGGCTGTGGACTGGGCTGCATCTCCTACGTGGCCTGTTAGGAACCTGGCCACACCCATACAGCAGAAGGTGAGCAGAGGGTGAGGGAGCAAAGCTTCATTTGTATTTACAGCTGCTCCCCGTTGCTTGCATCACTGCATAAGCTCCACCTCCTGTCAGATCAACAGTGGCATTCGATTCTCATAGGAGCATGGAGCCCTTCTGTAAACTGCTTATGTGAGGGATCTAGGTTGTGCGCTCCTTATGAGAATCTAATGTCTGATGATCTGAGGTGGAGCTGAGGTGGTGTTGCTGGCACCGGGGAGGGGCTGCAAATACAGATTATCATTAGCAGAGAGATTTGACTGCACAATAAATGTAATGTGCTTGAATCATCACGAAACCATCCTCCGCTCTCCTCTGCCCCCCAAATCCATGGCAAATTGTCTTCTGTGAAACCGGTCCCTGGTGCCAAAAATGTTGGGGACCACTGACCTAGAGAACTAGGCTGGGAGAACTGAGGGTGGCTAGGCAGCTGTGTAACAGGGCCAGATCATGGTAGGATAATAGTTGAAGGGATGGATGAGTAAAGTTTAAGGGCTGGAGACCCAACTAGAATGGAGTTGATGTGTTAGGGAAGCTGAATTGGAGTAGTTAAGGATTATTGGCTCTTGGGTAGAAGGCAAATTATTGCCAGAATGGCAGGTTTTGTTTTCCCCCTCCCTCTGGCCACAGTTTGTTTGAAGGTTATTCTAGTGGAAGAATTATCACGTACATCCAGCCCAATCAATGGTCTGGGTCTCCTGTTTTAGCTGGAAATACTAGTGAGCTGCAGGACATGGACTTAAGCTTCCTGATATGGGTTAGACAATCACGATCAATCTGTCAAGGGCCTTGTTTTTGGAGGGAGTTCTGATATAACTGAAAAAGCAGTGGATTTGGAAGTTTAAAGTCTCTGATATGTAGTGACCAGCTGATTGTAGGCCAACTTCTGGGCCTCTTAGGAACTCTATTTTGTATTTGCCACCTCTGCTGGTTTGCTTGCTTTTAAGATTGGCAAATTAACGTAAATTAACGTAAATAAAGCTCTCAATAAACTTGGAAGGGCTGCATAAATGCAATATAGAATTGGTAAAATGAAATTTTATTTCAGATGCAGGGCTTTTTATATGATGCCTAGAACATCTCTTAAAACCTGTCATGGTGACTATAGTTAATGACGGTATATTATATTCTTGAAAAGTGCTAACAGTGGCTGTAAAATGTTTTTACCAAGCAAATAACTATGTGAGGTAATACATATTTTAATTAGCTAAATTTAACTGTTCCACAATGTGTATATACTTCAAAACAGCATGTTGTACGTAATAAATAATACAGTTTTATCTATCAATTTAAAGTAAATTTGAAAACAAATCTGTCTAAACATAGTTTTAAAATGTAGGTCTTTTGAAGAACATTTCTTATATATCTTTAGCCTTGGGACTTGGATATTGCTTTCAAAGTCTAAAAGCTAGCTCATGGTAAATAAACTATTTCTATAAGCATTAAAAAAAAGTTTATGTCTTCTTTTAAAAAGTGCTTTTATTGAAATACAAGCTTACTGGAAAATTTTGGGTTTCAGTTTGTTGGAGATAATTTGTGCTTCACATTGTTTCAGGGAAAAGATGTGTGTAATGTAAAACAGATAAAAAGGCCAAGGATCTTTTTAATAGATCCTTGCTTTATAGGATTTAACTCTGGATGTTTTTTCCATTTTCCTCTGGGAATCTTTTTCTTCTAAATTCCACTGTTACAATCTGTCTAAACCTTGCATAGCCCCTTAGGTATTTTCTGTTAGCTGTGGCTTTAAAAGGTTTGGTCATGGCCCCTTTGTGGTTTTAATCCTGACTTACCCTCCTGGGTTCTCCCTGGGAATGGGTAGATGAGATAGATATTGGTGACTAGCTGCATTATTCTTTCTCATGAGTCAGTTGGAAGATCAGAGAACACTCAGCAGATGCCTTCGTGGTCTCCTAGAGATTTCTCCTACCCCATTGTCACAGTTCTTGCCCTGCTAGACTGGTGGGCCTATTTACGTCATCTTGTCTCTGAATTTGGATATAGAATGTTAACAGGGTTGACTATCCCTCAACCCACTGTTTTCCTCCTTCCTAATTGTTCCACACAAAATAAGACTTTCTACTTTTGAAGGTAATTTACTTCATCTCAAGAGTCTGGCTGCCCTGAGGGCATTTTGGTAAGTGTACTGCTTAGTGGTCAGTATTTAACCGATTCCGGTCTTCTTTGACCCTTAACGTGTCTTTGGTGAAGTCTCTCAGCTACCTCGCTCAGGGTGTTAGCCCACTACTTTATATACTGCTGCCTTCATGGATGGTGTAGTCCAATACTGTTCAGGGGGACTGTTACAAATTTATATTTTGTTGTAGTAAACGAAGATGAAAAACTTTGGATCATGTTATTCTGTGTCAAAATACAATGAGGAAGGTATTTGGTACTAGTCCTTTAGTTACGTAACGGATAATTAGAGAAAGGAGTCGATTGTATGTCAGCTTTACTCTTCCCTTCCTGTTGACTAGAAAAAACAAACGAGCATGAAGACGACGAAAGTATTCACTGGACTCTCAAATGGTGCCTTTTCTCTGTGGAAAACTTGACTGCTTCACCTATATCCCCTTCTCTAATGTTGGACTGATTCCTAATGATTCTTTAGGTCTCAGTTTAGGTATTGGTTCCTCAGAGCAGTGCCATCTTTCAGTAAGTCAAAGCCAGTTTTTCCCTCCTGTATTCAATAAAATTCTACTTACATGCAGTGCTATTTAGTCTCTCTATGTAGAGACATTTTCAGGGCCTCGAAAAACAGGCTGTAATGTGCTTTTCTAGCAGTCTTTTCTGCTGTCTGATTACGTATTCTATTCTTCAGTGGAGTTTCTCCCCTTTTTCTTTTTTTGTTCACTCTAACACATTTTCCTTGTGTTTTTGGCTTCCATTCCTTCGTTCATGCCATTCTCCTCCTCTAGAACACCTTAGCCTTTTCCATTCTGGCCATCTTTAAGGCTCACCTGAAATACCAGTGGCCGTGATATATGGGAGGTGAAAATACCATATTCACTGGCTACCCCTGAGTGGTCTCTTTTCACTTCTGAGTTGGTGGTGTTTATTGCCTATGGTTGTCCTTTGGCATTTACATACCATTCTGTGACTGTTCTCTTGACTCTCTTGCTCGTGTTTGTCTTTTCTAGTAAACAAGAACGTTGGATCACTGAAGATAGGGAATTTCATCTTCTGTTTCTTTATGTTCTTCAGTTTATGCCCACCATAAAGTTTCTCAGTAAATAGTTTATTTGATTAAGTATAAAAATTCTTCATATTTTATAGCATGAATCCTGAAGAGAGTGCTTTGACAATTTTTTTTCCTTTAAATTTCCCCAAGTATCCAGTTTCCTTCTCTATTTTATTGCTTGTACATAATAGCTGACACTAAAGTATCAGGAAAATCTGTAAGCAAGAAGCACAAGAGGCTTAAGTAACTGTAGGATGCCTTGTGGCCATGTCAGTACAAATTTCTGAAGGTGCAGCATGAAATAAAATCTTACTAGGTGAGGGAAGGGAATTAACATGGATTGGAGGCAAGTGTTTTACTCAAGCAGAGAGCCATTTCTTATAATGGATGCCTGTGAACAATTTTATTCCTGAGATATAAATAAAATCCCCAGGAAGATGAATTCATTTTTTAAAAGAAGTATAATCGGGTGCCATGTTTATCAAATGACTAACTTTATTATGATCCTCTAATGGCTTGAGCGAGAAATTGTCTCCTTGTCATACGGCTAGAGAGCTATTTAAGAAATTCTCTTTAATTTCTTTCCTAGAATCTAGATCCTCTACTGTGGCATAGCCTAAAAGTCCTTAGGCATTTATAACTAGGGATGAAAATACTAGGCATTCAGAGCTCTAGTTTTGTGTTCCCAGTTTAAAAATTGATATTTCTAATATTTACTAGTTAGGTGAATTTCTTTCTGTGTTACCTATTCATCATACTGTTAAAATGTAAAATGCAAATGCACTGATGTGTTAAAGATTTTGTTTCTTTTCCAGGTACAAAGAGGATGGTGAAGCTTTATTAATTTTGCTTCCTTCAGAAGAAAAAGCTATGCTGCAGCAGCTTCTTCAGAAGAAAGTGCCTGTGAAGGAAATCAAGTAAGAGCTACTTGTTATCTTTTTTGTTAGGGAAACGAGGGCATGAAATTAGTATGCTTAATTATGGGCACCTAATTTCCTCCTTCCCGTAATCTATTCAACTGGTTTGTGACTTTTTCACAAAGGTGATGGTTATTACTACTATTATGTTTTTTTAGATCAGTGTTAGGTTCATAGTAAAATTGAAAGGAAGGTAAAGAGAGTTCTCATATACTTCTTTGCCCTCCATTATCACATCCCACACCAGAGTGGTACATTTTTCACAGTTGAAAAACTTACATTGACACATCGTATCACCTCAAGTCCACAGTTTATATGTTAGGGTTCACTCTTGGTGTTGTATATTCTGTGGGTTTGGACAAATGTCTAGTGACATATCTACCATTATAGTATCATGTGGTATTTTCACTGCCCGCCAAATCCTGTGCTCTGCTTAATCATCTCTCCCCTCTCTCCAACCCCTGACAACTGATCCTTTAACTGTCTCCATAATTTTGTCTTTCCAGAATGACATATAGTTGGAATTGTATAGTATATAGCCTTTCCATATTGGCTTCTTTCACTTAGTAGGTATGCAGTTAAAGTTCCTCTGTGTCTTTTCATGGCTTGACAGCACATTTCTTTTAGCAGTGAATAATAGTCCATTGTCTAGATGTAATAGTTTTTGTATCTGTTCACCTACTGAAGGACATATTGATTGCTTCCAAGATTTGGCAATTACGAATAAAGCTGCTATAAACATTCCTGTGAAGGTTTTTTGGTAGACATAAGTTTTCAACTCTTTTGGGTAAATACTACCAAGAAGCATCATTGCTGGACCAGATGGTAAGAGTATGTTTTATTTTTGTAAGAAACTGCCAAACTGTCTTCCAAAGTGGCCGCACCATTTTGCGTTCCTGCCAGCACTGAATGAGAGTTTCTGTTGCTCCACATCCTGGTCAGCATTTGGTGTTGTCACTGTTCTGGATTTTGGCTATTCTCGTAAGTGTGTGGTGGTGGTCCTTTCTTTTAATTTGCATTTCCCTGGTTACATGCTGTGTAAGATCTTTTTATATGCTCATTTGCCATCTGTAGCTCTTTGGGGAGGTGTTTGTTAAGGTCTGGCCCATTTTTAAATTGAGTCGTTTGTGTTACTGATTTTTAGGGGTTCTTTGTATATTTTTAGGACGATACCCCCTGCCTTGTTATAGGCAGCTGTGGGACTAGGGACTTGCCTGCTCAATCCATTGCAGCTACCAGCAACACCAACACAGACCTCTTGGGTCCTAGTAGGTGGTTCCACCTCTGCTATTGCCACATCCCATATCACATCAGCTGCTCAGGGGCCTGAGGACTCACCCACACACCTGGCCCTCTGCTCCAACTGCTAATTTCTGCTAATGAGCAAACCACCTGAAGGCCAAAGAATTGGTTCCCCCAGGAAACACTAATGCCACTGCCAGCATAAGCTGCTCTGGGGCTTAAAATGAGGCATACACAGCCCACTGCTTCTACCACTGGGGCCTAAAGACTGGCTTGGCTGGCATTTGAGTCCCCAGCTAAACTTCACCACAGCTTTAACCTAATACCTATACTCTTAGCCTCCAAGGAAATCACAGATACCACTGACTCCATGTAATGCCTAAGACATCATACAAAGACCACACTACAGCAGGCACCCAAAATCATTGCCAAAGTTTCCTACTCAACCAAAAATACATATACATCTTCAGGAAAAAAATTATCCCTTTCGAAAGCAATTTCAAAGAAATCAGAACAAGTGACTGGTACATCAGATGTGTAGGTATCAATGGAAGGACATAGGAAACATGAAAATAAATGTAAGAAAATGTGACACCACAAAAGCACAATAATTGTCCAGCAGTGGATCCCAATCAGAAGGAATTCCTTGTAATACCTGATAAAGAATTCCAAATACTGATTCTGAAGCTCAGTGAGATGGAAGAGAAATCTGAAAATCAATACAAAAACATGAGAAAATCATTTCATGGTATGAATGAGAACTTGACCAAAGAGATAATTATCTCAAAAACACGAATTCTGGAGCTGAAAAATTTATGGAAGAAAACACAAGACACATTTGAAACCTTCATGAATAGACTTGACCAAGCAGAAGAAAGACTCTCAGCCTTGCCTTGGTGGGTCATACCTGTAATCCTAGCATTTTGGGGGAGGCCTAGGCGGGTGGATCACTTGAGGCTAGGAGTTTGAAACCAGCTTGAGCAACACAGTGAGACCCCATCTCTACAAAAAAATAGAAAAATCAGCTGGGTATGGTGGCATGCACTTGCCCCAGCCATTTGGGAGACTGAGGTGGGAGGATCACTCCAGCCCAGGAGTTTGACGTTGCAGTGAGCTATGATGACAACACTGCACTCTAGCCCAGGCAGCAGAGTGAGACCCTGTCTCAGAAAAACAAACAAAAAAACCCAAAACAAAACAACCTCAGAACTTAAAGACGGATCTTTTTGAAATAATCAGACAAATTAAAGAGGAATCAAAGGATGAGCAAAGCCTTTGAGACATCTATGGCTACATAAAGCGACCAAATTTACAAATTATTATTATTCCTTAGGGGGAAGAGAGATCAAAAAGTGTAGAAAACCTATTTAAGTAAATAATTGGTGAAAATGTCTCGGGAATAGCCAGAGAGTTAGAAATCAGATACAGTAGGCCCAGTGATCCCCAGGCAAATACATTGCAAAAAGGACTTCACCACAGCTAATTATAGTCAGAATGACTAAAGCTGAGGTGAAAGAATTTTAAAATGAGCAAGAGAAGTGTCTAGTCATCTCTAAAGGAAACCCCCATAAGACTAACAGTGAACCTCTCAGCAGAAACCTTGGAGGCCAGAAGAGAATGGGATGACATTTTCAAAGTGCTGCGAGCCAAGAATTTCATATCTTGTCAGAATAAGCTTCATAAAACGAACAAGAGATAGTCTTTCCAAGACAAGCAAGTGCTGAGAGAATTCATCACTACTGGGCTGGCCCTACAGAAAATGCTCACAGGAGTCTTAAACATGGAAACAAAAGGTTAGTATTCACCATCATGCGAACAAAAATATAAAACTTGCAGATCTTATAAAACACACAAAGGAGGAAGAGAGAGGAATTAAATGGCAACATGACAGAAGTTGAGGAAACCAGAAAGACAAAAAGTAAAAAAACAAAAAACCTTAACTAGAAATCATCTAACAATATAAGAACAAATCCTCCCATATCAATAGTAACTTCGTATGTAGGTGGATTAAATGCTCCACTTACAAGATACAGATTGGATGAATGGATAAAAGAATGTGGTCTAACTATGTGCTGCTTACAGGACATTTAACCATAAAGATACATAGACTGAAAGTAAAAGGGTGGAAAAAGATACTCCATGCAAATGGAAACCAAAAGCAAGCAGGAGTAGCTATACTTATATCAGATAAAAAAGATTTTAAATCAAAAACAGGAAAAAGGCAAAGCAGATCATTATATAATGATAAAGGGATCAATCCAGCTAGAGGATATAGCGATCCTAAATATTAATATATATGCGCCCAACATCAGAGCACCCAGATTCACAAAACAAATATGACTGGACCTAAAAAGACAGCAGCACAATAGTGGGGGAGTCCAACACCCTATTCACATCGTTAGATAGATCATCAAGACAGAAAATCAACAGAAGAAAATTGGACTGAAGTCCATTTGGTCTGAAGTCCAATTTAACAAGATATTTGCAGAACATTCCACCCAACAAGTGCAGAATATATGTTATTCTTATCAGCATGTGAAACGTTCTACAAAGATCACATTTTAGGCCATGAAACAAATCGTAAATTTAAAAATTGAAATCATATCAAGTATCCTCTCAGACCACAGTGGAATGAAGCTACAACATCAGTATGAAGAACTTCAGAAACTATACAACACATGGAAATTAAATAGCATGCTCCTGAACGATCACTGCATCAAAGAAGCAATAAAGATGGAAATTAAAAATTTTTGAAATGAATGAAAACACAACATACCAAAACCTGAGACATAGAAAAAGCAGTGCTGAAAGGGAATTTTACAGCATTAAATGCCTACATCAAAAAAGCAGAAAGATGACAAATTAACAACCTAACATTGCACCTCAAAGAACTAGAAAAACAAGAAACAAACCAAACCCAAAGTTAGCAGAAGAAAAGAAATAGATTAGAGCAGAACTAAATGAAACAGAGACCATAAAAACAATACAAAGGATAAAAATGAAAAGTTGGTTCTTTGAAAAGGTAAAACTGATAAACCACTAGCAAGGCTAACCAAAAAAAGAAAGAATCCAAATAGAATTAGAAATGGCTATAAATTTTCCTCTCAGGACTGTTTTAGCTGTGTCCCACTGATTTTGATAACTTGTGTTCCCTTTATCATTTAATTTAAAGAATCTTTTGATTTCCATCTTAATTTCCTCCTTGAGTCAATAATCGTTTAGCAGAAGGTCGTTTAGTTTCCATGACTTTGTGTAGAGATGAGTGTTTCTGTTGTAGTTGATTTCTAATTTTATTCCACTGTAGTCTGAGAAAGATGCGTGGTATAATTTCTATGTCTTCTTTTCCTTTCTCTTCTTGTTCTAACATTCCCATTATGTATATATGACACTTTTGATAGTTGTCCCACAGTCCTTGAATGTTCTATTCTGTCTTCAGTCAGATTTGAAGGTTTTTATCAAGTTCAAAAATGCTTTCTGAATCTGTTTTCTTGATCTCTACCATTTCTTTCTGGTTCTTTTTCTATCTTTCCGCTTATGTTGCCCATATGTTCTTGCATGCTGTCTATTTTATCCATTAGAATCCTTAGCATATTATTATTATTATTTTTTTTTTT
>NW_012151951.1:8425788-8427160 GCF_000956105.1 Propithecus coquereli
GGATTAATAAAATGTGGTATACATATACCATGGAGTACTACTCAGCCACAAAAAACAATGGTGATCTAGCACCTCTTGTATTATCCTGGATGGAGGTGGAGACCATTCTACTAAGCAGAGTATCACAGGAATGGGAAAACAAGCACCACTTATAATCACTATCAAATTGGTACCAGTTGATCAACACTCATGCACATATGGAAGTAACATTCATCTGGTGTCGGGCAAGTGGGAGAGGGGAGGAGGGGATGGGTATATTCATATATTCACACTTGATGGGTGTGCTGTACACTGTCTGGGGGTTGGACATGCTTGTAACTCTGACGCAGGTGGTGCAAGGCAATGTATGTAACCTAAACGTTTGTACCCCTGTAATATTCTGAAATTAAAAAAAAAATTTTTTCTTCCTGTAGATGTGAGATCTTGCTATGTTGCCCAGGCTGGTTTTGAACTCCTGGCCTCAAGTGATCCTCTTACCTTGGCCTCCCAAATTGCTAAGATTACAAGTGTGAGCCATTATGCCTGATCTAAAACTTTTTGTTACACAACTTTTCCAGAAGACCATCAGTAGAGAAAATAAGGGTTGCAAAAGTACAATTAGCTTCAGGAAATGTTGATGGTTGAAAGAACTATACCTCTTGGATATAATTATTTTTAGTGTTGTCTGTCCATGAAGGGGGGAAGTTTTCTATAGTCCTGTGATTTTAGGTCTCAGTCTTTTAGTGAGCCTGTGCCTCTGAACTGTGAAGTTTGTAAGTGATTTTCAGTTACTGCCTTCCTCCCACCCCAACTTAAGGAGGAAAAGATGGCAAAAGCTGGCTAGAACTGGGTTGTTTCCCTTTCCCCAGGTCAGTTAGGCTGTGATAAAGCACCAGATTTGGCTCTCACTCACAAGGGCTATGTTCAAGAGAAACTAAGAACAGAGTGCTCTGGCATATTTCAAAATGGTTCCTTTTTCCCTTTCTCTGATGGAAGCATGAGGGGATTTTTCACTAATATTTACTGTGAGAACTTGGTTGAGCTCCTGGAGGTAAAACTCACAAATGAGGGGGCCTCCCTGTGAAAGAGTTCTCCTTTCTCAGATTTTCCATACTGAGCCTCCAGCAATTTATCAAGTACATCTCAGGTTTTCCTACCCAGGCACTGGTTCCCCCTGCTGTTTCTGCTCGTGAGCCTGTTCTAATAACCTGCGACTCCCTGTATTCACGTGTCTTTCCTATCTTGGGGACTGTGGTTTGTCCCATGTCCTCACTTTTTTAATGGATTGAAGGAGAGATTTCCCCCAGCCCTTGGTCTTTTCAGCTTTTTACTTATTATGATGGAATGATGACTTCCAAGCTCCTTGCATGGGATATTGGTCTTTTTTTTTTTT
>NW_012151951.1:8428526-8435473 GCF_000956105.1 Propithecus coquereli
GATGTGGAAACAACCCAAGTGCCCATCAAAACATGAGTGGATTAATAAAATGTGGTATACATATACCATGGAGTACTACTTAGCCACAAAAAACAATGGTGATCTAGCACCTCTTGTATTATCCTGGATGGAGGTGGAGACCATTCTACTAAGCAGAGTATCACAGGAATGGAAAAACAAGCACCACTTATAATCACTATCAAATTGGTACCAGTTGATCAACACTCATGCACATATGGAAGTAACATTCATCTGGTGTCGGGCAGGTGGGAGAGGGGAGGAGGGGATGGGTATATTCATATATTCACACTTGATGAGTGTGCTGTACACTGTCTGGGGGTTGGACATGCTTGTAACTCTGACTCAGGTGGTGCAAGGCAATGTATGTAACCTAAACGTTTGTACCCCTGTAATATTCTGAAATTAAAAAAAAAAATTTTTCTTCCTGTAGATGTGAGATCTTGCTATGTTGCCCAGGCTGGTTTTGAACTCCTGGCCTCAAGTGATCCTCTTGCCTTGGCCTCCCAAATTGCTAAGATTACAAGTGTGAGCCATTATGCCTGATCTAAAACTTTTTGTTACACAACTTTTTCAGAAGACCATCAGTAGAGAAAATAAGGGTTGGAAAAGTACACTTAGCTTCAGGAAATGTTGATGGTTGAAAGAACTATACCTCTTGGATATAATTATTTTTAGTGTTGTCTGTCCATTTCAGAGGTTTGTGCTCTCCTGTCACTGAGGATGTGTCCATTGAGCATCAGTGGAATCTATCAGTTCTACTTGTATTGGGGTTGTTGAAACACCGTGGCATGATTTGCCTCAAAAGAATTTGTAGGGTGGTTAGATGGGGAAAAGGAGTGGTTGAGGATGTAGAAGAAACAGTTGACTGTGAGTTGATAATTGTTGAGGCTGAGTGAAAGTTTTATACCTTTGTATATTTTTAAACTTTCTATAATAAAAGTAAAAACAACCTCACCACCACTGCTCCTCACCAACCATGCTTTGCGAGAAAATGGTTCAGTATAAAATCAGAGAAACAAATGAGGTCTCTTTTGTGAAACCTAGACCCTTGTAAGAATTTTTCTTTCCTGTAGCCTACCTGGGCAGAGTTAAGTAAAGTCTTTGTTATATTATGCCTAATTTCCAAATAGGGAAATCACTGTTATAGTCACTGGCCACTTGTTTATTACTTGAAATTGATTTTATGTTTGACTGAAGCAAATACTTACAAAAATGATGTCGTATTTCATTTATTCCATTTCATTGATAATCCATCTCCCGTGGGAGGCTACTTTCCTTAATAAGAAGTAACCAGTGCTAACTGCAATGATAATCTAAGTGACTTTCACTCACTCAGCATGGGATGTTTAGAGAAACTGTCTGACATGTTATTTCTTTTCTCCTGTAATCAGTATGCAGGAGTCAGATTTATGTCTAGTTTAATTTTGGTCTAATCTGGCTCATAAATGAGAAATAATGTTATACGTTTAAAAATACTGAGAAAAATACAGAAATGCTGCTTTCTATTTTCAGTCTATAAAATTGAGATATTTTAATCTTTTCTTTTTATAAAGAATCAATCCAGAAAAACTTATAGATGTTCAGAAAAAATTGGAATCCTTTTTAGCCCAAGATCAAGATTTAAAAGAAAGAGCTCAAAGGGTGAGTCATTTTTGAATTGGATACCTTCATTGGAATGAAATATATAATAAATTTCATTTTCTGCTGCTTCTAGGTTGCATGGTCATGCTTCACATATTCAAGCAGTATAATTTTCAGATTAAGTCTAGCTTATTCCTTAAAATTCAAAAAAAGTTTCTTTTAGTAACCTGGAAAAATCTCTTACTTGTTTTTAGTCTTTTCAGAAATATATGGAAAATTTTCTTAAAGATGATTGTTTTAGATATTCAGTGGCCTGATTTCTGGTATACTTGATAAAGTTAACAACTTTTAGTTTTCCAATAAAGTTGCTGTAACTCCTGATTGTACTTTGACTGTGAGAGTAACATGTTTTTATATTAGGTTTAATTTCTAGAAAGTATAGAATTCTTGCTAAATTATCTTTAGGAATGAGATTTTAATCTATAATTATGATTTAACATTCCCAAATTACTTTTCTGAACTTAAAAATCTTCTTGATGAGCAAATATGTAAAGAAGTCACTCTAATTTTATTTTTCTTAAGTGATAAATTATAATTTAATTGTACACCATGATTTGAAATGTGTATATGTTGTAAAATGGCAAAATGCAGCTAACTAACATAGGCATTATCTCATACTTATTTGTGGTGAGAGAAATCAGTTCTAGTTAAACTTATTTTTTAGTACTTACAGTGCCTGACAATAGATTCTTTGGAAAAGGAAGATGGAAAGCACAATGCAAAATAATTTTACAATCTATCCAGTCTGTCTGTTAATAAATATGAGTCCCTATTATGAAGCTATTCATTTTCACCATGCCCTTACTGCCTTATATTGCAGTTACGAGATCTTTGTGTATCCTGTAGCATATCAATGATCTAGAGAGTAGGGATTCAAAGGTTGGATTCTATTTCAGCAGATAGATGATGTGAGAGGAAGAAAATAAAGAAGAGATATGGAAAGGTCACCCTAAGTTTTATAGATGGAGTAGCCTCAGCAGGAAAACATTCAGTAGGTAGGCTTTTATGTTACGGTTTTGAAACTTGATATTCCCAGCAAAGAATTTTTATTTAAAAGGAAGATCTTATATTTTTTGCTAACTTATTTTATATTTTAGCAAATTATCATTTCTGTGCTTAAAATGACAGGAATGATGAAGGCTAAAACTTGAGTGCTTACCGTGAACCAGGCACTTAATCATGACATGAGTTTTTTACGTGACAGTTTTTCATGCACTGTTATTTAATATTCCCAACAACCTATGAGGTAGGTGGTATTGATTTAATTTTTTTTACAGATGACTAAATGCTAGCTTGAAAATTAAAAATTATCTAGGGTCATCTAGCTATTAAGTGGCAGATGTGAAATTCAAACCTAAGTCTGACTTTCTTGAATTACTGTGTTACATCAGGAGAAATTAATTCCAAAATATGAAAAAACCAAATGGTGAACCATGCAAAGTTGGACTTATAAGCCCACTTTGCCTGAGAGACAATGAAAAGGATCTTTGAACAAATTGGTGATTTTCTTTTTTTGGGAAAAAAAAAAAAATGTTTTTGAGAGGTGTGGTTTTGCTCTGTGGCCCAGGCAGGACTTGCAGTGGCGCATTCATAGTTCACTGCAGCCTCCAAGTCCTGGGCTCAGCAATCCTCCCACATCAGCCTCCCGAGTATCTGGGACTGCAGGCACATGCCACCATTGCTGGCTAATTTTTAGTTTTTGTAGAGATGGGATCTTGCTATATTGCCCAGGCTAGGCTGGTCTTGAACTATTAGCTTCAAGCAATCCTCCTGCCTTGGCCTCCCAAAGTGTTGGGATTACAGGCGTGAGCCACCATGCCTGGCCAGAGTTTCTTTTTTCTTAAAATTTTTGGGCATGCAGACATTTGTGTGCATGTTTTGTCCAGCAAACATACTTCAAACTTGGAGTTAAAATCTTCTAGGAGCTTTTGAAGCAGTACACATATTTAAAAATAATATATGAATTCTGATATGTCGTGACTTACTGCATGCCTAGGAGGTCATCCAGTTACCCATAAGGAAACATGAAACATTAGAAGGATATGATTTCACTGGTTTGTGCCTACAGCAAATGAGCCTTCCAGAACAAAGATTATAGAATAGTACATTGAAATAAATGATGTGATTTATTGGATGTCACGCATGGTTTAGCAGAATGGCTAACTGCCTTGCCAGCATCAGCAAGCTATCTAGTTTCATAGAAGTGATTTTTCTAGCTTTTGATTATAATCTGGATAGAACAAAAATGATAAGCAACTGGAGCAATTGCTTGTGGATGATTGTAGGGGAAAAAATTATCCTTGAACTGGTGCCATTCATTGTTTTTCATGCCTATGGAGACAAAATGATTTGGAGATTAGTTGGGTAGAAAGGATTAAGGTAAAGCTAGAGAAAATGTGAAATTCAGGAAATACAGAAACAGGAATTAAATATATTTTACAAAAATCAATTTAAAAATTAAAACAAAAATTCCTTGATTATGTATCTTGTTATCTGTTTATTTTGCAGATTGACAAAGGATCAGGACTATGTTTATGTTCTGGTTTGTGTAACATGAAGATAGTGTTTTTGTTTTTTTTTTTTTTTTTTAACACAATAGAAGAAAAATATTCCAAGTTAATAATGTGTTATTTGAAATTATTAATATAATAAAAAAGGAAAAGATTTAGCAATAAACTTTTTCCTGTTATACTTTTATTTAAACCTCAATTAATACTGTAAAATTTTATTTTGTGGAAAAACTAATCCTTTGACCATTACAGTAATAAATATTATTGATAACTAGCATTTATTAGTACTTACTATATTTCAGAAGATATGCTAGATATTCTACTTTCATTTTTCTTATTTCGTTCTCATAATACTCTAAGTAGAAAGTATCTTTCTTAGTATCTTTTTGGTAGATGAAGAAACTGACATTTAGAGAAACAAGAAATTTGCCAGCTAGTAAGATACGGAGCTCAGAATAGATCCCAAATCTGTATCATTTGAAAGCCTGTGTTTTCCCCATGGGACCTTATTTTAACTGAATGATAGTAACTTCTAGAGTAGCTTTTTGGGAAGGTGATATTCGGAGTTAGGTTGGCTTGATGAAACCAAATGCAAAGTCTTTTCTAATGTTACAGTTCTAAAAGGTAGGTTTTTGTGTGTGTAAGGAATGGAGACATGCTATTTTTTTTTTAATTTTTTTACTCTTTATCCCATCAGTTAGTTTTCTTTTGGTATAAACTCATTTTCTATTTCTATTGTACTTTTCAACCTCTTATTGCAGTGTTTTGTCTCCTACATACGTTCGGTATATCTGATGAAGGATAAAGAAGTATTTGATGTGAGCAAGCTACCTATACCTGAATATGCCCTGTGAGTATTCATACTATGGTTGTAATAGTGAATCCTCAGAGTGAGAGGGAATTTGTTCCAGATGTGATTCTCTGAGAGGCCTAGTTTAAACACTTTGCAGTACCTTAAAATAATCTGTTAACAATCTGCAGAGAAAAAGATTAAATCAACTCTGTGGAAAATTAGGTGTTCAGTTCTTGTCAAGAAGTGTTTTATTTGTAAGTGTAAATTCCTTAAAGTGACACTGGCCATTTCATGTAGTTTGATCTTGAAGGAGATGGAGAGCAGCTAATAAGCATTCTTTGGAAATTTTTAAATGTCTGTGGTCCTCTCTTATTCTCTGAAATGCTGTCCTGGATTACCAGAGAGGTTTTATGCTTTGGATGCGAGTCTGTTTGCTGGTTCTTATGTTAGTTTGATTTCCCATATTGCTTATTGCTTGAATATTCCTTCTGTCTTGGTGTTTCTTACAGGTACTAACAGTTACCATGGCAAGATGTCCCTGTTTAGTAACTGCTATTACTGTTAAATGGAATGATTGGTTTTGTTTTGGTTTAGTATTTGAGAGAACTTTTTTTTTTTTCACTTTTGACCCATAAAGGAGTGTCTATTCTTCAATGGGCTCCTACATGTGGGAAAGGCATTGAAAAAATCCTATAGAAGCACCCTTGAGATTAATCATACTTTGAATATCAGCGTGAAATTTCCCAGTCTGTGGTCAAATGTGTTTACAAGGCAAGGTCTGTATGTTCGGTCTGCTTTCCAGGAATCTGACTGCCCTTACCTTTAAATTGAGTCTAAGAAAAACTTGTTTCTCAGCGGGCTGCTGTTTTCTCTTCTTTGTGGATTGTATGTTTAATATAACAGGTAATTTTTCAGTTGTTACATTTTTGAACCCTATAAATTGCTAGATAGCAGTGTAGGGCCACTGACTTTCCATTTAAGTAACAAATGAAAAACCATGTGCCATGGATACATATTTGCTTATCTGTTTATGTATCAGTTCCTAGTTTCACAATTTCTGAATATGATCCATGGTTTAGGTTATTAGCTGACTTTCTGCTCTGTGTGAAATTCTGTCCTGGTTTTCTGATTTGATGTAGCTGGGATATTAGCAAATAGGAAAGGCATAGGTCTTTAACACTGTAGGGCCATATTTAGGGGACATTTTATTGCAGTAGATTCCAGTAAATTATATCTATTTATAGTTGAAGACTTGCTTTTTGTGATGCTTAGAGAAGGCAGAAAATTAAGTTAAGCCTAAATTTTAGTGCAGTTGAATTTGGTATTTTTAGTTTTTGTAGATGTGTAATTTCCTTGAGGTATGCGATTTTCTTTAGAAGCCTTTTGTACCTGAAGCAGTGCTATGTATGGAAGATATAATAAAGGCTTTAAAAATTTTACTAAAGAAACATGTTTTGAATACTTAATATATTCAGGTCATTGTACTGGTTGTTAAAATTATAGATGTATAATATGTATTGCTGCCTTCAAGGAACTCAATCTTAGTAGTTGAGAAAGACATATAAATGTGACACATCAAGAAAAATCCTCTAGATGAATTTGTGATCCTAATCCCTAGCCCCATTATAGTAATAATGACAGCAAATTCTCTGTAGTGCCTATATGCCAGATGCTACTTTCTGTGCATTATATCTGTCAACTAATTTATTCTTACAAAAACCTTATGAGGTAGGTACTCTCATCCCATTTTGCAAATGGAAAAACTCAAATATAGAGAGATTAAATGAGATCACACAGCTAGCCAGGATTTGAACCTCAGAAGTCCTATTTCTGAATCCATGCTTTTCAACACTATACCTCTCAGTTTCTGTGAATCATGTCATATAGGAAAAGAGCAGTGGATCCATACTATAATGATAGCTGTTTATTAAAGCAGTCTTTTTTTCTTTCTTTTTTTTTTTTTTTTTTTGAGACAGAGTCTC
>NW_012151951.1:8435523-8436999 GCF_000956105.1 Propithecus coquereli
TCATTACAGTAGGTTCTCAGTAGCTATTTGTTGAATTAAATGAGTGAATAAATAAACAAACTTTTAAATCCAAACGTGGTTGATCTTTTATCTGTGCTTATTGAGATTCCTGAACCCAATGTGAGACTTTACCATCTGGTAGAAAAATATACTGGGAAGATAAAGGGTCAGTAAATATTTGTTGACTGAATGGATTAATCTTAGATAGGACCTTGTATTGGTTTTGAAAAGCTGGGTCAGATACAGAGTAAATAGCTTGTGTGAAATCATTCCTAAACCTAAATTAATCCCTTCATCATCCCTTTTTTCAGATTGCTTTGATCTCTAGGACCAGTTTTCTTTGCATGGTCCTCTGTGTTCTCTTAAAAAACACAACTAAAATTTAAGTGAAAAGTTTTGGCTAACCACCTTCTTCTGAAGACGGTTGAGAAGATTCTTTAGAAAAACTAAATTTTTGTATTTGAACTATCAGTTTATTTTAGAGTGAATTCACTATAGAATCAGTTAGATCCCAGTGCTGTCCCATCAGTCGTTTGTTTTGGGCCTAAGTGTGTGTGTGGTTTTGAGTGGGGTTAAGATAAAGGGTGTGTATATTACTCTTGCCAGATGACTTGGAAAGACTTCTGTTGTGTATTTCTTCAGTTGGAGAATTTAACTGAGGGAGAGACAAATGGAAGCAGGCTTCCCATTTCTCAGTGCCAGCACAAGTGCTCCTAAATACATGCAGTGCCATTTGAGTTTTGTTGTCTCCATAATTCAGAAGCTTGGAAAAGCAATCAAAAAACTGCTAGGTTATACTTGTGTCCCTTTTGGGACATTTGAGTAAGTTTAATTATCTAGTTATTTTTAACCAGACAGGAAAGTAGAATTGTTTTGGCAGGCCGACATGTTCACATCTGTGTTGGTTTGTATGTTCTTGCCAAAAGTGTTCTTAGTAGTATTAAGGAGAAAAATGATTCATAAGCTTTTTCAAATTGAAACCTACAACTCATTTATACTTATTCATTCCCATTGATATCATTAATATGAATGGCTCTATGTAGTTTTCTAGGAATTCCTCATCTTAAGTTGAGAGAAAGAGTAGTCTCATCACAGTTGGGAAGCATTTTTCCAGTGGCGTTCATGTATTTAGTTCCTCATGCTGTATGGAATGTAAAGCCTTAGCAGATGCCAAGAAATGCTTATTTAATGAGGTCATTTATGTCTGTGGTCTTCTCAGGTTGAAAGACTCTGCTGGACTACTTAGAACATCAGCTTTATCCATAGTCTGTTGAGATCTGTTAAAAAAAAACCAACCCACAGACAGTTTAGGGACTCATTTATTCCTACTTTCAGTGAAAAACCCATAGTGCCCAGACCCAAAAGTCTACTCAGGAAAGAATTAAAAACACTGAGCTTTCACACGGAGTGGATTGAAAATGAGTGCATCATATTATTCTTCAGTGGAAAACTTACTTTTTTTTCTTTTAGCATATT
>NW_012151951.1:8437049-8443497 GCF_000956105.1 Propithecus coquereli
GGTTTCGAACTCCTGAGCTCAAACAATCCGCCCGCCTCGGCCTCCCAGAGTGCTAGGATTACAGGCGTGAGCCACCGCGCCCAGCCTAAAGCAGTCTTTTTAAAGATTTTATTTCCAGTTCATTAGTGGGAACTTAGTGAAAGCTGTTATCTTTGTTCCAAGCTGAGAGACACCTGATCTAAATTGAATCTTGATCTTAGGTGGAGGACACAAGATATTTTTTTCTCTTTGGTCTTTGGTTTATAAAAATCCATTTTTATAGTAGTGATTGTGCCATATTCTGCTTGAGAAGGAGAGGTAAGGATGATACTCCAGTTCATCCTGTGCAGAGAACTGTTTTGTCCTTTCATGGTTATTTCTTTTCTGGCTTAGTACTTAACATTTTATGAAGTACTTTCATATAGATAATTGGATCTTTATAACAGCTGTGAGATAAGCCTGGCAGGAATTATTATCCCATGTTATGAGGAAGCTGAGAGTATTGAATTGGAAATTGGCAGGTCTAGTACTTGAACTGTTACTGTGTTTCTGGTCCAGTGCTTTTTATCTTATACTGTGTTACTCTTGTAAAGAAAAGCAGCATCTAAAATGTTTTCTGACAGGTGTTCAGTGTATTTTGGCTTGCTTTTTGAGTCATCTAACCTGTTAGTATTGAGTCGTATCTTGGAGGAACATTTTCTTTAAAAAATGCTCTAGAAATAGATTTCTGCTCTTGAGAAACTGTTCCATACCACCTATAAACATATTGTCAGTATATTGAGATAATTATTGTTTTTTCCGTGTTTAAGGTCTCTTGGTCTTGCTGTGGCACCACGGGTAAGATTTCTTCAGAAAGTACAGAAACAACAACCCACCAAAGAATTGGTAATGAGCCAAGCCAATAAAGTTATTGAGCCAAGGGCTCCCTCCCTCACCAATGATGAAGTGGAAGAATTTAGAGCCTACTTCAATGAGAAAATGTCCATCCTTCAGAAAGGTGGAAAAAGGCTGGAAGGGACAGAGTGCAGACTAGCTAATAGTATTAGTGAGGAAGAAGATGAAGAAATAGAAGAGAAACCGGGAAAAGCAAAGGGGTCTCAAACTCAATCTGTTCGTAACACTGAGGCACAGAAGATCGAGGAAGTTCCTATGCAGTTCTTGGACAGAGATGAGGAGGAAGAAGATGCTGATTTCTTTAAAGTTAAGCGTCACAATGTGTTTGGGTTGGACCTTAAAGAGAATAAAGCATTACAGGTAAGTTTACTTCTGATTTAGGGTCTTCTGTTACGTCATTTTACCGTGTGCTTATTGTTGCCTTTTGGGAACTTGGGGAAAATAAGAACTAAGAGAAATTTAGAATAACTTCTTTACAGTGAACTTTTCCTCTTTGCTCCCATATTTAAACATAAAATAAGTGCCAAAGAATTCTTTTTTTTTTTTTTTTTCTTTTTATTTCAGACAGAGTCTCACTCTGTTGCTCTGGCTAGAGTGAGTGCCGTGGCGTCAGCCTAGCTCACAGCAACCTCAAACTCTTGGGCTCAAGTGATCCTCCTGCCTCAGCCTCCCGAGTAGCTGGGACTACAGGCATGTGCCACCATGCCCGGCTAATTTTTTCTCTATATATTTTTAGTTGTCCAGCAAATTTCTTTCTGTTTTTTTTTTTTTTTAGTAGAGATGGGGTCTCGCTCTTGCTCAGGCTGGTCTCGAACTCCTGAGCTCAAACAATCTGCCCGCCTCGGTCTCCCAGAGTGCTAGGATTACAGGCGTGAGCCACCGCGCCTAGCCCCAGAGAATTCTTAATATTGTTCATAACTTTGGGAACTCTGAGAGGCTGACAACTTTAATCTTATTTACTGTTTTTCTGATGCTGTGTTTTAAAAGTAGCCAGTCATTATAACAAAGGAAAGTGATGAGGTTTCATGGTTGATGGTATGAGGATCCTTCATCATGATTCTTAAGATACTGTTTTCTGATTGATTAAATTGTAAGGAACAGTTGTAATTATTTAAATCTTTCTAAACATGAGTTTTACTCTTAGTGAGACATTTGCTTTTGGGAACCAAGCCAATATCTTAAATAGAACTAAGCATGTCTTTTAAAGGCCACTTATGAAGGTTTATTAAAAGTTTCATGTAAATCCTTTGTTTCTCTATAGCCACCTGCTAGGAGGAACAAAAGAGATAATCCAGCTAAAGCACCTGTTTTCTGGGATCCTTGTAGGTGCACAGTAAATGTTTCTCTTTCTCTTCTCTTATTCCCCTTCCTACTTAGTATGCCTTAATTCTTGTTCATCTTTTAAAGAGAGTTGAATAAAAAATGAAGCCTGATTCTTATCCTTCACACAATGTTTAATAAAATTCCAAGACTCACAGTAGGAAATACATAATAGATTTTGAATCATGAAACTTGGAAAGGTGTTTAAGTAACTAAAGACTTAAAAACAAACAAACAAAAAAATCCAGCAAACCTGCTTACTGAGCACTTAATATGCATTATGTATTAGGCATTTTCTAAATGTTACCTCATTTGGTCCTTCAGATAACCTATGAGGTAGGAACTACTTTATCTCATACAGGTGAGGAGGGAAAAGCTGGCACAGAGACAATATAATACTGTAGTAAACTATACAACTAGAAAAGGGTAGAGTTGGAATTTGTACTTAGGTGTTGTGACTTCAGTATTTCTGTGTTCTTGGGCCAGTAATCATGGACTGTCTCATTCTGCTTTAAATCAAACCATTTTAAGTCTGCAGTTGAAACTCACTTTCAGTGAAGTAAGAACAAGAAGATTTTGTTTTAAGTCAATGTATTAACTATTTTGTATACCATTTTCTAAGAAACATGAATATAGTTAAAGTTAACAGACTAGAGTTAAGATTATAAAGGACTGATACAGTTTTGTAAGTGTGTTCACATAAGTAGGGCATATGTCTTAGGTATTGGCTCATCTTGCATTTGAGAAAATTAAATGTATATTGCAAAACAAGTTTTAACTTTCTAAAATAGATTACTTTAGATAACTGTATAGTAAAACTTTTTAAAGTATACAATTTGAGTTTTGACAAATGTAAGCTGTTGTGTGATCACCACCACAGTCAAGAAGAGAATAGTGACCGAACGCAGTGGCTCACTCCTGTAATTCTAGCACTTAGAGAAGTTGAGGTGGGAAGATTGCTTGAGGCCAGGAGTTTGAGACTAGCCTGAGCAACATAGCAAGACCCCATCTCTATAAAAAACAGAAAAATTAGCTGGGGCATGGTGGCTTGTACATGTAGTCCCAGCTGCACGGGAGGCTAAGGTAGAAGGATTGCTTGAGTCCAGGAGTTTGAGGCTGCAGTAAGAGACCACTGCACTCCAGCCCTGGCAACAGGGAGACCCTATCTCCAAAAAAAAAAAAAAAAAATGCCGTCACTCTAAAACATTCCCTCATCCCCCTTGCAATCAATTTCTTCACCCTACATTCAACCTCTGGTAATCACTGATCCGATTTCTATCCCTATAGTTTTCCATTTTTCAGAAAGACATGTAAATGGAATAATACAATATTGTAGCCTTTAGTGTCTGGCTTCTTTCACTTAATGTTGATGGATGTATCAGTTGTTTCTTTTCGTTTCTGGGAGGTACTCATTGTACGGAAGTACCACAGATTTTTTTTGTTTGTTTATTTGTTTTTTTAGTAGGCATTGGTTGTTTCCAGTTTTTGGTGATTATGAGAAAAGCCACCCTAAACATTTACATACGAGGTTTTGTGTAGATAGTTTTCTCATTGCTTGGAGGTATATATCTAGGAATTAGGGTTGCTGTGACATGTGTTAAGTGTATGTTTAACTTTGAAAAACTCCCCAGTTGTTTGCTAAGTCAACTCTTCCAATTAGTGTTCCTGACAGGAGTAGATGGGAGTTCCAGTTGCATCACACCTTGCCAGCATGTGGTACTGTCAGGCATCTTAACTTAAGCCATTCTAGTAGATATGTAGTGATATCTTACTGAAGTTTTAATTTGCATTAAAATACCTGAACATCTTTTCATGTGCTTATTTGTTATCCATGTATTGTCTTTGAAATGTCTATTCAAGTCTTTTGTCTTTCTCCCTAAAATTGTGTTGCTCTCCTTATTGAGTTTTAAGATTTTTTTTTAATATATTCTGGATACATATCTTTTATAAGATGTATTTTGCTAATATCTTCTCCCCGTCTATAGCTTGTTTTCACTTGTGTGTCTTGTAAAGAGCAGAAATCTTAAATTTTGAAGTCCGATTTATCACTTTTTGGGTCATATCTGTCAAGTCTGTGATTAACTCAAGGTCACAAAGATTTTCTTCTGTTTTCTTCTAGAGGTTTTGTACTTTTAGCACTTAATGTTAGGATCCATTTTCACTTAATTTTTGTGTATGGTGCTCTGGTAAGGGTCAAGGTTCACCCTTTTGAGGGGGGTGCGGGGGGTATGGGTATTTAATTCATCCAGTACCATTTGTTGAGGAGACTGCTTTTTCCATTAAATTACCTTGACCCTTTGTTGAAAGTCAATTGACCCTATATGTCTCTTTGTGGAGTCAATTCTGCCGTATATGTCTATCCTTTCACCAGTAATGCCTATCTTGATTGTATAGTTTTATAGTAAATCTTAAATCACGTAGTGTGAGTCTTTCAACTGGATCTTTTTTTCAAAACTAGTTTGACTGTTTTTAGACCATTGCATTCTCATGTAAATTTTTGAACCAGCTGGTTAATTTGTACAGCAAACTTGATATCTCCATTGGGATTGCAACGAATTTATAAATACTATTTGGAGAGAATTGACATCTTAACAATATTGAGTCTTCTGATCCATCAATATGATATCCTTCCATTTATTTAGGCCTTCTTTAATGTCTTTTAGCATTGCTTTATAACTTTAAGCACACATATCATGCACACGTTTTGTTAGATTCATCTCTTTTTGGTATTTTTCAATGCTATTATGAATGGTACTTTTAAAATTTCAATTTCCAGTTCTTTCTTGCTAGTATAAATATACAATTTGTTTTCATATACTGAGCATTCTAAACTGGTCTATTAGTTGTAGTGATTTTCTTTGGGGTTCTTTGGGATGTTCTCTGTAACTGATTATGGTGTTTGTGGGTAAAGATAGTTTCATTGCTTTCTTTACCATCTGTGTGCCTTCTATTTCTGCCTTTGAATTCTTAAAAATCAGTACTGATTTACACCAAAATATCTTTTTGATTCTTCACCATGTTTTTAAGGCATGGTTTTGAATGGGACTCTGTATCTATGATCTCAGTGGGCTTTTCATTTTAGCCTTTGCTCTTACGTTTTATATTTTAGTATTGTGTTATACCCGTCACTCACTGGAAGATGCTTTTTTCCTTTATTACCTATTTTTAAGGATAAACCTGATGAAGTAAAGAAAAACGATACAAAAATGGGAAATAATCCTATTATTTGCACATATATAAATGAGTGTATTCCCTTTGGGAGACTAAGCACCTTTTCAGACACTGTTGCCTTTGTTCAAAAATTTTTCTTCCTGTTTTAGAATCATCTTCATAGACACCATACCGGGCATACTGGAGAACTGGTTCCATTACTTGTAGTTTATCCTGTTTATCTTGATTATCTTTTTCTTCCTTACTTGTCTCCCTGGAAAAGGGAGAAGATTTGTAGAACTAAATTGAGACTTGGAACCAATAGGAACACATTGGATTGTAGAGTGCATGGAATTTGTTTAATAATCATATTGTTATTAATACCATAACAATGTTTATTTGGCATTTTACCGTGTAGTGAATACTTTCCTTATAAGTTCTCATTTTTTCCTCATGACACGAAAGGTAGATAATTACTTAAATTTCAGAGGACGAAGCAAAGGCTTTTAAATGACCTGTCCAAGGTCACGTTGGTAAAGTTGGAACCTAAACCTATTTGTGATGCCAAGTCACATTCTTCTCTTCAGCCCCGCCTGCCATCATTTGCATGTCATTTGCTTTCTGTAGCCAGGTAATGTCAGTGTAATTGACAGTACTGTAAATAATTTTGGGCTACTGGTTGTGTGCACAGAGTTGGAATATAGAATATGTTTGTCTTTAGGCTTACGCGTGAATGGAGAAGAGAGCTACTGAGTGCCAAGTGCAAGCAATGCCTTCTGGAAGGCTGCCTCATCACAGTCCTTTTCTATTTGACAAGATCAATGCAGTGAAGGACAACCAGCTTTCCTTAGCAATGGAAAAGGAGTCAGGAGTGATGGCGCAATAAAAGACATGTAGGAGAGAGCACAGCTGAGGTGATCATGCAATAAGGCAGGAAGAGAAGGCTGGTTGTCCCTCCCACCCCCCATCATAGGGGAGAGACTTATTTTGGCTAGTTTTATTGGTTGTTGGGTATTTAGAAAGTTGACCTCCAGGGAAACAGTGGTAGATAAGAATGTATAAAAATGTATAATGTAGATAAGAATGTGTAATTAAAATTATTAAA
>NW_012151951.1:8447612-8449013 GCF_000956105.1 Propithecus coquereli
GAATAGAACAATAAAATGTAGGTATTAACAGCATGATTAAAAACATCTAAGATTTGTTTAAATCAACTGAATTTTAAAAATTTATTTCTCAAGCCAGGAGTGTTTTGCCATAGGACAAAAAAGTTTATTAAGCAGGTAGCAGATCATCAGTCTCTGGACATTTTTTCCCCCTAGAAAGCTGTTGCTGTTTTTGGTTTCTTCTTTTAGCTTGCCTGCTGGCTGTTAGAATAGAGGTGACAGACGGTCTTGATATACTGTTGGGTAGAGAATCTGCTGGTTTTTATTTGGCATAATAAATGATTGAAAACAGAGTGATATTTCGTTACAATTCTAATAAGGCCAATATGGTGGTGATTCTTATGCTGCGTAAATTTCAAGCTCTAAAAACAAGTGCCTTAGTAAACTAGGCACTGTAAATGTCCCTTGAATATAAGAAAAAATTCCTTGGCATTAAGCATGCACGAGATAGAAATCACTTATTGCAACTTTATTTAAAGTACATAAAAAATAAAGCTCGTATTTTCAGGGATGATCTGTCTTGGTGCCATTTTTCTTCCTGTTGGTCTGTTCCCTCTCCACCCCTCTTATTGCTAGACTCAGTGAATCAATTAATTTCTCAGTGACAATCACTATAAGGCAGGTCTACAAATAATTCTTGTCTAAATTTGTTTTGTAAATTATAATGGCATATTTCCTGTTTTTCTTTGGGGGGAATCACAGTTAGAATAATTCTTCCACCTGCATTTTCACATTTAGTGGTTTCTGTCATGGGAAGAAACAGCAGAGGAATATTTTCTTCCTTGCTGTGATACCTAATTTTGGAAAGTACACTAATTTCAAAATGTTTGATGTAGGAAATGGTTGTGTATTCCAAAAACACTTTGCAAGAACTTGCTAAATAATGCTCTCTCCTGTGGTTTGGATCAGCATTGTTTTGTTGTCTTTGCATCTTTTGATCTATCTGAACTGTCTTCTGCTTGCTGACATTTTCATAAAGGAGAGTTTTGCAAATCAAAGAGTAAGTAAATTTCTATTAAGCTCTCTCTCTCCTCATTCAAATACTGAGACTGAACTTTTTTTTTCTTTTAAAGGACTCGGCTTGTAGTGAATCTTTTTCTCTTTACTATTTTATATTAAGCATTTTCAGTTAGACCAATTTTCAACACAATTACTAATGTGTTTTAATGGCTATGGAGTCATTTTATGTAATTTGAATAAAATACTGATTATTATTGGATCTTCTTAGAAATAATCCTCTTATTTCTGATTCTCTCCTTTTCACAAAAAGGAGGGAAGAGGCATTAATATATTGTTGGTCAAGAATATGCTATCAGTATGCTGGAGCCTACCTACCTAGTTTCCAGCATGTCCACTAGCACCAGATTAGCTAACCGGATTTAT
>NW_012151951.1:8460287-8464456 GCF_000956105.1 Propithecus coquereli
TAATTAAAATTATTAAATAAAAATTTATTTTAGAGCATCCATTTCTCTAAATGTGAGAATGAAATCTAAGCATATACTTTTATATTTTATCATTGTTTATAAATGTGACTGGGTGGATTGCGTTTTAGCTCAGCAAATGTCTTTTTAAAACTTTCTTAACAGTAAGCATAGGTCAGTTTTAATTAAGATTTGAATGATACCCGCAGATTATTCTCTGCACCTTACATTTGAGTCTAGATCCTGTTTACGTTATCTTACTTTTTTGGATAGTTTTTCTTTTTTTTTTTTAGTATTATAAGAACCTACTGTTGGTGTTAAAACATAGATTAGCTAACTTTGAAGCTTATTTGTAAGTATATTCTTAAAAAAATTCCAAGTTCCAAATCAATATTCTGCTATATGGGAGCTGAATTTTCCTGCCTCTGGTCTCTTTACCTTTCTCTCTTTTCTCCTCTTTTTCTCTTTGTCACTTTTATTTATTCTCTTTCCAGCAGCAATTACTGAGTACTACGTAAGTACCTAGGTGCCCAGTGACTTTTAGAAGCTTATACTATTGTATCTGGGAAAGAAATAATTAACATCATTTCTCTATAACTTGCCATGCACTTTGAATATTGTATCTCATATATTTAAATTCTTACCACAGTTACCCCTGTTTTACAAGTTAAGATAGAGGCTTTGAAAGGTTGTTGCTTGCCTAATGTTTCGTAGTTAGTAAAGTGGCAGAACTGGAGTTTGTACTTAGGCTCATCTGACTTACCTCAATGTGATTGCACTTGCTTTGATTCCTGTCATTTCTACATTTAGCAGTGGCTTTTAGTGTTCTCTTTCTTTTCTTCTCTTTTTCACTTCCCATTAGCACTACCATTCTTCTGCCCCTGACTGCTACCGCCTCATACTTGGCTTATGGGATACCAATGTTCTTCTAAGTCATCTTCCTCTGAATCTTCGTCAAATGAGTATTTTTTTTCATATGGTTAACATTCCATACTTCCCTTTAGTTCATCCTTTCGGGTGGACTTTGTAAACTAGCTTCTACCCTATTATCCTACCAGCCTATTTTTCCGGGTGTCAGTTTCCACTTACACTGAAGGATTCCTTCCTAGATTATTCTCTTACCACTTCAGCATTTCACATCTTATCTTTCAAGATTCAGTGTGGATCTTGCCTATTCTTTGAATCCATCTTTTACTTCTTCAACCCGCTGATCTCTGTATTCAAACTGTTTTGCTTGTATTTTTTTTTTTTTTTTGGCATTTTGTAATGTATCCACATGTCTCTGTTTCTTCCATGCCTGGTGATTACTGAGATTGTTACATCATTTGTGTTCAAGAGCCTTACGTGATGCTTGGTTGACTTAAACAGAAAGAAGAGCTCTTTAAAGTCAAGACTACTGTACTCTGAATTTTTGGTACTGTGGAGTAATGGTGGGATGATATCAAATATTGAGTAGTTCAAGTAGAGTTGGTATATGGGCTTTTTGTTTTATATAGGTGCCCTTTTTTTGCATCCTGTGCTTAATTCTTCAGTTGTAGTTTAAGCTTCATTCCAATTCAAAGTGAATAGTTATCATGTGACTTGAAACTCAGATGTACATACTGAGTTGCTTTATATATTTTTTTCCTATTTGTGTTTTATATGCAAATGATTTCCTGAGGATGGAAATTCACAGTGGAAAGCTAAAAGCTGCTTTTGGCTGCTTGATGTTTATTCTCTAACATGCTGGATCATTATTGCATCAAATTGACTTGTTTCCCTTCATCTCCTACTTTTATACAATACTCAATATTTAAAGTGTCGGCTGACTGCTGAATTTTCTAATCTACTTTTATTGTGTAAGTTTTAGCAGCTATATTTACAGGGTATATTTATTTTAAGGTAGTTACAATAGAGGTAATGAAAGAAATGTGAGTTAGGACAAGCTCTTCTTGAATGAAGGTCATGTAAGTTGCCCTTGCACTTGATTATTAAGTTATGAGAAATAAGCTTTTCAAACTTGTCAACAAGTGCTTATTTATATAGCTCTAACAAATAAAACTGTACAGAATTCGTGCCAGTATGGCAAGTTAATTTCTAAAAATACTGTCCATAAGACCACTTGTTCTTAATTCTAAGCAGTCAGTGTTTTTATTATTTAAAGCTTTTTAATGGGAGGACCATCTTTGTAATGGCACTGGACTCAACTCTTTGTTTTCAACACTTTTAAATTTGTCCAAACAGATTTCTGTTTTGACATTGTTCGTTTCAATGTATGTTTTTGAAAAACCTTCAAAGGTACATGTTGAGTCCAAGTCCAAGGCAGCATCTGAAGCTAGTGCCATCTGTACGTAACAAGCAGAGTTAAATCACTTCTGCTTTGATGTGAAGCATTGTTCTTTACCCTGAAAGTGTGCACTTAGGTGAAACGCAGGCTTCATGAGGTTTAAAATGGTTACATGTGCTATGGGCAAAATAAAACGGGGTAAGGGAGATGTAGAATCCAGGGAATGGGAGGGGGGTGGGATGCTGCAATTTCAAACAGAATGGTGGGAGGCAGTCACCCTGGGGGGTGTGTAGGGCACTTGTCTACCATTGTAGGGTTATGACCTTTGGAGACTTTAAGCACCACGAGCACCGAAAAGATTATGGTGCTTCCTCTCCCTGTATGTAATTTGAAATGAAATTGGTACTAAATTCTAAAACAGTAAAGAAAGTCCTCAAGTTATTTTTCTCCATGACGACTACTGCTTTTGTTGAAATAAATTACTGCAAGAACAATTCTTTTTTAAAGTACTCAAGCTTTGCTGGTTCCCTGAGCATATGTGTAATCTGCCCATTAGTTAATTGAGCACTGAGGGCTAGGCACTCCAGGGGAATGTAAAGATGATGGAGACTCTCTTTGGAGCTGGTGCTAGCCAGTTAGTTCGTCAGAGCGGGGGCACTTTAGTAAAGTTAAATGAGAACAGTGATGTCTATTAAGAAAGGCCTATTGTTTTAGTCAAAGTATAAGGGTAAACCTATTTATAAAATAAGTATAAGATCACTGTATAGATTTCGTGATGATTTAAATGTTAAAAAGCCTCTAGGGCAGTGTTTCTCAAGCTGTCTTTGAAAGGTTAATGTTTTAATTTCTGATACATCACAGACTAGTGATTTGGTAAAACATATGAAAGATAAATTACTAGGAAAATGAATTGCTCTTTGTTTCCCTAGCTCTCTTACGTTTTTGCTTCCTTTTGTCTCCCTCTCGGTTGGATTGTTTTCTTATCTTTTGATGATAAAACCTCATTCTGCATTCTTTTTTTTCTGTTTCTTCTATTTATATGGCCATAGTAGACTACAATGTTGTGTGGGGTATTTGAGTGTGTATGTGCATTTGTAATGTAATGCATGTTTAATAAAAATATGCTGTTAGTCACTTAGAAAACTTTGCAGTTTCTCTATAACCCTTTCCATGCCTTTTGAGTTACTGATGGATGGGATTTACCTCTGTAAAAGATACCACCACAGTTGAAATATGAGGGGTCCTTGATTCCTTTGGTTTGCGCTCTGCTATGGTTTGAATATGTCACCTCAAATTCAGCTGTTGTCAATGTAATAGTATTAAGAGGTGTGGCATTTAAGAGGTGATTAGGTCATGAGGGTCCTTCCTCCTTAATGGGTTTTTAAGGCCTTTATACAAAGGTTTCATGTGGCAGTCTACTAGCTTGCTCTTTTGCCACGTGAAGACCCAGGGTTCTTCCCTCTTGCCATTCTTACCCTTTGCCATGTGAGGACACAGCAAGAAGGCCCATACCAGCCACCAAATGGCGATGCCTTGATCTTGGACTTCCCACCCTTCAGAACTGTGAGAAATAAATCTCCTTTCTTTATAAATTGCTAAGTTTCTGGTGTTCTGTTATAGCAGCACAAAACAGACTAAGACAGACTCTCTGTTTGAATTGTCCCCCACCAAAGGAAGAAAGATTAGGATGAATTAGTACATAGGCCTCTGACAGGCACTTTGTACAATGAAGTGTGTAGTAAGATGGATCTCTTTGAGTCAGGTACCGCTTCTTGCTTGCTTCTGCATTCTGTGCAGCATCTTTCACGTGTTAGACACTTAATACTTGTTTGTAGCATGGGATCGTTTTCCTTAAATGAGCTGCTCCTGTGGGGATTCATTGACAGTACTTTCATCTCTAGTATCA
>NW_012151951.1:8473148-8475176 GCF_000956105.1 Propithecus coquereli
CAATGTGGTAGTCATTTATCGTGGCATGATCACAGTGGAGAAAACTTGTGTTATTTATTTGAAATGGTTGATATCTGTCATATTCATATTGTATACACTTTTAAAATAGAATTTCTCCAGCACCAAACTATAAATGTAGCCTAACATTTTTGCTGTTGTGAGCATTAACAGCTTAGAATTTAACATTCCCCAGGAGTTTAAATGTTTTTGATGCTGGATTTTGAGCTACCACTGGACAGTATATGTCATTTGAGTTCCATTTTTCTCCCTTGGGGCCTGGTAGTGCTAAGTACCATAGCCATGATAAGTGCTAAGTAAATGTTTGCTGAATTGAATTCTGCTAACCAAGCTGTACTGTTGGAAAATGGACAACTGTTTATCATAAGTTGGAAACATGCTTTGCATCTATTACCAGTGACTACTAGTAGTCTTTATTTCAGAAGGGAGAGCTCTGTGTAATATATAGTAACTTGTACAAACCATTTGTTTTCTACAGATGGACTTAACAGCAAGACTTTGAGTGCTCATTAAAAATTTATGTCTTAATCATAAGGCACAAACCTTATATAATTTCCTGAATGCTTATCCTTGGTTGGATAAAGACTACTTAAATAAAACAATTGTTTTGTAATTTTATATTTGCATATTTTTAGATTAAAAGAAATAACAAGCATTTTAAACATAGGTTGTTCACAAACAGAACTACAAAATGGAGTCATCCACTCCAACATGGATAAATGTTTACCAAAGGAAGCAACAGCATGGTACATACTGTGTACATATTGCACTTACAAGGATTTATGAAACAAAAAAACTTTGAGTGCTAAAGGTACTCCCAGATGGCCAACCATTCCCTCATTGTCATGTTTTCATTGGTTACATTTTTTATGTATCATAAGTGGAAAGGATTCTTCTTTCATTGATTCCTGCAAATTCCTGGTTTAGAACAAGATAGGACGCTAGAGTAAGACTTTAAGACATACAGTTCCTATAGTGTATTCTCATGAGAATTGAAAAGAACATGAAAAATTGGAAGTATTGGACCCAATGACAAATAAGAAAAAGTATTCTGGAATTTGGAAATTTTTAGTGAAGTTTTATATGAATATTACATGAATGAATATAGTTTTTAATTTGATTTTTTAATGTGAGCCACATGATACTTGCCTTATAGTAGTATTGAGAGTATTAATAAATTTAAAATTTCCCAGGCTTCTGTTGAGATGTCTTAGGAATGTGAAGTGCTAACTACAGGATATTCTCTGTGTATAAGGTAATATATTTACATATTACCTTTATTGGCTGTCTTCACTTTAAAAAAAAGTCAATCCAAGACACTGATTTTCAATTAATCTTTTGTATTTAGTATTGACATCTCATTCATTAAGGAATTTTTTTCTAACAATTTTGATGCTCATTTGTGTTGCAGTGAAGTAATGGACTCTATAATGGTCTGTTTTCTGTTCAGATTTGATCCTGCTGTTTTGTCTGGAGCACATCATTTAACTGAACCATTTACTGTTTCCAGTACACAGTGTGGACTTCAAAGGTCTAGCTTTAATGGCGTTAATGTGGCCTTCTTTGTTTTCCTGTGCTGGTGGGTTGTCTAAGCAGAATGAATCAGCTGATCATGGGTATTCTCTTAGTGCCTTGTACATTAATATGTTTGAGTGTGGTGTTTATACGGTCTGTTTTGGTAGTGTCAAGTTTAGAACCTACCACCATAATCCAGTTTCCAAGTAGAATGTGTTTGCTTCATTGGGATATAGGAAGAAAAATACTAGAACTTGTTTTTATTTATCTAATTCTTCACATTTTTCTGTGTATATTTGATTTAACGTATACCTATACATACTTATTTCTTATTATAAATAGAAGTGTATATTGGGCCCATATTTAAAATGTTCCTACTAAAAGGTATGAGTGATCAAAAACACTTGGAAATGAAATAAGTAATGGGTGGGTAGAGGTCAAAATTAGAGTGGAAGCATTTAGAAATATGAGAGGAAGAGTAGTAACTCAAGATAT
>NW_012151951.1:8475226-8477470 GCF_000956105.1 Propithecus coquereli
GCTTTCTCTGCTATGCTGCTTAGAGGTGTCACTGCTGTGAATTTTGTCTGTAAATGTCAATACATATAGCAAGTGTAAGACATAAGTTAAACTAGATGAATCACATTTAATGTGTAAAATTTTGCTGATTGAGTAATTTATCATGAAGTCATATCAAAATTAATCATCATTTAAAGAGTGTACAATTTCAACAAGATGTGTTTTAAATTTTGATTTAAGCAGAATTACTTGCAAACAGATTATTAAATGGACATATATACTTTTGTTGCAAAGCTTTTTGGTAAGAAAATTAGGTAAAACAAGTGTTTAAGAACTGTATTTTACTGCAATTTTACATGAAAATTTTTGGTACTCTTATTTAGCATGATGGGCAATCCTATAAATACTCTGTAAAAATGATTTTTGTCTTGGGCTTGTAATTTCCTTTTTTTAAGAAGAAAAAATGATCAGCATGATCAAAGCTAAAATTAAATTGCAAAATCTGTATAAAGGACAGCTGTTGCTTTGAATGTTGTAGTTGATGGAAATGAGAAGCCATATTAAGATTCTGTTACGAAAGATTCCATCTGAGAAACTGGTTGTTGGAGAGTGTCATTGTTTACTTCTGTGGGAAAAGATCAGAAAAGCTAACCTCAAAGATTTTTTGGTTTAGTATTTTTAGCAGTGAATGATGCTATAGCACCCACTACCAGCTTGGTTTGTCCTTCATTTAGTACTGAATAAGCAGGTGTGATTCAGACTGAAAGTCAGTTAGTTACATAGTTGAATTAAACTGAAGATTTCACTTGCCAAATGTAATAATAGAAAGATAATGGGAGATGTGACTCTTAAGTCTTCTTCCAGCTAGTTATAGGATATTGAAATACATAACTCTACTGTAAACTAATTTCTCATGTGTAAAGGGATTCCTCCTTACTTTCTCTTGCACTCTCACTGTCTCTCCTTCTTGCCACGGACCACTTCAACAGTATGATAATGTCAGTAGGACCCTGCTCAGAGTAATGGTTCAAATGCAGGAAATACACTGGATTACTTGGCACCATATTTATAGATCCCCCCACCCCAGACTCTTTTTATGTATCAACTGCCGATTAAGAGCTTTTGTTATAGAAGGAATTGAATTAGATGATCTCTTGTACTTGTTTGATTCTGAACTCATGGAAAATTTCCCGTGATTGTAATGGAATATCTTAACTAATGCAAAAATTCTTTATAGTTTATTGTGATTTGTTACATGTCCTATACCTACTCTACCCCAAAACCCTTTAATTTTTTGTGTTAAAGTACATGACTTGTGATAGGTTTATTTACATATTTATTTATAAGTATCGAGACATTTATACCAGGCAGTAAATATATTAAACTCTTCTGAGCATCCATTTGAGCAAAGCACAATGCTAGAGATACTAGGAATAAAAAGCAACAAAATAAAAAGTCCTTTTATCACAGAAATTAGGGAAACCCCCTATACCTTAAGACAACAATACAAGGCTTAAAGCGATTTCGAAACCAGCGAAAATACTGTTTTGAGCCAAAGCTAAACAGAGTTCTTTCCACCACATTGGGAAGTCTTAATATATGGTAAAGTTTCCAATGAGCATTATCAATTTTTAGGTTCTAGAGCTCTCTCTTCATGGGGTAGGTGAAGAGAGAAGACTTCCCAAAGGATTATATAGGTCGTGAAGAATGGGGCACGTGTAAGAACAAGGGACTGACATTGTGAAGTTATTTTTTGAGGATGGTCATGGTAGTTTGACTGTGGTGATTAGTTGTTATGTGGAGGTGTTATTAATAGAAATGCACTTGTGGAGGGTCTTCAAGTTTAACCTGAGGCTAAATATGCTGGGTTCCTGTTGCCTATTGCTGCTTTTGATACGCACTCAGCATAAGATAGTGAAAACAAGTGGAGTGTCCCAGTACTTCTGTCGGCATGTGCAGTGTTTTGAGTGGCTGCTCTTTCTGCTATTCTTTTCACTTTCTCTCCTGTTGGATGAATTGGGTGGAGGTAGTCACCACATAGTTCATGTAGAGCCTTGATTAAATTCACAGCTGTCACCACCTGATAGCAAGAATATCCAACAGTGTCTCATCTGATAACCAGTGATGCATGTATTGCATCACTATTATGGATCCATCTTGGTGTACTTAGGAATGTCTGTTCTGAGGAGGTGTAGCTGATGAATGTCATGAATTAGTTGGAACAATTTTGCTGTTCTGGTCTAACAGCCAGATTGGATTACCACA
>NW_012151951.1:8477520-8478674 GCF_000956105.1 Propithecus coquereli
GATAGCATAAACAAAGGCTCACAGATAGAAATGTATATGTCATATTGTAAAAAGGAACTGGGTGGAATTGTGAACATATATGTAATGCAGCTGAATTTGGATAGGTGGGTTGTGCTAGATTAAGAGGCCTAGTATATGAATTTGAGCTTGATAATATAAACAGGGTTGCTTTAAATACATTTTTTTAGTGTGATTATATATAAAATCATTTAAGGCAGATTAGTCTGGTCAATGTGTAAATTAGGGATAGGAGATAGTTTTCCTATTATGTGCAAATTGATGAGATGGTAGCAACACTCTGGATCTCTATATTTGAAACCGACAAATTTAACTTGGCTCAGAGTGCAGTGGTTGATTAGTGAGGCCCACTTTTAGCATGGGATGAAGAGTTTTGACATGGTCACTACTTTCCATTTCTGAAGGGCAAATTGTGATAACAGTGAATGTAAGACATATGCATGGAGAGAAGAGTTAATGCCATAATATTTTCAGGCAGCAGATTGTGGAGCAAAATGTTTGTGATTTCTCCCTTGACATTTCTTTTAATTTCTGTGGAACTTGTTTATTTACCTATATACTACTAAATTCTCTGACCCAATCCCCATTCTTTTCATGCCTACTGTTACTCCCTAGTCTTTTGGATTGTTAAATTAGCCCCCTAACTGATCTCCTTTCTCAAATTCATCTTCCAGCATAGCTATCAGAGTAATCTTAATTAAACATTTAATCAGTACTATTAATGATCTTCCTCTTGCTGAATATATTATGACACTAAAGTTATTGATTCATGAAATTTGTTCTTGTTAGTACCATGTTTATCAAACTTGCTGAATTCTGGGCATACTGGGCTCAGTATTATATTTCAGACAGAGACAGATTGACACATACACACTAAAATTGAAGAAAAAAATTGTATAGGGGCTTCTGATATGGTAGAGTAGGCTCCTAATAGACTGACTCTCCTGCAGATAAGAATTGTAAACATTGGACAAAATATAAAGTCTAAATATTCTAGAAAGTGAGCAAGACTAAGCAAATTTTAGAGGGGAGTCAAAACTTGCAAGAAAGGACTGGCACACAGTGCATTTTTTGTTTTAGCAGCTTTCTCCTAAGGATGGGCTATAGTCAAAGGGTGGAAAAGTCCCATGGGAAGT
>NW_012151951.1:8488469-8512557 GCF_000956105.1 Propithecus coquereli
TATTTAAAATGTTCCTACTAAAAGGTATGAGTGATCAAAAACACTTGGAAATGAAATAAGTAATGGGTGGGTAGAGGTCAAAATTAGAGTGGAAGCATTTAGAAATATGAGAGGAAGAGTAGTAACTCAAGATATAATGTATAGTTAGCTATTGGTGGGAGATAGAAGGATCAAAGATTTCATTTCCTTGTTTGTTACTTTAGCTAGCCTAGGAAATCTGTGAGAACAGAAAGCAAACCGTATTCACTGTTACATTGCTTGTAACTAACTGGGTAGGCAACCAGAAGCATAGCAGTTAAAAACTAGAAAGTCGTAATGTCAGAAAAGGTTGAATTTTCAGATTGATTCATTTACATCTTTTTAATTTGCATAGGCTAACTCAAGTGAGCTGTTACGTTTCCTGCCTTCCCTGTTCTAGGAAACCTGTTTGTTGGCTGAGTGTCAGGGCCCTCCACCCTGGTGGAACAGATGCTGTCGATGGGGAATAAATGTGGGGCAGGAACAAATGTAGGCTGTGTAGCAGTTCTGGTGCATACTGCTGTGGTTTTGTAAAACCTGATCTTGGCAAGAAGTGTTGCCTTCCCTGGGGACTTTGAAAAATCTAGGGGTGTCCATGAGAGCTGCAAAGAGAACCTGCTTTTAATCTAAAATATACTAAAACAATACATTTTAACAGTATAATTAGAAATACAAATCCTTCCTGCAAATAAAAGCACTTGCCCTTGGGAGAGTCCTTGAGGTTACTTCTTATAGCCACATGGTGATTTTTCTCTAACTTAGAATCATGAATTTTATAGTGTACTCAAAATTTCAAAATATCTTTCTGGTTATGAGGTAGCCAGGTGTCAGCAAACTACAGCCCTTGAGACAAATCTGGTATATTGCCTGTGTTTGTAAATAAAACTTTATTGGAACACAGCCATGATCCCTTATTTATGGTTGCTTTCAAAAGACTACAACAGCAGAGTTGAATAGTTGTGATAGAGACCATGTGGACCATAAAGCCTAAAATATTTACTATCTGGCCCTTTACAGAAAAAAATTGCCTACTTCTGAGCCAGTTGAGCTAGCAGATATTTTATGAGAAGTGTTTTCTCTTTCCCCAGTTAGATGGTTTTCAGATGATTCCCGGGGAAGCTTACTTTGATGAGACAACATAGTGGAATGGTTGACAACATTGCCTCTGAAGTAAAATTTAGAGTTCAAATCTTGCCCCAGCCATTTGTAAACTCTGTGACTTGGCAAATATTACTACTTTTTACATAGTTTCTTCTTCTGGATAGTAATAGATAGATAGTAGTAGATAGATCAAAGGGTTGTTATAAATGAACTGTTTACTATTTGACAGGTGCTCAACAATTAAATATTAGCTGTTTTTACTTCAGAGTGTGTGTGTGTTTTGAAGTAAACGAAAAGGTTAAAGTAACTGTTCCATCATATCAAAAGTTGAATCTTCCCTTATACTTAACTTCTGGCTGTAATGATTTTTAGTGTTGCTATAGGTGTCTGTTTAAAAGATATTTGTAGTTTGCGGTAAATTTGATTGAATTTGATTTGTGTTGGTTAATCTGTGTTTATTTTCCATATTGATTTAGTGAAATTCAACCTGAACTGGTTCTAAGTTCGACTGCTTATGGTGTCCTGTGTGATTCATATGTGGAAGAGATTTTACCAGTGCTGTCAGACCACATACAGCTGCATGTCAAACTCACTGAGATCAAATTGCATTCTTCATCTACTTTAATCAGATTGCAAGCATAATGGAGTTTAAATTTATAGTTGTCTTGAGAATAGGGCCACCGAATGGATCAGAGATAAATTTAAATTGATTGTATATTTTTCACTCAGTTTACTTACTTTACTGAGCTATTTATTTAGCTTTTTGGGCTGCTGCATGTAGTTGGATATGTCTGTTTATTTAACATGTTGTAGACTTTACCTGATTTTTGGTTTACGTATTACTAAACTAGTTAGTAACTTTGTTCCTGTAACATGTTTATAGGTCTGCTGTTAAAGCTAAAGATATACTAGAGCTGAGAATAATTTTCTGCAGACTTTAGGTTGGCTTTTTGTAGAAGTCCCCTTCAATGCAGCCTAACTAAAGCAAATAAGATAGTAGTCCCTTGTTTTAGAATATATTATCTGTGCTTTTTTGATGGATTGTATGCCTATTATTTGGCTAGTCCTAGGGCAAATAAAATGCAGTTCTTATGTTTTAGTAAATTATAGTCAACATCTGTCTAGTCATATCTTGCTTTCAGATTCTTTTGGTCTTAAGTTGTAAAGTTATTTGAGTAGAATTCTCTCTTATAATTCCTCAAATATCCTAACACACATTAACTATCTCTCCCGACCTGGGAAAGATCTGGAAAAACAGATACAGTAAATATAGAGCAGTAGGTTATCGTCTAGGTCTGTGTTGAACTTTTCAGTGAAAGAGGTTCTCCCGGTGGAGTGGATGGAGGGGAAGACTGCTGAGGAAAGTGCTGTGATGGGAAGCTGGATGACATTTCAGAGCCTGTGGTCTGGAGCTTCAGGTTGTCACAGGCATAATTTTAGCAATCCAGTCACAGCAGGAGTCTCCCTTCTTTCCCTACAAAAAATTCCCGAAACCAAATCATCAGCCTGTCTGCATTCTCCATCATCTCCATCTTTTTCCTCTTTTCTTCTCTCTCTAGAAGAAACATTTGTTCTCCTTCCCAAGATTCATGTTGCATATTAAAATATCAGATTTATAAAAACTGTTGCCAACTTTTTTGTACCTGTCTGTATAACATAAGCTACACCTGTTAATTATGCTTTTATGTAATTATCCAGTTTAAAATATTTACTGATAACCATGTTTTTATAGTTTTGGAGACTATTTATGGGATTTGGAAACAGGTGTGTATACATGCCTTTTTATTTAATGGAATTTCTGTACTTATCAGGGCTCCCAGGTCTGAGTTCTGTGATGAAGAATGCTCCCAACTGGTTTTCCATAAAAGCACAGTTAACTTCCTTGGTGTCAACCTTAAAAATTAAGTAACCTTGGCCGGGCGTGGTGGCTCACGCCTGTAATCCTAGCTCTCTGGGAGGCCGAGGCAGGCAGATTGTTTGAGCTCAGGAGTTCGAAACCAGCCTGAGCAAGAGCGAGACCCCGTCTCTACTAAAAAAAAAAAAAAAAGAAAGAAATTAATTGGGCAACTAAAAATATATAGAAAAAATTAGCCGGGCATGGTGGCGCATGCCTGTAGTCCCAGCTACTCGGGAGGCTGAGGCAGGAGGATTGCTTGAGCCCAGGAGTTTGAGGTTGCTGTGAGCCAGGCTAATGCCACGGCACTCACTCTAGCCAGGGCAACAGACTGTCTCAAAAAAAAAAAAAAAATTAAGTGACCTTAATAATCAAGCTTCTCTTCATAGTATTGTGATTCTTTTATGCTTGGAATTGACCAAACTTTTTGACTCTTTTTTCCAGAAATACTTACTTGTTGGTTGCCCTCTTGGAAACTGCCATTCTCTCTGACCCTAATTTGTTAACTTTCTGGCTCTTATAATCTATTATTCTCCCTCTACTTGTGTTCTCACCTTTCCCTGACTGTTGGTTCATTTTCTTACCATGTGTCAGCCTTAGCTACCTTTATTGCCTTTTTACTATCAATCTTGTGATCTATTTCCTCAACCTTTTCTTTTTTGTTTTGGTTTTAAGTACCTTAAATGCCATTGCATTCTTGTCTTTCTACCCCATCCACCTGGCAAACTTTAAACCAGAATTAATTTGACTGTCCATCTTCTCCATGCCTGTGCCTGGGCTGCCTAGTGCTGCAGCATCCTCAGCTGGGCCTTGCTGTTTCTGCCTTCTTTTACTCCACGGTGACAATATCCAGTCTTCACTGTTCTTGAGCCTTCTAACCAGTCATTCCCCTGCTCAGTTTTTTCAAATGACCCCAAAGAGAAAATAGGTACCATCTGGCAGAAGGTCTGGTTCATGGTAACAAGTGAGGGGTGAATCTGTAGATTATACTTTTTGTAATCTCAACACATAGTGCGAGTTCATGCTCAGTTGGTAATCAGGATGTTTGACAATGCCTGTGTTGTTTTTTTTTTTTTAATTATACTATTTCAGTCTATAAGGGATTAGAAATAGCTCACAGGAAATACTTACCAAATAGTGAAGTTAAACTTTAAAATGAAACTTATGGATCTTGTAAAATATTAGGACAAGGGCATCTATAGCATGGGGAAAATGGAATAATAAAGGGATTATTGTGTTAGTTTGCTGTGGCTGTTGTAATACTACTTATAAACTCAATGGCTTAAAGCAGGGCAGATTTATTATCTTACAGGTCTGTAGGTCAGTAGTCTTAAATGGGTCTCATTGGGGTAAAAAAGCAAGGGGTCAGCAGTGCTGTGTCCCTTTCTGGCAGCTCTAGGGGTACATACCTTTCCTTTCCCTTCTTAGTTTCAGAAGCCACCCACATTGGGCTCTTTCTGTATCTTCAAACCCAGCCCCAGGGGGGGAAAATTTTGGGTTTTTTTTTTTTTTTTTTTTTGAGACAGAGTCTCACTGTGTTGCCCGGGCTAGAGTGAGTGCCATGGCGTCATCCTAGCTCACAACAACCTCAAACTCCTGGGCTCAAGCAATCCTTCTGCCTCAGCCTCCCGAGTAGCTGGGACTACAGGCATGCGCCACGATGCCCGGCTAATTTTTTCTATTTATTTTTAGTTGTCCGATTAATTTCTTTCTATTTTTAGTAGAGACAGGATCTCGCTCTTGCTCAGGCTGGTTTCGAACTCCTGAGCTCAAACAGTCCGCCTGCCTCGGCCTCCCAGAGAGCTAGGATTACAGGCGTGAGCCACCGTGCCCAGCCAAGCATTGAGTTTTCGTATCACAAATCTCTGACCACCTCTTCTGCCTCCCCTTTTTAATTTTAAGGGTCCTTGTGATTACATTGGGCTTATCTAGATGATCCAGGATAATCTCCTTACTTTAAGGTTAGCTGATTAGCAACCTTAGTTCCTCTTTGCTGTGTAACCTAACATATTCACAGGTGGCCAGGATTAGCACATGGGCATCCCTGGGGGCCATTTCTCTGGCTATCATAGGGACTGATCATAAAGTTTCACACAGTTGCTCTATTAAGTCATATTGTCTCTAAGCTTTCTTTGTGGTGGCCAAAAGGAAAATAGGAAATACTGCTTGTTATAAGCTTTTTTAAAATCCATACTAATGAACATACCACCTGTAGCACTGCTGTTGTAATACAATCCATATGATCATTTCAATTGTTCAGGGGTTCTGTACTACTGGAGGTTGGTACTAACATGATCAATAAAAGTAAAGATGGACAATTCAATAACTCATCTGTTAGATGCTATCTAAGTTACAGTTTTCTAAAATTATTTGATTATAACAACTTAAAACTGTGCTCAAGTTTCATATATTTATATTAATAGCTTTCAAACACCAAAACAAAATAACAAAGTTAAAATCCGAGAAACTTCAAATAAATAGCATTCATTTTATGGGATAGATGGTATTTTTTTTAGTTGGTTGTGCTGGTACTCCAGTGGGTTGTGTGATGATGCCTTGCTTCTACTCTATTTGAACTTATGCTAGCCTTCACTCACACGATTCTAGGAATATTGTTTGGTATCAGTGCAGTTTTTAGTACTCCACTGAGCTCAAGTGGTAGATTTACTTGTAAGCTAGTCATCCAGTTAATCCAGAATGTAAATACAAGGTTTTTAAATGGTCATTGAAATACAAAGTTAAAAAATTCTTATAGCGAACCTTTGAGACTTCATCTGTCCTAGGGCTTTGAAGACTCCAACTTTGACAACTGCTAAAGTAGGCAGAATCTGGTTTTGTGTCTCGTAGCTCAGTATCACTTTTCTTCATGGGTAATATCTCATGACCTAAATTTACTTTGAATTCCTTTAATCCAGTAGCTCAGATTAGGATGCGGCAGCAAGTCTTCTATTTTAAGATGCTGCTTCTCCTAGATACCATATCTTATCAGGAAGGTTTAGTATTACAAAATTACCAGGCAGGGTTTTATAGGCATCGATGCTGTGCTGAAGGAGATATTTTTGTGTGGAATATATTTTTTTCTTAGCCTCATAGTTCATTGTGTTGAATTGTCTGCGAAAGAAATGGTTTTGATATGTTTCAGAGATTGCCTGCAATGATTCATGTCAAAAAAAAAAAAAAAGATTAACCTCACATTGTGAGAGCTAGAGATAAATTGTGTGAGTGGAAGTATCTTATGAATTCTTTTCTTTCTTGTTTTCCTTTGTTCGAATTTGGAACTTTCACTTTTTCCTTTTTGGTAGTGTTTTCTGTATGATGTATGTGGGTTGAATTTTTTTTTCTTAGCATTAAGTTTATGAATATTATATATTGGATTAAATTTTGACAGATATGTTCTTCTTAACAACGTATATATCTCTACAGAAAATTGAAATGGCTTCCTAGATTCCTTAGTGGGTTAGCATGTGATGAGGTAGCACGGTTGTAGGTGAGTATATGAGGACTAAGGGGGAGGCAGGGAAGGATATATTAATAGAAATACTAAATTTTCTTTTCATATTTTTAAAGTGATTACTACATGTAATATATTTTCAAAAAACCCAAACTTGTTCAAGTTCTTGCATGCTTTCATATTCATATGAGAATGGTCTCACATTGATCTTTTGGAATTATGGGTAATAATTTTATTTGGGCAGCTTAGCCTCATCAATTTGTGAATAACTTCCTCGATACTGTGTTTTTAAATGTACGCATAAGTGAAATTATGATCATGTTTTTTTTTTTTTGGAAAAAGATCATTTTGGGATTTGATCTAGTATGTGTTTTTACCAACATACAACATAACATTTTTTTAAAAAAATAGGGGGTTCAGGGCCTGTGATAGGAGAGAGGACTAGCTTACTCTGTTTGTGTCTCAGTAGCTTCCAGATGAATGACCTGTTGAAGCAGAAGCCCAGAGTTTAGGATTGGGAAAGCTGTTTATACTGTTCTCAGATGAATTCTAGGTTTGCTTTTCAGCCATTGCCATATATTCTTTCTCTGATTGGCAGGGCTATTTGCTTAAATCTTCACTGATGTGGTGTTAAAAAATCTTCAAGTGTGGACGATTGAATAAATGTAGTAAGTCAGTCACTAAACACATGCTATTAGAATTCTAGCTGTGTAACAAAATCTAACTTAATATATAGTACTTTACCACAGCCTTATATTAAAAATGATACAAATACAGGGTATAAAATGGAAATAAATTTCAAACTCTCATCACTTCAGATGACTTTTATTATGGAGTGTGATGTGACCTCCAAGGACCTGGTTAGTTTTTTACTTTGTTCTTCCCAGATGTGGCAACAGTATAAGCATCCGTCAAGAGTGAAATCCAGTACACCAGCAGATCACTCTCCAGCTTGGTTGAGTACTCAGTGCAGGAAAGTTGTACAGGAAGTCTGACTCTATTTTAATTCTGTTATGAAAATAATTTTCATTATATACTTGCGATTTTCTTTCCTTTTGGATAACAGCAGTCTAGAGGCAATTTCTGTGTGTGTGCGCGTGTGTGCGTGTGCACGCATGCACACTATGAGACAGTTTATTTTACATGGCAGTAACTGTGTGGGGACTGAAATCATACTTGTAGCCTTCTTTGATTCTTGACTTTCTAAATGGCTGTTGATATTAACTTACAAAGACTTTTTGGACTTCAAATCCTCTCTACTGTAGAAATTCCTTGATTCAGAATGCAGCTACTTCTGGCTTAGTGAGACAATTTGTGTTATCATCAGGGATTACTGATTAGGACTTGTTTGTTAGCTGCGAGCTCAGAAAAACATGTGTGGGCCTCTATATTATGGAGGTAAGGATTATATTAATAGAAAAAAGGTCAAGTATAAATTTAGATCTGTTTTCCTTGTAAGACATTTCAGCAGTCCTATTGGTGGTGTTTCTGCTCCAGCTTACATGTCTTTTGGCCTCTGCCATTTGGGTCATCAGAGAAGTTCTCCTGTAAGAAGTGAAACTTGTAGCATGGAGAGCTGTACTGTGTACTCAAATTTGCTGCTATATACATTGTGTGGAAACACAATATATTACTGTCATGGGAGATGTACTAAGAATGGAAAATAAGGTATAACTTGTAATACATCATTAACTAAATTTATATATTTCCTGCAATAATATAAATATGAAAAATAAAATTTTGACTTACCGCTCATTAAAAATGAGTATGATTGACATTTATTGTTCACTGAGACTTCTCGGGCTTAATTCTGGCAGTTGGATTAGAACAGTAATCCTTCTTTTGGATTGAACTTGCTGTTTCTGATTTTCTAAAAACAAAGGCCTGCATATATTTAAAAGAAGAATTATGAGCAACTTATAGCCAACAGTGCTTTTGGATGTCTCAGTAGTACACATGGATAAAGTTTCCTTTATTAAACCTGGTTCATGTACTAAATCTCTTAATGTTGAGCATTAATATTACAGCCTACTAGGTGTGAATCAGAGGTAACCTTTCTTTAACTTCCTGTCCCAAACCCCTCCTGATTTGCCATAATCACTTTATAGTGGGCATAATAAAGCTTCTACTGGAGAGAAAACAACTTGACCTTATTTTAAGCATTTGATGTATTCAACCAAAGTTGCAGAGGGGGACATTTTTGTGCATTAAAAACATTTCCCCTTTGACATCTATTATAAGTGCTGTGTAGTAATAGAAAAAAATGTTTACCCAGTACATAATAAAAATGAATCTTAATAATTTATTCAACTCAAGGGACTTTTATGGTGTAAAGTCTGTAGGCATTTAATTCTCCAAAAGTTCTTGCACAGGTTATTCAAATGGATGTAAGTCTTCGTGACCTTCCTATTAAAAATGGCAGTTAATTATTAGTTCTCAATGACTTCCATACTTAATACATACTAAGCTCTTAACCAATTTCAGCTGAACTAAAGCATTTGGATTGAGGCATTATTCCAGGAACTTGAAATTTTCTAGAGGTGAGCCAAACATTTTTCCCCTTCCTTAATACCACCCACTTCTCTCTGCACTCCCTGCCTAAAACAATGAAGAATTAACTTTGACATCATAGAATTATATGCTTGACCTCTAAAGAGAATGGTATTAACAGAAATATTCACAGTCAATGAATAATGTTTAAAGACTTCTTCAAAAGTGCTAGAAGTTAGAAGAAAAGCATTTATTGAATGGATTTTTTCTTTAAAGTTATAAATGTGGATTCTGGCAGTAAAAACTGGCAAGCTAGCCTAAATCTTTAAAAATCCTAGAACCTAGTAAATAGATGCGAATGACACAGGGCAAAAAAAGGAATGAACACTAGGAGCCAGTGGGGTTACTCACTTTAAATGTGCCTCACTTCCTTTTCTGAATAGGATAGTCAGATCAGCAAATCCAGGGGCTACTTTAGATGTGTGTTCTCCTTTTGACAGATCTTATCAGCATTTTTGGTAGCAAGATAAAGTCACTAGGAATCCCCAAAGTAGTGTCTGTTTTGTTCTAAAACAATACTCTTCAAACTATGGTCTGACCAGTGCCAGTCTATAAACTGTTTATTAGATGTTGGTAAAATTGCTGCTTAAGTTTCTAAACTTTTAATTTCTATTTTGATCTCACAGCTTGAGGGGGTTGGACTAGACGATCTCTTAGCTCCCTTCCATGCTCCAAAATTGGGTATTCTTATTCCTTATAGTTTGAGTTGATTCACTTGTTACTGAATGAAGTGCTCAAATATAGCATAGACAAAACATATCTGCTAGTGAGATAGAAATATATCAGCAGCCCCTATTTAGGTAATAAATGTGAAGAAAATAGGCAGTTATTCCTCGAGTTACTTTCCCATTCAGGAATATTGTGCTGTCAGGTAAACCATGTGGTTCATTTATGTTTTGCTTGTGAAAACGAACAAACCAGGGATTACAGGATAATAAGTTTTTTTTTTATTGCTGGTATCATTTATATGATGGCAGTTGGGCATTATCAGTACAGATCAGGGACCCAGGTTTAAAAACTAGGGAATAAAGATAAAAGACCTAAGGAGGAGTTTCTGAAAGCAGCACATAACCTGCTAGTTAACTAGAGGTTATCTTTTAGATCAGCAGTCCCCAAGTTTTTTGGCACCAGGGACCAGTTTCATGGAAGACAACAATTTTTCCACAGATGGGGTGAGGTGGGGGTATAGTTTTGGGGATGATTCAAGCACGTTACATTTATTGTGCAGTCAAACCTCTCTGCTAATGATAATCTGTATTTGCAGCTACTCCCCAGTGCTGGCATCACCACCTCAGCTCCACCTCAGATCATCGGGCATTAGATTGTCAAGAGGAGCTAGTAACCTAGATTCCTCCCTTGCGCAGTTTACAGTACGGTTCCCACTCTTTTGAGAATCTAATGCCCTTGCTGATCTGACAGGAGGCGGAACTTATGCAGTGATGCGAGCGATGGGGAGCAGCCATAAATACAGATGAAGCTTCTCTCACTTGCTCGCCATTCAACTCCTGCCATGCGGCCCAGTTCCTAACAGGCCATGGATCAGTCCCTGTCTGGGCCTGGGGATTGGGGACACAGTTTCAGATGAAGGGGAACTTGATGCTAAATGAAGACCCTGTGAGACAAAGGTTCTCCAGACATCTTTATATTGGTCCGATTGCGTGGGCAAGGCAGATCTTGTTGGAGCTAAGTAATGATCTTGATTAAAGTTAGGGCAAAGCAAAAGTTATGTCTCGATCAGTTGTCTCAAAGTTCTTTTCATGAATATAAAAAATATATGCATTTCTAACCTTGTGTCATATATTTTTCTTCCACATCCCCATGGAAAACACTTGTCTATTTGACAGTGAATGTTCTTCTTTACTTCTTAGAACGATAACATTTTTTTTAAGCATTTCTTAAAATGCTGACAATAGGCTCTGCTGGCTTTCTTTCCTGGTATGTAGAATAATCTGATTCCTGTTAGAGTATCTTCGAGTTTCTGTATCATGCTTCAAAGAAATTGTAGCCACAAAGTGATTGTGGAACATATAGATCCTCTTCTCTTTTATCTTATTGCCCCCTGATCTCATTAATTCCTGAGCAGCCTTCACTATAGTGCATACCTCGATGCAGAGTTGGAAGCTGGGTGTCCTTAGCAGAATAGGTGCTTAGTTCATAGATGCAGAGAAGGGTCTGGTGCTGTTTCTTCCTCTGGTTTCAGTTCCACTGCGGCCAGATCAGACTGTGCACTGTAGCAGTAATGTTGAGAAGTTGATAGCTCCTCTGATGGAGAAGGATGCCACTGCTGTTTTAATTTCATAAGCCTTTGTGAAGGTTATCCTCTCTTGGGCTTATTTTTACTTAGTCTCTCTCCTCTTGCTTTAAGGAGAATCCATAGTAACCATAAACATTTTTAAAAAACCATTCAGAAGGCATTCTATCACCAGAAACAAAGTGTTAATAACAAATAAGACTAAATTCAACCACTGGGAGGGAGATCTGTGGTCAGAAATATAGGGATACTCAACACTTGTGGATGCATATGTATTAAGTATTTATTACATCACTGAGCACCATGCTTTTCCCAATGTTGAATTCATTTGGCTTCTTTTTAAAAATATATACATATTTTATTTTTAATTATTATGTGTATATAATATATCTTTATAGGGTACATGCGATGTTTCGATACAGGCACATGATGTGAATTAAATCACAGTAATTGGGGCATCCATCACCTCAGGCATTTAACATTTCTTTGTGTTAGGAACATTCTAATTCCACTGTTTTGGTTATTTTAAAGTATGACTTATTGCTGTTTATAGTCACTTTGTTGTACTGGGCTTCCTTTTTAAATGGGCTAGAAAGCTTTTTATTTTGGGGGTGTATTATAGTTGTCCTGTGATAATTAAACTCATTTGGTGAAAGAAGAGTGGACTTTTTTAATTGAATCTTTAAATTGAGTTGTGAATCATTGGGTAGTAGGTTCTATTTTAATTGGGGAATAAGTTGGAGAGGAAAAGTACTTGATTCTGCTGAAAATGTATGTGTAATAAAAAGCAAATGTTTTTATTCCCAATAAACATTCTGTCCCTAATAATGTATTAAATAGTTCAGGTTTAAAATTTTATGTAAGAATAGCTGATACTCAAAGAACATAGTGTTTTAACAGATTTCAAACTATTTGCAGAAACTACAGATTGACAAAGGTTACACATTCCAAATATAGAGCTTTCATTATTTTGTCAACCAAGTGAAAAGGAAGTGAAAATTATAATTGTGGAAATAGACCATTTTTTAAATTTTGAGGACAAAACAGCTAAAGCCTTTGGTAGATTTTTGAATGGAAAATCTTTAATACTGCCTTTTAAAGGGAATATATGTTGTGTTAGATTAGTAGCAAAATGAAGTTTCCTCTTTCAATTTTATTTTATTTTTTAAAGTTTCCTAGCATGGAATCATCAAACACAACATAAGAGGAATATTATCCCATCCAGTGAATTTTTGGTTTAGCCAAGTAGAACAAAAGATGAAGCATGAAAGAGATGGTGACAGGGGTTGTTAGTTAATTTTGGTGGGGGTGGAGGGGAATAGCATAGGGAGAGGTGGTTTTTATAAACTTGTCTATGATGCTGGATCACCTTCACTATGTTTGTAAAGAGACTTTGTTAATTAGGAGGATCTTCAAAGTGCAAATCTAAAAATGAAAACAAAGCTGAAGGACAAAAAAGCTACCCTGATACTATGAATATAAGAAATAGATGGAATGAGGAATGGCATGGGATGCATTTCTTAGCATTTGACTTTATCTTTTAAAAAATCTAATATGATTTGAAAACTGATCATAAAAATTTAATAAGTACTTGAATAAAATGACTTGAATTGTCATATATAGTGATTCTATAAAATTAAAACTTTGAAATAAAAAGCCTGTTCTTCAAAAGTATGTGCTCTTATATAGGACATTTAGGTAATGCCAATGAAAAATTTACATGGATTGCAATTTACAGTTTGTTTTTACTGAGATATTAACTGTTATGCAAGATTTTAATGGACCTCCAAATTAAATAATATACTGAAGAAGCAAAATTTCCTCATAGACCTGAAACAGCAGCAGAGGAACTCACAGTAATATTACTCTGCCAATTCCCCGAAGTGGGTTTGTACCCTGACAGAGGAACAGATATAACAATCTATTACTTGTGTAAAATTTATAGAAGTGTCACAACAGTGGTGGTGGGGCTGAATTTAAAAAATAGGCTGCTTCTGTTTATTTTAAACCCCGTCCCTCACCACTGGATTCTTAAACCTATATAAAATTACAGTATTTGAATAGGGATAAGAAAAAACGTTAACCTTCAAGTTTCATATACTATATTTTTAGAATGTTACTTACAGCTCTTTCAGAAACATTACTTAAGACTTGATGGCAAGAGGCTATTAGTTTTAGAGTAAATTAGGTGCTCTGTCTTTAAATTTGGCCCAGAAAAATATTTGTAGCGTTAGTTTCACTTCAGCGGCGAAATGAAATAAAATATTTTGACTGCAATTTGAGAAAGTTGACAACCTCATATTAAATCCAAGAGTTAGTCTTTATTTAATATATGTCAGTTTACTTCTGCATTGCAAAATACATTGTTAACCATAGTGTTTGACATTCGTTCATGTACTTTTTATCATGTGAGCATCACAAAATGATTTTTGATCTGCATCTAAATAAATGAAATTTTTCTATTAAGCCAGTGCTGCAATTCAACAATCATTTAGTTACCCACTGTGTGCTTTGCACATTACTTGAAGTGAGAAGATATTCAATGAAGTGTAAGATTAGATTAGGTGTTGCTGTAAAGAACCTTATGTTGTTGATGAATTTGGACATGTTTTAAGAAAATTTAAATAGTTTCTCATTTGTTGAAGTTCCTCGTTCATTTATTTTATCATAGGGGCCTACAAAATCAAATGATCAGGGTGATTCACTTGTATTCCTAACTCCAGCAAAGTTTCATTTAAGTTCAGCTGATGCTATATTCTAAAAATGATTTTCAACTGGATGTTTTTCACATATTATTCATAGGCCTCTACCCTTCCGATTATATTTTCCTTTGTTTCTGTATTCTTTCTCCTCCACTGTGTGGCACTTATGACAGTAGAAATGTTTTGCCTTTATATTCCTTACAAAACCTAGCACGGTTTTCCTCAGGAAGAAAGAAAATGTGATTATACAATTCATTTTGTACCATATCCAATATTACATATTCTCGATTCTTCCTTCATAATGTCTCATTTGTAACCATCTTAACTGTCGTCATGAAAATAAGGTAGTATAAAATTTTAAAAATTCTTTACTTCATTCAAGTTATATACTTATCTATTTAAAAGTAATACTTTATGCTTTGAAGACTCCTGCTTGAAAACCATTGTGAGCTATTACATTTTAGGTCTTTTATGATCATAATGTCTGTTAACATACATTTATGAAGCACATATTATGTAAGATGTATTTTCTCATCTGAACTATTTAGATTTGGAATAAACTTGTGTTGTAGTAACTTGGGAGTCTTATTTTCAGTCCTCAGAATTTTAAACAAAAGAATTTGGAGGAAATTGTAGTTTAATGAATGTCATGGTTCTTGAGATTAAATTGTAATAAGCTGGGGAAGTGTGTTCTGTCATTGGGCAGGAATATCTGTTTCCATCATAGTGGACCCTCCACCAGTGCCTGGTACATAGTTAACAGTCACTGAGTATTCGAATGACTAAGTGAATAAATGAATGGAGTCACACAAGGTTGGTAGACAGTAATTAATTGGCTAGCCTGGTGTGCTGCCATGAGAAATTGAGCTGCTTGTTGATTAAAAGCTTCAAGTTGACTTTAAGAGCGTGGAAAACTTGATTACTTTGAGAGGTCTTTATTAAGCAATAGGAGCTAACCAGTGTCTTTTAAGTGGTTGTGTGGGGCAAGGGACTGTTACTTCCACTTTTGGGGCACCAGCTGTTTCAGCTCTTGGAGGGTCAAAGAGAAAGCAATATTAGGCACTGAGCAATATGGACCTCCTCATATGTCACTAGTGGACTTTGGCATCTACGTATGATTTCAGTTGCCAGTAAACAATTCATCTGTGTAATTACTGCTTATTGCAAGTTCAGTGTTGGGATTACATGTTTTATACTGAAGTGCATTCTGAGAAAAGTCAGTAGAAAGCTACATCTGTGCTAAGGGAATTAATTTTCTCCAATAAAGTAAAAGTCAGATTTCATGTTCCTTTGGGGCCAAACAATAAAACCCTGTCTACTTTCCAATGCTGGTAGATACATTCAGGTATCTGACCCTTGATAACATGTAGTGAGTATGAAACATTGATTACTATGAGAAGAAGGTGGAAAAGATTAGACTGCCTCCCTGAGATCTACTGGCAGCATTATCACTTATAGTGGAAATAAGGATGTCTCTTCATAGTTTTTAGGAGTGAATGCCTAAAAGGAGACATGTACTTTGTGCCCTAGCAGTTCAGAACTGCAAATTCAAACTGTTTTTAGTTTTCCTACACAGACCATGCTGTTTTATCCCATTGGCTAAATGGGATTAGCCAATGGCTAATGTTTTATCTCATTGGCTAAACAGCAAGAGCTGTTATGCTGTTATGTCTGTTTGGAATGCCCTTCACTCAGCTCCTTCCTTTGCTTAATTCATGATTTATTATGTTAAGTGTTGTTGCATCTGATGAACTGCCTACAGAAACGTGGGCATATGCAATTGACCCTTGAACACACAGGTTTCTTGTACTGCACACGTCCACTTATATGTGGATTTTTTTTCAATAAAAATTATACCAAATGTGCCTGCCTCCCCTTCCACCTTCTCCACCTCTGCCTCCTCTGCTACCCCTAAGACAGCAAGACCAGCCCTTCCTCTTCTTCCTTCTCAGCCTGCTCAATATGAAGATGATGAGGATGAAGACCTTTATGATGATCCACTTCCACTTAATGAATACTAAATACATTTTGTTTTCCTTATGACTTTTTTTTGAGACAGAGCCTTGCTCTGTTGTCCCTGCTGGGGTACAATGGCATCATCATAGCTAACTGCAACCTCAGATTCTTGGGCTCAAGTGATCCTCCTGCTTCAGCCTCCCAAGTAGCTGGTATTACAGGCCACCGTGCCCAGCTAATTTTTCTATTTTTGTAGAGATGGGGTCTTGCTCTTGTTCAGTCTGGTCTCGGACTCCTGACCTCAAGTCGATCCTCTTGCCTTGGCCTCCTGGAGTGCTAGGATTACAGGTGTAAGTCGCAGTGCCCGGCCCCTTATGACTTTCTTAATAACATTTTTTCTTTTGCTTACTTTTTTGTCAGGATGCAATATATAATACATATAACATACAAAATATGTGTTAACCGACTGTGTTTAGTAAGGCTTCTAGTCAACAGTAGGCTATTAAGTTTTGGGGAAATAAAGAATCATACATGGATTTTTGACTGCACTGGGGGGGTCAGTGCCCCTAAACCCTGTTATTCAAGGGTCAACTGTATGTCTGTGGTTTCCAAAGTAAAGGGCAGGATGATCCCTTGGGGGATACAAGAAAGAAAACATTAGATTTTCTATTCATATATTTATCTTCAGAGGGAAAACTTTTCTCACGTTAATTGGTTTGACACAGGCACTCTCATACATCCAGTGGACACTTGTTATATACAATATGAGAAGTATTCTAGGAAGAGTGGGAGGTAAAAGAGTGAAACAAGTTTTTAACCAGTATCCTAACTTTGACTTTCTATATAATGTAGTGTTTTTTAATTTGTGTGTCCTGGTTATCTTAAATATCCAAATTTTGTGGTTATCTTCGATGTCATAAAAGCATACTTGACATAACTAAGTCTAAAGTTAACCAATATCACTACCTTTCTCTTGTACAATGAGACTCTTGGAACACTTTATTTACTCCTTCCAAATCAAATGTCATCATGTTCGGTATTTTAGTTTCATGTTTCTTTATGCCTCCAACGTTAGTTGTTACCCTCCTTCTCAGATTATTATTTAAAAATATAGCTACACATTTAGTTATTTGCTCAAGTCTTTTATATAGAGCTACTACAAACTCAAATCTTCTTATGCCCCACTTTCTCTCTTTGGATTTAGTTTTCTTCTCAAAATACCAACATCTTTCAGTGAGAAAACGTTAGTAAATATTTTATCTTTGTCTGAAAATGTCTGTTTCACTCACAAATGTCAGTGTAGTTGAGTATGACAGTTCTTTTTGTTAATCTGAGGATATTATTGCACTATAGCTGATGTTAGTCTAATTGTCATGCTTTTGTGTAATTTGTCTTTCTGACTGCATTTTAACTAGTCTGCATATTCACTGATTGGGATTCATATTTTTTGTATCTGAGGATTCATCTCTTTCATCAATACTGAAAAATTCTCAATATTGTTTTCTCCTTTGAAACTTCAATTTGATATATGTTGCCTTTTATTTTGTTCATGTTTTGTAATCCCCTTTTCATATTGTCCATTCTTTTATCTCTCTGTGCTGCCTTCTGTTTAATCCCTGAGACTTCTCTTCCGGTTCACCTCTGTCATCTTTTTCTGTATCTAATTTACGATTTAAACCCAACAATTGAGGTTTAAATTTCAGTGCCCATTTCTCAATCTAGTAAGTCGATACTTGGTTCTTTTTCTAATCTCTTAAAAAACATAGTATCTCATTCTTAGGGGTTTGCTTTCTTCTTTATATCTTTAGTAAATGTTAAGCTTAATGGAATTATTTGTATTCTAAAACAACTATCTAAATTTCTTGGGAATATAAACTCCTATGTTTTGTGTGTCGTGACTTGTTTTGTATTATTTTGGATTCTGAACTTAGACTGCCTTCCAATGTGGAAATTTTGTGTGGTCTAGTTTGAAAATAGGTTCCTCTAGATCTGTTTTGTATTTGCTTGACACCTGTATCCCAGCCTTGAGTTAGATAAATTTCTTGGCTTGAAAGTTCTCAGGCCAACCATGTAAATAAACTTTCATCCTATAAATTCTTCATTTAATTTTTTGAGTTGATATGTTTGTGTGTCCCTTCTTGGTTTCATAACATTAAGTACTGAAAACTTTGATTTAAATAGGTGAGAATTAAATTGTAGTTCAGTTTATGTTGTAGCTGATAACTATCTTGTGAAATAAAGATTTGAACAATTTGTGGGTTCTTTGTCACAGAGTGTTTGAAGCTGATGGGCACAAAAGGGACTGAGGATATTTTGAAAGGTAGGACTGGTTTAGAACAGCAATTCTCAATCTTTTCTTCTTAGGAATCCTGAACACTCTCAGAAATTAAGGGCCCAAAGCGCTTTTGTTTCTATAGGTTATATATAACTATTGATACTTACTGTTAAGAGATTAACACAATTTTTATTTACAGCATTTATTAATTTAAAATAATAGTAATTACATGCTAACATAAAGTAGTTTTTAATGAGTAATAACCATCTCTCAAAATTAAAAAATCAGTGAGAAAGTGATATCCTTATATAGTTTTGCAAATCTTTTTGACATCTGGCTGAACAGAGTCGAACAGCAAGATTCTAATAACTTCTAGTTCAATCTGTTACAACATGTTTCTTCGAAGGATATTTAAAAAATCTGGCCTTACACAGATTTGTAGTTGGAAAAAGGAATGTTTCAGTACCCACCTCAGATAATTTTGGACCTTCTTTGATAATACACCAGAACTCAACCAGTGATAATTTCATAAAGATTAGTCGCAACGTAGATTCTGATGCTACATCAGTGAGCCTTTTATTCTTTGTTACAATAAAATCTGTTGGCTTGTCTTGGACTCTGAAAGGACCTTTTACTCATACATTCTTTTTTAGCCTTATGCTTTGTTTGGAAAATATTTGTTCTGAGTTATGCAGATCTTCTAAATATTGACCTATTTCATTTTATAGTATCTAAACCACATTTGTTCATATCACCAATGATCTCATTAGAAAAATTTATAAGTGCTGGGAAGCTATCCAGCACACAGTAGATACAGATTTTCCAAAAATCTAATTTTCTTTTGAAAGCTTGAATTTTAACATTGGCAATAAATACTGTCTGTTGTTTTTGTGAAGAACAGGCTCCTTTTGTGCATTTTTGAGGAAACGTCTGCAAATGCCCAAGGCTCAAAAACCATTTTCAATGTCATCTAGCCAAAGACTATCAGGAACACACCTGTAGTTGAACAAGTTGGGTTAATTACTCATGGTGGTGAGGGAGGACACATAGCATGAAGAACTGTGGGGCATTTCATAAGGGTCTGTTAGAAGGGACTTATAATAGGACTTGGGCTTTTGTTAGATGATTTGCTGGAAAGTTAAAAGAAAGAGGCTTCGCTCTGTGGAGGCATTGGGGGTTCTTTTATGGATTATCTTAATCATGTATTTTGTGGTTTGGACAGTGTTGATGTTTTTGTCTGTATTTTTGTCAGTAGCCTTGTCTGATACTGATCTTCCATTTATCAGAATAACATTAAGACTTTGCTGTGGGGGTCAGGTCCGAGCAATGTTAAGGCTTTACCGATAGTACCAGACTGATTTCTAGCTTTCAGGGTTGCTTTGTCTTTTCCTTGTAGCTTGTCAGTTCTTGCAAGTAAAAATGATGCCCATGCAAAAAGAATCTAGTTGAGTTTGCAACACAGTCTCACAAGTGCTTTTTCTGAAGGTAACTATTAAACTTCACTATGCAGCAGAAGTGCTTTATGTGTACTTGCCATTTGGTCACACATAGTATTAAAAAGACCCCTGGTGGGCTGAATAACAGCCCCCTCAAAAGATATGTCCATGTCCTAATCCCTGGAACCTGTGAATGTTACCTGAATTGGAAAAAGGGTTTTTGCAGATTTAATTAAAGATCTTGAGATGAGGAGATCATTTTGGATTATTTAGGTGGGCTGTAAATTTAATGACAAGTGCTGCAATGGGAGAGAGACACTCAAAGGGGAGACAGGAGGGGAGAAGACACAGAAGAGGAAGTGGTAATGGGATTATAGAGGCAGAGGTGGGAGTGATGTGACTATGAGCCAAGGAATGTCTGGAACCATCAAAAGCTGAAGAAGGGAAGGAATGGATTCTTCTCCTATAGCCATTGGAAAGGAGCCTGGCCTTGCTCACAACACCTTGATTTTGGGCTTCTGGCCTCTAGAACTCAGAGACAATAAATATCTGTTGAAAAGCTATGAAGTTTGTGGTAATTTGTTATGGCAGCCTCAGAAAACAAATACACTTGTACTTGAGGGTTAAGATTCAGTGAAATTAATTCTCACTGGTTTTTGAAAGGCATCTTAATGTGAAACTGGCATCTTTTATTACAAATACGTGGAAGTGGAGAATACCTGATGAGTACAGTTTATTGCCAGTGTCTTGATTTCTGCTAAGGTACCAGCTGTTTTATCCACTGTTGCTTTTGTATCATAACTGCAAATGTCAATATGGTAAAACATCAGTATGATGAACATAGTTTTGACCTTGCAGACTTCCTGAAAAAGAGTATTTGGGTATATGGACCACATTTTGAGAACTGATGGCTAAGGGAACCTGACCCAGTTGCAGAAGCCAGATAGAAAATGAAGAACTTTCTTCTTTGAGATTCTTTGAGGTGTTACAGGATATATCAACCACTATATTATTTTTCACTGCCAACTCAGATAAAAAGTGTAGCAGAGTACTGTGTACACATATTAGAGCTTGTTACTATTATAAACCTTATACTTGCATAAATGAGCAGGTTAAGAATGATTTTTCTCATCATTTAAGTGGGATATGTATAAGTGAGAGTAGATCTTTTTATTAATAGTTGTGACAAAGCAAACTCAACCTTAACTTTCCTTTCTCATCGCTCAAGATAATTGGCTATTGCTTTTAGAGATTTTGGTGAGGTCCACCTGTGTCCTTTAACTATCATGGTTTTCTCTTTTGGAACCTATAAAATTTTTATTTATGATTCTGTTTTTCTACCAAATGATGTCTAGGCAACCTGTGAGCCTTTTCTCTCCCCTCTGTGGTTCCCACTGTGTGTGCATGTGTGCACAGACACTGAAATTCATAAATGCACCGTTCACTTAGTTATCTAGTTGTTTGTCAGCCTTCTCTTGGAATATGAGTCTATCATTGCAGAATGATACTTATAAATATTGATTTTCACAGATATTTAAGGGTTGGCATTAGTTTATTTACAGCCAAACTGAGGAGCACAAAATATAGTTAGAGCATTTAATTTATATCCTTGAGTTGCCTATAAAAAGAAATTTTAAACTTACTAATGCTTAAACTCATTGTCATTTCATTGTTTTGGAATGGGCCATAGTGCTGAGAAGGGAGACTTAGCTCTTCAGTTGCTAGTGGGAAGGTGAGTATTGGGCCCAGAGAGATTTAAAAGGTATCTTGCTTGCGTTAGACAAGAAAGTACTGGTTCCCAGAGACACAAAGAATGCTGGGCCTGGGGAGTATGTCATAGCTGCAAGACTGCACACATCAAATCATGCAGTAGGTGAATAGAGTAAAGGTGTTCTCAGGAAAAACCCTGAACAACAGAAATAATTACTAACCTATTACTGTAAAGCAAAGAAAGTACTTAACAGTACTAGTTTTATTTTTTCATTGTCTTAGTACTAGTTGATAAGAAAGAGAAATCAGACTTGTCCTACTTGTTTCCAATAGGAAATATGGACTAATTGCACTGATGCTGTATTCTGTATACAAAAAGGGTAAATTTTGCCTTGGTTTCTTGCACCTTGGTGAGGTGAGAATCATTTGTTTGTTGGCAGTGTGAATAGGCTGGCAACTTGTGGGCATTGCCCTTTACAGGCACTTACGTTGCAGTTTTCTTCTGAGTTATTTACCATTGTTCATCCACTTAACACAATATACCATTTTGTTAACATCTGTTGTTTACTGTTGTCATCTTTCTTTTGGCCCTTGAGTGTTTATACTTAAATTATTTATTAAATTATACTAAATTAAATTATATTATACTTAAATTCCTTGCTGGAGGAAGCACAGTGTTTTTAACAGTGAGTATACTCAATTCACTGTTTTTTAACTGGAAATAGCTGCCTTGACTTAGCCCTTGATTTTGAATTATACCTCAGGTGTCAACTTTTTCTTCAATTCCTGAAACCTATTCCTGATTACAGAAGAAAACATTGGTTCGTGATCCTTTTTTCCCTTCCAAATCTGTAACCCTATAGTCTTTCTTAAACGTCATTTTGTGTATTTCTCCCAGCCAATGAGACTTTTGAGCTTTACTTGTTGTGGCTTGTATTATGGAAAAATATAGGCACATTAAATATGCTGTTTCACACTGTTCTGTTAGATTTGGGCATCCAGTCCCTCTCTTCTCCAGTGGAAATCACATACTGCTCTCTGTTACGAGATTATTGCCTGTTTTAATGATCAGTATCTAACTCACTGGAGCCAAGAAGACAATCAATTTGTATGACTGGGTGCCTGTCAGTACATTGCCCTCTGGTAATTTGTTACAACTTTTCTTACCAGTCTGTGTTCTTATTGAAAGCACTCAGTACCAGCTAACTTTATGAGTGACAGAGAACATGGTGAAACATTTTCAGAACCTATTCAGAATTAGACATTGGCTTATTTAAATGGTTGGTGGTATTGCCAAGTGCATCCAATTCTGAAATGTGAAAGCTGTCTTTAGCTCATTAGTGAAATGAAGGAAACATTGTATGAGCGTGAGTTGTCACAGGAAATTAAATGGAAATGAAAAAATGTTAAATAGGCTTTGCTTTGCATGCTGACTTTTAAATATGACAGGTTACACTGGCAGTTGGATCTATGAAGACTTTGACCTTCACAAGGAAGCACACAGATCATTTGACAATGGAGTAAATGTATCAACAGATAAATGAGTGAGGTACTTTCTGTTTAATTCAGGACTTAGTGACCATGTAACCGAAAAGAGTAAAAAGAAGGAATTTATGCTAAGCCTTGGTATCCAAGTTGAGTTACAGAAACTTCAGCATCTATTTAGTTAAGTCAACATCTCAAAGCAATGACTGTCTTGGTTTGCTTGTGTAACAGGTGGTAGCAAGGAATGCGTTGACTTTCTCACTTCCTAAATACTATGTACATTTGAAATATATAATAGGACATCAAGAAAAATTAACTTCAGCATTATTTATGCTCTGGTTTTGTTACTTTCTCAACATAAATCTGCGTATTTATAGTTTTAGTGCAATGTTGTAAATTAAATTTTTTTCATGTTTTTAGGTATAAATTACATGTAATACGGACACAGATTTTAAGCACACTCCCTTTTGCCCTTTACAGCCCCTGCAACTGCTATTTCATTCACTTCAGCCTAGCTTTGCCTATTTAAGAACTTTATATAAATCATACAGCATGTATCTTTGGTTTCTTTTGTTCAGCGTTTTAAAATTCATTCATGTTGTTGGATGTATCAGTAATTACTTCATTTTCAGTGCTGTGTTGTATCCTGTTGTGTGAATATACAACAGTTTATTTAGCTGTTCACTTGTAGATGGACATTTGAGTTATTTCCAGATCTGTTTTGGTTTCACCCTTAATTTTTATGACATACTCTTCAGTCCTGCCTTTGGCATTTCAGTGGAAAGTTAAAGGTATTGACAAAGCTTTTCTAATTTGGTGGGACTCACTTTGTCTTCCTTTTAATGAGCAGCAGGTAAAATCTCTGCTTAGGTCTTTATTCCAACTATTGTTTCTGCTTGAGCTCCTTGGAGTTTTGCCACTTGCATGTGCATTTCAGCTGTTAGCCAAGGACTTGAGGAGAGTTATACGTAGATATTTGAGCCACCTTCTCTGTGACTCCCTTTGTTTTGGGATTTCTCTCAGTTTCTAGATTCTCTAGGCCTATGCTACATTTTCTGACTGCTCAGACTAATAGAAGTGGCTTTCTGCTTTAGCAGTCCATACTGGGTAGACTAGGAGTCTCTTCAGGAAAAAAGCTATATAAATGGATATGGTAGGGAGAATTCTAAAAATGGCCCCTCAAGATTCCATGTACTAATTAATCCCTGGCACCTGTGAATATATCACTCCTATGATTATATTCAGTAATTAGTTGACAT
>NW_012151951.1:8526917-8529635 GCF_000956105.1 Propithecus coquereli
TTGAATTATAAATTCTTTTTTTTTCTAATAAATGTGGGGGTATTCAGATTATTTTTCTTCTTGACCTTCAGTAGTTTGTACTTTTCAATAAATTTGTTCATGCCATCTAAGTTACCAAATTTGTTGACTTAAAGTTATTAGTAATATTCCCTTAATATCCTCTTAATGTCTGTATGATCTGTAGTGATGTTCTCTCTCTCTCTCTCTCACTTGTAATATTGTGAATTGTATTTGCTCTCTTTCTTCCTGATTTAGGAAAAAAGACTTATCAATTTTATTGACCCTTCAAAGAGCCAGTTTCAGGTTCATTGAATTTCTGTATTATATTTTTTGTTCTGTGTTGGCAAAAGTACCCTTGTTCCTCATGACCTTTATGGTATAGATGCTTTGTGTTTTAATTGACTGTATACTTGTGTCTTCTCCCTTCATGTCCCAGCAGACAGTATACTTTTGGGAACAAAGAGTATTTGTTCATCTTTGTCTCTTCCACTGAGTTTTGCTTTAAGTTGGACTCAATGATGCTGGATGAAGATTTTTGGAAGATAGCATAATAATTTATTTTGATAACTATCTTGTATAATTTGATAGTTAAAATAGGGTACAGAGACTTTTCATTATCTGGGTTGGCAAATCTAGCCTTTTTTAGCCAAAAATTATTTGTCTTTGTAGACTTTAGACAATTCTGGTCTCATTTTCTTTTGGTATGCAAAAAGGAAAGGACCCTTTTAGTACCTGTTATGGTTTGAATGTGTCCTCCAAACTTCATGTATTGGAACTTGATCCCCAATGTGAAGGTGTTAGAAGGTGGGACCTATAATAGGTGTTTGGATCATGAGGGCACCACTCTCATGAATGGATTAATGTCATAATTGTGGAAGTGGGCTCTTTATAAAAAGGCAAATTTGGCCCCCTCTTGCCTTTGTTTCTCACCCATGTGATACCTTCCACCATACTACAATGTAGCAAGAAAGGGCCCCAACCAGATGCTGACACGTTGATCTTGATCTTGATTTCTCAGCCGCCAAAACTGTGAGGAAATAAATTTGTTTTTTATATATTACTCAGTCTGTGGCATTCTTTTATAACAGCACAAAAATGTACTAAGACAGTACGTTTATCTGATTTAGGGCTTTCTTTAACCTCACTCCAAGCCTTTCTCCCAAGCAGCAGTCGGGATGAATGCAAAGGAATTCACACTAAGATATAACAACATAGATAAATGATTTCTATTACAAAAATACCTGCTCTAGGAGATGGAGCTTTATCTAGTAAATAGGGGCTTACCTACTACATTTAATATATGGCTAGAGTTATTACAAATTTATTTAAACACTTTTTAAAATTGCATCTGTTTTATAATCTGTAAGGAGAACTTTTTTTTTCTTTAGCACAGCAGCTAAAATTCTGGAGAGTGTAAATATTCCTATTGTGCTTGGCCAACAGTAACAAAACAGTGGTTATTTGCTGACCTTTTCAGATTTTTCTCAGATGAAAAAAGGTATAAATAAGTAAAGCAACTCTTTGATTCCTGATAAATGGCCTGGGGCGTCAAGAGCAGTAGAAAGGGTCTTATTCTGCACCTTCTGCACTTTATTACCCGTTTATCTGCTTGCTCAACCATTCCTTAAAAATGATCCCAAGGGAGCAGAAGGCAGGCTGCAACCTTCCCCTTTACCTATGCTAAAACCGTAACTTCCTTTTTGAATGCATCCCTTGAATTATTATTTCTATTTTTCTAAAACTGTCACTTGACTTTCCCTACCTCCTGCTCTCATTCCCATCTATTTTAATATATTGCTGTCATAGTAATCTTCCTAAATGAACATTTTAATTGTATCATTATTTGCCCCCCTCCCAAACTTTTAATGTTTATAGAATAAAAGACTCTAAACTAAGTCTTCAATAAAAATTTTTCTGATTTTACCTTCTTGGGACATGGGCTCATCCTCAGTTATTCACCATTTCAGTCTCAATGAGTTTTTCTGATCTGTCCTTCCTATGATTAAAATCATTTTTAATTTTGGTAAAAAACACATAACAAAATTTACTATCTTAACCATTTTTAGGTGTATAGTTTAGCAGGTATGTGCATATTATTGTACAACCAATCTCCAGGACTTTCTCATCTTGTAAAACTGAAACTCTGTACCCATTAAACCAACTCCTCATTTTTTCCTCCCCTCTGCCCTTTGGCAGCCACCATTCTACTTTCTATTTCTATGAATTTGGCTGTTCCAGATAACTCATATAAAGGAATTGTATGGCATTTGTCTTTTTGTGGCTGGCTTGTTTCACTTAGCATAATGTCCTCCATATCAGAATTTCTTTCCTTTTTAAGGTTGAATATCAGATATCTTTTTAAGAGCAAGGTTTTTAAAAATTAATTTTTAATGGGAAGAGGGTTGAGGATATTAGAATATTAGATATCTGGGTAGGATTAGTATAATTCGCAGGTAGGGTTGGAACAGAAAGAGCCTGGGGCTTCTGAAGTTTTAACTTTGCATACTGATTCAGTAAATGTATCTGCTATTTCAGGAATCTGTACAGTCTTTGTGATGTGTTTTCATTGAAGACCTGTTAAAACTATAATGTCTTTTTGGACTCCCAATAACCCAGATAATCTGAAAAATAAGTTACTTCTTTGGCGTTCTGTTAATCATTGATTGCAATGTGGATGGCAAAATTTATTTTTCTTATAATGAAATATTTTTAAATATA
>NW_012151951.1:8529935-8531528 GCF_000956105.1 Propithecus coquereli
CTATTTCCAATTGTATTTTGTTTTTATATGGAAATAAAAACATAATTTCTTATATATTGATCTTGTATTCTGTGACCTTGCTGACACACTTGTTCTAGTGGCTTTTTAAATGTTGATACAAATATTTGTGCTTATTTATGGGGCACATGTGATATTTTGTTGTATGTGTAGACTGTGTAATGATCAAGTCAGGGTATTTGAGGTGTCCATCACGTTGATGTTGGGAACATTTTCAATGGCTCTTCTAGCCATTTTTAAATATACATTAACCATAGTTACTCTGCTCTGCTACTGAACATTACAACTTATTCCTTCTGTTTATTCGTACCCATTATTCAACCTTTCCTTATCCTCCTTTCTTATACCCACACATCTTCCCAGCATTTATCACATCTATTCTATTCTCTACCTCTATGAGATCAACTTTTTAAGCTCTCATATATGAGTGAGAACATGCAATATTTGTGTTTCTGTGCCTGGCTTATTTCACTTAACATAATGACTTCCAGTTCCATCCATGTTCCTGCAAATGACAGGATTTCATTGTCTTTTATAGCTGAGTAGTGTTCTTGTGTGTGTGTGTGTGTGTATCACATTTTCTTTATCCATTCATCTGTTGATGGACACCTAGGTTGATTCCCTATCTTTGCTATTGTGAATAGTGCTGCAGTACACATGGAGTGCAGGTATTCCTTTGATATACTGATTTCTTTTCTTTTGGAAAAATACCCAGGAGTAGAATTGCTGGATCATGTGGTAGTTCTATTTTTAGTTTTTTGAGATATCTCCATACTAGTTTTGGTAGCTTTTTTGTAGATTCCTTAAGAATTTTCGCATTGACAATTATGTAATCTTTGAATAAGGATAGTTTTTCTTCATTCGTACCAATCTGTATGCCTTTTATTTTTCTTGTTCTATTGCACTAAGACTACTAGTACAATGTTGACTAGAAGTAGTGACAGCCTTTTTTCTAATCTTAGAGTATTCAGTACCTCAGTGTTATGTAAGATGTTACCTCTAGGATTTTTGTAGACGTCTTTTATTCAAGTTGAAGTTCCTTTACCTTCTGTTACCAGTTTTTATCATGAATGGGCATTGAATTTTGTAAGGTGCCTTTTTTCATCTATTAAGACAATCTTTTATTTTTACTGGGTAGTTTGTCTGTTAATGTAGTTAATGGTGTTTATTGGTTTCTCAGTGTTCAGCCAGCTTTGCTTTCCTGAAATATGCCTTTCTTGACCATGATTCTTTTTATAGGTTGCTTAGTTAAATTGGCAAATATTTTTAGGATTTTTACCTATATGTTTGAGACCTATTGGTCTGTAGCTTGCTTGCTTGCTTTGTTTTTTGTTTGTTTTTTTTTGGTGATAATCTTTGGTTTTGGTATCAGGGTAATGTTTGGCACATAGAATAATTTGGAAAGTGTTCCATTTTCTATGTTTTACACAATTAGCATAGCAGTGTTATTATTTCCTTCACAAATGTTGGTACAACTCACCATGAGATCATCTGGGCCTGGAAATTTTCTTTTTGGGAAGGTTTTTGAATTATAAATTCTTTTTTTTTCTAATAAATGTGGGGGTATTCAGATTA
>NW_012151951.1:8533982-8542937 GCF_000956105.1 Propithecus coquereli
AGAACATTTATTTTCTATGTACTGAGTGGTAGATATAATAGTCTACTGAAAGGGTTAGGTCTTGGCCCCCATGAACTGGAGCCATCCAAAGAAGTTTTTTAGGAGAAGTTTGATCACTTTGCATATCCAGAGTATTCTTTTTCCTGTATGTGAATTGCAAAGTCCTTAGCATGCTATATTAATAGCTTTACAATCTGATGCAAATCTAAATTTCTTATCTTCTCTTGCTGGATTCCAATTCACTCTCCACTTACATTCACTCCTCCTTCCATCTCCTTCAGATGGCTGGGTTTTCCAAAGGTGGCATATATCCTTTTCTTGTCCTGACAAATATTCTTCTTCCCTGGGACACCCTATTCTTGTTTCTTGGTATCTGGTAGTATCTCACTAGTTGATTGAAGCCTTCGTCTGCCAGGGTTCCTCATCTGAACCTTACTCAGACAATGATTTGAGGGACTGTTTTCTCAGTTTTCCCAAAAGGTGGTACATGAATGTTAATCTTCTAGATGTGTAAGAGAGAAGTTAATTTCATTACTTTCAATGGATGCTATAGGGCATTAGGTATTAATTTTCTTGCAGAATCCCCATTGAGAAAGGTCTAGTCTAAGTTTGTTTCCTTCATTTGTCCTGGCTCAGATTTTGCACTCCTTGGAAACATTTGTCACATTGTGATTATTTATTTATATGTTAAGCCAGACATTGTTCTCTACATGCCCAGACTGACAGAAAAGCTTATTTATTCTCATATCCCAGGACTCAGGACCATGCCTGATACAGAGTTGATTCAAGAAATATTAGAGAACATATGGATTTTTTTTATTTTTTTATTTTTGAGGCATGATGATAGTTCAAGTTGTTCATTTTCCTTTTTTGGCTAATTTTTGCATTTATGTTCTTCCTTAAAATGAACACCTTAACATATACTGCCATGTTCTCTACCTGACTTTATATCATACTTCAGTACACTTTTCTTGTTCCTTGTTACCTGTGTGGGGACTTTGCCTGCCTAGATAGAGCTAATGCTCTTAGTGACAACCTCTTGCCATGGATTTTTGGAACGTTGTGTGCCAGATTTATAAGAAATTAATTCTTCTTGATTAATTGACAGTCATATGGAGAATTGTGTGAAATGATGCTTTTGCCTGACTTTATTGGACAAAAATATGATTGAACTATTTATTTGAATAATAATGTTGCTTTTTATAGTATTTTTAGTTATCTATTCCCATTTTCTTAGTTGATCATTTTCACTATGAATTATTATACTTGTCCTTCGAGTATTTGATCTACGAATTGATTTCTTGTCTAGGTGTTAAAGGAATTTCCCCATTTTTTGGGTATACTTTTCTGTCCATGTAAAGGTGGAAATGCATATTGGCTGTTGTTTGATATTTGTCATTTTTTCTAGTATACGCTTATGTTCTTAAAGAGGTAGTAATCCTCTGAGTTGTCAGACTCACAGAATCCTCAGGTAGCAATTCCCTCATTCTCAGACTCAGGAAGATGATAGTGCAACTTCTCTTCATGAGAAGAGACCCTGTTGTTGCTAACGTATGTACTTTGCAATGTTAGAATGGGTATTTTGAATGCCAGAGTATGATCGTTTCAATTTTGTTAAGAAAATGTTTAAGTAGATTGTAGTTTTTAAACAATATTAGAATATAACAAAAAAGTTACACATCTCCTTGCCTGCCTAACTTGTGAAGAGAAATGACAGATTTGCTGTTTTGCAAACTGTCATAGAATCAGCAGTAGTTTTCTGTTCTGTTGGCTTGTCTTTCTCCCCTTAAGTGTGATTTTTTTTTGTTGTTAGCGTGTTTTAGAAATGTTTTCAAAGTGTCCGAACTTGTAAAATGTTCATCTGTTCCAAGATTGGAAAGCTTGAATGTAGAGAGAAGTCTGCTAAACTAGATGTCACAAGACCTGTGAATCCTGAATGTACTATATTCTATGTTTGATCATAAGCAAGTTTCCTAACCTCTTATAACCTGTATTTCCTCACGGTACCCTGTTGCAAAAATCAAGTAAGAATGTGGATGAAAATTTTTATAGCGTATATGGTGCAGATGTGAGGTGGCGTTAGTTTCTGTGTTTCCTATGGTATTATTAAATCATTAAAACATTGTTCTTTTCACCCCTTTATAAATACATCCAACCCAAAAACAGTAGCACCTTCCTCAAAAAAATTTGAGAGAGAGAGAGAGAGAGAGAGATAGAGCGCGCGAGTGAGCGTGTGTGTGTGTGTGTTGGACATTGTGCTAAATAAAAACACAGCTTGTAAATAGCAGAGTTGGAATTCAAACCCATGTCTTTATTACTCCTAAGCCTGTGCTGTTAACCAGTTATATGCTATCAATTGTGTTTCACCACATCGAACAGAATGGTCATCTTAAGAATCTTAGGAATAGCTGTTAATTAAAAGGGAGAGCTATTTTTAAATCCAACATAGGAAAAAGAGAAATATAGAACTTCTCAACATGGCACTTCTCCAGCAAGCTTGTTTGTAGGTAAAAACGAAATAGAGAATCTTTATTTCTCTTGATCATTGCTGTTTTCTTTATTATATCTCTGAGGCATATAGTAGGTAAATCCAAGTAATCTACCACGTTAGTATAAATGTACTTTAAATGTAGTTTTTTTTGTGTGTGTGTAGTTAGGTTGTCCTGTTGTGGCTGATCAGGTAGAAATAAACACTGCTTTTTTAGAAACCTCAGAAATATGTGTGGGTAGGTCTGAACATCCAAGTACAGGTTGAGTATCTTTTATCCAAAATGCATGAGACCAAACATGTTTTGAATTTTGAATGTTTTTGGATTTTGAAATGTTTGCGTTATGCTTAACAGTTCAGAATTCCAAATCTGAAATCCAAAATGTTTCAGTGAGGTTTTTTTTTTTGAGTGTCATGTTGATGCTCAAAAGTTTCAGATTTTGGAGACTTACGGATTTTGGATTTTTTGATTTGGGATGCTCAAACTTATTAGTTAACAGTAACTTAAAATGAACTAAATCCAATAATAACTGACTCAAAGGATGTCAGGTGGTAGATTTTTTTTCTCTAAAGCAATCTTTTAAGTTTTTATTAGTTCTCTTTTGTTTATGTATAAGAAAGATGAGGCATCTGATTTCTTTGGAAAAATTTATGGTTATGGTCTAGCAGCATGTTATTTCCCCTCAGATATGTCATTTCTCTCATCTGGTTCTGTCATATTTACAATAAGTTGCCATTCTCTTGTAATTTCCTGAAAGTCTTTTCTGAGACTTAATTGTCTAAAACAAAAGTTTCCTAGAGTGAGTTGTTTACATGGAAGGAGACATGCATGTACTCTTTTTTTTTTTCGTACATGCACTTTGGTGAAAATCCACCCCCCTTAATGTAGTGAATTTTTGAATGAGAAAGTGCTAATGCATATATCTGTCTCGTGAACTTATTTTTCCAGATTTGACCAAAAATAATTTTATATTTAATATATCGAAAGTAAATTATATTATTCCCTCAGACTGGAATGTGGATATAAGTCTTTTTTTGTTTGTTTGTTTCTTTTTTCTTTTTTCTGTTTTGAGACACAGTCTTGCTCTGTTTCCTGGGCTGGAATGCAGCGTTGTGATCCTAGCTCATTGCAACCTCCAACTCCTGGGCTCAAGCGATCTTCCTGCCTCAGCCTCCCAAAGTGCTAGGATAACAGGCATGAGCCCCGTGCCTGGCCAACACTTCTGTCCTATCAGCAGAAGCAACCTATAAAACTAAGTGTCCACAGCTGTCAATTTTTAAATTCAAAGAAGGAAAAAGGAAAAAAGCATAGTTCCCAGAAAAGGCAATCAGATTTTAATCTATTCTGTAATCCTCATACTCTATTATAGGTACATGCTGTTTCCAGCAACCTTTTTTGTTGTTGTTGTTATTTTGTTTTCAGCTGCTTATTTCAGTTTCCTTTTTTTCTTCTCAGATAAATGATTCTTTGCCAGTGGCATTCTTCCAATATATCAGGCTTGATTAAATATTGCAAGTTTTCTGATACCTTTGTTACTCAGGGTCATTTCCACCTTGATGAATAATATTACCCAGGAGTAGTTTTTTTAGAACTTAGGAACTTTTAAGAATCTTTGTTTCTCTTGATCATTGCTGTTTTTTCCATTACATCTCTGAAGCATATATTAAATAAATCAGCGTAATCTACGGAGTTAGTATAAAATATACTTAGAATGTAGTTTTATGTTCATATTTTTTAAAACGTAAGTCAATTTCAGGTAGTACTTTTAACAGAAAACTTCTGATTTTTAATCTTTTGTTTGTAAAGTAGTCTCTAGGTAAAGGAATCTGAGATACAGCAATGCTCATGCGTTAGAAATGAATATGTTTGGTAGCCTCTGGACTCTCTTCCTTTCACTAACCTGTCAGGGTTACATGACATCCCATTCCTTTGACATTTTTCACTTTGAGTTCTGTAGCCTCTCATCCCTTTTTAGAGCAAGGACTGCAGATTGAGTCTGTTTCCAAGGCAATTTCTAGCTTTCCTCTTTTTATTTTTGCTTGTTTTGTTATAATATTGAAATGTAAGTGTACCAGAAAGATCTGGTTTTTGTAGTTAATTCAGTAAGCATTATTGAAGGCATTGTATTACAATAAAGAAATGAAAATAAAATCAAACTAAAGAGCAGTTCTAAGGCAATGTATTAATTTTTTATTGTGTAAAAAATTTCCACAAATTTAGCAAATTGAAACATGTTTATTATTTCATGTTTTCTATGGGTCAGGAGTCTAGGCACAGCTTGGCTGGGACCTGTGCTCAGGGTCTCACAAGACTGCAATCAAGTGTTGGCCAGTTTGCTTTCTCATGTAAGGGCCTGATTAGAGCAGAATCGACTTCTAAGCTCACTCATATTGTTGGCAGAAAGCATTTCTTTGACAGGTATATGACTGAGGGCCCCACTTCTTGCTGGCTGTTGGCTTGAGGCCATTTGCTATGGACTAAATGTTTGATTCCCCCCAAATTCGTATGTTGAAGCCCTAATCTCCAATGTGATGGAATGTGTGGATAGGGCCTTTAGGAGGTAATTGGGTCATAAAAGTAGGGCCCTCTTTAGTACTCATATAAAAAGAGATAGGAGAGAGGTGTAATTTCTCTCTTTCTGCCACATGAAGATACAGCAAGAAGGCATCCATTTTTAAATGAGGGAGAGAGCCCTCATCAAGAATTGAATTGTCTAGCACCTTGGTGTTGGACTTCAAGGCCTCCACAATTGTTTAAGCCACCCAGTCTATAGTATTTTTGTTGTAACAGCCAGGCTAAGACACCACCCTTATCTCCTAGAGGCTGCTTGTTTGGCATGTGGCTTCTCCAACAAGGCTGATTACATCATCAGGCCTGCAAGGGGCACCTGCACCTCCCATCTGCTAGTAAGATGAGGTGTGTATAATGTAACATAATCACAGTCTTCCATCACTTTTGCCATATAGTGTAACCTAATCATGGGAGTGACAATGAGTTATCATTGCCATATTCCTGTTGATTAGAAGAAAGTTATAGGTCCTGCCCACACTGGGTGAGGGGGTTACACAAAGGCGTTAACATAACGAGGCAGGATCATGGTGGTGTTGGTTGGCGGGCAGGGGGGATCACCTTAGGGTCTTTCTTCTGTATAGGCAAGATGGAAATGAATGGATAATAAATAAACTTCAAGAGATTAAAGTAATTATATATTTTATTGCTTATATATTGTGTTCATGCCAGGACTAGCTTGAACAGTATGTTGAAGAATGGCCTTTTGACTGGACTGTATACAAGCTAAGAATGAGGTCTGTCTTCGTCATGATTCTCAGCAGGCTCTGTGCTCTGCTATTCCGTGAGACATATCCACATGTTTGAACCTCCACAGTGGAAGCCAGGACTCTCTTCTCCCCATGTTATATTCGCTAAGATTTTTATGAAGCTATTGATACAGTTTGTTGCTTTTGTTTAAAGTAGCAAGTGATAAAGACATCAAAAATAAATTTCTAATTAGTTTGAATAAAAATCTCATTAAAAGAATAGTTTAGGCATGTACAGAAGATAATTATTTTTTTAGATTTACATGTTCTTAGTTGCAATGTTATTTTTAGACTTCACATTAAGTTTTCGCTTCAATTTGTTAAGGCGAGGAGCTTATATCCTTCGAATATTTTCACTTTTTAATCTTTCCTCCTACTTAATACAAGACCCTATATTACATGCTGAGTTGATATCACAAATTTAATGACCTAGAGTAGTGACCTTTAATTTTGGATATAGGTTAAAATCTGAAACATCAAATTTCTCAGTGTCTTACTTCTGCATCCTCGGTTTGTTGATGCCAATGTGAACAATTGAAGTTACTTTAATTTTAAAGACGCCTCAATTAAATTCACATTTTAATTTATTTTTATTCTTGGTATATATCTATATATATATATATATACACACGCACACACTTATTTAATAAAGAACAACAACCTCGAATACTCATACAAGTTTTCGTGAATGTTAAATTTGTAGAATAAAGTCTTAAGTATTGTTTACACGTTTAAAAAAACTTTTCTATTATGAACAGTAACAAAAATAACAAAGTGGGTAGAAGGGAGAAGGGACTTGAACAGACACATCCTTTCCCCTAGAAATCTTTTTGATACTGTGATAGAGACATGGAGAATGTGAAGTATATGGGGAGCTATCACATTCTCTTTGTCCTGTGCCAGGATATCCACATTTGTCCAGTTACTGAACTACATTGAGCTCTTATGTGCCAGACTCTACTATGGCAGAGAATAGCAACAATCCAGATAGAAGTGGCAAAGGCAGCTCCATGTTAGCAGCAGACACAGATAATAAATAAGATAAATTACAGTATAGAGAGTGCTGTTGAAGGAAACAAGAAGACTAAGAGAAACTCTGGGGAGATGATGCTCTAAGCAGTGTGGCCAAAAAAGGCCTATCTGAGAAGGGGACATTGGATCTGAGGTCTGAAGATTGGGAATGAACCAACCTGAAGACTGGGAGAAATTAGCCATCTAAGAAACAGGGGAAGAGATTTCCAGGCAGAGAGAGGACTGTGTGAAGGCCTTAAGGGTAGGAAAGAAGTTTTTGTGATCTGGCAATAGGAGAGGGCCAGCGTGAAGAGGATGGAGAGTGAAGAGTGGTATAAGATAAGGTTGGAAAGGTAAGCAATGGCCAGGTGATGGTGGGATATGAGGCCTTTGATAAGGAGTTTGGGTTTTATTCTGTTTTGGAAAGCCACCGAAGGATTCTGAATAGATCGATGACATGATCTTGGTTGGTTTACCCGGGCTGCTGTTGAGGATAAGAGAGGAGGCAGATGTACCAGGTCCAGGTAAGAGATGCTTGGACTGGGCAGCGGGTGTTGTGGGTGTAATGGAAATAGATTTGTGGACAGAACTGATGGGATTTCCTAAGTTTTGGACCTAAGCAACTGGGAGTTAAAACTTTGTGAATATGGTGGAAGTCACTGAAGTGGAAAAGATGGGCCCAGGTCAAGCCTCATTAGAGAGTTTGGATTTTATTGCTTAGTGACAAGCAGACATAAGCAAAGATGTGATCAAATTTATATATTAAACCATGACTGGCAGGAGTGTCAGGCTAAGTTAGACTCAAAAGGAGAGGAAGGGAAACCAGTTAAAGTGCTGCAATAATCTTTTTGTATTGGTGCTGAGGATTGACTTGAGACTGATGGTGGGATGTTACGGAGGGAAGCTTTGAGAAGTCGAAAACAAATTGATTAGATATGGTGACAGTGCCTCACATAGTAGTTGTCTGATATTTGAATGAAAGTAGCAGACTGTAGTAATTAGAAAAATCATAGTGGGATATTTGTGGGAAGAGATAATGAGTTCTGCTTTTTACTTGGTGAGATTGACATGCCTTTCAGGTGTCTGGGGTGAAAATGCTTGATAGTCAGCTGGGCCTGTCTGGGTCTTAGAAAACCAGAGAGTGCTTGGGAATTGAGAGTCCTCTGTGTGTAGGTCATAGGGGAGGTCATAGAAAAAGATCTTCCACAGAAGAATCTAGGATAAAAGGCTGGAAATAGTGCCGTCTGAAATACTAAAAACAGGATTTTCAGTAGGACTAGGTTGAGGGAAAAGAGATGGAGCCATAGTTATTAGCAAGGTAAAAGGTAAATTAGAAAACTGTCTTGTCTTGAAAACCCCATGGATGAAGCATTGAGACAGTATGGAGCCATAGATAAGCCAGGTAAGAAAAGAATAGCAATTGTAAATACTCTGATGACTACATCAAAGGCTAATTTCGTAAAGGGCAAAGGGTTTAATTTGAGTGAGGGGGAAAGACTACGTTTACAAAAAGCTTATTTACAGTGTGAAGGAGAAAAAATAGCACGGGAAATGTTTCAATGATGGAAATACGCATAGTTGTTAACAGCTGTTTCTTCCACTGAATATTGTTGGAAACCCATGTGTTGGTGGATACTTTGAGAATGTATTATGTATACTACTTGTATAATGTGATTTCTAAGTCGAAAAATGCTTAATAGATTAGAATTGACTTTTTTTGCAAATATTGCATGACAATAGGTTTTATTTATCTATAGATTTGTTTACATTAGATCTACTTTTAAGATGATTTAGACATAGCTTGGGACACCAGATGAGGGCAGATTTAAGACCAGAAAGATGTTCAACTTTAATGTCCTTTAGGCAGGTCTCCCCCTCCCAGTTTTGTGATGTTCCTACTCCTGAAGTTTTATGATGTTGCCAATTTGGTCGTTTCTATGATGAAAATACAGCTGTTGCTTCATTTTGCCTTGAGGGCATCTTTATATCATCAGGTTATTTTATTAGGCATATTACAGAGCCAGGAATAAAACCCTAGGAACGTAAGTTCTAGGCTAGAGTAATTTGCTTAGAGGAAGAGAGTCTTCATTTTGATATATATATATTTTTTTTAGTAGACCAACATTTAAAAAATCCTC
>NW_012151951.1:8543116-8548793 GCF_000956105.1 Propithecus coquereli
ATTTTTAGTAGAGACGGAGTCTCGCTCTTGCTCAGGCTGGTCTCGAACTCCTGAGCTCAAACAATCCGCCTGCCTCGGCCTCCCGGAATGCTAGGATTACAGGCGTGAGCCACTGCGCTTGGCCGAAAATCCTCTTCTTATTTAGGCAGGAAAAACTTATGAAGGTTTTAAATTATACTTTAACATACTTAATAACATGGACTTCTACTGCCTGACCTAAATCTAGGCCAAGCATTAGACTTAAATTGTTATAGTAGGTTTTTGACACAAGCTGGGTAGAAAAGTGACACACCGATTTTCATGGTTGGGACATGTACTCATTTCATTGCTAAAAGGGTAATCTAAAGCTCCTTGCTTATAGGGTTGCAGTTGCAAGCAACCATTAGTTATTGATCACTACTGATCTGTCTTAGGCATTAGGCCTTCTAGTTCATAATAGGTTTTCATAATGGGATTATTTTCTATAATTTTTTTTCTAAAAAATTAAAACATTTTTATGTGTGGATTTTTAAATTTGTTCCTCACCTTTACACCTCTTGAACAATTTTTCTAAAGCTATTATGTTGTATATCTGTGCATGTAGTGATTGGTTTTGTAAAAGCATAATTCTTGCCCATGTGTGTCACATTTTCTCTTTATGGTACTCACTTCATCTGACAAAGGACCTTGTGTGTCTTTTGGTTGGTTTGATAATTTTCCTTTATCACTTTAGAGTCATACTTACATATTGATCTTCCTTATTTTTATGGACTTTGAATGATTGTACTGTGAACTTTTGAATTATGAATGATTGAAAACAGCTATATTATAGAAGCAATGTGTACAAAGTACAAACATTATCCTAGTCTTTGGTCTAAATAAAGGAATCAGCTGATGTTACCAAAAAGAAAAAGTAAAAATAAGATTAATTGAACTGCATAACTATGTAGATGGTCTGGTTCATAGATATGTACGAATATATTTAGCCAAATCAATTCTGTTTGTCCAACTGCTTCCAGTGGCTCAGGTTACACCCATATATAACTGATCATTCATTTCTGTTTGAGGGTAAATGAATTGTTTTGCCTACACTGGAGTCTGGTAGGTGTTTGGGGATTTTTGCCTTGATTGCTCTGCAGGGTTGTCTCTCTGTGTATTAATACAGCTAGGGTTAGTCCTTAATGGAAGTATGGCGATGATTTTCTTTTTAATAGAGCATTATTGTGCCTACTAAAAGCACACGGGTACATTAGTAACATTGTGGAAATGGAGGTGACCGAGGGTGCCATTTCCTGTCGTGGAAGTATAAAAATCCTGTTGTGCGAATCAGAAAATCAGTAAGTCTTGGTAAGGTTGCTTCCATATTCAATTAGTATCCCAGTGATAATGCACTATTTGAAAAGGGAATAGGCTACATTTTGAAAAAGATCTATCTATCCACCCAGCCATTCTGTCAGCCATGCTCACATCTCTCATGCAGCAAAGGATTTGAGGTGGCTCACTTTAAAGAAAATAAATAAAAAGGTGAAAATGTAATAAGTGAAAATCTGGCGTAGGGAAAACATATCATTGACTATGAAGTCAAGGACAAGTGCATGTGCGCCTAGGTGCTTGCAATTAGGCCATGTGTTTAGCTTTTATAATTGAACATCATTTTTACTCTTGATGACCAAATTGAAAAGGAAAGAAAAGGTTTTGACTTCATTCTAAGTGTTCTAATAGTGGAAAATAACATTTCTTTTAAGAAATACTAGCTTTTCCTTGCAAAATGTTAAAATATTTTTTGGGACAACTTTTATGATATAATAGATCTATTAAAACAGTTCAAATAAACTCTTATATAAGCATTAAAGCCCACTTCAGATGTCCTTTACATATTCATTCAGAAATTTTCAGTGAACTGTTTCACTGAATTAGTGGAATAGTGGGGACCAGAAACCACATTGCGGTGGATTGAGAGATGAATAAAAGATGAAGATAGACATTTGGAGTAGACTTTTTTAAAGGTAGTTTGAGAAGAAAGTAATAAAGGGAATGTGGAGTTAAAGAAAACTCCCCACCCCTCTCCATTGTGTGTTGACTTTTTGAGCATACATACCGTGAAAGTGAAGACAGGGAGCAAGCTGTGCTCTAAAGTGTCTTTGCAGGTGCAGAGCACTTCCAGGGTTCAGTGGAATACTCTTTGGATAGCAAATGGAAGGGAAGGAACAAAATTAAAGGATAGAAGTGAATACCAATAAAGTTGGGGGTGGGGATAGAAGAATGGGGTCCGAGAGAATGGTCTTTTAATTTGCTTGACTCATTCAGTAAATATTTAGCTACCTGCACATACCAAGAAATGGGTAAGAGGTGGAGATACAGATGTTAACAAAGTCCTTGCCTTCGTGGAGCTCACTATCTAGTGTAGGTATCCTCCACGGTATTATGAGGTACTGGATAGCAGTTCATGGCATGGTGCTTGGCTTACATAGTAGTTACCCCAAAAATGAATGAACAGATACCTTTTGCATCTACTTACTGTACTCTTGCTAACCAATAACTGAAGCCTTGTCTCATATTGGGCATTACAGGCACCTCAAAAATTGGATAGTTTAATATACAAATAATTAACTTTTAAGAAGTAGTAATAAAGATGTTTAAAAAAACTGTCATCAACATTATTGGTAGCCTTTCTTTTATGTATAGTTACTGATTGAGAAGTTTTTGTAGCCCAGAATATGTTACTTCCTAGGTCATTCACAAATGTTTGGGTGTTCTTCATGTGCCAAGCACTTGTTTGGGAGTAAATGGATATGTTCACTACAAGGTATAAGACAATGTAACAAGCATTAAAATAGATTATGAGCAAATTGATATGGGCACAGGGAAGGGGGTAGTTAATTAGAACTGGTTATTTGTTTTTCTTCTTAATTGATAAACATATGTTGTAATGCAGTTGAACTTGAAAATTATACAAGCCCAAACTCTGGGCCCCAGGAGGGGAGGGTAAAGATGATTACTTTTCAGTCTTTTCGATCCCATGAGTTAACAAAAAAAGAATTTGGTGTTATTTGATCTTTTTAAAAAATTTCTCATTTTTATTTGGTCTTGTTTTATAATGTTTCATGGCAGCAATGATGACAACCATGTGGAGAAGAATAGGAAGTACTGTGCCCAGTTGCATTTCTAGATTATGAGTTTGGTTTGGAGGACTGGGATGTGTGTATGTTTGTGTATGTGTGAGAGAGACAGAGACTGAGGAAAGAGGTTGATTGAGAAGTAGAGACAGTGTTGAGAGTGATGCTGAATTTTGTTTAGAATCAATGATTGCCAGTTATGGTGGCTCACGCCTATAATGCCAGCACTTTGGGAAGCTGAGACAGGAGAATCACTTGAGGCCAGGAGTTCAAGACCAGCCTGGGCAACGCAGTGAGACCGTGTTTCTACAAAAATTTTTTTACAAAACTAGCTGGGTGTGGTGGTGGGTGCCTGTAGTTCTGCCTACTTCAGAGGCGGAGGCAGGAGGATTACTTGAGTCTAGGAGTTTAAGGCTACAGTGAGCTGTCACTGCACCACTGCACTTCAGCCTGGGCGGCAGAGTGAGACTCTGTCTCAAATTAAAAAAAAAACAAACAAAAAACAAAAACCAACCGATTTGGTCCACGTCTCTAAAATGAGGGTACTGGATTAAATAGCCAAGCTTCATTCAAAGTATAAACTTCTGTCTTTCTGTGAAATCTGTATTTTGTTTTGGATTAGTCCTCCACTTCAGTGATATGTGCATGTGCCTGTGTGTCTGCGCACCATGACTGGAAATTCTGGGAATTTTAACCACCACCAAGACCTGTTTCCCTCCTCCCCGAAAAACGTACCACACAGTTACCATTCTTCTCTGCCCTGCTGTATACTTTTTCCCATAGCACTGAAACATTCTAATCATTGTTCCTTGTCTGTCTTCGGTGGAATGCAAACTCTCCAAGGGAAATGTCTGTTTTGTTCACCTTCCGTAGTCCTCTCTTGTAGGAGATCACTAGATTTTGTTGACTCGATCACAACTTGCCACTTGATATACTATGCAAGTGTATATTGACCATATTTTTTTGTACTCAGCCACGTATCCAGTATGGTGTGTGTGTATGTTGGGAATGGTGGTGGTGGTGGATGTGGCTGTGTATACATTCAGCCTCTCAAGGTTGTATTATAGAGTTAAGTAGAAGGTGTAAAAATTAGGACATGATACAGCACCCTATAAAGTGCTAACTTATAGGAATTAATCCAAGGTCACTGTATTGGTATGGGCAAGAGATGGCTTCATAAAATAGGTGACACTTGAACTGGGCTTCTGAAAGGATGATGGGGCCCGTGTAAGGGGGATATTCCAGGAAAGGAGCCCTCATGCTACCTCTTCTCTGAGCTTTCTCTTATCTTAGTTCCATCTCTCAGGATTTATTTTTAAAGAGAAAACAAACTAAAAAGTTATACATCATCTTCTACCATAATTATGTGCATATAGCATATAATTAAACTTAAATGCTAACTTATTATTTTTTTTTTTTTTTTTAGACAGTCTCACTGTGTTGCCCAGTCTAGAGAGCCGTGGCGTCAGCCTAGCTCACAGCAACCTCAAACTCCTGGGCTCAAGCGATCCTCCCGAGTAGCTGGGACTACAGGCATGCGCCACCATGCCTGGCTAATTTTTTCTATATATTTTTAGTTGTCCAATTAATTTCTTTCTATTTTTAGTAGAGGCTGGTTTCGAACTCCTGAGCTCAAACAATCCACCCGCCTCAGCCTCCCAGAGAGCTAGGATTACAGGCGTGAGCCACCACACCCGGCCTTAAATGCTAACTTATAATGTGAATATTTGTATACTATCTTTTTCTTGAAAAAGCAAACAACTTTTTGGGCATATTGTTACTACCTTAGAGATATTTGTTAAAATTGGACATGCAGTGTGCTTTCTCTTTCAGTGAGTAGCAAAGAACTCTCCAAAGCCTTACTGTGGCTCTAGTGTCAACTTATGTTTTGTCATTAACTGTCCTCCAGTTTCCCATTGACTTTATGCTCTAGAAATGACAAGTGATTTCTAGTCAGTTGGGACAAACTGACTGTCCTTTGCTCAGTTGTCCTTGAACAAAGGACAGTTCTAAAAGGGAAAACTAGAGAAGGGGGATCGATTATATAAATATGGGGGAGAGAGCTGAGTAATGGATAGGATGAGCATTAATTGTTGCTACATATTTGCTGTACTTTTCTTATATATATTCCAGTTGTATGTATGTGGAAGATCTTCATGTTTTTTGTAACTGTTCACTTTTCCAAAAAAATTTTTTTAAAAATCCTGGTACTAGTTAGGCATAATCATGTTACTGTGTTCCTGTTTTTCTTCTAGCAAAATTATTTGATCATTTCACATTAGTAGCCTGCAACCAGCCTGCTCATTAATTTCCAAATAGTTGTTACTAGAGACTTTGCCCAACATACTAGACACTATTTGTGGGATGGACAACAAAATGAATAACCATGTCATTAACAAAATCTAGTTTATGTTCTAGGGTATGCTAAACAAATCATTAATACATTGATACTATACCTTTGAAATAAACTGAATTTTTGCAACACAGCACTAGTGAATCTTGTTGTAATTGATATATATAGTCAGTTAATTAACTACCTTTGTTTTCAATTGCCTTTTTTGTCTGAATATTCTTTTTTTTTA
>NW_012151951.1:8550558-8573116 GCF_000956105.1 Propithecus coquereli
TTCTGTCCAGGTGTGAGCATAATATTCAATACCACAGCATTTATAGTATATATCTCAGGACTACCTAATTTCACTTTTCTGACTCTGAGGATTCTTTCTTGCAAAATTAGCAATATATTTAATTATCAAAAAGCTTTTTGTGGTTATATTATCTGTTTTTCTAGATGTTTGTGGTGGGAGGAATTTCACCATGCTGCCAGAACCAAAAGTCTCCAAATATTGCACGTTTCAAAGCATGTTTCCTGTAAATAATGATTTATGATTGTTCTCTTGTGCTTGGACTAGGTAATGGATAGACTGAACAGCCTGGAGCTGGTCTTTTGATATCTGTATTCATCTTTTGGCTGCATGTACTGGACAAGCCAGGGTTTATAAAAGATAATTGTATGTCGTTGTTTCTAAGTTGACGTGAGACATAAATTATTTTCTATATTTTCTTGAATACTCCTTATTAATGTTAATAGAAGTGTATTTTTCAAGCTTGTGACCATTTTATTTTGGGCCAAATTTGTGGAAGGTGGGTTTCTGCTCTCAAGAGTGAGGGAATTGACATTGAAAAAAGTAGGGGTCATGTGTGTAGTGTTTGTGAGAGTGTAAGATGGCAGGACACCAAGGTGAAGTAGAAAGAGTAACAGGTCAATGTCAGAGCATCATTGGTAGATACCACTCTCAATAGGTTGTTGATGAGGTTAGGAGAACCAGAGTGGAAGAGCACGTCTTTGATCAGAACTGGCTGACAGCTTTGGAGGTTCGAAAACTAGATGCATGAAGATAAAGCTTCTGGGACCCATTCCTGTTCTCTGCTGGTCTCTGAATTGGGCATCAATGCTGTTACACTCTGGCATGTTTTGTTTTGTTGACTGCCTTGGTGGTGACAAGAAGAAGCTGGAACCATTCATTGCTGTAGGCAGTTTGCTAAGCACTTTATTCATGTTCTCCAGTTAATCCTTTAAAATGCTCTAATGAAAATATATTTCCTATTGTATATATGAGGAAATTGAAGTTTGGGAGGTTAAAAAAAAAAAAAAAACTTGAGCTAAGTGAATGGTAGAGCTGGGATTTGGATGTAGTAATAAGTAGTTCCAAAACTTGTGTGCCTAATTTCTCTGTAATACTGCCTTATTACAGAAGCAAGTCTTTTGAGTCAATTTTTATTTATTGTTAATTTGTTAGACTTAAACTGTAGCAAATTTGCATCCCTTTAACACACTCATGCAAATGCTGGCTGGCTCTGTCTAGTCTGGGTTGCGCAATCTGTTTATACAGTCAAGTCTTTGTAGGGGGCTTCTAGAGTAGCACTCTACCCCCTGCCAATATTTATGAACAGTCAAAAATTAACAGATCATCCCTGATTAGACACTTCCTTTTTAGTTCCATGTTTTCTTCATTATGTTGAGGTAATTTTTTATGTTACTGATTTTTAATACAATACTGTTACTAAAACTATTTATCTTGAAATAACAGAATACGTATGTTGTTACCTTCCCAAGCTGTGCCTATCTTTTAGGCTTAGGAGACAAAGTCTTGACATTAGGAAGTTCTATGATTGATCAGATAAATTTATGAGTCTCTTTTAGCATTATTCTGTGAGATATTAAATGGTTTAAAATAAAATAGACAAGATGAAAAGGATGGACGCTTACCATTATTTTTGGATGAGCTAGATTTTTAGAATCAGTGAATGCTATTAATGATCCAAAGCTTCCTGGGGAAAAAAGTTCAGAAGATCTATATGTCCTTCTGTAAAATGGGCTTAATTGCTTTCATGGTTGTAAATCAAATTTGGAACTGTGAATCAAATCTAACTCTTTAAGGAATGAGATTTCTTTGGGCTCAGCTAAATTTGTTCCTTTTTTTTATTAATTTGAATTATCTGATTTTTTCATTCCCTCCATCACAGCATGAACATGAAGTTAAATGGCATAAACTTTTTACATTTTATAATTCTAAACCTTTATTTTGTTTATTTGCTTAGAGATTGGGTCTAAAACAATAGCGTGCTTGGACAATTAAATTCTCATATATTTAGAATTTTAGAATTTAGTATTTGTCTTTAAAATAACTTTTTAACATACTCCTACTTTTGAAGGTTTTTGTTAATTAGAGATCTGTCTCTCAATGCTGTAATTTACTAATGTTCTTTAGATTATTTCATACAAGTTTAATAAAATCTGCTTCATTACTCTTCCTCTTCTAGGCACTTGGCATGAATTAAGTGTCTTCCGAAAGCTTCATCAGGAAGTATAGATAATATGTATACCAGAAAGGTTACATTTCTCTTAGCTACTCAGATGGGATAGATGTAGAATAAGAAAGGACAGCTTTGCCATTGTATTGTAAATGAAACGTGGCCTTGTCTAATATTTATTTTACGTAAAGATTATTTGCAGGCTAATCTAGAGGATGAAATTTTCTTCTCCTTTATATATCAGTCCCTATTTGTAACCGTGTCATTTGTTCATTTTTAATTAATAGAATTTGTGAAATGTTCATTTTTTTGTTTGTTTAGGTCCTAAATCAAATGTGACTATTATCTTACATCCTTATAACTTAATAAGCCCTAGGTGTAGGGAGTTCATTCTCACTCTGGTCTTTAGCTATTTAGGATGACAAGTCATCACACAATGATCTGTACCTTTTTTATGCATCATAAATCACTGTGGGACACTGAACACAAAAATGTAAAATGCTTTGTAAAAATACTAATATAGCTTTAGAGATTTTCTGATTCATAAAATCTTGAACTTAAAATCTTGACTCTTAGAATACAAAAAACTACTCATAAATTTTTGAAATGACTATCTTCAGGTATCAGTTTAAAAAGAAAAATGATCCCTTGTAATTAAATGATCATTGGGGGCAAATTGTAATACATCAATGAATTTGTTATAGGATAAGTGAAACCAACTAATATTTACTGATTGTCTACAGTTTACCTTGATACATGTAGTGCCATAGATTAAATCTAGCAAATTTTAAACCTGAAAAAAAACCAGTTGACTAATATGATCTCTGGGAGAATAGACGAGGCCTCCTGACCCAACCGTTCTTACCCAGGGATAAGGAAGAAAACGGTGAGCAGGAAAGACTTAAGTTACTCACATTAGAGCTAATCTAGATGTGTAATTAGGAATTTTGTTCTTTAACATTTTTATCAGCAAATCTTATTTTATTATGAGTAGTAATTTTTGTTAGTCATTTGCTCTTCTGAAAATTTAAAAAATGAATACATAACAAAATAAAAATCAACCATAATCCTGTTGCAAACCTTGATATAACCTCTGTTACCTTTTGGTTTGTATGTTTCTGGGCCTTTTTTTTTTTTTTTTCCTATGAATATGAACATAAATGCCCCTTTCCCCTACAGATTTTGAGTTACAGAGCAGACATGGTATTCTGATTTATAACCTTTTTTAAAAAGTCAATAATAATAGGGAGAGTTTCCATGTCAGTAAATATAGTCATCCCTCAGTGTATGGAGGCGATTGGCTCCAGGACCCCCTCATATACCAAAATCAGGCATACTCAAGTCCCTCAATCTAGTCAGCCCTGCCCTGCAGAACTTGCTTATACACAAAGTTGGCCCTCTGTATACTTTAGTTTCTCATCCTTCGAATACTATATTTTTGACCTATGTTTGGGTGAGAAAAACCCACATATAAGTGGACCTTTGAAGTTCATTTATGTTGTCCAAGGGTTAACTGTATACTTCTATAATGCTGTTATTTAGTAGCTATAATATGTCTTATTGTGTGACTGGATATAACACATTTACTTGGGTGACCCTTATTATAAGGCTTTTGGATGCTTTTGATTTTTCCCTAATAAATGCAGTGATGTAGTGAGAGTTCTTTATAGTCCATAGTTTTCTGGGAAATGTGACAATTAGCTATTAGGTGTTCAATATAAAGTATATTAAAGTAGCCCATTATGTAGCTCAACTTTAGACCCAATAACATTAGATTGAAATCTGGACCTTCATGTGAGTCAGGGGATGAGGAAGAGAATTCCTTGAATGAGTAACCTATACTTAGTTTTCACTACCTCACCTCATATTTCCTTTTGAATCTATTCTAGTGAGATTTTTGTCCCTGTCAGTCTGTTGAAACTTCTCTTGCTAAGGTCAGCAACAATTCCTGTTTGGCTAAACTCAAGAATAATAAATTATTAGGACCCCTTCATCAGCATCCTACCAACTTTTTTTTTTAATGCCTTCTTCCTTTGGCTTTTGGCGTACCATACTTTGTTTTTCTGCAGCCTTAATTGATTGTCCCTTCTTGGTTATCTCGGCTGGTTCCTCCTTATTTTCCCATCTTTAAATGATGATGTACCCCAAGGCTTTGCCTCATTCTCTATTCTCTCTCTAGGAAGCATTTACATATGCTTCCTAGACAAATTTGGTAACTCCTTTTATGTTAAAAATCGCATGTCGATGAACCCAAATATATGTCCTGAATCCCTTCTGCTTCCCTAAATAACTTTTAACTGTTTAATATCTCTGGATGTTTAAGACCGTTTTCTCAGTCATCCCAACCAAGAACCTTGGGAGTCCCTCTGACTCTCTTTGACCTCTGTTCCTTTAGGGAGTCTTTTTTTAATTTTCCTTCAAAATATATTCAGTCTCTACCTGTTTCTTCACTTGTTGCTCTAATTCAAAATGTCTGTCATCTTGCATATAGACTGATCAAATAACCTTCTAATTGGTTTTCTTTTCCTTTTTCCTTCCTCCTATGTAATCTATTATCCTCACAACAGCACCCTACCCTGCAAAGTAAATGAGATTATGTCATGTGTCTTGCTCAAAACTTATGCTGTCAGTCTTAACTTAATGTTATCAGTAGGTCTTGGAAACTTCAAAGTGAAAACAATGTACTGTGTGCCTTAAGAACTTAACTCTTGTTTATGTCAATTAGCCTATGGTAAAATGGGTTTCATCATATAGTACATTGTTTTGCTTAAAGTTGCAGTTTCCAAGAACGTATCAACGAAGTTAAGTGAGGACTTACTGTATTCTTTCTGTCCTTTTCAGGGTGCAATCCAGTCTCCTGTGTGTCTGACTTCTTATCACCTTCTAGCTTGCTCACTCTTGTCTAGACACTCTGATTTTTTTTTTTTTTCCTTGAAAACAACAAACTCATTTCCATTTATGGGCCTTTGCACTACTGTTTCCTTTACCTGGAACTCTTTACCTAGATCATTGCATGAGTTCCTCTTTCCCTTCTTTTAGATCTTTGCCGCTTCTTTGGAAAGGCCTTCCCTAACTATCTAAAATTGTTACATTCTACTCAGTCACTCCCTAACCCATTACTCTGCCTTTATTTGTCTCTTGCACTTAAAAGCTCCTTGGCATATTCATTGTTTGTCTCCCCACTGGAATGCAAGCTCCACTGTATCCCAAGTGCCTAGAATGGTACTTGGAGTATAGTGGATAGCCAGTAGGTGTTTGAATGAATGCCTGAGCTTCCTTTATTCTTACTAATTCAGATTTTATCCTTCCTAATCCCACAAGGAATTCGAATTAGCTTATAAAATACTTTTAAATATGCTAAAATAGAAAACATCCAGGCATGCAAAATATAGATAGACTAGGAATGACTGGTGGGAAATTTAATATGCAGGTCATGCAAGGTTTGACGTGGTTCTTAAATGTGGATTGGGAATTTGGCTTTGAAGTCTTGACTGCCAAGACAGAAAGAGGAACACCTTGTCTTTAAGAAGACAACATTCTTCTACTCCAGAGAAGCACAGCTTTTCCTATCATTTCAACAACTGTCCTATAAGACATGAAATAGTGAATTTTATATAGCCGTGTTTAATATCCATCTTTAAACTGGAGGGATGATGCCATGATGAAGCTCAGAGAAAGCAACTCTCTTGAAATGGTTTAGATACTTACATACATCCCTGTTTCCTCCTCCTCTCAGTGTCCTCTGCCCCCACCAACATGCATGCTTCTGAGTAAGGCAGAGCTTGTTTTAGCACCATTATCAAGGTGCAGCTTTTTTTCCAAGTGACAGAACAGTGAAAGAAAGTTCACCCATTATTCCTATAATAACATGGGCACACAGCTCATGCAAAGCAAGATGAAAATTAGCCATATAGTATGCCTTTAGTCGAATGCGGCTTCTGGAAGGTACTCAAATTACTGACAATAGTGACTATTCTGATCAAGTTATTCTATGGTAGTTTATAGTCTTTGATAGGAAATTTTGACATCTAGCATCTTAATTTGGAATTAGGCAAATTATGGGTGAGTGTCATAATGTAACTCCAGAAATATTAATATACTAGTAGAGAATTAATTGCATTTTAATAGAGAAGATTTTTATCATTTCAACCTGTTTACTTCATTTGGTTGAAGTTGAATGTATTCGAAATTAGTTGAGGAAGATCTTTTATTAGAATCATCATTAAGTTTTATTTAATGTTTTAATTTATTGAGTCAACCGAATCCTTCAAATTGTTGTATGATTTAAATAACTGAAGTATTTCGAGAAAAAAACAGTCTAGAATGTGTTGTAAACAGGACTGGTTAGTGATACTATACTAACTTGGAAATGACCACACTAAGGGCCAAAGATTGATTTTATGTTCCAATATACTTTTATTTTGGATTTATCACTTCTAGTTTTATATCTAAGACATTCTTTTAGTGTAATAGAGAAAATATTTGGAAGATGGCTGGGAATTATTTTGCATCCTGTTAGTATCTGTTTATGAGATTCTCAGTTTCCCGTTGTTTAATTTTATTTTCCCAGTGTCAAGTTCATGGTTTGGCTGGGGGAGGTCTTTAGGGGGAAAATGATTTGGCAGTGTGGTGCAGAGTTTTGCAACACATCACTAATCGTGAGAGGAGATTGTTTTGGTAGAGCTGTTCCTCTCCCTTGTTCCTTTTTTCTTGTGATTTTTTGTTTTCAGATTGTCAGTTTTTATCACTGTAACTGTCTTAACCCTGCACAGCTGTCCTTTTCCCTGTCTATTTTGTTCCATATATGCTGTCTTTTGGCCTGTAGTTGTCCCTAAAGCTTGTCAAAGAATTCTCATTACCTTTTTTGTTTTTTTCCCCCAAGTTTATTTCAGTTCTATCTGTAATTACTATGGTCTTTTTCCTAGAGTGACATAAGGAAATACAACTTGTCTTTGTTTTCAGTACCAGCATAGCCCTCTTAAGAGTAATACTGGAACTTGAAAACATTTAGACTGGGATTTTAACCAGTATTAATTGCCTAGCTCGTTTGGAAATGACAAGCTTTTTTTTTTAGTAAAAAGAGCAACTGCCCTCATTGTTTACTGTTGATATAATTCTTGAAAAAAAATACAAGAAAAATAGGTATAGGTGTCCCAGTACCAAATGTTTTCTTTAGTGAATCCCCTGTAAAAGGATTTGTTAAAGTAGAAACCGTATGCCTATCTCTGAGGGAGATTATGGGCTTCAGCCTTTGGGGAATAGACTAAATCATCCTAAATTCAGTGTTTCTAGAGTTTATTTTAATCAATGGAATTGTGGAATCCTGAGAAGAGTAGAACTGTAAGTTTGAGAGTACAGGTTTTAAAGTTTGATAGACCTGTGTTTAGAGCTTGCCTTTGTCCCTGTTAGTTGAATAATTATTGTATCACCTGTAAAACGCTAGCAGTCCCTCAAAAGGTAGTTGTGAAAAGTGAAATAGAAAACATTTAGCATGGTGTCTAGCACATGGCACCATGTTATTAACTACTGTTCAGTAAACTTCTTGATTTGTCAGGTAAATCTCATCTGGATTGGCACTTGTCATACATCAGAGATTAGGACAAATTCCACAGTGATATGTGTCATAGATTAAGGAATAGGCTTAACTGGGAAAAGGGGACATTTACAAAGCCAGGATCACCTAGATGAAGGAAGACATGATTTCCCCATCCCCTTGTTATCCACATAGGGGAATGCCAGAGTTTGGGCAGTGTGCTAGACACAGCATAGCTTTTCATTCCAGTTGAGATACCCCTTTCCTGTATTATTCTCCCTTCTTCTAAGTGGTAGATCAACCTTACCAGGGTATAGTCACACAGACTACTTGGGAACCAGATGTTATAGTTGTGGATGCCTGCAGTCACCTGAGAAATTCAGCTGTCCAGCATATGGAGACGTTGGGGCCCATGGGAAATTGGGCCTGCCCTGGAGAGAGAGGAAGCCATGGTCCTGCTGGAAGCTGAGCATGGCTGCAGCCTCTTCTGGAAAACGGGATGGTAGAGTGGTTCCAGCACATTTTCTAGGCAGTCCAGAGCGACTCCTGATGTTTTTCAGACAGTTCTGCTTCTCGCATCCCACTTTATCGCACAGGGCCGGTGAATCGATTTTCTCAACAAATGATTGTCAAATTAAATGTAAAATATGTTTATTTCTATGCAGTTTAAGCAAATTGATATCAGGATAGGTAATAATAGAATGCATTTGAGAATCTTTAAATGAATGTAACTCTGAAAGAACATTGATTTTGATTAGCCCAGGCTCAACTTAGCTCCACAAATAATTATTGATGTGTTTAGGGTAGTGTATGTACTTGCTCTAGGAATTAGAAGATAAGTAGAACAAAGTCCATGTCCTTAGGGAGTTTAGTGTTTTAGAGGGATGGAGTAGAAGAAGCTTTTAAAAATGCAAGTAGAGTATAAGAAGTATCATGAGAAACATTACCAAAGGGCTGAGGGCAGAAGGTGACAAGTCTGAAAAGGTATCCAGTGCTGAATCTTACTTAACACATTTGTTTTTGGGGAAGAATTTCATGCTTGTTAGATCTTAAATTTTCTAGTCTGTATGGGACAATGGAAAGGAGAATGATTTTTTAAAGATTGATTGGCTAAGTATCATGTGGAATTTAGAGATTACTAAAAATTTCACTCAGATTTTTCTTTGGGAATTGTGATTCACAGTAGTTTTTACTGTAAATTGCACTTTCTGAAAACATTACATTTTAGTGTGACAAATTTACTAATGAACTAGTAGGGACTCATTCTAAGGTGGGAGAAAAACTAATAAGAAATCTGTCAACAGCTTCCAACGGCTGTCAGTTTTATTTTTATGATTAAGTCTAAGGGGGCGGGGGAGATGGAAATTGCATTAATCATTGCATGCTCAGCATGTAATTTGCCAGGAAAAAAAGTAGTGTAGCGCATTGAGGGATAGAATACATTTTTTCCCCTATCAGATGCTGTACTTTTGAGAGTCATATCTGTGGTCGCTACATGAGTAAAAGAAAAGAACAATTCCTTGAAGGATTCTTTTTATTTTAAAGAAATTACTTGCTGTCAATTTGTTCTTAATTTTTCATTTTATGAGGTCTGTCAGTATTGCTTAGGAAAAACTACGATTCACAGAGGAAGGTCTAGTCTCTGAGATGTTTCCTTTTAAGATATGGTCATTACATATGGTGTCAAAGTAGACGAGGTTTTTGGAGGTTTTAGCCCTGACTTGGCTGGTACTGGCCGTGTGGTCTTGAAATTCTCCTAACTTCCCAGGGATGTGGAGGGTGGGGGTGTTTCTCAAGGTGATCTTGGAGGCTGCTTTCATCCATCTAAGTTCTATATTTAATAATACCAATATTTTGAATGACCATTACTTGGTTTTATATACCACCATTTTACAAATGATATATTTTTAAAAATATGCGCTTTTGTATGAGTGGACATCCCCTAGCACATTTCGTTGAAACAGTACACGTAGGCTGGCATTTGACTTTTTGTTTGGCACTTCCTGCTTAGCTAACATTTGTATGTAATACAAGGTGGAGCGTGGAACCTTTACTGCGTAATGGCAGTTGTGAGTATGGCTTGGATGTGGTAGTGATGCTTGTTGCGCTTTCAGTTAAGATGCAGTCCATTTATATATTGTGCTTTAATAATGTCAACCATTGTAGGAAAATGTCAGACATGGGAATCATGGATAACTAGTAGCAGTGATTACCTTATCTCGGGACCAAGAGGATGGCTTCAACTCTTAAATGTCTTAAAATATTCTGTCAAAAATGGCTGGCTCACCAGGTACCAAACCAAGTTTGAATTTAGTGTATATCTTAGTTCCATTCTTGTAGTTCTTTGTGAGGGCTTTAAATCATATAGAGATTCTGTCTCTAATTTGGAGTATAGACGCACGTGCGTACTTTTCAAAATTGGTGGTTCACCGAATGTCTAGTATTATATGGCATTTGTTTGTTAAACTTTTATGATGAGTAAATTTACAGAAATTCTGCTCTAGACCACACTAACCAGACTGTCTAGTAATTTGTTTTTTCTTGTAGGTGCTGGAGGCAACTGTGATATTCTCAGTTAAACCTATTATTTAAATATTCTTGAATGTTAGTTTTATGCTATCCGTTTTGTTCAAATTCTGATTAAATTAGCTGCTGGTACATTATTACTGAGTGGTATCACTTGGAAGGAAGATGGTAGGGGTGTAGATAGCTTATATGCTCCCCCAAGAGACGTATATTGTAGTGCCATATTGTTTGGAGTCGTTTCATAAATTCTGCCACAGGTCTTTTAACTTAGTTCGTTACCACCTTGTTGCCTCCCCTGTGTAGTCATTCTTCCTAAACCCTATTAGCCAAATGGCCACATGACTCGAATTAACTTCCCTTTTTATGTTGCTGTTTTTTTGTATATAGCTTACAAAATTTCTAAGTTCTAGAAGAATTCCAAAAGTTGTGTGAGACAACAGAAATTGATACAGCCAATTTAGACAAAAGTTAGAAATGAAATCAATACTGTCATATTTTTGAAATCGAAAAAGAGAGGCAAAAATGTATCAGACTTCGCTTCTCTAAATTGCTTCCAGCTGCCTGCTTCCTGATATAGAAATATTTATTAAAAGTGGCAGGTTAAAAATTGGATTCCTAAGGCAAAATATGACTGGTTCCATAATTTTGTTAAAAAGCAGGAAATATCTGAGATTTTGTCACTGTAGTGGCTTTATTTTTTTGGAGGAGCATTGTGTGGAGCAAATACATGTTTCCTAGCCAGCAAAACAGGACAGTAAACAGCTGAGACATTTAAATGAACCAAAAAAAAAAAAAAATGTCCTAAGGTAGTGAGTAGGGGCTTATGAGATTTTTCCTTAAGTATTTCAACACTATAAATGTTTACAAAGGTAGAAGGAGCCATTTAAGACAAAAAGACAATTAAAGATGACTAATTGAAGGCTCATTGAATGATTTAAAAAATTATTAGGCGGAAATGCTTCTTAGAGCCTTTTTAAAATCAAGAAGAAGCTTACGTTAATTCTGACGAGAAATTGAGGAAAGGAAGACAAATATGTTGAAAGTGTTTGAAGGTTTTGGGGAACGTGTGTTTGAAAAATGAGGGAAACGACAGAGAGAAATAGAAACTGTACGTTGGAGATATATTTGGAAGTTATTTTTCTTAAGGCATTCAGTAGTTCAGGTGGCAGGTACATGTGCTCAGGAAGAGAGTTTGTTAGGTTAAAAAGCAGTTGCTGGAAAGTATTCCAAGTTAAGCCTGTGGATTTAGGCACTATGAATCCTGAAGGAGGAATCTGGCAATCAGAAAACATTGTGTAGAATGATTGTGTTGGCAGTGTCAGTAGTGGTTTTGCCTTATGATCTTCCTTAACCACAAGGAAGTCCGAACAAAGCTGACATCACTTCATATCTGTGTAGTATTTGGTCTGAGGGGAAAGAAACAAGGAGGACATAATATGTATTTTCCCATTCATGTTGACCTGTTAAGATCATTTAAAAATGAATCCTGAATATTTCATAATATTTTGTCATTGTTGCTCAATATATCATAATACTCATTAGCCATTTTCATCATATTATACATTAGGGTTGCAGTTTACAGAATACAAGGCAGATGGTAGTGGATGGCCTTATTAGCAATATGGAAAAGAGAGAGATTAACATTTACTGGTGGTTTGCTTCTTAATATAATCAGAATGACTAATCAAGCCTTGTGAAACCAGTAACTTGGATAGGATATGTAGGCACTTATCTATATGTTATTGTGGTTGGGATAAATATGAATTATCTATGTAATAAAAAAACTTGAAAGGGTTTCTAGGTGATCTTCTAGATATAATTCATGGTGTCAATATAAAGAGTCAAGTATTTCATACAAATTAATTTCATAACATCTGTGATTCTCATTAGAGGGGAAGTAGAGTTGGGGCCTTATAGTTTGAGGTATTAATGGCAAATTCGATATTTAATCTTATTTGGATATGAAGATTATTTTTAAAAACGAATCAAACCTATATATCAAAATAAAGCCTGAACACGATCTTTCTTTAATAGGTCATGGATTAAAAGAAAGTTGAAAAAGCTATAGGAGTTTCTTATATTAGCTATTCTTAAACATTCTTCTTAAATGTATAGAAATTTAAAAGGCAAACATTGAATCAAATTATGGTGCTACAACCTTTTAAGGCATTTTGAATAGAAATCCCAACTAAGCATTAAAGAATGTGAACAAAATCAAATACTTTGGTTGAAGTTATGCAACCTTGAACAACTTGCTAAATTAATCTTTAGTTTTCTAATTAAAAATTAGTAGGGACAGGATGTGACTCATGGTTCTGAGCAGTAAATGAAGTAATTCTTATAGTTTATTGAGTAATTCTTCTTTCAAGAAATGTTTATTGAATATATCCTATATGCCTCCCTGTCTGTGATACTCTGGGGATACAAATTTAATACAAATGGGACCCTCATGGAGATTATAGTCTATTAGGAAAAATAAGAAAAAAGTGATTGCAATAGGGTTTACTATAATGGGGATGACAACAAAGACAGAGTCTGTTTAACAGGCGAATGCAACTTCAGTCCACTCCACAGACAGTGGTAACTGAGGGGATGGAGGTAGATCTGGCTTTTGTCTTATTCCCAAATTTAGGCATATGGCCGAGGCCTATTGTGGTGTTCTTTTGGTTAAACTTTAAAACATGAGATTGGTAAATACGGACATTTTTTAGAAGAAAAATCCTATGAGATTTCTTAGACCATTATAAGATTATTTGTATAATTTATAAGTACTTTTGTTTTATATAATTTTAGTCGATCTGTGTTTAAGGGTCTTTAATTCTTCTTGTGTCAATTGTGCCCTGTACTTGCGTTGTCCAGCTGGCTTCCCATCCTCAGGCTGAACCATCTCCTCCTTCAGTGTTGTGTAATTCTAGGACTATTGCTGTAGCCTGTAGGTTTGTCATAGCAAGTTTGCATTTAAGTAGGAATTTGGAAAAGACAAACTTTGTTCCTCTAATGTTTTAACTTGATGTCCTGTGATATTCTAAGTGGCTCTTAACTTTTAAAATTTCATCTTTAGTTGTGGTAAAAGACATGTAACATAAAATTTACTATTTTAACCATTCTTAAATGTGCAATCCAGTTGTGTTACATACATTCACATTGTTGTATAACTGGTTTCTAGAACTTTTTCATCTTGCAAATCTGAAACTCTATAGCTGTTAGGTGGCTCTTAATTTTAAGATTATAGTTTTTGCAAAAATTTCACAAATGATGCTTTTATTACTTACTGGTGGTGGTGTTATTTCTTAAGAAAAGATTTTGTAGATGACTTTAAAATATAAAATAGTGCGTCCTTAATTTATACTGTAAAATTACAATATTTGGATTATTGTAAAATAGATTTAGAATGAGGGATTATACTTAGGCCGTCAATCTGCTTTTTAAAAAATCATAAGTTCTAGTAGGATTTGGTTATTTAATCAATGGAAATGTGTATGGTTAAGTATGTTTGAACTTTTGGGAGACAGTGTTTATCAATCTTAAGAAATGCCCTTGTCTTTTACATGAGTGGCTTAGGCTGTAGTAGGTAATCTCTCACGTCTCCACCATTGTTGACAATTTTTTATTTTGTTGGTTTCCTTCACTTTTAAATAGTTTTCATTATAAATTATTTATTATTTGGCACATGGGAGCCACTTTAAGGAAACATGAAAATGTGATTTCTTTAGAGTGGCTGTCTTTCTCTTTAATTCTAACTTTCATTTCCATGTGGTTTTTGCTTTTCATTCAAAATATCATTATTTTATAATATTTTTATTGTCCCCTCCAGGGTATCTAGTAGTGATGTTTAAGGTAGATTTTTTTTCCATGATTATATTTTGAATCTCTTGTAGCCAGTGTTAACTAATACTGTCCTTTTGCTAGGAACCATTATTGTTTTTATGATTAGTGGTTCTTTTATCTTCCAAGTTATTGGTGGTAACTTCCTACACCTATCACAGTACATTGAAGATGACTTGATGCTTTATCAATTTTTTATTTTATGATACTTTTAGCTTTTTAAAGTCTGACTTGTTGTGGAAGAGGTGCAAATAGAAATGAAAGTTATATTTTGATGGTTTATGTCTTGCCAGCTACTTTTTCATTATACTTCTTTGAGTTGCCATAAATTTCATTCTTGTACCAATAACATAAAATCTTGTAATCAAAATATAACTCCTACCTAATAATAGGTGTATTTTATATTTTTCGTGTCTTAATGAATGGGAATATAAAAAGTATTAATGAGCACTTTCTTGTCCAAGAGTCAATATTGAAAATTCCAAAAAAGTAAAATTGTCATATAAAAAGTTAAATTCATTTTTAGAGATTCTTCTAATTGGAAAATTAAAGTATGGCACAATCACAGAAAACATCTTTATAAATAATAAAATTAACTACACAAAAATTAAAAATCTCTGCTAGGGAAAAAGCAAAACAACAAAAGATTAACTCATGGCAAAAATCTAAACATAAATGATGAGATGCAAAAAAATATTGAAGCATCTTTAACAAATGAAGAGATTTCACAACTTGATAAATAAAATGCTAACAACTTATTAGAAATACTGGCAAATAACACTGACAGTGCACAGAAAAACAATGCCTTTGAAAAGATATTCTGTCATGCATAAAATAATACAACTGCAACTTAAAACTTCCCTGAGATATTATTTTTTCACTTAGTTGATTGGCAAACATAAAGCCTAATATACTTTGAAGTAGATGTGAAGAATCAATTCTTCAGTTTTTGGTGGGAGTATAAATTTGTATAACCTCTGGAGTGTTGTTTGGAAATATCTTTTAAATGGACATACTCTTTGAGCACTTTTAGAATAGGTATAAACAAGGCTATTCATTGCAGTGGGGTAGCTCTTTCAGTAACTTTGAGTTTTTCATACATACTTAAATGTGAGTGAAATCTGTCTGTAAGGATACAGAAGCTGGTAACAGTGATTGCCTCTTGGGAGGGAGACTGAGGTTGCTGAAGAAGATATGAAAGGCAGCTTTTTCACTTGAATATTCTTTCTAGAATACATGTGCATGTATTACCTGCTAAAGTTAATATTAAAAAGTATAACATTGAATTAAGACTCTTGTAAGCCATATGTGCAGTACACCGTCAGTGGGCAGCACAGGTGTTTGCACATCACATGTGTGCCAGTAATGCCGCAGTGTTGTAGGGTGTGCCATTCAGTTCAAACGTCTCTCCCTCAAAAGGAAGTGTCTTCACCTGTGCTCCTCACCCCTGACTACCTAGGGCAGGCACTCTATTACATATATTTGTTCATTCTTTCTGTCTTTTTCCAAGTGCCACATTTGTGATTCAATCATTAATGCTTTCTGCTGGTTGTTAAACATCTTTTTCAACAGATAGTCTCCATGAGTGTTGGGAGCACATCCCCCTTTGCACTGCTGGGTCCCCAGCATGTACTGTGATGCCTTGTGTGTTTTTGACATCCAGGGCTTATTTGAATGAGTGAGGAATAATTCTAGAATATCAGAGCCAAGCTACAGCTTATTAGGAAAAATATGATGAACAGGCCTCTTCTCACCTGTGTGGAAATTTCTGTTCCTTCTTTCTGTGGCTTCCCTAACACAAGTAAAAATTTCAAACTTTTTTTGGTGGTGGTGGGGGGGCATCACAGATCTCTTTCAGAAACCAGGATAAACCATAAAAAGGGCAAAGATGCAGATACCTATAAATCTTGTCACATAATGTCAGTGGTTTCATGGATTTCCCAAAAGCTCTTAAGCTGGACCCACCTCACTCCAAGCATCTGCTCTGCAGGAATTTTTTTCTGACTGACCTTTATTCTGAGAATTTTTGGTATTGTTGCTGTTTCCTCCTGTTCCTGGGACTGGGCTGTTGTATTATTATGAAGATTTTCAAATATACAGAAAAGTTATAAAAGGTACTTTTGTACACCAAAACATCTAATACCCATATTCTACAATTAAACTCTTACCATGTTTCCTTTATCACGAAACTACCCACATACCCTTCTATCCTTAGTGCATTTCAGAGTACATTGCCAACATTAGCACTTTCCCCCATATACTTCAGCTTGCAGGGCATTAACTGCATGTCAATATTTGTTTATAGGGCTTTTATTGAGGTAGAAACTTACATACAATGAAATGCACAAATCTAAAGTATTAAATTTGAGTTTTGAAAAAAATATACACCTGTGGATAGTTTTGAGTTACCTGTGTAACTCAAACTCTTATTAAAATACGGACCATTGCCATCACTCTAGAAAGTTTGCTCATGTTGTATCCTAGTTTGTTTACTGGTTTAAATAATTATAACTTCTTCCTGTTTAGTTATATATTATAATGCACTGTTTGATTGGCATTTTCTTGATCATTAGATGAGATCTGATGCATGAAGATCAATCAATCAGGATCCTTAAGAATTGCCCTAACCATCAAACTAAGAATATACAGTAGGGGTCAGTAATGAAGTTGCCAACCCTGGTGGTTGAGTTAGTGGTGGTCTCTGATAAGCCTTTGTGGAGGAAAAGGAGGTGTAAGAATACTGATTGGGCTGAAGGAAGTGGGAGTCTTATTAATCGCCTGTGCTCACAGGAGTCCTATAGCCAGCATCTTATTTAACAAGCTTCTTGCCACCCAGTTCCTCTTCAGCTTAGGAGTTTTCTCACCACATAACTTACTACTCAGTTACTCTGTAAAGGGAGATAAGGAAATGAGGATTATTATAGTGATTGAGGAAGAATGATAGTCACCTATCATAGAGCAAGCACAGTGGTGGAGAGGGGTCATGAGGAGTAGGCCCAGCAATTTAGGGCCTTATGCCACCAGCTGATAGAATTTGTGGAGTCACAGACCCCTGGGAGATAGAGGAGGTGGAGTGTCCAGTGGGAAGAAGAACTCTAAGACAAACTTAATCTCTTTTCATAGAAGTCTTGTCAGGGTAGGCATAGTGATTATAGCATATTAATGTCTCTGATGTAATTCAAACTTGCCTTAGACACAATCAATTCATAAACTTTGTATGGATTAAAGATGCTAGCAGCTTCTTAAATATGAATTGATTTGTGGTCTGAGAACTAAATAAATGTAACCAGATACTATAGTTTTCAAGTCAAACTAGAAATACAAAAGCACTGTTTGTTAGTAATACCCACAGAACAGAACCATCCATATCAAAACAACTTTATTGTACTTGAATCATATTACTGCAGATGCACTAGCTGATTTTTATAACTGTGACCATTATCTAAAAGTATAATACATTGATAACTTGGCACAAGCCTCTGTTTAAATTTGTTTTTAATTTTATGATCTAGGCATTTATGTGTTCATCACTATTAACAATGTCTGCTTATTAAATGAATTGTTCTTTTTTATGTAAACTTATTACCATAATGTAGCAGTTGTAACCAGTGTGCATATTCCCTGAAGCTTCTGATAATTCTTGTTTTCTGGATCAGCCCCTCTTATCTTATTTTTCCTTGGGTGGTTCCCTATGGTACAGAGTTAAAAAATCAGTCACCTAGGAAGTTTACTGTCCGGTATTTTGCAAATTAAGCCTCTGCAGTTGGCATGATCTCTTTTATGAGTATGAAATCAATACATAATAGTGGTATTCGAGATTTATCGAACATTTTTTGTATGTTTTTCGTTTATTATTTAATCTTCCCAACAGCCCCAAGAGGTAGGTGCTATTATTATCTTCAAATTACAACCAAACACAGGGGTTGGGTAACTTGCTTGTGCACAGTTCAAAAGTGGTAGAACTTGAACTCAAATCCATTTTCGTACCTACTACACCAAAGACTTCTACTCATTCTAACAGAAGCCTCATTAGATTAGTTAACTAAGTACCACCAATGGTACTAGTAGCTCTGATTCAAAGAGAAAAATCCAACTCTTTCTCGAACATGAGTTACTTCTTAAAACAGGTTAAGCTGTGACCTCTTCTATGCCTCATCTCAGGTGGTTCACTCAGCATTCACTTAGCATAAGTAAGCAGTGGCTTTGAATTTTTAATATCTTGCGATAGTGGGTTTAGGCCATTAGCTAGGTCTGAATCAGCGTATTCTTTTACTCCATTGTACCTTTGGACACAGCTTAATTGCAGTGTTCATATAGTAAATCACTAGAGGAAGAATGTTGATTTGCATACAAAGTATTACAGTCATTTTGTTTTCCAAATATACATTTCCTAGTCTAAAAATTTAAATTTACAGTGGGGAATTTTAAAATAAGGTTATATTTTATCTGAAAGATAGCTTTATCTTATATCCAATTACATTATCATGTAATTTCTGGTGCTTCAATATCATCAGATAGGACAGTTCTAGTAATAGAGGAAAATGTAAAGGTTATACCTACTGTCTCTCCTATTTATACTTAAACCTCTTTAGCTTTGGGAGGGGTTGTTAGTTAATAAGTACAGTTTTATTTCTGGACAGTGTTTTTGGTGCTTCTCATTAGCCAGTGGTCAATAATTGCGCTCACTTTTGGAAAGTATATTGCCAGAGTTAAATTGTTAATTTAAAGCAACCATTTCCCTAATCATCTGTATTTTTTTATATGTTCTCAAACAGAAGAAAGAACCTTCTAAATCCAGTGTCAAGAAAAAAGTGACCAGAGTTGCAGAAGCAAAAAAAGTAATGAAGAGAAATTTCAAAGTGAATAAGAAAATAACATTTACTGATGAAGGGGAGGTAAGATTCTGTAAATGCTTTATTTCAGGGGTACATTCTGAGAATCATGAAGAGATTGACTCCCCTGTTGACTTATATTCAGTAATGAGGAGGTAAATGTTTCTCTACAGCATGCTGGGCCATTCTTTTCACTGTTACTGTAGGCATTTCATCAGCTCTACGCCTGTGAAGAAGGATGCCTTATTGTCAATAAACTGAGATACTTCTTGATGATACCAACACAGAGTTGGTTTTGAACTTTCTAAATTCTGTTTTTATAGATAAGATTTTCTCGTCATAGTATTCATCAGTCTGTTCTGCAGGAACAAATGCAAGAATACTAACATAGCTACTTGCCATGGCTTCTTTTGTTTGACTCTAAAAAATCTCTGCTTTGCACTTCCTCAATTTTAGATGCTGTACTTGCATGTTTCTTGCTACGCTGGGTATGGGAGGGTTTTCTCTGCTGCAGAATAATCACAGACACCTACGTGCCTAGTTTTCATCTCACCTTTACCTTGACCTTATTGTAAATACATACTTATAGTGTAGGGAAGGGGTTACCACTCACTGATTACTTATGAAAGGTCACTCTATTACATAACAATTCTCTTAATTTTTAAATGATGAAATAGATCCAGAATGCCACGTGACTTACCTAGGGAGTGATGACTAGTTAGTGGTTATTGCAGATCTTCCGAATATCATCTCATGGCCTCATTTCACCAGCCTGCAGGCTTTCCTGACCATCCTAACAGCATGTGCAACACCTTACCCCTACCGTAATCTCATTTCCCTCACCCTGTGTTATTTTTCTTCATAGCATCAGTCATTTTGTGACTTCAGTTTATATCTGACTCTTGTGAATTTCTGCCACACTACTTCTGCATAAGGGGAAGGCATTTTATGGACTTCGTTTACTGTCCTATCCCCAGCACCTAGAACAGTACGTAACATAATACCTCAGATTTATTGAATGAAGCATCTATCTCAATAAAATAACAGTGAGTTTTTCTAGTCACATTACATGACTATAATATGTCACGTACATTTCATCATCACTAATACAAGTGCTGCTTAAGTCCATATCCAATGGAGTATTTCTTTTTAATTCTGAAGTTGAAAATTTGGATGTAAGTGATGGAAAGTAACAAAAGGGTGTGCAGTTCAAAGGTGCTGGAAGTTGAAGAGGAAGCCTATATAAATAACAGATAATGAATCTTTATAAAATTTCTAAAAAGAGGTCAACACCTGAGAAGCAGGCTAACCTAGAAAAGTCATATGACATCTGATGTGCACTGTAAAATAAGATGAGTGCTCTTAGTGTAATGAGGTTCCTTAGTGTGCTGTGAAGTTTAACCATACAAATTATACCAGTCAGCTCCAGGATGAGTTTGAATCCTTAACTATGAAGTGTTTCAGTGTATACTTACTGCCGATAGGAGCTGTTTGTGAGCCATCCTGAAAGTTCTGACCTAAAGCTCTGAAAGAAACTCCATTCCCTCTGTGATAGCAGTAGGGATGAGGAGTGCGAGGAACAGATGATATTGTTATTGTTAGAATTGATCCCTCTCACTGTTTCTTTAGGGTCAGTGACTGCTAGCCTGTCTGCTCCTGTAGTAATAGTTGTCACCCCCATTGGTTGCCAAAAGCCGAGGCTGTGTCGGAATCTCATCTTAAAGAAAGGCTGTGGTGGTCACAACTGTGAGAGAGGAGGCGTTAATGCCTGCGATGTGTGTGTCTGTAATTTCCATTTGCTTGCAGGTTAATTAGCAGTCTTTCAAAAACAGTGGCAGCTATTTAAATCCTCCTGGCGACCAATTACTAGATAAAATAAGAGTTGTTCTTACCTAAATAGTCTGTAGAGCTTTATGATGTTAGACCTGGAAATTATTAAGTCAAACTTCTTTATATTTCGGGATGGGACACAGATGTCCAAAGATTAAGTAATTTATTCAGCATTATGCAGTTAGGCTAGTGAAAAAGCCAGGACATTTAGCCAAATCCGCTGACTCCCAGATCAGTACCCTCTCTTCTAAGTTACCTTGTTCCTTACCATAAACTGTGTGTGTAAATCATGTGGCTTTGAGCAGGCCTGTGAAACACAAACTAACTTTCTCCTTTATGTTTAGTTACTTCAGTTCTCGTGTGTAATACTGGCTGATATGTGATTCAGTGATCAATTTTGAGCTCCTCTTTAATACATGCAAGGTACTGTGTTGAGTTCTGAGGATAAATGAACAAGACATACAGCTTCCCTCTAAGAGATTAATTCTGCTAAGAGAAATAGGAAAATCAACACAGTGCCATGAGGTATGTGTTAGAGGTACGCATAACGTTCCACAGTGGCCCCAAGCAGGTACATGTTAGTCGGTCTAGGTCCTGCTCTGTGCAGGTAATTTTGAGCTGAGTCCTATGGAGAATAGGATACTAAGAATGCTGTTCGAGAAGCTGTTGAAGCATTCCTACTCCGCAACTGCCTTCTCCAAATTATTTTTTGAAATTTTCCTTTAATTCTGTTCTCACTGGGTATGGCAGCATTACTTTACCCTGACTGGGACAGTCTCTTCTGTGACTTGCTGACTTTAGTTATGAAGTTTGTTAGGTTGTAAGGCAGAAAGTCGGTGTAGGCACCTTTTAAGAACTATCCTACAAAAGGAAGTAATGTTCCCTGTTTCCTGCCTGACACTTACCTTTTTTCTGTCTGTAGTTGGTTCAGCAGTGGCCACAAATGCAGAGATCTGTCACAAAGGATAATGAGGAAGAAGATGACACTGGTGGTATCAACTTAGATAAAGCAAAAGAGAGACTACAGGAAGAGGACAAATTTGACAAAGAAGAATACAGGAAGAAAATTAAGGCAAAGCATCGGGTAAGCTTTCCTTCTTGAATTAATACTGAGCCAAATTTAGTGTGTGCCTGAATATATCTAAATAATCATTAGCTGTTCATTACAAGCATATTATTTTCTTCATTGTTTTCTCTGACACTTTTTTTTCCCTGTGGCTATTCTGTCCTTTTATCTGTTGCATTTTTCCTTCTGTTGGGGGTGTCTTTGTATACTGGCTGGTTTCTGCGAATGTTACCTAAATCTGCCTTTAATCTGAGGTGACGCAAGTAATATTGGTGGGTTTTTTATTGTTACAAAGTTTTTTTTCTTTTTAGATAATTGTAATTTTACTTGTAGGAGATCCTGTGATCCCCATTTCTATAATTTTGGTATTACCAGACTGCTATATATGAAACCTTACAGTATGCAGTCTTTTGGAATTGGCTTTTTTCATCCAGCATTACTCTCTGGAGATTCATCCAAGTTGTATGTATCAACATTTCATTCCTTTTATTACTGAGTAGTGTTTATGGTATGGATATACCAAGGTTTGTTTCACCATTCACCCATTGGCAAAGATTGGCGTTGTTCCCAAATTCAACTTAATAGTTAAATTTCTTTCCATAGCATTGATTTGCTAATAGATATAAGATTAAATGTATTTTAGTAAAAAAATGGAAACTTTATAAGAGGGAGTACTTCTATATAAATAAGTGTGTGCCCTGGTGGCCTTAAACTTGGCAGTTTTCTATTACCCTTGAGATAGTGGTCACATATGATAC